>NC_057412.1:46552799-47286940 GCF_019320065.1 Cervus canadensis
GTGTAAATCTATGGCTGATTCATATCAATGTATGACAAAACCCACTGAAATGTTGTGAAGTAATTAGCCTCCAACTAATAAAAATAAATAAATAAACAAGAAAAAAAATAAATAAATAAAAGATGCTTACTGCTTGAAAGGAAAGTTGTGACCAACCTAGATAGCATATTAAAAAGCAGAGACATTACATTGCCAACAAAGGTCCATCTAGTCAAGGCCATGGTTTTTCCAGTGGTCATGTATGGATGTGAGAGTTGGACTGTGATGAAAGCTGAGCGCCAAAGAATTGATGCTTTTGAAGTGTGGTGTTGGAGAAGACTCTTGAGAGTGCCTTGGACTGCAAGGAGATCCAACCAGTCCATCCTGAAGGAGATAAGTCCTGGGTGTTCATTGGAAGGACTGATGCTGAAGCTGAAACTCCAATACTTTGGCCACATCATGCGAAGAGTTGACTCATTGGAAAAGACCCTGATGCTGGGAAGGGTTGGGGGCAGGAGGAGAAGGGGACGACAGAGGATGAGATGGCTGGATGGCATCACCGACTCAATGGACATGAGTTTGAGTAAACTCTGGGACTTGGTGATGGACTGGGAGGCCTGGCGTGCTGCGATTCATGGGGTCGCAAAGAGTCGGATATGACTGAGCGACTGAACTGAACTGAACTGAATGAAGAAGTACTTTGTGTCTGACTAATCTTCCCACTAAGAGTAACTATAAACTCTGAATCAAACTTTTAAAAAATAACAACTATTTAAAAGCACTAGGGAATGCCCAAAGGCTGAAATTGGAAGTGATTCCTCCAAGAAAAAAGGGAATTACATTGAGTGAAGATCTATGTTTATATGTTTATCCCCCACCACCTCCCACCAGGGCATTTCCCTGTCTGCATGGCTGAGTCAGTTTGAACTTAAGCAAAAATCCAAAGTGTTATTGGTTTGAATTCTTAGAGGATGGTACTTAGGGCTGTTAGTATAGCTGGATTTTAAAGGGAAAAAGTGTCAGAAAGGAGACAGGCACAGAGAGAAAATCCCCGAAATCTCTAGCATTGGCTTAACCTTTAAATTACACAGATATAGGACAGACTCCCAAAATACAGCACCAGGGAATATTTGTAAAGATATTTCAGCTGATGTCCACAACAATGACAACAGAAACAAAGTTTTAAGTCTGTTGTGTTTGAAGACCTTGATGAGCAGCTTGGGCATTCCATTAAAGCTCCAGGACAGTTAAGCCTTAAGAGAAAAGATATCAGCCCAAGACTAAACATAACCTTAAGACTAAGAGCAAAATCAAAACAAGTCATCCTTCCATATGAAACTATCCAAATGAAACCAATACTTCATATGTTCAGGGTCTATCTTTAAATGCTAGAGCAAAATCAACACTCTTCAGAGGAAGATAATATAACACTCAGTTTCTATAGTATATTATCCATGATACCCAATGCACAATAAAATTACTAGGCCTACAAAGAAACAGGAAAATGTGATAACATAGTCCATGGATAACTGAATCAATCAAAATATACCCGCAAATGAAAGCACACTGCTATGGATTTCACTAATGGGTAGATTTCTATTTAAAGACAAGGAATATTATCAGAAATAAGTGGTACTTTCTAATAACAAAAGTTTAAATCTCATCAGAAGTCCATAACAGAGCTTCAAGATACCTATTACACAAACAGGTAGAACTAAAAGGAGAAAAAAAAATGCACCTAAAATCTAATGAGATACTTTAACACCCTTTTTAGTAACTGACAAAATAACTATTTAAAAATATCAATAAGAATACAGAATACTTGACTGATACCATCAACTCTCTGGATCTAATTTATATTTAGAGAACATTATACCCAACATCTGTGTCAGGTATTTTCATGTGTGAGTGGAACAGTTATCAAAATAGACCATATGCTGAACTATATGTCTTAATACAACTCAGAAGAATAAACTTTATAGTGTGTGTAATGTGATGGCAAGTGAATTAATCAAAAGTCAATAACTATAAGTTATCTGGAAAAGTTCCAAATATTTAGAAATTAAACAACATACTCCAAATAATTATAGGTTAAATAAGAAATACCAAGATAAATTAGAAAGGATTTTGAATGAAATGCAATTAAAACAAAATGCAAATAAATTAAAAATAGAACTACCATTTGATCCAGCAATCCCACTCCTAGGCATATATCCAGAGAAAACCATAATTCAAAAAATACATGCACCACAAAGTTCATTGCAGCACTGGTTATAATAACCAGGACATCAAAGCGACCTGAATGTCCATCAACAGCAGAACAGATAAAGAAGATGTGGTACGTATATAAATGGAATATTATTTGGCCATGAAAAAGAACAAAATAATGCCATTTCTAGCAACATGGATTGTCATTCTGAGGAAGCCAGAAACAAAAAAAAAAAACACTGTATGATACCGCTTATATGTGGGGTCTTTTAAAAAGGGGCACAAATAAGCATATTTACAAAACAGAAGCCACAGATGTAGAGAACAAACATGGTTACCAGTGGATAAATTTGGGGGGAGGGAGATACTGGGAGACTGGAATAGACATAGACACACCGCAGCTGCTAAGTCACGTCCGTCGTGTCTGACTCTGTGTGACCCCACAGACGCCCACCAGGCTCCCGCCCCTGGGGATCTCCAGGTAAGAATACTGCTATATATAAAATAGGTAGTGAATAAAAACGTGCTACTCAAAGAGAACAGGGAAGTCTACTCAAAGCTTTTTAATGGCCTACAAGAGAAAAAAAATATTGAAAAATGAAGAGTGGGTAGTGTGCATTTAGCACTACTGAGCCATTATCTACGTCTCAACAGTAAATTCGTTTTCTCAGTCTTCAAGATAACACATTTCCAAAAGATTTTTCTTTCTTTTTCAGCCTATGATTCCAATCCTTATTCACTGAGGGAAAAAAAAAAGATAAATACTACCTCATTTTCCATCTTTTTCATATAGTTTTTCCTTCTATTTCATACAAGAGTTGTCCCTGCTCCTATATAATATTAACTCCTCCACTTAGATCCTATCACCTCTCATTTGCTCAGCACTTTCATCTTTCTTCTTCATTATCAATGTGCTCTTTAAGCTTATATTCTCCTTCAGCTATCAGTCCAACATGTTTCTCTTTGTTTCAAACATTTTTCAAAGAAAAAGAAAAAAGTTTTTTTTGGAAAACATTTTCTAGTAAATCCATTTTTTTGAAATAAAAGGTTTTTTTGGAAAACATTTTCTAGTAAATCCATTTTTTTGAAATAAAAGTTTTTTTTGGAAAACATTTTCTAGTAAATCCATTTTTTTGAAATAAAAGGTTTTTTTGGAAAACATTTTCTAGTAAATCCATTTTTTTGAAATAAAAGTTTTTTTTGGAAAACATTTTCTAGTAAATCCATTTTTTTGAAATAAAAGGTTTTTTTGGAAAACATTTTCTAGTAAATCCATTTTTTTGAAATAAAAGTTTTTTTTGGAAAACATTTTCTAGTAAATCCATTTTTTTGAAATAAAAGGTTTTTTTGGAAAACATTTTCTAGTAAATCCATTTTTTTGAAATAAAAGTTTTTTTTGGAAAACATTTTCTAGTAAATCCATTTTTTTGAAAAATGTTTGAAACAAAGAGAAACATGTTGGACTGATAGCTGAAGGAGAATATAAGCTTAAAGAGTACATTGATAATGCAGAAGAAAGATAAAGTGCTGAACAAATGAGAGGTGATAGGATCTAAGTGGAGGAGTTAATATTATATAGGAGCAGGGACAACTCTTTTATGAAATAGAAGGGAAAACTATATGAAAAAGGTGGAAAATGAGGTAGTATTTATCGTTTTTTTTTTTTTTTTTTTCTCTTTTTTGGAAAACATTTTCTAGTAAATCCATTTTTTTGAAAAATGTTTGAAACAAAGAGAAACATGTTGGACTGATAGCTGAAGGAGAATATAAGCTTAAAGAGTACATTGATAATGCAGAAGAAAGATAAAGTGCTGAACAAATGAGAGGTGATAGGATCTAAGTGGAGGAGTTAATATTATATAGGAGCAGGGACAACTCTTTTATGAAATAGAAGGGAAAACTATATGAAAAAGGTGGAAAATGAGGTAGTATTTATCGTTTTTTTTTTTTTTTTTTTCTCTCAGAACATCCCACCCTTGCCTTCTCCCACAGAGTCCAAAAGTCTGTTCTGTACGTCTGGGTCTCTTTTTCTGTTTTGCATATAGGGTTATCGTTACCATCTTTCTGAATTCCATATATATGGGTTAGTATACTGTGTTGGTCTTTATCTTTCTGGCTTACTTCACTCTGTATAATGGGCTCCAGTTTCATTCATCTCATTAGAACTGATTCAAATGCATTATTTTTAATGGCTGAGTAATATTCCATGGTGTATATGTACCACAGCTTCCTTATCCATTCATCTGCTGATGGGCATCTAGGTTGCTTCTGTGTCCTGGCTATTATAAACAGTGCTGCGATGAATATTGGGGTGCACGTGTCTCTTTCAGATCTAGCTTCCTCGGTGTGTATGCCCAGAAGTGGGATTGCTGGGTCATGTGGCAGTTCTATTTCCAGTTTTTTAAGGAATCTCCACACTGTTTTCCATAGTGGCTGTACTAGTTTGCATTCCCACCAACTGTGTAAGAGGGTTCCCTTTTCTCCACACCCTCTCCAGCATTTATTGCTTGTAGACTTTTGGATAGCAGCCATCCTGACTGGCGTGTAATGGTACCTCATTGTGGTTTTGATTTGCATTTCTCTGATAATGAGTGATGTTGAGCATCTTTTCATGTGTTTGTTAGCCATCTGTATGTCTTCTTTGGAGAAATGTCTGTTTAGATCTTTGGCCCATTTTTTGATTGGGTCATTTATTTTTCTGGAATTGAGGCTGCATGAGTTGCTTGTATATTTTTGAGATTAATCCTTTGTCTGTTTCTTCATTTGCTATTATTTTCTCCCAATCTGAGGGCTGTATTTTCAGCTTGCTTATAGTTTCCTTTGTAGTGCAAAAGCTTTTAAGTTTCATTAGGTCCCATTTGTTTATTTTTGCTTTTATTTCCAGTATTCTGGGAGGTGGGTCATAGAGGATCCTCCTGTGATTTATGTCGGAGAGTGTTTTGCCTATGTTCTCCTCTAGGAATTTTATAGTTTCTAGTCTTACATTTAGATCTTTAATCCATTTGAGTTTATTCATGTCAATGTATGGCAAAAACCACTACAATATTGTAAAGTAATTAGCCTCCAACTGATAAAAATAAATGGAAAAAAAGACAAAAAAATAAACAAAGGGAAAAAAAAAACTACTCTGATTTGGCTTTCTTCGTCACTTCTCCATTGAAATTACCTTAATGATCGCTAAATACCTCCTTATTGTCCAGTCTAATGGAAGCTCTGTTATTTTTAATTTCTGTCACAGGCAACACAGCTGATGAAGTTCCCCCTCTTCAGCTTTAAGACTTCCTATCCTTCTAACTTTTCTTTGCGGCCTTTAAAATTTTTACTGCATAAAAGATTCTTCACACAAAATATTGGAGCACTCTAGGGACTGGTTTCGAGCTCTGCTCTCTTCTCTAACAATATTTTCCTCCTGGGTGATTGTATTTCCATAGATTTAAATAGCACTAAATACTCTGACTCCAAAATTTATACTTCTGTTTTGTTCCCCTCAGCACCACATGAATACATTCATCTGTCTACTTGACCTTTTCACTGTGATTTACAATAGGTTGGTTCTTGCTTATCTTCAAGACTTATTGAAAATGTTAACTTGTTAGAGAAGTTAGTCTATCTAAAATTCTAGTTTCTATCTAAAATCACCCTACTTCCTTTACTGAAAAGTGTTTATCACAGTTTGAAATAAGCTTACTTATTCTTTTATTTATTTGCTTACTGTTCTATTCCCTTATAGAATACAGTCTCCTTGATGGCAAGGCTTTTGTCCATTGTATTTGCTTCCATATACTTAGCACCTAGGAGTGTATTTAACGTACAGAAGAAATTCAGGAATACTTGTTCAATGACACTTAGATAACATTCATGAACTGAATTCTAGTATTCATCAATTCAACTGTTCTAGCCCGAGTTCTAGTGATTCATTAAACTGGAACATTTACAGTACATTTAGCAAGGTTAGAACTCACCTGTATGCATCACATTGCAGCATCTATCAGTAGTATATGCCATTGGTTACTAACTCCCTATCTTCCCACAAGTGATGTGGTAGGAAGGGTTATTTTTAAGCAAAGTTCAGATGGTTTGTAAATTGTTTATTGATACTTATTTAGGCTACATTGCTTTGGTTTATTTGCCTAGGTAATCATGTTTTGTAAATTATTAGGCCCTGTTTTCACAGTGAAAGTAATTCTTTTTCATTTATATGCTTCAATCTCAGGGTTTGGAACTGGATTTAATATCAGTCAAGGTAATTGAGGTGAAAATTAACTTCTGCATACACTTTTCAAAATTTATTTTAAGTTGGAGTATATTTGATTGATAATGTTGTGTTATGTTCAGGTGTGCCACAAAGAGACTCAGTTATGCAAACACATGTATCTCCTCTTTTTCAAATTCTTTTCTCATTTAGGTTGTTACAGAATATTGAGCCGAGTCCCCTGTTCTATACAATCGGTCCTTGTTAGTTATCCATTTTAAATATAGCAGGGTATACATGTTAATCCAAAACTCCCAATCCATCCATTCTCCCCACCCTTCCCCCTCTGATAACCGACCGTAAGATTATCCTATAAACCTGTGAGTGTGGAAGTTCATTTGTATCATTTATTGATTCCATATATAAGTGATATCATAGTATTTGTCTTTCTCTGACTGACTTCACTCAATATGAAAATCTCCAGGTCTGTCCATGTTGCTGCAAATGGAATCATTTCATTCTTTTAATGGCTGAGTGATACTCCACTGTATATGAACTATATTTTCTCTACCCTTTCATCTGTCAATAAACAATTCACTTACTTCTATGTCTTGGCTGTTGTAAGTAGCACTGCAGTGAACACTGGGGTGCATGCATCCTTTTGAGTCGTTTTTCTCTGGATGTATGCCCAGGAGTGGGATTACTGGATCAAATGGGAGCTCTATTTTTAGTTTATTAAGGAACCTCCACACTGTTCTTCATAGTTACTGTACCAATTTACATTCTCACCAATAGCGTAGGAGAGTTCCCTTTACTCCACACCCACACTAGCATTTACTGTGTGTAGATTTTTTGGTGGTGGCCATTCTGACGGTTGTGAGGTGATAGCTCACTGAAGTTTTGATTTACATTTCTCTAATAATTATTAATGGTGAGCATCTTTTCATGTACCTCTTGGCCATCTATATGTCTTATTTTGAGAAATGTCTATTTAGGCCTTCTGCCTATTTTTTTTTTATTTTTTTAAAATACTGAATTGCATGGTCTATTTGTAAATTTTGGAGACTATTCCCTTGTTGGTAGCACTGCTTGCAAATATTTTCCTCCATTCTGTGGGTTGTCTTTTTGCTTTTGTCCCTGGTTTCCTTTGCTGTGCAAAAGCTTTTGAGATTAACTAGGTCCCAGTTGTTTATGTTTGTTTTTATTTATAACAATTATGTAAGACCAAACATGAAGTCTGTATGACAAATAAGAGAAATTTCCTGCAAATTCCTTTCTATTTGAATCCATACAATGACAGAGACAACAAATGTTGCCAAACATATTCACACAAAGGAACATGGTTTTCATTATGCAGAGACATACTTTTCTATTTAAAGTAACTGGCCTTAGACGAATGGATAAGGAAGTTGTGGTACATATTCACAATGGAATATTACTCAGCTATAAATCAGAATGCATTTGAGTCAGTTCTAATGAGGTGGATGAAACTGGAGCCTATTATACAGAGTGAAGTAAGCCAGAAAGAGAAACATCAATACAGTATATTAATGCACATATACGGAAATTAGAAAGACGGTCACAACAACCCTGTATGCAAACAGCAAATGAGACACAGATGTAAAGAAGAGACTTCTGGACTCTGTGGGAGAAGGCAAGGGTGGGACTGTATGAGAGAACGGCATTGAAGCATGTATATTACCGTATGTAAAAGAGATGACCAGAGCAAGTTCGATGCATGAAGCAAGGCCCTCAAAGCCAGTGCTCTGGGACCACCCGGAGGGATGGGGCGGGGAGGGATGCGGGACACATGTACACCCATGGCTGATTCATGTCAATATATGACAAAAACCACCACAATACTTTCAAGTAATTAGCTTCCAATTAGAATAAATAAATCAATTAAAAATTAAGTATCTGGCATTATATTGCAAATTTAAAAGATGATACAATGTCATCAAAGATCCTAAAACCAGTTTTCTATTTAAATGTTCCATATTTTATTTCTCTTTTAACTTTATAAATTGCATGTTTTGATTAAAATTGATTACTTTGCTATTATTGATGAATCTGACCAAAGTGAAGCACAACCTAAGCAAATATGCTAATTAAATAGGAAATAAAAACTAATCTTCCTGTGCTGACAAGAGAGTAGAACTGGATTTTTTTGGTTTTGCATTTTTTTTTTCATTTACTGGCAGTCTGTTTGACATTTCACACATAAACTACCTGGTGAATAATAATAATCTAAAAATATGTGCTTATTTCTTCCCAGAAGAAAATAAAGAAATATCTGAAAGTATGAGAGTCAGAAACTATCCGTTCATTTATTATTTATTTCACATTCCATATTTTTCATTTTTGTAAGTTCTGACTTTATGAATAGGGTCTTTAATATTCTATATAATTAACCCCATATTTCTAAATTTGTATCACCTTATCAAAATCTATGAAGTTAACAATTATGTAGGCCATCAACCTTGAAACTTTAAAAAATCACTGAACACTGACATTAGGGAGATGGCTCAAGATTTGAAAGAAATTTGGGACGTAATAGAATAGAACATAACCCAGCTTTAATTTTTTAAATTTATACCGTGATCAATACAATCTTTTTTTGTTTCAATGATTTCTCCATCTACGTGAGTCAAAACAGGCAGAAAATGTGGTGTCTACTACCCTGTACCAAATTCCATTCCATGGAAATAAGGCATAAATATGGTTTCTATGGGCTTTCCAGGTTGCTCAGTGGTAAAGGATATGCCTGCCAAGTGGGAGAAGCAGATTTGATCCCTGGTTCAGGAAGATCCCCTGGAAAAGGAAATGGCAACCCACTCCAGTAATCCTGCCTGAGAAATCCCATGGGCAGAGAAGCATAGAGGGCTACGGTCCTCGGGGTCGCAATGGAGTCACACACCACTGAGCAATTAAGCAACAATAACAAATGATTTCTATGCATAAATAGAATTGCTTCTGAAGGGGGTATATCAAGGAAACAGATTTGCCACATAGATTAACCTTGTAATCTGACCTCTCCTCATTTTTCTAGTATTATTTTTGCATTTCTCTGCTTTTCCACTCAATGCCTTCATCTTATTGAACTAATTTTTGTACCTGAACAATGTTCTTATCTGTACCTTCCTGCAAGCAGTTATTGCTACCTGACCCGGTGCACTCTCAACACACTTCCAAATCTTCAACATAACCCACTTTTTCCTGGTCCAGTTACCCCTACTTTTAAGCTCAGATGTCATGTCCTTCTCTGTCTCACTCACTGCCAGTCTGGGTCAGATACCCCTCAAGATATTCCATGCCAGCCTAGAGATATGTCACTCATGGCATCAAGTGCATGTTATTTTAACCTTCTAGGTACTGTTTCTGTTTCTGCTGACCAGAAGGCAAAGAGAGTATCTCATACATTTTTATTCTGAGCTTCAAATTTTTCTGTAACTGCCTAATACATGGTGATAGGTATATAACAAATGATTACTTAATGAATGAGCTCACGTGCATAGATGACAGCGCATGTGGTGACCAGGCAAAGGAGAGCAACTAACAACTCAGCCAGGAGGAAATGAAATTAATTAAACACTCTTTGTTTACTATACAAATCAAAGCAATAGAAATTAAGACAGATCTGTCTTCAGCTGTTTACTAGAATAAAAATTATATTAATGGCATTATTCAATGAGAAGAATCATAAAATGAAAATGATATAGACACATATTACTAGTAGGAATGTAAATAAGAAATTGTTTTTATAAGAATTATAGTAATGAGAACCAAGAAACATAAAATGTTCATAACTGTTTGACGCACTTTGGGAATTTATCCTCAACAAAGGAGTCAAAAGAAGAAAATCTTTGATCTCCAATCCAAGGCTCAACCCTGAGTTCCAGAGACATCTACCCAGATGCCAATTAGACAGCTCAACTAGGGCAGGTGGAAGTACTCAAACTCAACATGTTTAAAATTAAACCCATTGAAAAAAGAAAGAAAGAATAAAAACCTTAGTTCTTGGGTATAAGCCACAGTATATCCCTTCATAGTTAACAGAATCACCAGTCACTCAGGTATTTACAATAAGAAACCTGGGAACTTTGAATCCCTCCTCTCTACTTAAAGGGCTTCCCTTGTGGCTCAGCTGGTAAAAAATCCATCTGCAATGTGGGAGACCTGGATTCGATCCCTGGGTTGGGACGATCCCTTGGAGAAGGGAATGGCTACCCACTCCAGTATTCTGACCTGGAGAATTCCACGGACTGTAGGGTCCATGGGGTCGCAAAGAGTCGGACACGACTGAGCGACTTTCACTTTCTCTACTTAATAGGCTCATCCAGTTAAACACAGAGGCTTCTCCGCTTTACCGATTCCTCTTCTACCACCTCCTTGAAGGGTCCCTCACTTGACTTGCTTCAACTGCCTCCATTCTTGGCCAGTCAGCTTTGCCTAGTACAAACCAAAACATCCTTCTAAAATATAAATCTTGCTATGTCACTTTCCTGCATAAATATCTTCAATGTTTTCTTACTCTTATTGCATATTCCTCCTTAAGTTGGCTTCAAAGGCAAACTGCTATTCTGGCTGTCCTTTACTTCTTATGTTATGTGCTAATCAGGTTCTCTAGTTCTTCTGGGTTATTACATTTGATCTATTTCCTCTGATTGGAAGTCTTCTTCCCACCCCATCTCTCTTTCTCCTGACTAGTTCCTACCAACTATATTTTGGCTTAAATATTACTTTCTCAGAGAAACCCTAGCAGACAATATTCCATAGCACCATGAGTTCTTCCTCTTATAACATTTGTGACAATGAATAAGTGTGTTAATTAATAATGAGCTAACTTCCTGGCTTACTAGACTCCAGGAAGGCAGGCATTATTCCTATCTTGCCTGCCAGTGTATTTCTTAATGCCTAGTACACTAAGAGCATAGAAAATATTTTTAGAATAGATGAATAATGCAGTCACCAAAAAAATAAGTTTAGAAAAAGAGATTAGATCAACAACAAAAATAATCACAACCAGTGCTGAAAATGATACTGATAAATACATGTATTTTTGGTGGAAATGTGAACTGCCACAAACTTTCAGATTAAGTAACCTAACGACATGTACTACATTTTTAAAGAAACATCTCCACTTTCCTTGGAGCTGTAATCTTGGAAGTTTTGGAAATCTATCATGTAGACATAAAAGCTTCAGTACATAAGGCCCTATGCACAAAGCATTTATGAAAGCATTGCTTATAGTGGTCAATAAAGTGGAAAATAAAAACAATAACAAAAATACTAACTCTTGAAACATGTTCATCATTAAGAAAAATGATGAACTAATACTGCACAAATAATAAATCCTCATATTATCACATGTGATAGCATTACAGCTATCATACATAGAAGAAGATATGTCTACATTATTGATTTGGAAGGATATTTCAAGATATATTGTCAAGTTTATATGAGAAAAACAGAAGCAATATAAAAAGCCACATGAATAAGTACAAATACATACATGTATACAGAAATATATAAAATAATTCACAAACTATTGTCATTAATTATCATAAACAGTAGAATTTGGCAAGAATAGAAAAATATTTTTATATTTCTCTTATAAATTTCCATATCATTTGACTTATTATAATAACCTAATGGAGGGGGTATATGCATCTGAATAAAATAAAGGTACTAAAATTAAAAAGGTTGACTATTCTTTTTCAAGTATCTCGAAATACATATTTTTGCAATATGTATTTAAAAGTTGGGAACATAAAATAATGATATCTTACAATTTTCTTTAAGTTTATCAAAACTGGATTCCTAAATTTCTTTGGTCATTTGTTTATCAATATCTCATTTCCATAGTGCTCCATATATGCCATCAGACCCAAACCTCAGTCCTCCTAAATCCTTCCCCTGATTCCTCTTCTTTGGCTTGACTGCCTGGTCCTGACCATTCTTCCTCCCCTGGAGTCTCTCTTTATTATAGGCATTTATTTTCCCACTTTTTCATACCTCAGGTTACAGAGGTAGAGCCCATGTTTTTCTCTTTTACTGCTTTTGCAATTTACTTCTCCTTATTCTTGTAAAAGAACAGCAAATAAAGGAAAGAGAGAGTCACCACTGATAAGCCAACAGCTGTAGCCCTAACCACATTTTTCACTACTAACATGAATACGCAGTTACCCACCTCTATCACTTGACTGTTTTTCCTGACATATTCCAAACTGAAATATTGGTCTTCTTCTGCGATTTGACTTCCTTTTACCCTAGTCTTCTATACATTCTTTGCAATGTAACTCTGTAGCACCTCCCACTACAGTAGTCAGACTTTAATTCCCCACACAATGTTTTGCATGGTCATATGATTTACTTTAGCTCATAAAATGGAGGCAGATAAAATATATGCCCTGCTTGACAGGAGCTTTAGTGCACTTATATAATTTGGCTCAGACATCTGCACTTCTGCCCATCTGCTTTGAAAAGAACATATCTGGGGAAGCTGCTGGTCACGTGGGACAGACTTGCACCAGATGATGGAGGTGAGCCCATGAGTCCCTAGTCTACCTGCAGAATCATGAGTGGTAAAAATAAATGCTTGTATTTTCTGAGGTTATTGTTACACAGCATTACTGCAGCAAAATAATCATCTAATACCTCACCCTGGGTTTCACAGGTGGGCTAGAGGCAAGGAACCTGCCTGCCAATGCAGGAGAAATAAGAGACTAAGGTTCGATCCTTGGGATGGGAAGATACCCTGGAGGAGGGCATGGCACCCCGCTCCAGAATCCCATGGACAGAGAAGCCTGACGGGCGACAGTCCACAGGACTACAAAAAGTCGAACACGACTGAAGTGACTTAGCACACACACACACCACCCGAGCCCAGCTCTCTGTCTCTCATTTGGTCTCATGTTGCAATAGCCACTTCCCAGCAGTCCTCTGCAGTGATCGGCATAGAGCATCAGAGCGGGCACTTAGAAACACAAATTCAATCATGCCACAACCCTACTAGGAACTCTCTAGTAGCTTCCTGTTGCACTAGAATATAATCCAACTCTGTAAGGTCCTGGGATAATTTCAGACTACATGTGGAAGTCCTAGATCATTTTAGAAAAGAAACATTTCTTGCACTCACTCAATTTCAATCATAGAAAATGTTTGTATTTGTTTCCTTCATTATGCAGAATTTTAGAGCTGGACATGGAACAACAGACTGGTTCCAAATAGGAAAAGGAGCACGTCAAGGCTATATATTGTCACCCTGCTTATTTAACTTATATGCAGAGTACATCATGAGACACGCTGGGCTGGAAGAAGCACAAGCTGGAATAAAAATTGCCAGGAGAAATATCAATAACCTCAGATATGCAGATGACATCACCCTTATGGCAGAAAGTGAAGAAGAACTAAAGAGCCTTTGATGAAAGTGAAAGAGAAGAGTGAAAAAGTTGGCTTAAAGCTCAACATTCAGAAAACTAAGATCATGGCATATGGTCCCATCACTTTATGGCAAATAGATGGGGAAACAGTGGAAACAGTGGCTGACTTTATTTTTCTGGGCTCCCAAATCACTGTAGATGGTGACTGCAGCCATGAAATTAAAAGACAATTACTACTTGGAAGGAAAGTTATGACCAACCTAAACGGCATATTAAAAAGCAGAGACATTACTTTCCAACAAAGGTCTGTCTAGTCAAGGCTATGGTTTTTCCAGTAGTCATGTATGGATGTGAGAGTTAGACTATAAAGAGAGCTGAGTGCTGAAAAATTGATGCTTTTGAACTGTGGTGTTGGCAAAGACTCTTGAGAGTCCCTTGGACTGCAAGGAGATCCAACCAGTCCATCCTAAAGGAGATCATCCTGGGTGTTCATTGGAAGGACTGATGCTGAAGCTGAAACTCCAATATTTTGGCCATCTGATGCAAAGAGCCGACTCATTGAAAAGACCCTGATTCTGGGAATGATTGAGGGCAGGAGGAGAAGGGGCCGACAGAGGATGAAATGGTTGGATGGCATCACCGACTCAATGGACATGAGTTTGGGTGGACTCCGGGAGTTGGTGATGGACAGGGAGGCCTGGCGTGCTGCAGTTCACAGGGTCGCAAGGAGTTGGACATGACTGAGTGACCGGGCTGAACTTAACTTCACATGTTAGGTCTCCAGTGAAAGCTGAAGCTCTGTCTGGATCTTTGTTTCTTGTCCCTAATGATCTGGCTTATGCTTAATTACCTATCAGGATTCAGCTGCAATTCCAACTCAGATATCAATTTTGTCCAAAAAGATTGGTTTCCTTTGTTATCACTTGCCAATTTTGAAATTACATGTGCATGTTTATTCATATGTCTGCTTTACTTTTCTTCTAAAAGATTGGAAGCTTCATAGAGGCATAACTTTTCTTGGGTGTTAATTTAAATAATATATGAAATATGACCTTCAATGATTTTTTATTGCTCTAGTGGTTAGTTAGACCAAGGAACAGACTGGCTGACAATGTAGCTAATGGGTAGTAAAAGGAGAGACATTTAATGAATTAAAATATCGAAACCTACATAAAGGATATAGATAGCTAAAAATTAAATGGAAAATAATTAAACTTGAACAGTTTTGGACAGCAAATGAAACCATTGACAAAATGAAAAGATAATCTACAGAATGGGAGAAAATATTTGCAAATGATATGACCAACAAAGGATTAATATCCAACTTACATAAACAGTTCATATAATGCAGCATCAAGGAAACAAACAACCTTATTTAAAAACAGGCAGACTTGAACAGATATTTTTCCAAAGAGGAAATGCAGATGGCCATCAGGCACATGAAAAGATGCTCAACATTGCTAATCATCAGGGAAATGCAAACCAAAACCACACTGAGATGAGTTACCATATCACATCTGTCTAAATAGCTTTTATCCAAAAGACCACAAAGAACAAGTGTTGGAGAGGAGGTAGAGAAAAGTGAACTCTCATACACTGTTGGTGTGAATATTAATAAGTGCAGCCATCATGGAAAACAGTATGGAGCTTTGTCAAAAATACTAAAAATAGAACTATCATGTGCATGCATGCTCAGTAGATTCAGTCCTGTCTGACTCTTTGTGACCCTATGGACTGTATCCCATCAGACTCCTCTGTCCATGGGATTCTCCAGGCCAGAATACTGGAGTGGGTTGCCATGCCCTCCTCCAGGGGATCTTCCTGACCCAGGGATCAAACCTGAGTCTCTTACATCTCCTGCATTGGCAGGTGGATTCTTTACCACTAGCACTAACTTGGAAGCCCAGAACTACCGTATGACCCAGCAATTCCACTTCTGAGTATATATATATAAAAACAACAACAACCAAAAAACCCAAATACTAATTTAAAAATATACATGCACTCTGATGTTCATAGCGTCATTATAATTGCCAAGATATGGAAGCAACCTAAGTGCTCTTCAATGTACTACACACACACACATAAACAGAATACTATTCAGTCACAAAAATGGAATTTTGCCATTTGCAGCAACACAGACTTGGAGCATATTATGCAAAGTGAAATGTCAGTCGGAAAAAGACAAATACTGTATGATATTATACATATTTGGAATCTAAAAAAACCGACAAACTAGTGAACAAAACATAAAAGAAGCACACTCATAGAGAACAAGCTAGTGGTTATCAGAGGGGAGAGAGAAGAAGGGAGGGGCAATATAGGGATAGGACACTAAAAGGTACAAAATATTATGCATAAAATAACTTACAAGGATATATTGTATAATACTGGGAGTATACCTAATATTTTATAATAACTGTAAGTGGAATAGAACCTTTAAAAATTGTGAATCACTTTGACAATTAAGGATTTATTCTATAATTCTTTTTATGTATACTTAAAAATTTCTAAATAAATACTAATGATATAAAAGAAAGAAAAATATGAATCACTATATTCCATACCTGTAACTTATATATTACTGTATATCAAGTATACTTCAATAAAATTTTTTAAAGAAATGCATCTAGTGATTTTAACACATAACTTGAAAATATATAATCATTTAATATATTAAAGAAAGGAAGCAAGACTTGAATATAACCATCTGTATTATATGATACTATGATTTCCTATCCTTAGAGTAGAGATCTTCATTCATGTACTCCCTAGGAAAACTAGCAATGGAAAAACACCAGTCATGGTTTATTTGTAATATCTTGAAGTCATTCACAATTGAAGAAAATCAGCAGAAGAAATGCTCAGAATTTATAATTAAGTTTCTGACTGTTCTTAGGGTTGATAAATGCATTACTGATCTACTTGTGGTCATGATTTTGGTTCAAATCTGGCCCATCCTATCTAAAAACTATTACTTGTTCACTGTTATCTACTCATAGCACACAAGGATATTACTCACCTATTTCTAGACTGCAGGTAACTATATTGTGATCTTCTCTCTCAAGAGAACTATTTACTGAAGAACTTATGACTACTACGATGTTACCCAAGGTCTATACTTTCACATAGATTGCAAAATACGGAGGAGAGCACTGAGTTAGGACCTAGAACAAGTTTTATTCTCTTATGTCCTCTTTTCTCTGTCACTCCACATTGGGAAGGAGGTCCTTTCACTTTCCCAAGAGGGAGAGAGGAAGGAAAGAAAATCTGTTTATTATTCTTTCTTTTAAAAGGCAAATAAATACAAGAGATGATACATGCGAAGTCACTTTGCACAGTTTAAAGACTAGTGTTTAATAGAGTTCATCATTATATGTTGCATTACTTTATCTTTGCCAAGTTGTTGACTAGACATATTAGTTGAATTTAGACAACTAAGTAAAATATATTTTGGGAATCAATATTTTCTGAACTTGCATGACTCTAATATGGTAGACTTAAATTTAGGTCATTTTAGTCAGAGATTTCTGAGTCAATTACTAGTTTTGTGTGAATTTTAAAAAAATACATTCACATGTTTCTAAAGGCAAAAACTATATAAAAGAATTTGGAGAACTCTTGTTCCCACCTCAGGGAGCACCTAATCTGTCTCCCCTTCACCACCCTCTTCCATAGTCAACCTCTTTTATTAGTTTCTATTATAAATTTCCAGGCTTTCTTTATGTAAACACAAGTAAATATGAATGCAAATTTTATTTGTCCTATCCGTACACTGCTAAACTGTACACAGCAATCTGTACATTGCTAAGATGTACTCCGCATAGAAGTTAAATAAGCAGGGTGACAATATACAGCCTTGACGTAATCCTTTCCCAATTTGGAACCAGTCTGTTGTTCCATGTCCAGTGCTAACTGGTGCTTCTTGACCTGCATACAGATTTCTCAGGAGGCAGGTAAGGTGGTCTGGTATTCCCATCTCTTTAAGAATTTTCCAGTTTGTTATGATCCACACAGTCAAGGGCTTTTTAGAACAGTTTTAGATTTATGGAAAAATTGTGAATGTAGGAATTTTCCATGTAGCCCAAACTCAGTATTCCTTATCTTTAACACCATACATTAGTAGAGTACATTCGCTACAATCAGTGAGCCAATAATGATATCTTATTAACTAAAGCCCATATTTTTAAGAATTCCTTAGACTTTACCCAGTGTGCTTTTTTCTGTTTCAGAGTCTCATCCAGGAGACCACACTGCATTAATTGCCATATCTCCACAGGCTCCTCCTTCTTTGCTCCTTTTTGGTGACCTTGGCAGTTCTGAAAGCACCTTGAGCATTTTGAGAGCCAGGGAGCATTTTAAAAGACGTCCCTCATTTCGAGTTTGTCCATTACATTTCTAATGATTATACTGCAGTTATGGGTCTTGGGGAGGAAAACCACAGAGAGAAAGGGACCGCTTTCATCACACCGTATCAAGGACATGACTTATCACTGATGACGGTAAGTTTTCCCACACGGCTGTGGACTGTTCCGTTTCTACACTGTGCAGTTACTCTCTTAGCTGCCTTTCCATGTCATCTATAGCTTTTGCTCTATAAAATTTGCTGCTACAGTATTTGTACATACATATTTCTAAGTATTAGATCTTATTGGACCTTGTAGCTTTAGCATTACAATGTTTTTGGCCTCAAGTCTACCTGTCTGAGATTAAGATCATGGCTGTTACTTTATTTAACTTGTATTTCTCTGACATACCTAGGCCATTTTTTTATACTTAACCTGCCAAATCAATTTGCTTTTAGGTATATTACATTTAGTTACATTACAAAGAGTTGCCATATATGCTAAAAATCTATCCTTTAATAGTTAAGTCAGTTTATACTTACTGAAAAAGACATATGATGGTCTTTCAAATTTTATCTTATAATATATAACAGCATGTAAAATAACATGCATTGCATAATATATATGAACATTATGCAATTTACATACATGTGAATGTGTATATGGTTGTTGTTTAGTATCTAAGTTATATCCAACTCGTTTGTGAGCCCATGAACTGTAGCCTGCCAGGCTCTTCTGTCCGTGGGATTTCCCAGGCAAGAACACTGGAGTGGGTTGCCGTTTTCTTCTTCAGGGGATCTTCTCAACCCAGGGATCGAACCTATGTCTCCTGCATCGGCAGGTGGGTTCTTTACCACTGAACCACCAGGGAAGCCCCGATGTGTATATAAACAGGTATAAATTACACATGGTCATATATGTATATAAGCAAGTGTCTGCAGGACTTGTTTCCTTTGTCTCTTTTTAAAGTACCTCTGAAGTTTTGGAAGTCTTTTATTTTTGTTCTAGTGGTTAACTTTGTACTTACCCTGTGATTCACTACACTTAGACCTTCCCCCTTTAGATAACAGATGTTACTTTTTATGAAAACCAGTAACATCAACTCTAATGTTCTTCCCTTCCATATTTCCTTGATCTTTTGTCATAGAATAATCTTTTTTACTGCAAGATTACTTTTGTTCTCTTAAATGTGCTAACACTTTCACTACTAGGAAAAAATCAGTTTAAATTATATTTCTTGATCCCCAACCCCACAGGTAACAGATGAGTTATATTCTAATTCCACTGTTTGTTCCTCATTCTCCCAATTATTATTATTCTTATATAATTTCTATGTTTGAGAACATTTAAAATTTACATTTCATTTTTATCCTTATCTTCACCTTTTTGGCTTAGATTTGCAATTAAACCTCTTCAATGTTTATTGCCAGCTCTTCTGCTAAAGTATCCTTGATTTGCTGGAGGACTCAAGGACTTTTCTCAAGGGGAACTCAAGAAAACAATAATCACAGAGTTCTTGCATAAAAATTCAGTATTTGTAGCCTTTATGTTTGAAGAACAACTTGCTTGGATGTAAAATCCCTAGCTCACATATTCTGAGAATATTTTAGTATATATTTTCTCAAAAGAGATAACTGAGGTAAATACTTATTAAAAATATATTTTACAAGCCTTTCTTTTTAGTTCCTATTATGTTTCAAGTACTGAATTATGTGCCAAGGTTATTTAAAAAAAAGCTACCTTTGCATACCTTTGCAGACCGTACAATCTGAGCAACGAGACAGTATGCCAATAAATAATTACAGTAAGATCCAAGAAAAGCTAACAACCAAAACATGAAAGGTTGTGGGAGTGAAATTTAAAAAAAAAAACAAACAATAAAGATAGAGAATAAATATAAAGATAGATAAAGATAAAGAATAAAATAAAGATAGACAAGTATTAGTACAAATAAAGTTAATATCTATACTATTTAGGAGTGAAAGCAAATAACTTTAATCATCAATTAATAGCAACTTGCAAAGTTCTCATTGTAAGTGGCTATTTAATGTAAATGAATCCACTAAGTTAAAAAAAAGTTAGTCCAAAAAATGTAGTTGAAAACAACTTTTTTCCCCCCAACTCCCCATTCTGTGTCCTTTCCAACCAGCCCTGGGGATCATGTTCTTCCTTTCCTCCCTATGAACTCTCTGACAGGTCCTATGATTTTTCCAATCATTCTCATTAATTCATATATTTAAATATCTCTTGAACATCTCTTATTTGCAAGGAGTAGGCCAAATGGGAGGAAATGAAGCACGAAGCATAAACAGTTTTTCAAAAACTTTATAATGTAATGAAAATAAGTGATCTAGGGGATAAAGAAAGACTTGGACGTGAGTGCAATTTTACATAGGCTGTTCTGGGGAGATGTCTCTGAAAGGTGTTACCTGAAATGCAATAAAGTGAGCAAAGCAGGAGAATATGTGGGTGGGTGAAAAGCATTCTGTATGGAGAATATGCAAATACCAATTTCTATGGGAAAAGCAGGCTCCTGGTGTTTGTTCTTGGAACGGGGCAGAAACTAGTGAGGCAGTGTATGACTTAGCAAATGAGAGAGCAGAGAAAAATGACATCGAAGAGTTGCCTCTTCTAAGGAGACTCCCATTAAGAGGCTTTTAAATGAGAAAAGGTTGAGAAACAGTGGCGACTTAGGTGAGCCTGTCAATGATGAATCCACTGGGGAGCAATCAGACTTTCAACATCATTGACAAGCACAGCCAACATGATTTCTTAATGAATCAAACGTGAAATATCAGAGAAGAATATCAAGAAGGACTTCACAGTTTTCTGACATAAAACATGGAGGATTACAATTGCTATATAATGAGATGGATGAAGAAACAGGTTTTGTAGACAGGTTGAAATCAATAATTAAGTTCTAACCATGTCAAGTTTGAGAATTCCGTTAAGAGCCATGTGAATAAGCTGAATATACAATAAAATACATGTGGAGTTCATATGAATGGTCTAGGATCATATAGGAGTAAATAAGAAATAACAAATTATATTTAAAACTGTATAGCTACATGTAAGAATTAAATTAGAACATTTTCTCATATCATATATAAAATTAAACTTAAAATGGGTTAAAGACCCTAAATATAAGTCTGGAAACCATAAAATTCCTAGAAGAAAATAGAGAAAAAAAATGCTATTTGTAATTGCTAATTGTAGCAATATTTTTAGATCTACCTTCGAAGGCAAAGGAAACAAAAGCAAAAATAAGCAAAAGGGGCCCAGTTAAGCTTAAATGCTTTTTCACAGCAAAGGACACCATCCACAAAATGAGGAGAAAACTTCCTGAATGAGAAAAAGTATTTGCAAATGATATAAGCAATAAGAAGTTAATATCTAAACATATAAACAACTCATACAATTCCATATCAAAAAAATAAACAATCTGATTTCAAAATGGGCAGAAGACCTAAACAGGTCTTATTTTTACTATCTGATTTTATTTTATTTATTTTGTTTTACTACTATCTGATTTTAAAATGGACAGAAGACCTAAACAGGTCTTTCTTTTTCCCAAGAAAATATACAGATGGCCAACAAACACATGAAAAGATATTCAACACTGCTAATTATCAGGGAAGTGCAAATCAAAATCACCATGAGATATCACTTTACACCTGTTAGAATGGCCAGCATCAAAAAGACCACAAATAACACATAACAAACTATCACGTGATCCACCAATTCTACTCTTGGGTGGAAAATCTGAAGAAAATGAAAATGCTAATTAGAAAAGATGCACACACCCTAAAGTTCATAGCAGCATTATTTACAATTGCCAAGATATGGAAGCAAAGTAAGTGTCCATCAATAGATAAATGGATAGAGAAAATGTGATATGTGTGGAATATTACTCAGCCACAAAGAATGGCATTTTGCCATTCGCAGCAACACGGAAGGACCATAAGGGAATTACGCTTAGTAAAATAAGTCAGAGAAAGACTACATGTTACCACTTACATGTGGAATCAGAAAAAAAAAAAAAAACAGTGAATATAACGAAAGAGAAACTTAGGTATAGAGAACAAACTAGTGGTTGCCAGTGGGGAGAGGAATGAGGCTAGGGGCAAGATAGGGTTAGGAAACTAAAAGGAATAAACTACTATGTATAAAATAAATAACTTACAAGGCTATATAGTACACAACAGGGAACACAATCTGTATTGTATAATACAATTCAGTCCGTGAAATTCTCCAGGCCAGAATACTGGAGTAGGTAGCCCTTCCCTTCTTCAGGGGATCTTCTCAACCCAGGGATCGAACCTATGTCTCCTGCATCGGCAGGTGGGTTCTTTACCACTGAACCACCAGGGAAGCCCCGATGTGTATATAAACAGGTATAAATTACACATGGTCATATATGTATATAAGCAAGTGTCTGCAGGACTTGTTTCCTTTGTCTCTTTTTAAAGTACCTCTGAAGTTTTGGAAGTCTTTTATTTTTGTTCTAGTGGTTAACTTTGTACTTACCCTGTGATTCACTACACTTAGACCTTCCCCCTTTAGATAACAGATGTTACTTTTTATGAAAACCAGTAACATCAACTCTAATGTTCTTCCCTTCCATATTTCCTTGATCTTTTGTCATAGAATAATCTTTTTTACTGCAAGATTACTTTTGTTCTCTTAAATGTGCTAACACTTTCACTACTAGGAAAAAATCAGTTTAAATTATATTTCTTGATCCCCAACCCCACAGGTAACAGATGAGTTATATTCTAATTCCACTGTTTGTTCCTCATTCTCCCAATTATTATTATTCTTATATAATTTCTATGTTTGAGAACATTTAAAATTTACATTTCATTTTTATCCTTATCTTCACCTTTTTGGCTTAGATTTGCAATTAAACCTCTTCAATGTTTATTGCCAGCTCTTCTGCTAAAGTATCCTTGATTTGCTGGAGGACTCAAGGACTTTTCTCAAGGGGAACTCAAGAAAACAATAATCACAGAGTTCTTGCATAAAAATTCAGTATTTGTAGCCTTTATGTTTGAAGAACAACTTGCTTGGATGTAAAATCCCTAGCTCACATATTCTGAGAATATTTTAGTATATATTTTCTCAAAAGAGATAACTGAGGTAAATACTTATTAAAAATATATTTTACAAGCCTTTCTTTTTAGTTCCTATTATGTTTCAAGTACTGAATTATGTGCCAAGGTTATTTAAAAAAAAGCTACCTTTGCATACCTTTGCAGACCGTACAATCTGAGCAACGAGACAGTATGCCAATAAATAATTACAGTAAGATCCAAGAAAAGCTAACAACCAAAACATGAAAGGTTGTGGGAGTGAAATTTAAAAAAAAAAACAAACAATAAAGATAGAGAATAAATATAAAGATAGATAAAGATAAAGAATAAAATAAAGATAGACAAGTATTAGTACAAATAAAGTTAATATCTATACTATTTAGGAGTGAAAGCAAATAACTTTAATCATCAATTAATAGCAACTTGCAAAGTTCTCATTGTAAGTGGCTATTTAATGTAAATGAATCCACTAAGTTAAAAAAAAGTTAGTCCAAAAAATGTAGTTGAAAACAACTTTTTTCCCCCCAACTCCCCATTCTGTGTCCTTTCCAACCAGCCCTGGGGATCATGTTCTTCCTTTCCTCCCTATGAACTCTCTGACAGGTCCTATGATTTTTCCAATCATTCTCATTAATTCATATATTTAAATATCTCTTGAACATCTCTTATTTGCAAGGAGTAGGCCAAATGGGAGGAAATGAAGCACGAAGCATAAACAGTTTTTCAAAAACTTTATAATGTAATGAAAATAAGTGATCTAGGGGATAAAGAAAGACTTGGACGTGAGTGCAATTTTACATAGGCTGTTCTGGGGAGATGTCTCTGAAAGGTGTTACCTGAAATGCAATAAAGTGAGCAAAGCAGGAGAATATGTGGGTGGGTGAAAAGCATTCTGTATGGAGAATATGCAAATACCAATTTCTATGGGAAAAGCAGGCTCCTGGTGTTTGTTCTTGGAACGGGGCAGAAACTAGTGAGGCAGTGTATGACTTAGCAAATGAGAGAGCAGAGAAAAATGACATCGAAGAGTTGCCTCTTCTAAGGAGACTCCCATTAAGAGGCTTTTAAATGAGAAAAGGTTGAGAAACAGTGGCGACTTAGGTGAGCCTGTCAATGATGAATCCACTGGGGAGCAATCAGACTTTCAACATCATTGACAAGCACAGCCAACATGATTTCTTAATGAATCAAACGTGAAATATCAGAGAAGAATATCAAGAAGGACTTCACAGTTTTCTGACATAAAACATGGAGGATTACAATTGCTATATAATGAGATGGATGAAGAAACAGGTTTTGTAGACAGGTTGAAATCAATAATTAAGTTCTAACCATGTCAAGTTTGAGAATTCCGTTAAGAGCCATGTGAATAAGCTGAATATACAATAAAATACATGTGGAGTTCATATGAATGGTCTAGGATCATATAGGAGTAAATAAGAAATAACAAATTATATTTAAAACTGTATAGCTACATGTAAGAATTAAATTAGAACATTTTCTCATATCATATATAAAATTAAACTTAAAATGGGTTAAAGACCCTAAATATAAGTCTGGAAACCATAAAATTCCTAGAAGAAAATAGAGAAAAAAAATGCTATTTGTAATTGCTAATTGTAGCAATATTTTTAGATCTACCTTCGAAGGCAAAGGAAACAAAAGCAAAAATAAGCAAAAGGGGCCCAGTTAAGCTTAAATGCTTTTTCACAGCAAAGGACACCATCCACAAAATGAGGAGAAAACTTCCTGAATGAGAAAAAGTATTTGCAAATGATATAAGCAATAAGAAGTTAATATCTAAACATATAAACAACTCATACAATTCCATATCAAAAAAATAAACAATCTGATTTCAAAATGGGCAGAAGACCTAAACAGGTCTTATTTTTACTATCTGATTTTATTTTATTTATTTTGTTTTACTACTATCTGATTTTAAAATGGACAGAAGACCTAAACAGGTCTTTCTTTTTCCCAAGAAAATATACAGATGGCCAACAAACACATGAAAAGATATTCAACACTGCTAATTATCAGGGAAGTGCAAATCAAAATCACCATGAGATATCACTTTACACCTGTTAGAATGGCCAGCATCAAAAAGACCACAAATAACACATAACAAACTATCACGTGATCCACCAATTCTACTCTTGGGTGGAAAATCTGAAGAAAATGAAAATGCTAATTAGAAAAGATGCACACACCCTAAAGTTCATAGCAGCATTATTTACAATTGCCAAGATATGGAAGCAAAGTAAGTGTCCATCAATAGATAAATGGATAGAGAAAATGTGATATGTGTGGAATATTACTCAGCCACAAAGAATGGCATTTTGCCATTCGCAGCAACACGGAAGGACCATAAGGGAATTACGCTTAGTAAAATAAGTCAGAGAAAGACTACATGTTACCACTTACATGTGGAATCAGAAAAAAAAAAAAAAACAGTGAATATAACGAAAGAGAAACTTAGGTATAGAGAACAAACTAGTGGTTGCCAGTGGGGAGAGGAATGAGGCTAGGGGCAAGATAGGGTTAGGAAACTAAAAGGAATAAACTACTATGTATAAAATAAATAACTTACAAGGCTATATAGTACACAACAGGGAACACAATCTGTATTGTATAATACAATTCAGTCCGTGAAATTCTCCAGGCCAGAATACTGGAGTAGGTAGCCCTTCCCTTCTTCAGGGGATCTTCTCAACCCAGGGATCGAACCTATGTCTCCTGCATCGGCAGGTGGGTTCTTTACCACTGAACCACCAGGGAAGCCCCGATGTGTATATAAACAGGTATAAATTACACATGGTCATATATGTATATAAGCAAGTGTCTGCAGGACTTGTTTCCTTTGTCTCTTTTTAAAGTACCTCTGAAGTTTTGGAAGTCTTTTATTTTTGTTCTAGTGGTTAACTTTGTACTTACCCTGTGATTCACTACACTTAGACCTTCCCCCTTTAGATAACAGATGTTACTTTTTATGAAAACCAGTAACATCAACTCTAATGTTCTTCCCTTCCATATTTCCTTGATCTTTTGTCATAGAATAATCTTTTTTACTGCAAGATTACTTTTGTTCTCTTAAATGTGCTAACACTTTCACTACTAGGAAAAAATCAGTTTAAATTATATTTCTTGATCCCCAACCCCACAGGTAACAGATGAGTTATATTCTAATTCCACTGTTTGTTCCTCATTCTCCCAATTATTATTATTCTTATATAATTTCTATGTTTGAGAACATTTAAAATTTACATTTCATTTTTATCCTTATCTTCACCTTTTTGGCTTAGATTTGCAATTAAACCTCTTCAATGTTTATTGCCAGCTCTTCTGCTAAAGTATCCTTGATTTGCTGGAGGACTCAAGGACTTTTCTCAAGGGGAACTCAAGAAAACAATAATCACAGAGTTCTTGCATAAAAATTCAGTATTTGTAGCCTTTATGTTTGAAGAACAACTTGCTTGGATGTAAAATCCCTAGCTCACATATTCTGAGAATATTTTAGTATATATTTTCTCAAAAGAGATAACTGAGGTAAATACTTATTAAAAATATATTTTACAAGCCTTTCTTTTTAGTTCCTATTATGTTTCAAGTACTGAATTATGTGCCAAGGTTATTTAAAAAAAAGCTACCTTTGCATACCTTTGCAGACCGTACAATCTGAGCAACGAGACAGTATGCCAATAAATAATTACAGTAAGATCCAAGAAAAGCTAACAACCAAAACATGAAAGGTTGTGGGAGTGAAATTAAAAAAAAAAAACAAACAATAAAGATAGAGAATAAATATAAAGATAGATAAAGATAAAGAATAAAATAAAGATAGACAAGTATTAGTACAAATAAAGTTAATATCTATACTATTTAGGAGTGAAAGCAAATAACTTTAATCATCAATTAATAGCAACTTGCAAAGTTCTCATTGTAAGTGGCTATTTAATGTAAATGAATCCACTAAGTTAAAAAAAAGTTAGTCCAAAAAATGTAGTTGAAAACAACTTTTTTCCCCCCAACTCC
The DNA here is from genome assembly GCF_019320065.1 of Cervus canadensis. Lineage (NCBI taxonomy): Eukaryota > Metazoa > Chordata > Mammalia > Artiodactyla > Cervidae > Cervus > Cervus canadensis. The sequence goes on from NC_057412.1 coordinate 46,580,032, forward strand.
CCATTCTGTGTCCTTTCCAACCAGCCCTGGGGATCATGTTCTTCCTTTCCTCCCTATGAACTCTCTGACAGGTCCTATGATTTTTCCAATCATTCTCATTAATTCATATATTTAAATATCTCTTGAACATCTCTTATTTGCAAGGAGTAGGCCAAATGGGAGGAAATGAAGCACGAAGCATAAACAGTTTTTCAAAAACTTTATAATGTAATGAAAATAAGTGATCTAGGGGATAAAGAAAGACTTGGACGTGAGTGCAATTTTACATAGGCTGTTCTGGGGAGATGTCTCTGAAAGGTGTTACCTGAAATGCAATAAAGTGAGCAAAGCAGGAGAATATGTGGGTGGGTGAAAAGCATTCTGTATGGAGAATATGCAAATACCAATTTCTATGGGAAAAGCAGGCTCCTGGTGTTTGTTCTTGGAACGGGGCAGAAACTAGTGAGGCAGTGTATGACTTAGCAAATGAGAGAGCAGAGAAAAATGACATCGAAGAGTTGCCTCTTCTAAGGAGACTCCCATTAAGAGGCTTTTAAATGAGAAAAGGTTGAGAAACAGTGGCGACTTAGGTGAGCCTGTCAATGATGAATCCACTGGGGAGCAATCAGACTTTCAACATCATTGACAAGCACAGCCAACATGATTTCTTAATGAATCAAACGTGAAATATCAGAGAAGAATATCAAGAAGGACTTCACAGTTTTCTGACATAAAACATGGAGGATTACAATTGCTATATAATGAGATGGATGAAGAAACAGGTTTTGTAGACAGGTTGAAATCAATAATTAAGTTCTAACCATGTCAAGTTTGAGAATTCCGTTAAGAGCCATGTGAATAAGCTGAATATACAATAAAATACATGTGGAGTTCATATGAATGGTCTAGGATCATATAGGAGTAAATAAGAAATAACAAATTATATTTAAAACTGTATAGCTACATGTAAGAATTAAATTAGAACATTTTCTCATATCATATATAAAATTAAACTTAAAATGGGTTAAAGACCCTAAATATAAGTCTGGAAACCATAAAATTCCTAGAAGAAAATAGAGAAAAAAAATGCTATTTGTAATTGCTAATTGTAGCAATATTTTTAGATCTACCTTCGAAGGCAAAGGAAACAAAAGCAAAAATAAGCAAAAGGGGCCCAGTTAAGCTTAAATGCTTTTTCACAGCAAAGGACACCATCCACAAAATGAGGAGAAAACTTCCTGAATGAGAAAAAGTATTTGCAAATGATATAAGCAATAAGAAGTTAATATCTAAACATATAAACAACTCATACAATTCCATATCAAAAAAATAAACAATCTGATTTCAAAATGGGCAGAAGACCTAAACAGGTCTTATTTTTACTATCTGATTTTATTTTATTTATTTTGTTTTACTACTATCTGATTTTAAAATGGACAGAAGACCTAAACAGGTCTTTCTTTTTCCCAAGAAAATATACAGATGGCCAACAAACACATGAAAAGATATTCAACACTGCTAATTATCAGGGAAGTGCAAATCAAAATCACCATGAGATATCACTTTACACCTGTTAGAATGGCCAGCATCAAAAAGACCACAAATAACACATAACAAACTATCACGTGATCCACCAATTCTACTCTTGGGTGGAAAATCTGAAGAAAATGAAAATGCTAATTAGAAAAGATGCACACACCCTAAAGTTCATAGCAGCATTATTTACAATTGCCAAGATATGGAAGCAAAGTAAGTGTCCATCAATAGATAAATGGATAGAGAAAATGTGATATGTGTGGAATATTACTCAGCCACAAAGAATGGCATTTTGCCATTCGCAGCAACACGGAAGGACCATAAGGGAATTACGCTTAGTAAAATAAGTCAGAGAAAGACTACATGTTACCACTTACATGTGGAATCAGAAAAAAAAAAAAAAACAGTGAATATAACGAAAGAGAAACTTAGGTATAGAGAACAAACTAGTGGTTGCCAGTGGGGAGAGGAATGAGGCTAGGGGCAAGATAGGGTTAGGAAACTAAAAGGAATAAACTACTATGTATAAAATAAATAACTTACAAGGCTATATAGTACACAACAGGGAACACAATCTGTATTGTATAATACAATTCAGTCCGTGAAATTCTCCAGGCCAGAATACTGGAGTAGGTAGCCCTTCCCTTCTTCAGGGGATCTTCCCAACCCAGGGATTGAACCCAGGTCTCCCACACTGCAGCCAGATTCTTTACCAACTGAGTCACCAGGGAAATCCTAAATGAAGTATAAACTATAACAATTTTGAATCACTATGTTGAACACCTGAAACAAATACAATATTGTAAATTGGCTATACTTCAATTAAAAGAAAACATTTTTAAAGCTGAGACTGAATAAATTCTCCTAAGGAGTGATTATACATGGGAAGATACCTGCAAGGATTAAGCCCTCATGCATTACAGAATTTAGAGCTAAGTAATTTGGGAAAGCTACAGTGACCAAGAAAGTGTTGTAAGAAGGGGAAAAAAAAAACCTAAAAGAATTATGCTCTGTACCATAAAAAAAATAAACTCAAAATGGATTAAAGATCTAGATGTAAGGCCAGAAACTATAAAACTCCTAGAGGAAAAAATAGGCAGAACATTCACTAACATAAATCACAGCAAGATGCTCTATGACCCACCTCCCAGAGTAATGGAAATAAAAGCAAAAATAAACAAATAGGGCCTAATTAAACTTAAAAACTTTTGAACAATGAAGGAAACTATAAGCAAGGCGAAAAGACAGCCTTCAGAATGGGAGAAAATAATAGGAAATTAAAACAACTGACAAAGAATTAATCTCCAAAATATACAAGCAGCTCCTGCAGCTCAATACCAGAAAAATAAACGACCCAATCAAAAAATGGGCCAAAGAACTAAACAGACATTTCTCCAGAGAAGACATACAGATGGCTAACAAACACATGAAAAGATGCTCAACATCACTCATTATCAGAGGAATGAAAATCAAAAGCACAATGAGGTACCATCTCATGCCGGTCAGAATGGCTGCCATCAAACGTCTAAAAACAATAAATGCTGGAGAGGGTGCGGAGCAAAGGGAACCCTCTTACACAGTTGGTGGGAATGCAAACTAGGGCAGCCGCTATGGAAAAAGAACTGCCATATGACCCAGCAATCCCACTGCTGGGCATGCACATCAAGAAAACCAGAATTTAAAGAGACATGTGTACCCCAATGTTCATTGCAGCACTGTTTACAATAGTTAGGACATGGAAGCAACCTAGATGCCCATCGGCAGACGAATGGATAAGAAAGCTGTGGTACATGTGCACAATGGAATATTACTCAGCCATTAAAAAGATGCATTTGAATCAGTTCCAATGAGGTGGATGAAACCAGAGCCCATTATACAGCGTGAAGTAAATCAGAAAGAAAAACACCAATACAGTATATTAATGCATATATATGGAATTTAGAAAGATGGTAATGATGGCTATATGTGAGACAGCAAAAGAGACACAGATATAAAGAACAGAGTTTTGGACTCTGTGGAAGAAGGTGAGGGTGGGATGCTTTGGGAGAATAGCATTGAAACATGAATATTAAAAGTGTGAAATAGATGACCAGTCCAAGTTCGATGCATGAAACAGGGCACTAGGGCAATCCGGAGGGATGGGATGGGGAGGGAGTTGGGAGGGCGGCTTGTGATGGCTGGGGGACACATGAGCACCTGCGGCTGATTCATGTCCATGTACACAAAAAACACCACAATATTGTACAGTAATTAGCCTCCAATTAAAATTAATTTAAAAAAAGAATTATGTTCTGAAAGTCAGTGAAAAAAGTGAACAAAAAAGAAAGGTGATATGTCATCCATTGGCTTTGGATCAAAGAAGTTGAGGACTGAGAGGAGACCCCTGGATTTGTGAATCTTTGGAAGTCACTTGTGCCTTGATAAGAGCAGATTTTGAAGAATGGTATGGACAAATGCCTGACTGATAGGAGGTTCAAAAGAGAGTGAGATGGCGCATGTTGACAGCCCTTTTGAGTTTTGATGTAAAATGAAGCGGAGAAAAAGTTCTCCAATCACGTTAGTTGTAAAAAAAAAAAAAAAAAAAAAAGCACCAATTCAGTCATTAAAATGTCATTGTGTATATGATGAAAACTCCCAATTCTGACGTGCATTAGCTTTGGAAATGCTTCAGTAGTACAGGTAGTGTGGCTGACTTCATTTTCCTGCCTCTCTCATTTACGACCCCACTCCATTAATGGGGCTGCTGCGGGGTTCTTAGGGGTTAACAAGAAAAAAAAAAAAAAAAAGGAGGGAAAATGAAGGAGAGGTAAGGGGAAGGGGATGTGGTACTTGACCATCATTGATGAACTCTGACTTGTTCTCCTTTGAGTGAGGTCAAGTATTTATATCTGAGCCCCTATGCTTGGAAAAAGATTCAAACTTAGTGTCCCCTTACTATCTCCCATTCCTGCCTCCAACGTGGGATAAGGTGTAGTTTCCTAAATTCAGACAATGTCTCCTCCATATAATTTTTATAAATATTCTCTTACCACCCTAGTTTCACACAATTCACTCCAGAGAGACTCTGTTGAGCCACCTCCCCACCAAATGACTCGGGTCTGAGTCCCCATAAAACCACGGGATGGTCGTGATCCACACAGTGTTTGCCTTAAAATATCTTGAGGAAAACAGACCTTTCACAATTGAAAGTATGTCTCTTTGATTCATCATTAGAGCTTTCAGGCAGCCAGACACTCTTAAGCTTTTAAACTTTTCCAGGCTTGAGAATGATGTCAAGGTTACCTTTTGATAATCTAGCCATTTTCTTTGCTATTACATTTGATGCACCAAGGGGCAAATTTTAAAGTTCTACATTGGAGGCTGAACTGAATATGATAATTTTAATGTGTACTATGTAAAGGGCTACTCTTGGAATCTTTACTCATGTTAAAATCTTTACTCATGTTAAAAAATTGTATTGTTCACAGCATCAATTGAGGTAAGAATCAATTTCACATTCAATAAAACAGAAGTGCAGCAAAGTTAAGTAATGTTCAAAAAGTCATGTAACTTCTAAGTGGCAAGCTTAGAGTCTGTGCTCTGAGCCAAGATTCTCCTCTGAAAGGAGACTGAGACGCAACTCTACACAACAACTGACTTTCATTAAGAACAAGAAAACCAAACATCTGAATTTAGATCCTGTATTTGTTACACTGTATGATTATTTTAGTTTGTAAGAATGCTTTTGGTCTCCAGTAATACCGTGACTGTCATGAAACAAATATCTTTCTTGCTGCATTTTTTTTTCTTGCTGCATTTTGTTTCTATGTAGCAACACCGCATGGAAAGAAAACAGGAGGTATAAGTTATCTTTAAAATGTTCCAAGGTGATGTTCCAACATTTTATCTTTAAAATGTTCCATCGGATGGAAACCCACTAATTATCTTCCTTTATATATACAATTTGAAGACTTAGAATCTCCTGTTGGACGAATCAGCTCTGAAGCTGATGCTCTTAAAGGAACCAAATTGCAAGCTACAAAGTACAGGAAAAAAAAAAAAAAAAAAACGATTGTGACAGAGACAGCATACAAAGGACACATGTTTCTTCATCTTCCACTTGAAACAAAGGGGACGCTTGAGGGAACAAAATACATAAGAATATGAATTTAAGTCAGGAGAAATTCTCAAGTTTGTTCCGTTGATTTCCTAGACTTGTAAATATTTTAGGTAAATTCCCACCTAGTATTGGAAATGCAAGTATAAGGAAGATGTTTATTCTTTAAACTCATTTCTATTTTTTAATTCTGTTAAATAATATTTTACAGAATTAAAAAAGCACACAGTAAAGTGGGCCTCCTGGTGGCCCCGTGGTAAAGAATCCATCTGCCAGTGCAGGGAGTGTGGGTTCGATCTCTGCATCGGGAAGATCCTCTGGAGAAGGAAATGGCAATCCACTCTAGTGTTCTTGCCTGAGAAATCGCATGGACAGAGGAGACTTTGGGGAAGTCTAGGAAGTCGTAAAAGAGCCGGACATGATTTAGTGACTAAACAACACATTAGAGAGTGAATAAAAAGTGTAATGAAATGTATTACCTTTACCTGTAGTCTAAATTCAAGGTGTCAAAATATCACCCAAGGCGTCTCAGAGATTAGTATAATACTGATATCTTACACACTTCAGCATAGACACATCTTGGTTTTTCACTGTTTACCCTTCAGGTCCATCTCCTGAAGAGCAGTGCTCTCTAGCGCTCTTCTGTAGGGAATGCTGCCAACACGATTAATGGCCTATGCTAAAAAATAAGCAAACAAAATTAAATCCTATTAAGCTAACTTCCTCCAAGCCCTTAAACGGTCCCCCAAATCCATAATCAGATGATGTTTAAAGCACAAAAATAAGGAGGTATCCAGAAGCAAACAATAAGTATAGCATAGCCCTTTACCTTTTCTTTTTTTTTTTTTTTTTTTTTTTTTTTTTTTTTTTTTTTTTATTTTTTTATTAGTTGGAGGCTAATTACTTCACAACATTTCAGTGGGTTTTGTCATACATTGATATGAATCAGCCATAGATTTACACTTATTCCCCATCCCGATCCCCCCTCCCATCTCCCTCTCCACCCGATTCCTCTGGGTCTTCCCAGTGCACCAGGCCGGAGCACTTGTCTCATGCATCCACCTGGGCTGGTGATCTGTTTCACCATAGATAGTATACATGCTGTTCTTTTGAAACATCCCACCCTCACTTCTCCCACAGAGTTCAAAAGTCTGTTCTGTATTTCTGTGTCTCTTTTTCTGTTTTGCATATAGGGTTATCGTTACCATCTTTCTAAATTCCATATATATGTGTTAGTATGCTGTAATGTTCTTTATCTTTCTGGCTTACTTCACTCTGTATAAGGGGCTCCAGTTTCATCCATCTCATTAGGACTGGTTCAAATGAATTCTTTTTAACGGCTGAGTAATATTCCATGGTGTATATGTACCACAGCTTCCTTATCCATTCATCTGCTGATGGGCATCTAGGTTGCTTCCATGTCCTGGCTATTATAAACAGTGCTGCGATGAACATTGGGGTGCACGTGTCTCTTTCAGATCTGGTTTCCTCAGTGTGTATGCCCAGAAGTGGGATTGCTGGGTCATATGGCAGTTCTATTTCCAGTTTTTTAAGGAATCTCCACACTGTTTTCCATAGTGGCTGTACTAGTTTGCATTCCCACCAACAGTGTAAGAGGGTTCCCTTTTCTCCACACCCTCTCCAGCATTTATTGTTGTAGACTTTTGGATAGCAGCCATCCTGACTGGTTGTGTAATGGTACCTCATTGTGGTTTTGAATTTGCATTTCTCTGATAATGAGTGATGTTGAGCATCTTTTCATGTGTTTGTTAGCCATCTGTATGTCTTCTTTGGAGAAATGTCTTGTTTAGTTCTTTGGCCCATTTTTTGATTGGGTCATTTATTTTTCTGGAATTGAGCTGCAGGAGTTGCTTGTATATTTTTGAGATTAATCCTTTGTCTGTTTCTTCATTTGCTATTATTTTCTCCCAATCTGAGGGCTGTCTTTTCACCTTACTTATAGTTTCCTTTGTAGTGCAAAAGCTTTTAAGTTTCATTAGGTCCCATTTGTTTAGTTTTGCTTTTATTTCCAATATTCTGGGAGGTGGGTCATAGAGGATCTTGCTGTGATTTATGTCGGAGAGTGTTTTGCCTATGTTCTCCTCTAGGAGTTTTATAGTTTCTGGTCTTACATTTAGATCTTTAATCCATTTTGAGTTTATTTTTGTGTATGGTGTTAGAAAGTGTTCTAGTTTCATTCTTTTGCAAGTGGTTGACCAGTTTTCCCAGCACCACTTGTTAAAGAGGTTGTCTTTTTTCCATTGTATATCCTTGCCTCCTTTGTCAAAGATAAGGTGTCCATAGGTTCGTGGATTTATCTCTGGGCTTTCTATTCTGTTCCATTGGTCTTATAGAAAAATCTCTCCAGATCAACTTTAGTGTCAAAATCACCTGGACAGCTCATTCCCCATGCAAAAGTTATTACTTATTCCTGGAGATTGAGTCTGGAGTTTCAGGTGGGGTCACACTGCTCCCCAGCTGATTCTAATTTTGATGTTTACTGAAGTTAGCCATCTAGTAACTACTATAGTTGTTCTCAAAACCTCAATCTCTGTACCATCTACATGAATACAATTTGGGGGGGTTGATAACATTATTTACTTGATAAAGAATCTTTTCTTTAAAGTTTTATATCTATATAGATGATAGATAGTGGAATCTTATAAAGCTAGCTTACATTTCATTGTCATTTCATGGTTTTGTATGCATGCATTCACAATTTTGGATTGCAAACTAAAATGCCATTAAAATTCAATGTATGTTTCTCCCATAAAGTACTATAGTATAAATGATTTATATTTAACAATTCAAAAAGTAATGCTTCAGAGCATAAATATTTCCAATGAGATGTTTTAAAAGAGCATGCTATTAACTACAAGAATACTGCATAGTAAAGAAATATTAATAAACTGTGCATAATAAATAAGAAATGACTTTTCTTATATAAAACTGTAAGGAGACATGGAGAATGTGGAGACCAAGAAATCAGAGGGGTATTTGAAATTTACAGTAAGTCTTAAATAAAGAAAGCTGATTTGGAAATATGAAGATCTGATCAGGATGTTGAACATACATATAGAGAGAGGGGAAAGAAAAAAGCTTTAGCAGATGGCAAGTGTAAACTGAAATATAATCTAAGCACCTGAACTTTTGTAGACACATCAGCTTAAGCTCAGTTATGAAATCTAATTACATTTCTTGTGAAACCTTTTTTTAAAATGTCAATCAGTTACTATCAGCTTAATATTGGTAACTACTTGGAAGACAGTAGATGGAGAAAAGCCAGTGCAGTGAGACTGTCTATAAAGTATGTGTGACTCATCCATTCTGTCATCAGCTGCGTGATTATCAAGAAAATGTGCTCACACTCATATGTGACTAATTGGCAATTCTTCATTACAAAACAAAAGATATCCTTTCAAACCAAAAAATTTTTAATTGATTCTTAACTGGCATCAATTGCTTTTCCAGAAATCCTTTTTTTTTTTTCTCTTGGTCAAGATGAAACTTAATTTGACTACTTTCTTTTACTATTGTGTTTAAGGCCAAAAGCACACACACACACAAAAAAACTGATCAACATGGCAAAGATAATTCAGTAAGAAACTTTTTCTTCTATTTGCCACTGGTTAACACCACAGAGACTACCACAGGAGAGACAACAGAGGAAGAAATTCTAAGGCAATGTTTGAGCAAACTTCCTAGTTTTACAGTTTCTTTGGGAAAAATTGTTGGCCTCTGGTTCAGTTTTACAGTTCCTAGTGCCATCAATTTAAGTTGTGCACAGATATACAGGGAGAAAATGGCTCGCTTCAGGTTAACTTGGTTTTAACTCGCAATGTGACTTCTCTATTTGAAATGTGGCTAGTTTCATCTAGTCTAAATTGGGGATATGTATCATTCTCTCTTTTTGCCTCAGGACAATACGGGGAATGAGATGTTTGATTTCAATGCATTTTTTCCCCAGCTGAAATTGTGTAAACAAATAGATTGGGAAAGATTTAATGAAATCATCAGTAGCCTGGAGCTAGCTATTGGCCCTGTGCTAAGTATTTGGCATAATCAACTGTCTAGGAGATTGAAAGTCCTAGGTACTGGGCTTTAAAGTTATCAAGAACTCAGAGAAGGGAGAATCTATGAAGGGGTTGGAATAGTAACTTCATATACATAGGTTAGGCCAAATAAAGTGGTAACTGACCCAAGGCATTTTAACCAATAAAAATAAACCATATGGATAATTCATATACTAAAATTAATATTTTAACAGTACAGAAGCTCCAGATTAGAATTCAAGAATACTTAGTTTTCTATCTTATTTTGTTAATAACTCATTCATTACCTTTAGACTAGCCAAATGATTTTTTATGCCTCTGTTGCCTAGAAGGAAAAAAATACGGTTAGAAAAGACTATTTACCCAGAACATTATGAGCTATAGAACAGGGAAAGTAACAAAAATGGATCTGAGCACTTTTTCCTTGCACCAACTAGATCAGCAGTATTGCACTTTTCTATTGTATCTTATATTTTCATTTAAAGGAGTCCTGTTGCTATAAAATTTTTGAAAAATTGGTAGTCTGAAAGAAGACTTCTAAAGTGACTTCCAGTTCTGATGATGGCAAAGGTATTTTAAACAAGACACATAATTCTCAGCTCTAAGCAAGCTCTGTGCATACAGCTTCTGTGGCACAGGATTTTTCAACACAAATTTACATCAGAGAATTAGCATCACTAAAAGACTAATAAAGGGAGACAATGAAGGGCCTTCACTTAAAAGAGAAAGTCAATATGAGCATTTGTATTCATTCAGAAATATGAAAAAAACACAAAACAAAACGCTACTAATGGGTGACTTTCCACTGACTGGGCTACAAAAGAAAATGAGATTTTGAAATGAAAAAATGAAATTAAATAATGAATGAAAGTGAAAGAGCATTATTCCTGTAGTGTTAATTTGTAACAAATTATTTCTAAGCAATTTCCAGGCACACATTAACCGTGGATATTTATAATGATCTTAAACTCTTGAACTAAATTTTTTGATTGGATAAAATATTGTATTGAATGGTATTTGGAAAGAGTGAGCTTTTGTCAGAAATATTTCATTATTGTACAAAGATTCCACCACAATAAAATTTTATTTGTGTTCAAAGAGAATGTAAAGTTTAGAAATGTATTTTTCTAAATGAATGAAGGAAATTAAACTGTCAATCTCTTGAAAGAATATTTTATGACATTTTGACCAGGTACAGAAAACTGGAATGATAATGAGTCTCATATACTCAATTTCCTATTATTCTTTGATGGGAAATATTTTTTAAAATAACCCAACTAGAGTTAATTACTATAAACAAATGGGACCGAATGAAACTTAAAAGCTTTTGCACAACATAGGAAACTATAAGCAAGCTGAAAATACAGCCCTCAGATTGGGAGAAAAGAATAGCAAATGAAGAAACAGACAAAGGATTAATCTCAAAAATATATAAGCAACTCATGCAGCTCAATCCCTGACAAATAAATGACCCAATCAAAAAATGGGCCAAAGATCTAAACAGACATTTCTCCAAAGAAGACATACAGATGGCTAACAAACACATGAAAAGATGCTCAACATCACTCATTATCAGAGAAATGCAAATCAAAACCACAATGAGGTACCATTACACGCCAGTCAGGATGGCTGCTATCCAAAAGTCTACAAGCAATAAATGCTGGAGAGGGTGTGGAGAAAAGGGAACCTCTTACACTGTTGGTGGGAATGAAAACTAGTACAGCCACTATGGAGAACAGTGTGGAGATTTCTTAAAAAACTGGAAATAGAACTGCCATATGACCCAGCAATCCCACTTCTGGGCATACACACTGAGGAAACCAGATCTGAAAGAGACACAAGTGCACCCAATGTTCATTGCAGCACTGTTTATAATAGCCAGCACATGAAGCAACCTAGATGCCCATCAGCAGACGAATGGATAGGAAGCTGTGGTACATATACACCATGGAAATTACTCAGGCCGTTAAAAAGAATTCATTTGAATCAGTCTAATGAGATGGATGAAACTGGAGCCCATTATACAGAGTGAAGTAAGCCAGAAAGATAAAGACCAATACAGTATACTAACGCATATATATGGAATTTAGAAAGATGGTAATGATAACCCTATATGCAAAACAGAAAAAGAGACCCAGACGTACAGAACAGACTTTTGGACTCTGTGGGAGAAGGCAAGGGTGGGATATTCAGAGAGAACAGCATCAAAACATGTATATTATCAAGTGTGAAACAGATCACCAGCCCAGGTTGGGTGCATGAGATAAGTGCTCGGGCCTGGTGCACTGGGAAGACCCAGAGGGATGGGATGGGGAGGGAGGCGGGAGGGGGAATCAGGATGGGGGACACATGTACATCCATGGCTGATTCATGTCAATGTATGGCAAAAACCACTATAATATTGTAAAGTAATTAGCCTCCAACTAATAAAAATAAATGGAAAAAAAAAATAGAGTTTATTACTTAACAAGCATCTTGAAAATAGGATTCTCCCAAAATATTCTTTGCATTAGAAGATATTTTATAAGAGAAATTAAGCACTTTTGGAAAACAATAAATCATGCCTAAAATTCCCATTTAGTCTCAATAACTAAAATGATTTAGAAGTGTCCTTCCTTGGCTACATTGCTCTTCTCAGTGATGTCAAGAGGTCATGTGCTTTGATAAGGGCAACAGAGGCCCAAAAAATTGTGCTTTGCTGAAATTAAGGAAAAAGTATTCGTTTCCTTAACCAAGTCAATCAAACATCAGGATATATTACAGGCCAGTTCAAAGGGAAATAGTCTCCTGGGTGCCTGTACCTTGAAAGATTCCTCATCCCTTTGGGAGGAACTGCTAATTTTCATTTTACCAATTCCCCATGATAAATGTAGCTGGGCAGAGAAGCTTGCAGAAGAATCCCTACTCAGAACTCATTATGTGTGTGTTAGTCACTTAGTTGTGTCCTCCTCTTCGTGACCCCATGAACTAGAGCTCACCAGACTCCTCTGGCCATGCGATTCTCCAGGCAAAAATACTGGAGTGGGTTGCCATTCCCTTCTCCAGGGGGTCTCCCCTCCCCCAGGGTTGGAATCCAGGTCTCCTGCACTGGAGGTGGATTATTTACCATCTGAGCCACCAGGAAAGCCTGGAGTTCATTATAGGACTCATTATAGAACTCTGTGAATCTCCTGACAACTCATTGAGGAAACATGTTAACATGGACACATGTTAAGCCAAATGGAATTCTTGTATATTTAATGTCTATTAAAAGTTAAGCAGAGTAAACAACATATAAAACATGAATTCTGTTTTGGGCAAGAAAAAAGTGTTTATCTGAAGGCAAAGAGGTAAAATTAGACCAAATGACCTAATCATTCCCCATCTAGTCACCCAATGCAGATTGACATTTGCTAGTTAACAAGAAATTCCTTTTACCATCTTGGATTCAAGACATTGTGATCAGCCAGGGGAAAAAAAAAAAAGTGATTGCTGCCCATTTAAAACTGTTATGATTCACCTCAACTGAGCAGTCAAAAAGTCACCTGACTAAAGATTTGCTTTTAAATATTTGTTGCTTAGTCACTGAGTCCTGTCCAACTCTTTGCAAACCCTGTAGCCTGTAGCCCACCAAGCTTCTCTGTTCATGGGATTTCCTAGCAAAGAATACTAGAGTGGGTTGCCGTTTCCTTCTCCAGGGGATCTTCCCCACCCAAGGATCGAATCTGTGTCTCTTGTGTCTTCTGCGCTGGCAGGCAGATTCTTTGCCTCTGAGCCACTTGGGAAGCCCATTTTTAAATATTATAACACACCGATAGATTAATGTCATAAATGTTCAGAATATTTTGAAAATTAAATTTTAACCAAGAAAGAACAGCTAGAAAATAAAAACATAAACCAAGGCATAATCAAATGTTCTGGTGTAAATCCACCTATGGGGTTACATATTCTCTTCCAGATATAAGCCAAATATTTTATACTTTGAGCTGGTTGAAGGTTTCATGCAAAAGGTTATTAGATTACTGATAAAAGTTAATAAACTAGTCTCACATAAGACTCGGCAATGTTCTGATTAAGCTGTGAATGTGTTTTTCCTCCCACTCACCTCACCCCACCCACCACCACAGCATCTGTAATTTCCAAGTTATAATCATATCTCCCTAACGTGCTCCCAAAGTAACAGAAAGGAAAGGGATTTTCCTTCTCTTAGATGAGTCAGTCTCTAAGACAGATGGTTAATTCATTGCACCTGTAACCAATTAGCCATTCAAACCAACTGATTCTTCACAGCAAATTGTTGCCTTGCCAATCTGAGAAGCAGGTGCATTTTCAATGGCTAAATTGCCAAGTGGCTGGGTACACAAGACGGAAATAATCCAAATACAAAACTCTTTTAGATTAATGTGCAGAAAAATATGACCAGCGACAATAATTCCAATCTAAATTAAGAATTTAATTATTTCAGATTTTGAATCACTTTGAGAATGTCAGTGTTTCATTCTGATATTTGCTATCAAATTAGGCAGGTGTTTTTTCAATGAAAGTTAACTTTCTTTTTAAAATAATATTTAAGGCTTTTTCCTATTTTTCCTTGAAACAATAAATTTTGATTACAATAAATGTGCTGGAACACATTACAATATATAGTAATCCTATTCAATTCTTCTACTTCAAAATAGGTACCTTAAATGGAAGACAACTTCCAGCCCAGGCACCATAACTTAACTCCCTGAAACTGGGTACAGGTTAGACACTTTCATGTTTTTTAGGACAATATCCGTGGACTATTTGATAATTCTATGACTATAATGCCAATGTTACAGACTTTCATTGACTGGAACCCTTTATTCTAGGAAATTCAGTATGCAGTTTACCTTTTACTATAATGCCAATGTTACAGACTTTCATTGACTTGAACCCTTCATTCTAGGAAATTCAGGATGCAGTTTACCTTTCTCAGCTACACTGGGGTTTCCCTGGTGGCTCAGTGGTAAAGAATCTGACTGCAATGCAAGAGACGCCAGTTTGGTCCCTGGGTTGGGAAGATCCCCTGGAGAAGGCAATGTCATCCCACTCCAGTATTCTTCCCTGAGAAATTTTTTGGACAGGGGAGCCTGGCAGGCTGCAGTCCACAGGGTTGCAAAAGAATGGCTAATGACTAAATAACAACAACAAAGTCAGATATATAGAGAAGGGTTACAGGAACAATTTTGGGAGATTCAGATGTCAACAGCATCAAAACTAAACATCCCACATCTTGAATTCTCTTTCCATCAGAATTGCAGGAAGGAATTACAGCCAAGAAGAGTATCAGACCCTATTTACTTGGCACCAGAATCTCATTCACATCTTTTCAATTGAGGAATCAGAATGGAGGATACATATATGGGGAGACCATGACACCATTTCTAAAATTAATAAGAAATCTCCAAACACTTGGAACAAAATTTTTATACAGGGAAGAGATTCTGTCTGAAAGGAAATAAAGCTCTAACTGTATCATTGTAGTAGTATCAATCAAGATAGACACATAGGAGACACCTTTAAATCTGCCTTTCTACATCTTACATGTCTCCAGTCCTTTGGATAGTATTTTCAGTATATTTCCCATGTTTTTCATTTCCATCATCACTATTCTTCTGATGTCTCCTAACTGACATGTTCAATGCATTCATGCATTTTTACTTATTCAAAAAACTGGACTAAGTATCCACTAAGGCCAGGCATATAAAACTTATGGGTAGAGAATAAGGCAGACAAGACACTTGTTTTAATGATGTTGACAGTGTAAGGTAGATAATGGCAAATAGATCAATATTTACAATTTAGTCCTAATCCAGAGCTGAGGATCATGAAGGCTCCCAGGATAAGTGAATGTCTAAGGTAAGCCCCTACTCTAATTAAGCAAAAAATGAGAGAATATTTTTCCAGGTAATGAGAATGATCTGTTTATCTCTTGATTCTCAGTGCCAAGCTTCACAATGCTTACAGATTTATGTCCTTAAAAATGCTTCAGGTCATGGCCATCCTCTGTTTATAGACTCCCTACTGTCTACTAAAGAAATTACAAATGTGAGATTCAGTTTCCAGTCTCATCTTCTCCAACAAAGAGCACTCTAGTTCAGTTTCACTGCCACTGTAGTGTTAGTCCTTCCCCGAAAAACAGGAATGATTAAACTCTTTTCTTTTGCTGTTTGTGTTATCTGCTTACACTGGCCCGTCCTACACTGTAATGCCTTCTCCGTCACCTGAAATTCTACTTACCCTTTTATCTTTGTTAAAATATCATCTTGTCTGGAAGCTTTCTCTCACTCTTCCATTCAAAATTAGTTGCTGTTTTTCTTGAAATTCCATGACCCATTCATTGCTCCTCTATCTTATAGCACCTAATTTTACTCTATTTTCTATAGTAGACCTATTTTTGTAGCTGAAGTGTAGGCTACACTAGCAACATGGAAGCCCTCACCCCACTCTTTTAGAATTCATAGTCCAAACTCTTGTCTAGAAAGCCTTCTTCCTCTTTAGCTGCTTTACTGCCACAGTGAAAATAGAATTGGTCACAATTTCCTACCTCCCTCCACATAGCAGGGGTAACTTGACACTGGATGTTTGCAATGGTATTTCTCACTACCAGGGTCTTCTTTAAAATCTAGAATTTGACCTTGCCTATGCTTTATTTCCCTTCTCCTCCCCAATGACCTGAGCTTCCTTGCATCACTTTTCTTCTCCACCATCTGATATTCCTGATGGACTCCCACTTAGAATCATGGTTCTTTCTGCCATTGGTAGAAGAAAATTTTCCTTCAAATGTGACAAAGCTATCACAGAGATAGGTTCACCATCTAAGAAATTGCACATTTAAAAAAATCTCCTAAAGAGATATTTGTTTTATTTATTTATTTATTTATTTTGAGTTAAAGCTTACTTAGATAAGAAATTCAGACCAGGTTAAAGCAAACTAGGGTTTTCCTAATCTCCTACTCTCAGATATGTTCCCTTAAATACCCCCTGACATTTAGGGTTGTCATATGGAACCCTCTCCAGAGTTGGATGGATACTCTTCACCTCGGCCTTTGATAAAGATTTTAATTGAGAAGAAGTAACTCCTGATCACAGTATCCCATTTACAGTTGCCCCAAAGAATATTAGGTCCCTTTTTCAATGAGAATTCCTAGAAATTATGTGACTCTTGATGCCTTGGAGTCTTTGATGTAGATTCTGGTTGCGTACATTTCCATCTGCAACTAGATTATGCTTATTTCTATTTTTCAAGCCTCTTGGTCCTATGAAAATTTAGCCTAGGATGGTACTTTGTGCACAACAGGCATCTAATAAATGCATGATGAATTAAATTTTCCCAGGAGCAAACATATGGCTCAGATGACTAAAAAGTGAAAATCCTCTATAACATACTGCATGGCCGTCTAAGGGGGGAGAAAAATCTTGTTAATGCTTATGGTGACAAGTTTATATCCTAAAGCATGAGATCTGATTAGCTTTTTTATTTTAGCTCTCATAACTACGAGTTTTACTGCTGGTCATAAAATTATCCAGCTCACTTTGAAATTCAGCTGCAAAATAGAACACTTTGACCTCCTGTGATTATACCAGTTTCTGTGAACGTATGACTCCGGTTGCATGAAGTTTACTCAAACTAGAGTTTGCAACCTAAGAAGGTCACGTTGAAGAAGTCTCAAGGGGGGCTCAAGGATGAGACCACTTAGGGCGCACCTGACACTGGTACCAGCAAAAGAAAAATTACAGTGTTTTTCCAAGATCTTATCTTGTTAACTGAGATTCTGTAGTCACAATAGCAAGGCCACAGGTTCAGTTTTTTTGTATGTCATTTCCTCAGCCTTGGGCTCCATCCCTAAACTGTTGTTCACAGGTGGCCATCATTTACCAGGATATCACTAGAGCATGCAACAGGGGCACCAACTTAAAAGTCCATCAGTGATTTATTCATAAATATGTGTTGAGCACCTACTAGGGATTCTGAGCTTATTCTATAGTTATGAAACTAGCAGCAATATTCCAGCATATTTTAAGTAGATATAGACATACGAACTTTCAATAGACTGTACATATATATATGTCAGATCTATGGCCATGTAGAGTGAAAGGTCAACCACTGGGAGGCATGTACATCCTGGGTTGAGATAAGCAGGTGTGATCAGCAGAAATAAAAGTAAACTGGAGTCTCTGGGCTTCTCTTAGGTCAGTGCACTTATCTCACCGCCAGGACTCTAGGGGTCAATGACCATAAAGTTGAATCCAACAGACAGTTTAAAACAGATTA
Source organism: Cervus canadensis (assembly GCF_019320065.1). Lineage (NCBI taxonomy): Eukaryota > Metazoa > Chordata > Mammalia > Artiodactyla > Cervidae > Cervus > Cervus canadensis. The sequence goes on from NC_057412.1 coordinate 46,597,973, forward strand.
TATTGAATACTTCATGAAATGGGGAGGACATTGACTTCCTATCATGATTCCTAGCACTACTATTGGGAGTTGTTCAGTCGGAAATGTGTCAGCAAATGATCCCAACAAGTAATGAAAGCAAGCTGTCACACCCCATTCAAAGAAATTCACAACACAGAGCTTTCCTATAAAATCAAGTGTGGATGTGTGTTAGTCATTCAGTCATGTCTGACTCTTTGCAACCCCATGGATTGTAGCCCACTGGGCTCCTCTGTCCATGGAGTTCTCCAGGCAAGAATACTGGAGTGGGTAGCCATTCCCTTCTCCAAGGGATGAACCCAGGTCTCCTGCATTGCAGGCAGATTTTTTTTTTTTACCATCTGAGGCCCCAGGGAAGCCCCTTAATAAATAAGGATATATTACCAGTAGCTGAAGAAGTAAGGCTGGGAGGGTAAGGACAGTCACAGGCACAGAGAGGAATGAGACAAATTCCATACTTTCAGTGGTTTTCACTGGTGAAGGGAGGTGAAAAAGGAAAAGTGATTTTATTCAATTTCTCTCCTAATGCAAGTGGAGGCATTATCACAGCCCTTTCTTAAAATTTACTCAGAAGACCTAACTCCAGATTTGCCAGCCAAGCTTATTAACAATATCAATGTAAGAAGTTATTCTTAACAGAAAGATGGAATGTGTAGCAGGATTGTTGGGTTCAAACCCAGAAGCTAATTTCTATGAAAACTTCTCTCTTAAGAATCTCTAAGACTTTATCCTGCCTAGATCTTTTAAAACTCACTGCAGCAACAGAGGACAAAGGACGTCTGAAAGCAGTGCATGGAGATGATAAAAGGGAGTAGCAAACAGTTGTAATCTTGATGATTCCTACTCCTGCATTCCCTCCCACACTGTAACAGTATTATTGTGTTTCTTTGCTCCTTTTGCATATCTTTAGCATCATTTCCCCCTCCAGATACCAACTGCTCCAGCTGTGTAAAATATGACCTGGCTATTAAACAATTTTCCATCTTAAATTTAATTACTTTAGTTGGGTTTTGTTTTTGTATGTCTCAATTTAAGTATCCTTTAGCCCTGCACTGTATTCTTAGGAGCATGAGCAAGTGTTACAAAGAGCACACAGATACACAGGTGCACACACACACACACACACACACACAGATCTGTCCCTCTATCATTGCAAATTGCACTTCATCATTCATGTCTTCCACCTCATTTTGCTAATTACACAGCCTCCTCTGCCACATACATATTAAAATCATTTAGAGATGAAGAGCTTTAGGAACTCATTACCACAGCCTTTTCATTTCACTTTTCTGTGCATATGCACTTTATATTCTGAACCAATAAGGCAAATTATTAAATATGTTTCATAGAACTGCAGGACTAATAGTTATTCACATATAACCCTCAACTGTTAGCACTACTAATTTTATTACTACTTCTACTACTAAATCACTCATTACTATTAGTTAATACTATTTTTTTTTTAATAAGAGAGTATGTATCCTCATGCTGTCTGTGTAATCAGCTAAAATTCTGTGTAATCCTAAAATTCTATGGTAGGTCTGGAATTGATGAAAATTTTTTCACAATACATAACATGTAATGATTCAGATGTTTAATGCTACTACCATATAACACTGTCATAAGTGAGATAAAAAGGGATCTTGAATATTGATTTGAATTTGGATCTATTTTATGAAACTCAAACAACTTGTGGAAAGACATGTCTGTAAATACTGCATCATCATCATACAATAAAATGAACATCACCTCACTTCATTGATGCAAGCATAAATTCCAATATTGCATAAAAGTTCAAGGAGACTAAGCCCTACCTCTTTATTCCCAAATTGGTTGATAATAGCTTGCACGCATAATTAAACATATATGTGTGTGTGAAACAAAGTGTACACTTGGACATATTTCCTCTAATTTTGAAAATGGATCCTTTTAAATTATGTCTGTACTCATAAAGTAAATGAAATAGTGTTTATGACTTCCATAACACATTCATGTTCTGGAAATTAGGAAATGTATCTAGTTTGTGCACTGTTAATCTTTACAATATAGCAAATCAATTTGTTGTTGCTTAATATTATGCTAAATCTTTAATATCTATTATAAATTCCAAAGGAATTATAGTTCTTTACTATTAAGCTGGATTTGATGAAATACATATCCTCCTTGACCCTTTCACGGATTTTTCACTGAATAATATCCTAATTATCGTCACTTCCCTGTTGTTTCCTTAAACGAAAGATGAATTACAATCCACAAATTATAAGATGTATCTATAAAGAAAAAAACATTTCTTTCAAAGAAATTTGAAATAATTTTAAAAATGTACATACGGCAATTGTAGGGTAAGGGAGTTTGAGAAGGCGAGGTTCAGAAAAAGAACGAGATCGGCACTTTACAGGAACAGGTCACCTTTAATGAGGCGAGGAGGGGCAGCAGTCAGATTAGTGAGCAGCTGCCCTAACACAAGAAAAGAGCAAGTATATATAGGCATATACGTGGAAAGCTACTCTTAAGGGGGCCTGTTCTCCAAGGAGTAGTTATCTCTTAAACGCCTGGGGCAAGCAATTCTGGAGATCGGCCAGAGGCTGGACCAGCAGGGAGCTGGTAATCAACCTTAATGTCCATTTTTTTTTCCTTGGGTGAGAGAATTCTTTGTTTTACATAGAATGGTGGGGAGGACCTGAAGGGGAGTTTTAACTCCAGGCTATTTTGAGCCCTGTAACTTTCCTTCAGCAATGGCACAGAAATAGATAACAAGAACAAAAAAGGAAAAATAAGATAAATAGACAATGAGATTCAAGGTAAACTACCCAAAAACGCATACAAAAATTTCCCTAAATATAAGTCATCGATTTTGCTATGAGCCTCCTAACAGACAAAACAAAAGGAAAAATACTATCAATTTTTAATTCAAAGTCTATAAGGGGATTAAATGTAATATAGTTTGTCAGGGGAAGCAACAGTTGATACATGCATAAAAGATTGACACTTTACAAGTCACATACTTATTTAAACCCTGTTGGAAATTGGCAATTTGGTTGTATTCTTTTTGGTAGAAGGGTTTGCTTTCCATGGAATAGAATAAAATCCCTTAGCATCTCATTACTTTCATCATGTATTAGTTTTATAATAAAACCACACTCAAGAATGACCCATAATATACACCAGTCTCATCTTTAAATGATATTCAATGGTTTACACCTAAATCCAACTTCAAATTTTATGTATATATATATATATATATACATGTATATATATATATGTATATATATATGCCATGATAAAGGATCTTCAAAGAGTAAGTGACAGACTTCAAGGTGATTTACAAAGATGTGTTCAGAAGTGCTATACTTTGAACAATGTTGATATCGCGTGTAAGAAGATTCACATAAGCTCTTAAATTGAATAATTGAGGAAAATAAATGATAAGATAGGTTTCATTCTGTTCTGTGTCAAAGAGATTATAATAGGTTGTGAATGTATACATAGCAGTCCAGAATAAACAAAGTATTCACAAGGCATCCTCTTTAGCTTGCAGGTACAAATAATCAATCTTTGCCCTCAATAAATATATTTTATTTATGCTTCCTGTGTACATGTCCTTTTTTTTTTTTCTTCTTTTAACTGGAATACAAATCCCCTCAGTAAAGGAAGCATAATTGCTTTTTCATTTTACCCTTGGCCATTAGCAAAGCTTCTGTTAGATACCAACAAATACTTGTTGGATAAAGGAACATTCTCTGATCCCCTGAAACATCAGCAGACTGTTCAGCTCTTTGTCACTTGCCAGGTACAGATATGGCCTCGGAACACACTCTGCCAAATCTTTTCTTGAAAACTCAGCATGTGTATAATAAGGAGATGTGAAATGTATTGAATGTCTTTATAATCTCATTCTTCTATGCTTTGAGTAAATGCTAATCCAGGATTCTGTAATCTACATGACTGGTATAGATGAGAGTATGCATAATTTGCTGATACTATTTTCTCAAGCTATTAAGCTCTGCCCAACCTTTTAAGAATATTGAATTGGAAGATCATGTTCCTACTATTTCAGGAAATAGGTAGTGCTATATCCCAACAACTTGAGAAAATAAAATTATTTTAGAGGGGAGGTAAAAGAGGAAATGGCAACAAAGAAACTATTCTAAACCTCAGACTGGAAACAGTAAATATCTATCCAGGACCCCAAATGCTGCCGATGTGAAAAAAAGGCAGTAAAAGCATATTACTGTGATTTGTTTACTTAATTAGCTCTCCTTTAAAGGTCTCTGCTATTTATATTGCCAACTGTAAATGTTAACCCTTTAGTTGTACTTATAAATGAACACTGCTTTTTCTTTCACAATGTAAATACACAGCAGGAGAAAATTTTAAATGCTAAGTACAATGGGAGAGATGGGAATCTTTCATAAAGAGAATTTAATCAAGATGACAATGGAATGTATTACACAAATGGCTTTTGAATCTAGAGAAGTGGGAAAAGGTGAGAAAGTGGTGTTTATTCTCAATGACCTTTTAAAGAGGAAAATACCTGAGTCAAAAGTTTGCAGCCTGATGGCTCTTCCTAATTAAGGGCGTGACTAGAAGAGAGATGGCAAAGCAGCTTCCAAATAATGCTGGTTTCCTAGCAACCATAGCTCCAGTGACTCAACCAGATTTTAAATGCAAACAATAAACCTCAAGTATTGAGCCTGAGAGGGGTGTTAAATATCTTGGGGCAAACAGTGCACCAATTCTTCAAAAGAAATGTTCTTCTGAGGAGGGGGAGAGAACTGTGTTTCAAAGCCTTCCCCTGCTCTCAGGTGCCGGCCAGGAGCTCTACATGAAGGCGGAGTCACATTATCCTTGAACGCCTCCCTCCCCCATGCACTGATGGATCCCGCTGGTTTCCTGCCAGAAAAGAGACCAGTGGTCTGGTGGCTCAAGCCTGATTCGTATCTACTACTTCATAAGTTACAGCCTAACTTTTTAGATGTGAGTACATTCTTCATAGGCTTGTTTTTCATCCATTTTCAGTTTCATCCATTATTATTATTCTCATTTTCTGAAACACAGCCTCAAGAGAGTCAATCTAAGAAGATTATAGGAAATGTTTTAAACAAGCATAACCCTCAAAAGCAGCATATGTTTCCAAGTAAGTCTCATTCACACAAACTGTTAAAGAGAATACTGATGTGAGAGAAAAAAAATTTAAATGGGTGAATGTGAACATCTTACTTAATTGCATAATATTTAATACCGTATGGACATATACAGAGGTTCCAGAATCATGATCTAGAGTTAGGTTTCTTGCATAAGAGGGCCCCTAACTTTCCTCAAGTGAAAACTGGAAGACAATCAAAGTTGTGGAAAAGTACCCAGAGTCAAGAGACATGAGGGATCTGAGCCATTTAACATGGAAGATCTATCCCAGGAGAAGCACTGAGTTGTGCAGACAGAAAGTACAAATTTCTCAAGAAGATTGCTAGGAATGATAGTAAATGGGGCCATAAATCCTTTAACCTCTTGATTCTTGAGCCCATATACAAAGAAAGGCCATAGATTTGGTGCAGGCTTTGGCCCTCAGGACAAACCCATCCTGTTGCCCACCGCCCCTTTTACAAAGATTGGTTGATTGATTGATTTTTGGCAGCCCTGGGTTTCCCTTGCTGCCCGCGGTCCTTCCCTAGTTGCAGTGTGCCGGCTTCTCACTGCTGTGGCCTCTGTCGTTGCCGAGCGCGGGCTCTCAGGCGCGTGTGCGTCAGCAGCTGTGGCCTGTGGCCTCTAGGGCACTGGCTAGTAGTTGGAGCCCACAAGCTTAGTTGATCTGCAGCACGTGGGGTCTTCCAGACCAGGCACTGAGCGCGTGTCCTCTGCACTGGCAGGCAGATTCTCTACCACTGAGCCCCACCAGGAAGCCCCCTGTGGCCTATTTACGTAAATAAAGTTTTAACGGAACTCAACCTTATACTCTCGTTCACACATTATTTACGGCTGCTTCTGCACTAGAGCCACAACATAGTTGTAACAGCGGCCACATGGCTTGCAAAATCTGAAGTGTTTATTATCTATCTCTTCAGAGAAAAATTTTCCAACTCTTGATTTCAAAGGTACACTGCACCCTGGAGGAGAGTGCTCTAGCCGAGGGGGAATCACCTCCAAACTGGCACCTCAGTCTGGCTTCACGATCCCATCGCTTTGCTCTGTCGGGCTGAGAGTTTCTGGGTGGTACATGTGGCCTTTGGTCTCATGGTCATGTGTTCACTCTCACTCCTCTTTGGCGGTAAACTGAGTGTCTCAATCTGACATGAATTATATGAGATCCTGGTCTGGTGCACCACTCTCCAGACCCTCAGATAGTGGTGCTGTTTGACATCCTTCACTCTGGAAAGGCAAATTCATACTCAGAAAATGTATCTACTCATAAAATGAAGCATGGCCACTGAAGGGAAAGGGGTCCAGTACAGTCACCTTGCCACTAAGCGTCTTCTCGGTTCTCTTGAGGAACGGTGCTGCATCAGACTCAGAGTCTGTCTCTATTGCCGAGAGGCTGATGGTTCAGTCATGTGGTAGCTAAACCAGCCTTGGTGAGTGACAGTCCGCGCCCTTGGGTCCATGAATAGCCTCCAATCTCTGTCATTACGGCTGCTGCATTCATGTGTCCATTCTGGAAACACTGGACTGGGCCATGACGGAGTCTGGCTGACATCAGTTGGATTCCTGGGTTTGTCTCCTTGGTGGTTTGGTGCCCCTCCCATGGCGAATGTTCTCCCATGGATTCAGAATACAATGAAAACATTTCACACTGTGTGCCTACTCCGCTAGGATAGCACGGTTTCTGCTTAACCAACATATTAAGCTAACAGACTTACAAACCAAACTCTATTCTTTTCCTCCTCCAAATCTCCATTTGCATATAAATGCAAGCAGAGTGAGAAGCCCTAGTGCAAAAGTGAACGCTGTGGTGGGGGGTGAGGTGGGGTGGGTAGTGAGGGTGGAGTGAGTGCTATGGCGGCAGTGATGACAAGGGGAGTGGTCTCAGCTATCTGCTTAAGGTACAAGCTTAGCTTACGTCTTTGGGCGTTGTTTATACCAGATCTCAGATGTCCTACCTCCACATTACAGTGAATTCCTGATAGCGCTACTCATCTTTTTTTTTTTTTTCATTTATTTTTATTAGTTAGAGGCTAATTACTTTACAATATTGTAGTGGTTTTTGTCATATATTGACATGAATCAGCCATGGATTTACACGTATTCCCCATCCCGATCCCCCCTCCCACCTCCCTCTCCGCCTGATTCCTCTGGCGGAGGTCTTCCCCGTGCACCAGGCCCAAGCACTTGTCTCATGCATCCAGCGCTACTCATCTTAATCACAGATCTCCTCACGAAGAAAGCTCTGACCACATGGTCATTTGATGAGCCCCATGGTGAGACATTTCATCTCTACCAGCGCCCAGTGGCAAAAGCAAAGATATTTTCCAAAAAGCATATAATTCTCTACAGAGCCTTGCTCTATCTGTCCCACGGGGACTTACCAAATATGCCACCTGACACTTCCCATTGCAGACCGCTGCAAGACAGTATAAGGCCCAAGAAGCAGAGCTGCTTTTCCTGCAGCCTAGGCCTGCTACAGAAGCCTCTGCTTCTCTGATAGCCGTTCAAAGCTGGCAGCTTCCCACACCACACTTTATACGGACAGAGCAGATTTTTTTTTTTTCAGGTGCAGAATATGATGATTCCAGAAACTTGAGAGGCCTACCCCGTGTTGCGTTTCCTTCCCTGTGGTGACAGGTATCGGAGGTAATCATTTGTCCTTCAATTTAGGGGATGTATACTGACATGTCCCTGACACTGAACAGTAATAAGTACTAATATGACAAACCCCTGAATATTCCCATCCTTTACAATGCATCTGTCTTGAAAACACTCCTAACATACTTGCTACTTCTTGCTTTCCCAATCTAAGAAGCATGATCTCATCAATATAACACACTAGTGAGACATTAAGTATGACATCCAGATGATTCAAGTTTTTTTAGAGATGGAGGTTATGAAGGTGCCTTGGTATCAACGTCAATTTAGACCTCTGTGCCTAACAGTCCAAATGGTTGGGTATTCCCTTTCCTGAGTAAAAGGTTATTCCAGAAGCAGATTCCATATAGAGATTTCCAAGCAGGAAGTTTATTGGGGAAGGCTCTCAAGACCAACATTTATGGAAAAGTAAAGGGTACAGGGTTTGGGTGGAAGGAAAACTTGAACTGTGATGCTGCCTCACGAAAGAGCTCAGCTGGCTTCGCAGGGAGCTCTGAAGCTTTGATAATCCTTCAGAGTTATTCTAAGTCAGGGCAAAATAGCCAGGATCTTGTACTTCTATACTGATCAGTTGGTGGATACAGGCTGCCCTGGGAAGGGGATATGATCTTGGGTGGCACGGCTCTTTTAGCTGAGGCAGTTTGAGTGGAACTAATTCCTGAGGGCATTTGGTTTACATCTCTTTTAGCAGCTAGAAAAGAAGCCCTTTAACCCGAAGAAAGGGTCACAATGTGTACTACACTCCCACTTGGTACATCATATCATAAGAAGGATATTGGTAAACTGAAAAGAAATTCAGTGTAATTTTTAAGCCTCTCCATAGGAGCTCAATTCAATTGCCATCATATTTTCCAGTGTTCTACTGTACATTATATTCTACCATACTTAAAATACATATCACATCAACAAAGGACAGATGTGTGTTATTTTCATTTTCACTTAAAAAACAAAATAACATCTAGGTTGCTTCCATGTCCCAGCTATTGTAAACAGTGTTGCGATACAACCTAGATGTCCATCAGCAGACAAATGGATAAGAAAGCTGTGGTACATACACACAATGGAATATTACTCAGCTATTCAGAAGAATGCATGTGAATCAGTTCTAATGAGGTGGATGAAACTGGAGCTATTATACAGAGTGAAGTAAGTCAGAAAGAAAAACATCAATACATTAAAGCATATATATGGAATTTAGAAAGATGGTAATGATGACTCTATATGCGAGACAGCAAAAGAGATACAGAGATAAAGAACAGACTTTTGGACTCTGTGGCGGAAGGTGAGGCTGGGATGATTTGAGAGAATAGCATTGAAACATGTATATTACCATATGTGAAATAGATCAGCAGTCCAAGTTCGATGCATGAAACAGGGTACCCAGGGCCGGTGCATTGGGACAACGCTGAGGGATGGGATGGGGAGGGAGGTGGGAGGGGGTTCAGGATGGGGGAGACATATACACCCATGGCTGACTCATGTCGAAGTATGGCAAAACCCACCACAATATTGTAAAGTAATTAGCATCCAATTAAAACAAAAACAAACAAAATAACATCCCCAAATTGTATAGCATAAATTTACTTTTTAAAAAAGCAAATATTCCAATTCTTAAAAAATCCCATGAGATTGTCAAAGAAATCAATACTAGGGACATTTTTCTCCTTCCAAGTATTCAGAGAGGCAGCTACAATATTCCATCTTGGAAAGAGTCTGGAAGGCGGAAGACCTGGGTTCACACTCTATTTCCACTCTCTTTTATGTGACCCGGGACATGCAGTCAGAATGCCTTCTAAATACAACACAGGGCAAGTTCTGACTGTTTGTTTCCTGTGTATGTGTGTGCTTGTATGTGTGCATGTGTTTTAGGAATGCCTCAAGGGTTATTGTGTAGACTGACATGTTTCAATACATACAGGTGTTTTTGCTAAGCTACAACTTCCCAGATGGTGCTAGTGGTAAAGAACCCGCCTGCCAATGCAGGAGACATAAGAGATACAGGTTTGATCCCCGGGTCAGGAAGATCCCCTGGAAGAGGGCATGGCAACCCACTCCAATATTCTTGCCTGGAGAATCCCATGGACAGAGGAACCTGGCAGGCTACAGTCCATAGGGTCACAAAGAATCAGACATTACTGAAGCAATCTAGCTTGCATGCACAAGGGTTATTGTGAAGATAGAAATGTTTTAATATGTACCAGTGTTTTTGTAAGCTACAAATTAGTATAGCAACATAACATTAGTTGTTGCTGTTCAGTTGCTAAGTTATGTCCTATTCTTTGATACCCTATAGCCTGTAGCCCACCAGGATCCGCTGTCTTCCACTCTCTCCTGGAGTTCAATCACATTCATGTCCATTGAGTCAGTGATGCTGTCCAACTATCTCATCCTCTGCAGTATACCTAATTTATTGCTACATGTCCTTCTGTGAAGTGGCATCTAAGTTTTACCCTTCATTATAATTGTGAGATGACAATAGAGTTAGATGAACACACATGATTCATTCAACAGCTCCCCATGGCTGAGACTACAGCTTGGTAGTACTCATTGAATGGTTGTTGATGAACAATGAAACTCCACAAAGAGCATCAGTGATCAGACCATAGATACTAAGTTATGCTATCTATATAAGACCTACATGAGAATATACTAATTTAATGGTTGATTCCCAATGAGACTTGGTATTATAGAGCCATAATATCTTAAGGTAGGAAGAGGCCTCAACACTCATCTAATTTAGCTACCTCTTTGACAAATTAGTTAACCAAAATACACATAATAGTGATATGTTTGAATTAGGTCTAAGTAGATGTATACATGCACCAGAATCCAAACCTCTCAACAACCAGGTCAGCATTCTTTCTTTCACACCATTTCATATATCATTACTCCCCTGATGACTCAGATGGTAAAGCATCTGCCTACAACACAGGAGACCCAGGTTCAACCCCTGGGTCAGGAAGATCCCCTGGAAAAGGCAATGGCAACACACTCCAGTATTCTTGCCTGGAAAATCCCGTGGACAGAGGAGCCTGGTAGGCTACAGTCCATGGGGTCGCAAAGAGTCAGACACGACTGAAAGACTTCACTCATTCACTTTCTATTATTCTGGCTCCCAAAAAAGTAAAATCTAATGGAAAAAAAAGTAAAATGTTTTCTAACATGAGAAAATACCTTAAAGAGATATTTTTTCAATTCAGACTAAAATTAAAATTTCCTAATATAATTTTCAAATCTAAAATATGGTCGAAGAAGAATCTCAACAATCATTTTAATAAAAGGAGTTCATAAAAAATTAAGTTTTAAAATAAGTGAAAAGGAAATAAAAAGCCTCTTGATGAAAGTGAAAGAGGAGGGTGAAAAAGTTGGCTTTAAGCTCAACATTCAGAAAATTAAGATCATGGCATCTGGTCCCGACACTTCATGGGAAATTGATGGGGAAACAGTGGAAACAATGGCTGATTTTATTTTCTTGGGCTCCAAAATCAGTGCAGATGGTGACTGCAGCCATGAAATTAAAAGATGCTTACTCCTTGGAAGGAAAGTTATGACCAACCTAGACAGCATATTAAAAAGCAGAGACATTACTTTGTCAACAAAGGTCCGTCTAGTCAAGGCTATGGCTTTTCCAGTGGTCATGTATGGATGTGAGAGTTGGACTGTGAAGAAAGCTGAGCACCGAAGAATTGATGCTTTTGAACTGTGGTGTTGGAGAAGACTCTTGAGAGTCCCTTGGACTGCAAGGAGATCCAACCAGTCCATCCTAAAGGAGATCAGTCCTGAATATTCATTGGAAGGACTGATGCTGAAGCTGAAACTCCAATACTTTGTCCACCTGATGTGAAGAGCTGACTCATTGGAGAAGACCCTGATGCTGGGACAGATTGAGGGCAGGAGGAGAAGGGGACAACAGAGGGTTAGATGGTTGGATGGCATCACCAACACAATGGACATGGGTTTGGGTGAACTCCGGGAGTTGGTGATGGACAGGGAGGCCTGGCATGCTGTGGTCCATGGGGTTGCAAAGAGTCAGACACAACTGAGTGACTGAACAGAACTGAACTGAACTGAAGTATATGAGTATATGTCTTCAGAAGAAATTGGTTGTTTTCTACACTTACATTCAAAGTTATATTCTGATTTCTTCCCTTTTAGATTCAAGAAGTAATAGAAATGCATATTTTCTATATACTATGGATGTTGTTTAACATTATTAAATAATGTATTTGGCATTAGTAAAGTGTTTATGAAAGTTGAATAGATTCATTATGGGTAGTCTCATTAAAACGGAGAAATTTTGCTTCTAAATGCTAACTATTAGGAGAGCAAACTAATGTTTTGGTCGACATGCCCTTTAATTTATATTCAAAGAGATTTGTGTTCTTACTTTTTAACAAATTGCCTTTATAACATAGAGACCTCTTCTTTAACTCAGAGAAACTGAAAAAAATATAGTTTGTGATAACAGCACATTTAAGGAATAAAATTTTTCAGTATGAATATATATTAGTATTATCCACATTTTCTTTGCAGAAACCTGCTTCTGCCTTTTCCTGAATTATGTGGTCATGCTAATGATAGTCAGTTACCCTAGATTGGTGTGACAGAAATTCAAGATGAAAACAATCTGCAGATGTCTCAGAATAGACTCATTTTGTCAGATTGCTGTTGGTGATAGTTTGGCTTTATGTGAATAATTTTCCCCCAATATGTATTCAGTAGAAATGATACAAACCAGCTTTGCAGATAGGACTGTTAGGAAAAAATTAGCTTTGTCTTTACCTCTCTTTCCAAAAGGCATCTTTCTATCTGATTATTTTTCTTCAGTTTCTTTTGGAGTAGATTATGTATTGAAAATCTGCTCACAGTGAATTTCAAAGTTTCATCTAAAAGACTTATGAAAAATGAGAATATCAGACTCATTGCCTGATTTTTGTTGGATCTTACCTATCTTCTTTAGAGACATGCTTATTAAATAGCTTTGCATAAATAAAACCTAATTGGAAATATGAATATATAAACTTGAATTAAATGTTTAAAAAGCTGTGAAGGCAAAAGGAGAAGGGGAATTGAGAGGATGAGATGGTTAGATGGCATCATCGACTCAATGGAAATGAATCTGAGCAAACTCCGGGAGATAATGGACAGGGGAGCCCGGTGTGCTGGAGTCCATGGGGGAACGGAGATGGACATGACTCAGTGACTAAACAACAACAGAAAATCTGGCATAAAAGTTTTCTCCCAGGAAGTCACTACTAGGGCATATAAAGTGTGCTTGATAATGATTTATTATTGAATAAACAATGTGACTCTAACTTGAATGCAGGTCCAACTCTTTTCTATAGCTGTTTTACAGTACAATCAATGTAAGCTTCACTTTGGACGATCAGAAAAGACAATTTTGTCCAACAAAAGGTAAGTAGAAATACGAGTCATGATTGTGCCTCTCCTGTGCATAAGGCCCTGAAATGGCTTTGCAATACCCTCTGAGTAAGATCAAGGTCCTCACAATGGTTTTATATGAACCGGCACCTACGACCCCTCTGATCACACTCTGTGGTTCTCCCTCCCAACTACGCTGCTCTACCCCCTCTGGCCTCCTGGCTGCTTCTCAGACTCCGTGGTTGGTCCCAACCTGTGTTAGGGCACTAGTAAGGGCTAGTCCTTCTGTCCAGAATCTTCAAAATTTCAATATGGTTGATTCCTTCTTCTTCTGCAAGCATTTGCTAGAAGACAGTAATAATGCCAGTGCTGAACATCCTATTTAAATATGTTCCCTAACTGATACTCCTCATCTTGCTGCACTTAACATACTCTTTGCCAATTATCATCTTCTAACACACTAGGAAATGTGTGTTAACTAACACACACACACACACACACACACACACGTGCGTGCACACACACACACACACACATATATATATATATACTTTTAAAATTTTATAATCATTTCACCTAAAAGGTGAGCTCCTGGAGAAAATGAAACTTTGTTTAACAAAATAAATACTGTTGACTCTCAAGCATCTAGTTCAGTTCCTAAACAGTAGACACCAAATTAATACTTGCTGAATGAAAGGGTGGCTGCATGAAACCATCTTTACATTTTCCAACTGAAATTGGTCTCTAAATAGCCATCTTGTGTTTCAGAGCTTCAGGGAAAGAATCAATAACTTTTTTAGCTGGCCAATCCTTCACCAGGGAAACATTAATGAGTATAATTCTTTCAGGGCGTATTTGTTCTGTGTTTAGAGCAATTACTACTTAAATACCATGCTTTACTGTTAAAGGCTGATGAGTGTTACTTTATAAAATGTCAATTAAAAAGAATGAAGAAGACATTCTTTTAAGTCATACACAATCCTATTATCTTTGATTAGAGTAGATGCTAAAGAGTATGTCTGAGACAGGGAAAATCAACACAATTATCTAAACTATGTGTTCTTTGAAACTATGCCTGTCTCATCTTTGAACAAAACCTCTCAATAGCTTGACAATTATAAATTCTCAGTAAATATTTGCTGGTACAAGAATGCATCTCAAAAGTCACTTTCTCTAGCATAGTGTAAGGATTTTTAATTTTAGCTACTGAGACTTAGGAAGAGCTCTGGTGGTCCCATGTCCTCTCTACCCAAGAGGAATTTGGGCTAAATAACTTTAGAGCTCACATCCTATTGATTTACTCTTATTTTAACTATTCTCTAAGATTAGCAAATTGCTAAGATAAAAGAACACTGGGAAAAAAGCCAACGAGTAATTTTTCCTCAAACTGTCATGCTTTAATTTTTGTCCTCCCTAATCTGGGCCTTAATAAGATGTTCTTTTCACTTCAGTTAAATCTACAAATACCATGTTGAAAGAATCTCATCACTTATTTCTCTGTGTTTTAGTGTTATATACCCAAAAGGAAATGGTTCTATACAGTGAATAGATATTAATGCTTGGCTGAATTTCATCAATGACAAGAAAATAACAAACTCCATTATTTTGGGGTCTATGGTTAGGACACATTATTGTGTACTACACTGTGATCTTAGCAGTGTGAACCAACGGTGGAGGGACAGGCTTTAAATTGGACCTAGCATTGGAGAATTTAGTAAAAAAAAAAAAAGTCTAGAATGAGAGAAAGTTAAAGAAAGAACATTTAATTAAAAAACAAATTTCTTTAACAATTCTTTTTCTATAGTCTCTTTGCTATAATCTTAAATTCACATATTTGATACAAAGCTTTTTCCTCAGTCTTACTTAGTCAAGAAGTTATCATGATGAATTGAAACTTCAGATTCTGATTGCTGAGACCTCTCATTACAATTCAGTCAGAAATATGATTTATTAAAGATCCTGCAATGCAGGAGACCCCAGTTCAATTCCTGGGTCGGGAAAATCCACTGGAGAAGGGATAGGCTACCCACTCCAGTATTCTTGGGCTTCCCTGCTGGCTCAGCTGGCAAAGAATCTGCCTGCAGTGTGGGAGATCCGGGTCCAATCCCTGGGTTGGGAAGATTCGCTGGAGAAGGGAACAGCTACCCACTCCAGTATTCTGGCCTGGAGAATCCTGTGGACCAGTCCATGGGGCTGCAAAGAGTGAACAAGACTGAGCGGCTTTTACTTTCAAAGATCCTGCTATGGTCTGAATGTTTATGTCTCCCTGATATTAATGTATTGACATATTACCTCCAAGTTTTGGAATTCAGCAGTAGGGCCTTTGAGATGTGATTAGGTCATGAGGGTGGAGCCCTCATGAATGAGACTAGTGCCCTTAAGAAAGAAGCACAGCATAGCTCCTTAGCCCCTCCCGCCATGTGAGGTCATAGAGAAGTCTGTGATCTGACTTTCACCTGACCGTGCTTGCAGCTGGATCTTGCATGCCCAGCCTCCAGAACTGTGAGAAATAAGTATCTGTTGTTTACAAGCTACTCAGTCTGTGGTTTTGCTTTGATTTTGCTTTTTGTAGCGACCTGAACAGACTAAGACATGTCCCCACTACTCCCACCATTTCATTAATGTTTATCAACATTCACAAGAACTCATAAGATTAAATTCTCACAATGTGATCATTCTTGACTGCCTTTCTGGACTAAGAAGTAGACTATAGCAATTGCATTAAGATTTCTTCCATGAAAACAAAGAAACAAAAACAATAGGAAAACCCTTAAAGTATACATATTCCTATATTGGCATTCAAAATCTACCTCTCCAGCGTGAAGACAAAATAAATGGGATTGCTGCTCCCTAAAGACAGTCAGATAATATCTATTTCTTTTCTCTATGAATGGTGCTAGGCTCTAAAACAATGACTGGAACTTTCTGTAATGATGAAACTGTTCCAAATCTTCACCACCTAGTATGGTAGTCACTAACCACATGCAGCTAGCTACTGAGGACATGGTACGTGATCAGCATGACCAGGAAACTATTTTTTAATTTAGTTTTAATTAATTTAAATATAAATTTACATAACTACAGGTGGCTAGTGGTTACCATTTTGGACAGTGCAGTTCTACAGATATATATCTCTGAGCAGTACCAACAGGAGCTATACTGACAGAAAGCCTATAATCTAACAGACAGTTAAAATAGCAAAGAATGATGAATAGAGTAAGTGTTTCAGGAGGTTCTTTTCAACTGTTGCTATTTTAAAATGAGCTGTAAGTCACTGGCAGTAGTAAGTATCCAAAAGTGAAAGTAAAAGCCACTCAGTTGCGTTTGACTCTTTGTGACCCCATTGACTGTAGTTTGCCATGCTTCTCTGTTCATGGAATTCTCCAGGCTAGAATACTGGAGTGGGTAGCCGTTCCCTTCTCCAGGGTATCTTCCCAACTCAGGGATCGAACCCAGGTCTCCCACATTGCAGGAGCATTCTTTACTGTCTGAGCCACTAGGGAAACCCAAGTATCCAAATCTTGGTCTAAAACAGGATACAAGGCCACATTTAAACACTTCTAACAAATATCACTTGTGATACATATATATACCTGTAAAAAAAAAACATTAAAATGTATCAGAAAGTACTCTACATGAAAAACTGCTTCCTGACTACCATGAAAAAATAATCTACTGGATATGTCTACCATCTAATTTTGGCAATATGACTGGCATTTCCAGGGATAGAAGTCAATTTGAGGTCGATGCAAAGACATTCCTAATGATAATGTTATTAAAAATGGAGTAATGTTTTTCTCACAAAGAAAACTGTTCAAGCAGAGACTGAATTTAGAGAACAGTTTAGAATGATTCATGTATCATGAAGAAAATTGGCATGTATAGAGAATGAACAAATGTATTATTTGTATGGAGATTGAACAAATGTATTATTTTTTTAGCCACTTGGGAGTTAAGTGGACCATATAAAATGGTCCTAGTGATACTGTCCAAAGGCAGTAGACTATATATTTTGGTTTTAAGAACCATGACTATTAATTTCCTCTGGTCAATGAATTCATCTCATGAATTAAAATTACTTTACCTTTTCAGCTAGTTAATAATACTAATGTTATATGGTTGTAGTAAATTAAGTGAGATACTAAACTTTATCAAAAAAACAAAACTAA
Source organism: Cervus canadensis (assembly GCF_019320065.1). NCBI lineage: Eukaryota > Metazoa > Chordata > Mammalia > Artiodactyla > Cervidae > Cervus > Cervus canadensis. The sequence continues at coordinate 46,615,339 of NC_057412.1, forward strand.
GACTAAAAACTAAAGGTAAGTAGAAAACAGTCACTCAAAATGTGTTTTTTCTGTCTTTAAATGAACTCACTAAATAAATTCATTTGTGAATATAACAAAAATGATAAATACATAAATTTGATTCTAAATCTCTTCCACCTTCCCTGTTTGTAATCTCCAGATGTACATTATCTTCATGGCTATTTGTCTTATTGCTGTTCAAGAATTTTATTTCAGAGAAAGATGGTGTGGTGAGGGGTGGAGGACATGGAGAACCTTGTAAAAGAGAAAGGAAGAAAGGGAGGAAGGGAGGAAGGAAATTGCTGTAGAAGTATGATGTCGTTTAGAGATGATAAATATTGAGTCTACTCTTAAGGAAAATGAGAATAAATTATTAAACCAAAGTGACAAATCACATTTTTAGAAGTTGTTCCATATGAAACATTTCTTAAAACTGGAAAACTTTCAACAGTCAAAAGTCAGATTTTGTGTACAGATTAAAACGTTGGGCTTGTACTACCTCATTTGACCTTTCATCATGCTGAAAGTGAAAAGTGTAGTTGCTCAGTCGTATCTGACTCTTTGTGATCCTATGTACTGTAGCCCACCAGGATCCTCCATCCATGGGATTTTCCAGGCAAGAATACTGGAGTGGGTTGCCATTTTCTTCTCTAGGGATCTTCCTGACCCAGGGATCAAACTTGGGCCTCCCGCATTTCGGGCAGACTCTATTTTCTGAGCCACCAGGGAATCCCCAAAGGTATAACTGGAGAAATGTCCAAGTCACTACTAGATCCTCAATTATTCACAGTTAACATGTATTTCAAAATGGAAGATCCACTTTGTCAAGTGGAAAAAGTAACTGAGCTTATCCATGATGCCTATGTGTCTGCATTCTTATGTGCTCCACTTTTGTGCTACTGATGGAGAAGATGGTCTGATTAGGTAGGGATGGGTTAGTTCTTCAGTAAATAAAGAGGAGGGAGAGGCAGATGCTTGATGATCTAATTAGGAAAAAATCAAGGAGCCAACTAAGAAGAACAACCAAAACCTTAGTAGTCATTAAAAAGGAATTATCTAAGTAGAATGGTCTAATGGGATACAATGCATTAGAGCAAAAAAACAAAAAGAAGACATGAATTCATGAATCAGGTTTTGATGAATGATACTAGAACTCAGTGGTGCGCAGGGATATGTGGACAGCAGATCAGGAGCTGAAGAGCAGTGTCTTAACCACTTGGGAAAATTTACAGATTTTTCTTAAATCCCATAAAAGTGTGAATACCTGTTTTCCTGCCACTGCATTACTTTCTTTGAGAGAGGATTCAAGATAATCACTTAACTGAATTGATCTGAATTTGATCAACAGTACTTACTTTCTCTTTCCAATTAAAAAAAATAGCTGTACATGTTTTCTAAATGAAAAATATAATACTTGGCTTATTTAAAATGTTTTGCCAAAAATGTCACTTTAATGCTTTTAAAAAGGGGAAAAGTTGAAAGAGTTGTTTCTTCCCATTCTGCCTATATTTTCAAAATTATTTCCTAACATTCTCTAAGAAATGTGTGTATAATTTTTGCCTAAGAAGGCAGGCATCATTTGATACAGATATTCATCAATATTTAAGAAATTTATTCTTAAATATTTTTAGGTTTCTGGTTTCTATTCTCTAAATATCCTGCTAGCATAGTGAAATAGGCAAAGGTAAATAAAAAATCCACTAACAGCAATCCACAACTTTTTTGGTACCAGGGACTGATTTCATAGACGACAATTTTTTTTTTTTCACAGACCAGATGTGGGGGGTGGTTTTGGGTGATTCAAGCACATCACATTTTTTGTGCACTTTATTTCTAACCAAGTGCCACCACTGATCTGACAGCAGGTAGCCATCTGGGGCCCAGAGGTTGGGGACCCCTGTACTATAAAGTAGTTTGCTACAGATTTAGATGATTGTCCAATAAATTAACTTTTCCCCCTCCTAATGTTTTCTGCTTCCTTTATATCCTTGTTCAGTTGTTTTGCAATGTTTGCTGATTTTTTTCCCTTAGAGTATGTGTGTGTGTTTGCTGTCTTCCTTAGATTAATATTAATAAAATGAAATACAATATTAGATTTGTATTATTCATAGTACTGCTGATGAAAAATTCACATTTTTATCAGGATATAGGAAACTTAATAACCATGACCCCTAATAAAAAATAAAATATGATGATAGGGCTTTAATAATTATACATTCACTTCTAGAGTGGTAGCCAAGGCTGCAAAGCTGCTTTCATGATGAGACACTATTAAATGTCACTATTCATCTTTCTTTCCTAATTATCTATATATTCATATTTGAAAAGCCTCAATTATCTAATGAAATCATTTGGAAATTATTTATTGGCATAAGTTGTTTTCCAAAAAACACTCTGGTTTTCCTTTTCATACTGTCAATGGAAATCTGCTCTCTACCAAGGTTTAATGTACATCAGTGAATAGCTGTGGAGACAGTTCTTTGCCCTTTGGACAATTTTTCAAAGCAGAGGTCAGTGCTGTTTGAATTTAAATGATGCTGCACTTAAGGCCAACAGTAATAAGCTAGCTCTACTAGACTTGCATTACTTTTTCCATCATCTGAATGTAATCATAAGCACTTGATGCTAGCTCCTACAGCCTTCGTGTGAATTATAAATATCATATTTAAGTTTCTCTTTAGAGGAAAAACAAGATTTCTGCTGTGGATAAAGAAGTGAATACGGTTAAATAACATGATCTGTTTTCCAGAAGTGTCTGTCATCAGAAGAAAGCAAAATACCTGGATAATGGAATTGTCTTGGCAGCTCATTATTTAAAAAACAAACAAAAAAATATCTACACTATGGTATGCATTTTTAAATACAGAATTAACCTATTAGCCCACTATCAAAATAAAGTTTCCTACTGAATACCCAATTACCCACTCAAAAGACCCCCACAAATCATTTGGGCAAAAACCTCTATAAAGAGGCCTGCCTGGAGGTTTGCAGTGGAAGTGTGTAATGCAGGAAGATGGAAAAAAACAAAAAATTCAAAACATTCTCCTTGTTATTTCTTCAATTCCAAATAAAAGAACCTTTAATCTACAATTAATCCTATGTTTATCCCAACAGATACTAACTCCAACAGTGAAACTGCATAAAGACTATGCCTTCCAACAGAATTAACTTTCTTTAAGCCCTAAGAAATCCCACCAACACAGTAAAATTAGCAAGGGTAAATAACTGATCCACTCTAAAGTAGCTTGCTACAGATTTAGGTGATCGTCCAGGTCTTGATATCACTAATTGCTTTACGCACACTGCCTGTTACCTGTGCTAGCTAAATTCCTCATGGAGGAAAAAGCTGGGGACATCTAATTTCAGCTTTGAGAGCCCTGACCTTGCTCCCTCCCTCATCTGATTTTTATGTATGCATACATGCATAAACATTCCATTGTATTTAAGTAAAGGTTATTAGCCTTTAAGAATTATAATAAGGTCAGCAGGTTTAAAAAAAAAAGTCACAGTTTGTATACGATACAAAGCATAATGCAAAGATTCTCTCTTGTGAGGCACCATCCTAAATCACTTCTGGTCTGTGAAGACTTTAATTCAGTGTAAAGATAATACTCTTCAGCTCTCTAAAAGCTTCCATTTTACCTGGATTAAACTTCAACCTGCCTGCTTTCATTTTACTCCACAGTCACTCAGACACTAAGGGAAATAGGAGAATCAATTTCAAAAGAAATGTATACCTTGGGAACATTAATAATAATCTACAGAAGTTCCATTTCATCTCAAAGGGAACAAGACCACATTCAGGCCAGAAGATCACAAGATAATAAGCAAATGGATACTTCCCACATTCGTATTACTGAATTGATCAATTTGTGTATAAGAAAACTGGTTACAGTTGCCTCTCCATATCAGTGGGTCCTGCAGCCACAGATTTAAACAACTACAGATCAAAAATATTTTTTAAAAAATCCAGAAAGTTCCAAAAAGCAAAACTTGAATTTGCTGCACTGGCATTTATTTACATAGTATTCACATTGCATTTACAACTGTTTATACAGCATTTACATTGTATTAGAATCTCATTATATTTTGAATTTTATGTGACTTTTAAATGTAACAATTTTCATCTTTTAATTTTCTTTTCAATCATTTAAAAAAGTAAAACAAACACAATCAGTTTGAGGGCCAAAACAAACTGGAAGTTAGTGATACTTGGCCCTCAGGCTATGGTTTATTTAACTCCCGACTAATCCATTTTTCTATGACAATAGTTTAATTGATAAAACTTATATTTAAAGATAAATTATTTAAAAATTATGATTTATGTAATTATATATAAATATACAAATTATTTATAAATATATGAATTATTTCAAAATTCTTGACTATTTACTAGTCAGATTAATGAAAATGCCCTATCAGTAGTTCAGTATTTTACTGAAAAATTAATAATCCTAATAGTTAATAATGTTAAATATTTCTAACACAATTTGGCACATTCCTTAATTTTATTTCCTCTGAAATGTAAAAATAAACAGTATTTCAGACATTAGTAATGAGGTTGAGTTTACTCATTCTGAGAAAGAGTAAACCTGCCTACCTGATCAGTTTAATGAAATATCAGCTCTGGAGCTGTCAAATGAAACACACATTGGAAGAACTGAGGGAAGCTAGATGACTGGAAAGATTAAAAAGGTCTGTCCAGAAGAATAACTTTGATCTTGATTGAGATTAAAATGAGGATGGATGTGGGTAATCTGATTGGACAGTTGGACTCTGGACAGTTCAGCACTGCCTGGTTACTTTATTATGTGGCTTTATTTGCAACTCTGAATTCATCCAGGGGGCAAAATGAACAAGAGATTGATCATCCAATAAAAATAAAATTCTATTACTCTACTATTCCGCCTTTGAAGAGACTCTTGTGGGTTCTGGGTATCAGTTCAGTTGCTCAGTTGTGTCCGACTTTTTGAGCCCTCATGGAGTGCAGTACATCAGGTGTCCCTGTCCATCACCAGTTCCCAGAGTTTGTTCAAACTCATGTCCACAGAGACAGTGATGCTATCCAACCATCTCATCCTCTGTCATCCCCTTCTCCTACTGCCTTCAAACTTTCCTAGCATCAGGGACTTTTACAATGAGTCAGTTCTTCACATCAGGTGGACAAAGTGTTGGAGCTTCAGCTTCAGCATCAGTCCTTCCAATTAATATTCAGGACTGATTTCCTTTAGGATTGACTGGTTGAAACTCCTTGCAGTCCAAGGGACTCTCAAGATTCTTCTCCAAAACCACAGTTCAAAAGCATCAATTCAGCACTCAGCTTTCTTTATGGTCCAACTCACACATCCATACATGACTACTGGAAAAACCACAGCTTTGACTAGACAGACCTTTGTCAGCAAAGTAATGTCTCTGCTTTTTCATAAGCTGTCTAGGTTTGTCACAGCTTTTGTTCCAAGGAGCAAGCATCTTTAATTTCAGATCACACCATCATGGTTATCTGGGTCATTGAGATCTTTTTTGTATAGTTCTATGTATTCTTGCCACCTCCTCTTAATATCTTTTGCTTCTGTTAGGTCCATAATGTTTCTGTCCTTTATTGTGCCCATCCTTGCATGAAATCTATCCTTGGTATCTCTAATTTTCTTGAAGAGATCTCTAGTCTTTCCCATTCTATTGTTTTCCTCTATTTCTTTGCACTGTTCACTTGGAAGGCTTTTTGATCCCTCCTTGCTATTCTTTGGAACTCTGCATTCAAGTGGATATATCTTTCCTTTTCTCCTTTGCCTTTCACTTCTCTTCTTTACTCAGCTATTTGTAAGGCCTCTTCAGACAAACACTTTGCCCTTTTGGATTTCTTTTTCTTGGGGATGTTGATCATTGCCTCCTGTAAAGTGTCAAGAAGGCTCCGTTCCTCAGGCACTCTGTCTATCTAATCGAATCCCTTGTCCCTGTTTGTCACTTCCACTGTATAATCACAAGCGATTTGATTTAGGTCATACCTGAATGGTCACGCCGCCTGCAATGTGGGAGACCTGAGCTGGATCCCTGGGTTGGGAAGATCCCCTAGAAAAGGAAAAGGCTACCCACTCCAGTATTCTGGCCTGGAGAATTCCATGGACTGTATAGTCCATGGGGTCGCAAAGAGTCGGACACGATTATGGGAATTTCACTTTCACTTTCTGAGTTGTCTAGTGGTTTTCCCTACTTTCTATATATTAAATAGAATCTGATATCTAGAATCAGACCTCTGACTATGTGGCTTCCACATCCACAGCTTCAGCCAACTGAGCAGTGGATTCAACCAATTTTGGATCAAATTCAATCCAAGGTTGGTTGAATTGGTAGATGTAGAACTGGAGGATAAGCAGGGGTGGCTGTCCTACCCTCTTTGTACTTATAGTTATAAACTTGTAAGTTATACTTATCCTAGCCTCTTTATAAGCGACTAGAGCATCTGAGGATTTTGGTACAGGCACTAAATATTGCTCTAGAGCTCTTCTATGGGAAAATGAGGGAAGATGAAGCTACCAGGAGGGGAAGAAAATGGAAGGCGGATAAACGCAAATGGGGTGTATACAGATTTATATTTGTAACTTCCAGAGCCAGAATGTCCCTGAAGACCTCGCCCCGACCCAGGGACCAAACCTGAATGTCCTGCATTGCAGGTAGATTCTTTACGAACTGGGCCACCAGGGAAGCCTATGAAGACCGTTGGAGATTTTACTTTAGCCTCTGCTGTGTTAACTCTGAATAGGGGCAGAAATTTGTTAATATAAATGAATTTGTTAGAACACCCATGTTCCTGTTTTGAAATAGGCTGTGGCAAACTACAGACCTAAAGCCAAATCTTTTTACCTCTTGTTTTCTAAATGAAGTTTTACTGAAAGAGCACCATGCTTATTCATTTATGTATTAACTATGAATTTTGTGCTTCAGTAGCAGAATTGACTAGCTGTGACAGAGACCCTAAGGGCCTGCAAAAGCTAAACTATTTACCACCTGATTCTTTATAGAAAAAGTGTCCAGACCTCTGCCTTAAGCCTTACTATTGCATATGTGGTCTGCAGAACAATAGCATCTGCATCACAAGAAAGAGTGTTAGGAATGCAAAATCTCAGGCCCACATCAAATTTACTGAATCAGATTCTGTACTTTAACAAGATCCCAAGGACATAATGACACATCAACGACTGAGAAGCACCTCCCTGAAATAATTTTTTTTTGTTGACAAACACCTGGGGTGTAGAGGGACCTGATATTTATCATTTGCAGGCATCCATTTTGTAAGAATGAGTCTCTCACTGCTCCCTAGTACTTAAATCCTGATATTCATAAAAATTAAATGTCTCAGTCCACAACCCAAACTCCTGATGTGGGCATTATGTCAAGAAGTCAAAAGGAAGGCTGAAATATTTATAGCAACAGAGTATTCTGATAACTGATAAATTATCATATCTGTGAGTCTTGAAAGAAGGTCTTCTTTAGATTACCAACAGTCAAATGTACTACAAGTAACATGTGAGTTTACATTCAGAAACTTTGCCTAATTTAAATTCTGTTAAGCTACAGTAATAATATTTTAAAAACTGTTTACAGTTTTTTAGTTTAATCAGTCTGAAGAGCTTTATTTTTATACTTCATTCTCTTAATCAGATGTAAAGAGAGAACTTGCATCTCATAATACTAGGTACTTGTTAAAAAGTTAAAGTGTACTTTCTTAGCTCATGGAAATGCTCTATTGAATAGATACTTTATATTCAGTATTTTATTATTAAGTTTAGTTCAGTATAAATGCACATTTTCAATGTCATGAATACATGGCATGAATGATGTGACAAGCAATTTGCATTTATATAGCACCTTTGAAAGCCTCAGGATCTCAAAGCAAAGCATAAATGCTTGTGTAACTTTGCAATTAAGAATTCACATCTAATTACTCCTACTTAAATGTGCAGTCTCTTTTTAATCACAACATTTTTACACCTGTGGTTAAGTGCTCTGACAGAACCTCAGCCTTATCTCTAAAGCACGGGAACTGCATAACTGGATTTTGTAATGAAGACTACGTTTGCCAGGGAGAAAATGATCACTGACATGTAACATAAATAACAATATTAAGGACAGAACTAAATTTAAAGGCATCATTCTCTCCCATTACATGCTCATTCAGATCAACACACAGACAGACATAGACAGATACACGCACACATACACACATTCAGGTCAACACACAGACAGACACACACGCACACACACCTGTCCAGATCCAGAGCATGCACAAGGTTCAAGCCTAGTTATGTTTCTGCTATATCACCAGGAAGTTAAGAGACGAGACCTGAAAACTGGCTCTTAAACGTACGCTTGCCTGTAGTAAATCTTCAGCTACTGGAGCTACAATTGCTAACATGTGTGAGATTCCTAGTTTTCTTGTATAACCAAGGGACCGGTAAATAACACGGTGTTAAAAAAATGATATCCTGCTACTAGAGGAAAGCACAATTTGGCTGCAACATATGGTTCTGGAGAGCTGCAGTCTCATAAATGGAGCTGAAGAAAGAAAAGCAATTCTGGGAAGGTGGCTGAAGCTAAAGAGAAGGCCCTGGTGACAGCCATCTATGCAACTGACTGCAGTAACACACGAAGCTCCATTTTCAGAAGCTGATTAGAGGCAAGATTTATTAAGAACCTATGGTGATCTGGGGACCAGTGTAACACAACAGATAAGGCACAGTGCCTGCACCTTGAAAGTCTGCCAAGAGGCAGCAGAACTGAGTGGGCCAGAAGCAAACACATTCAAAAATCCACAGTCAGTCATGAAAAACTAGTGGAAGTCAGAAGTTCTTGCATGTGTACATGTCCAATGCAAGCTGATTCTATAGTTTACTCAATACGTAAGTGCTGCTGTGTGCTCGGTCACTCAGTCACGTCTGACTCTTTGTGACCCCATGGACTATAGCTCATCGGGCTCCTCTGTCCATAGGATTTTCCAGGCAAGAATACTGGAGTGGAAAAAAAAAAAAAAGAATACTGGAGTGGGTAGCCATTCTCTTCTCCAGGGGATCTTCCTGATCCAGGGATCAAACTCTGTCTCCTGCATTAGCAGGCGGATTCTTACTGATGAGCCAACTGGGAAGTCCTCAGAAGTTTTTAGGTTTTCAATAAACTATTAATTGCATGAAAAATAATTTTAATAGACTGTCCATTTAAAATAACAAATATTGAGACCTTCACCTATTGTGCTCGTCTCTGATGATTGAAGTAATAATAATGGCAACAATAATAATAACAATGATGATTATAAAGGCATTTTAGGAAATTGGATATACTCAGGAAAACTGGAAATATCTAGCAAACATTTCACCCAAAGATGGGCATAATAAAAGACAGAAACGGTAGAGACCTAGTAGATGCAGAAGAGATCAAGAAGAGATAGAAAGAATACACAGAAGAACTGTACAAAAAAGATCTTAATGAACCAGATTATTATGATGGTGTGGTCAGTCACCCAGGGCCAGACATTCTGGAATGTGAAGTCAAGTGGGCCTTGGGAATCACTGCTGTTAATAAAACTAGTGGATGCGATAGAATTCAAGTAGAGCTATTCAATACCTTAAAGGATGATGCTATCAAGGTGTTGCGTTCAATATGTCAGCAAATCTGGAAGACCCAGCAGTAGCCACAGGACTGGAAGAGCTCAATCCTCATCCCAATTTTCAAGAACAGTAGTACCAAAGAATGTGCTAACCATTGGACAATTGCACTCATCTCCCATGCTAGTAAGGTCATGCTTAAAATCTTGCATCCTAGACTTCAGCATTATGTGAACCAAGAACTTTCAGATGTTCAAGCTGGTTTTAGAAAAGGCAGAGGAACCAGACATCAAATTGCCAATATTTGCTGGATCATAGAGAAAGCAAGGGAATTCCAGAAAAAAAACATCTACCTCTGTTTCATTGACTATGCTAAAGTCTTTGACTGTGTGAATCATAACAAACTGTGAAAAGCTCTTAAAGAGAAGGGAATACCAGGCCTTCTTACCTGTCTCCTGAGAAACCAGTATGAGAGTCAAGAAGCAACAGTTAGAACCCTGTATGGAACAACTAATTGGTTCAAGGTCGAGAAAGGAGTACAACAGGGCCGTCTGCTGTCATCCTGTTTATTTAACCTGTACGCTGAGCTCATCATGAGACATTCCAGGCTGGATGAGTTACAAGTTGGAATCAAGATAGGTGGGAGAAATATCAATAACCTCGACATGCAGATGACACCACTCTGATAGCAGAAAGTGAAGAGGAACTAAAGAGCCTCTTGATAAAGGCGAGAAAGAAGAGTGAAAGAGCTGGATTAAAACTAAATATTAAAAAAAACTAAAATCATGGCATCTGGCCCATTACTTCATGGCGAATAGAAGGGGAAAAGGTGGAAATAGTGACAGATTTCCTCTTCTTGGGTTCTAAAATCACTGCAGATGGTGACAGCAGCCATGAAATCAGAAGATGATTGCTTCTTGGCAGGAAAGCAATGACAAACTAATAGTGTGTTGAAAAGCAGAGATGTAACGCTGCCAACAAAAGTCCATATAGTCAAGGCTATGGTCTTCCCACTGGTCACATATGGGTGTGAGAGCTGGACCATAAAGAAGGCAGAGTGCCAAAGAATTGATGCCTTCCCCTTTGAAATGTGGTGCTGAAGAAGACTCCTAAGAGTTCCTTGGACAGCAAGCATATCAAACCAGTCAATCTTCAGGGAAATCAACCCTGAATACTCGGAAGGACTGATGCTGAAGATGAAGCTCCAGTATTTTGGTCATCTGATGCAAACAGCTGACTCACTGGAAAAGTCTCTGATGCTGGGAAAGACTGAGGCAAGGAGAAGGGGGCATCAGAGGATGAGATGGCTGGATGGCAGTACCGATGCAATGGACATGAACTTGGGCAAACTTCAAGAGATGGTGTGGGACAGGGAGGCCTGGCTTGCTGCAGACCATGGGGTTGCAAAGAGTTGGAGACAGCTAGGCAGCTGAACGATGACAACAAGGAAATCAGGCAACACTTCCACACTCAGGATGTCACAGGAATCATCACAGAGGGTGGTGTGAGCTCTCATCAGCTTGTGTGTGGTGCTCTGAGAACACAGAACGGAGAATATGTCATGCTTCTAGTCTCTGTAAGTCTTTAGAGGGACAAGGAAATTTCAATAGACGTATGAAATACCCATAGGAATCTGCCAACCACACTATTAGTGGGGTAGGGATGAATATCAGGAAGTAGGGATATTCAAACATGAACATCCAGACAAATTCTTTGTCACTCCTGACTTAATACATAAACACTGCTGCAGTAGCATATTTACTGTGACTATAGACTTAAAATTGATTAGCTCTATTCATTTCTAACTGTATGACTTTGGACAAGTTACTTAACCCGAGTCTGTTTCCTGACCTCTGTAATTGGGAAAGAATAGGATATATCTCTGAGTATTGTCTTGACAACTCAATAATACTTCATGTTAAGCACTGCAAATTTTGACATATGATTAATGTTTAGTAGATGTTAGCTGTTGGGTTTTTTCCTTCTCTTTTTAAAAACTTTTGTCTCTTTTTAAGTAAAGTTAGAGCCATTCCCAGTATATGCTAAATGCAGCAGTAAAATTTGTCTCTTGCTTCCTTGCCAGAGGAAAGACGGTGGTACTGCCATTTGAGAGAAAAAAAAAAAAAACACACACACACAATACATCTACCACCTCGTCTGTTTATTTTACCACTCCCATTTCCCACTACACAGATCTAGTCTTTGCAATAATCCCATGAGAAAAGTAATGTTATTATTATCACTTCATAAAATGAGGAAACTGAGGCTTAGCAGTAAATAATTCTTGAAATTCAAGAACCAAGAACTTGTGAAGCCATGATTAAAATTTAGGTATCCTAAGTAGAGAAACCAACTATTTATCACTTTACTGAAATGCTCTAAGATACTTGGTCCAAAATAATCACTTGCCAATAAGTGAAGCATCAAGGGAGCTCAGGTTCCTTTCCAGCAGGTAAAAGGGGATGGTATAGGAATTCTGAAAGACTCCCCTAACTAAAATCTTAAAAAACAAAAACCAAACAACAAAACAAACTGGACTGAAAATCGTACTGGTGAGTTTATCATAGAAAGAAGGACTCTGCAGAAGACAAGAATTATATGAACACAGGAGTGATGGGAGATAAATGATACATGAAACCAGTTTTCAACAAGGAAATTCCTACTGATTCTTGGACAGTTTGGGACAATATTTTGATGCCTACACCGTGTAGGAAACAGAAGGCAAAGCCTAAAGTTCACAAACATGAGTAGTTTAATAGATGACTTCTACATGCGCTGAGGTCTCTGAAAGAAATCAGAAAAGAGGAGGAGCTTATTTGTCATGGCTATGAGATCACTCTAGAATCCACAGCCCAAAGAAGCAGAGTGGCTGGGTCTCTGGTTAAGATGATAATAAGTTAGATGCCATTTTGTAAGTTTACGCCAAGGCGACAACCAGTGGGTTGGTCAATCCATGCAGTAGCATTCTTTTATTTGCCTCCATTCAGTATCCCACTCCATGAATTCCAGATTGCAACTGGATGGAAAGTTACTGCACCACCAGGGCAGAGTTGGTGTATATACTGCACTAACGTCTGACAGTAACAGTTAAAACAGCAAAAGTACCAGAGAAAAAGAATCAGTCTACAGCCGTATCCATCTTTTTTCTGATCCACATATGGAAACACTCAGTTGGATTAAGAATTTTCTCTCATAACTAATGCTCCTTTTTTATAATTGCTTTTGTTTCTTTAATTTTTAGAATGTTGTGTTGGACTCTGCCTTACAACACTAATTATATATATATATCCCCCCATTTCTTGAGCCTGTCTACTCCCTGCCCCCGGGTCATCACAGAGCCCCAGACTGGGCTCCCTGTGTTATAAGCAGCTTCTCACCAGCTAGCCATTTCACACGTGATAGCCCATATATGTTGATGCTACTTTCTCCATTCACCCCACTCTCTCCTTCCCATGCTGAAGAAACTTTGGGAGCTTTAATTCCAGATCCACTTGGCTTTACATTTTTCTCAAGTAGACGGTATGTCGTTCTCATGGCAGTTATATCTCTACATCTCATTTTTGTTAATTATATTGCACGTGAGTTTATAGAAGTTCCATTCTTTATATCCTGTAATCAGGGTCCAGATAGACCAAGGAAGTAAAGGACAGCAGGTCTAAAGTGACAGAGGACACTGGAGAAATGGACCAGGAGGAGAGTCTAAGCACAAATCTGGGCACAGACGGGGTCTTTCTACTAGTGGACAGGTCAGGCAGGACATCCACAGTGACCAAGTATGTGAATGGAGATGGAGAAAGTCGGGAGGAGTAAATGAGAAAAGCCATATCTTTTTCTTACTAACAATGCATAGCTATATCACTCAGAGCATTAAAACTAGTCACGCATGCTTCATACCAACAATTTTAAAACCACAAAGCTTTCATCACAGTAGTGTTTTCCTTCTTTTCTCACCCAAATATTCCTTTCCATCCTCCTGCCTTTCAAGCTGTCTGGTTCTGGAACGATAGATTATTAAAGACTGAAACCTAAGAAAAGTTATCTAAATATGAGTAGTTAGGCAAAAGACAATCTTTGAAGTTTCCTAAATAAAGGGGTCGCATGAGAAATGTAGAACTAAAGGAATCTGAGAGCTGCAGAAATCTGTTAGATGGACTGGAATTTAGAAAAGAAGTCCAAGTTGTAATCCAGGTGACATATGCATTCTTAAATTGTTCCTACACCAGAGAGACTACCATTTCTCAGAAAGAGAAGTTTTATGTTCAGTTTAACCAACACTAATACCTTACCTATGTGCCTGGGTATCTTACGGGCAGTATAAAGTATATGGAGACAGCCACTATCAAAACTTGGTTTTATCAATGTAATGCTTTGGATTTTATCAATGTAATAACAAAATCAATAGTCATATGGGTAGTTTTCCACGTGTAATATTTCAACCAAATAACTCAAGAAAACCTAGAGAAATGTTTCACAACTTCTTTTCCACTGTGGTTGCTCAGATTCTCTGAATGGCAGCTTCTATTAGAAGTTTGAAGTTGAAAAAATTGGGGAAAGAGTCAGGTTATACATCTGTGAAATTTCCACATGGCAGATGATTTCAAATTTTAAAGTCATAAAGACATACATTTGATTCCTAGGTTTGTCATCATATTCTGCAAAACGTTCCATTCTTCTTTGGTAAAATAGTAATAATAAGGCATTTCACAAGAGGATTTTTGAGAGCAGTAAATTAGAAACTTTTGTGAACATTACCTAGTATAATACTAGGCCTAGAAAGAGAAAGAAAGAAACAAAGTGAAGTCGTTCAGTCGTGTCTGACTCTGCGACCCCATGGGCTGTAGCCTACCAGGCTCCTCCGTCCATGGGATTTTCCAGGCAAGAGTACTGGAGTGGACTGCCATTTCCTTCTCCAAGGGATCTTCCCAACCCAGGAATCGAACCCGGGTCTCCCGCATAGTAGACAGACGCTTTACCGTCTGAGCCACCAGGGAAGTCCTAAAAAACAGGGAACGCCTAGAAAACTTTCGGTAACAGTTAGTTTCTCTCTTTAATATTAAAAAAAAGAAAAAAGAAAAACAAACTGAAAACATGAGTTGGAACTTTCGGATCCAATGGTATTCCTACAGTTTTACATATCAACATCTCATTTTGCCACTATTTTATTTTCATTCACAGCCACTAACTTCCCACATGTGCAGAGAATGCCCCTGATGTCCTGGAATGTTGAATAGCCTGTTCAGTTCAGTCACTCAGTTGTGTCCGACTCTTTGCAACCCCATGGACTATAGCACGTCAGGCTTCGCTTTCTATCACCAACTCCCGGAGCCTACTCAAACTCAAGTCCATCGCATCGGTGATGCCATCCGACCATGTCATCCTCTATTGTCCCCTTCTCCTCCCGCCTTCAATCCTTCCCAGGATCAGGGTCTTTTCCAATGAGTCAGTTCTTCGTATCAGGTGGCCAAACTATTGGAGTTTCAGCTTCAGCATCAGTCCTTCCAATGAATATTCCAATGAATAGCCCTATGCTATTTTACAAATAACTTCAGTTCACCTAGAGTAATAAAAATTATTTTTAAGCAAAAAAAAAACATAACATAAAACCACATCTCCATAGTCTAGGAGAACAGGAGACTAAACTAGTTCTTTAGGTAAAGCAGAGAGAAAATATTAGAGATCATGACAGGAAAACATTCCAAGGAAGCAATGCATATGTATTTTTGTTCTATTTTATTGTTTAAAACAGAATAAGATGAGACCTGCTTTTCTAGAAATCTTCTCACATTTTAAAATTATCTTTCTACATATTATGAAGGCTTTTGCAATAGTAAATATCCCCCCGTTTTTTTTTTCCCACAGAGCCTGATGGAAAACAGGCTACAGAGTTAAGCAGATCTGATTTGAAACCAGTCTGGTCAAATTACTCTCTTATTTTGGGAGAATTACCTCACCTCTCTGAGCCTCGGTTTCTTTATATATAAATTTAAAATAATACGGTATAGCACAGTTGTGAAGATTAAATGAGGTAAAATATGAACGCTTCTTTGCATGGTGTCTGGCACAGATAAAGTGTTCAATAACAATTAGTGAAGATTCACAGCTATAATTATCAGGTAGGAGAAACACATGTAGTTATGTGTATGCAAGTTCACACAGGATTTGAGTTCCCTGAAGTTCCTTATATGGAGCTGTGCTGATAGAATTGAGAGAATATTGAGGTTCAAATCTATTCAAAGTTCCGTTGAAGAACTCTGAACGTGGATATTTGGGCCTCAAATTGAGAAGCCAGAGACATCAGGATACAGACTTGGGATAATCGTAGTCAAAATAGTTTAAAGGAAAGAGATGTGCAGGTATAATCTGTAGAGGAAGAAAACTGATTTGTTTCATATATTCTTAAAATGTGTTATCCTCAGGAAACTATAAGCAGTGTGACATCTTCTCTAAAACACTTACAGACATTCATAATCACACTGTCCAACCTACTGTATAACCAGCCATCCTCAGGAAGACAATAGACTGGGAGCATATTCAGTGACTGTTCCTTACTCCTTGCATCCAAATTTTTTTTAAAAAAAGCAAAAATTTTAAAATTACACATACAGTTTTTTTCTTAAAAATTAAAGATCACTGTTTGCTATTGCTCAGGCACGAAGTTGTCTGACTCTTTGAGACCCCATGGACCGCAGCACGCCAGGGTTCCCTGTCCTTCACTACCTCCCAGAGTCTGATTTTAGAGGAAGGATGGAAGAAGAACATCACCAAATGAAAACTACAGCCTGAGGAGATTATCTGATATCAGAAGGCTAGATGGCCTTTAAATTTGTGTTTTCTGTTTGTCAACTGGATGATATTGGACAAGTCACCCACCTCTCTGTACCTCAGTTCCTTCACTGTCTTGAAAGGTTTCCATGAGAAGCAAAGTGAGATGAGATGGATTCCTAACACAATACTCCCCAGGCAATGGACGCATTAACCCAGTTACTACGGACACTTATGAATCGACCTCTGCCTCGTCCCGGGGCCTCTCCCATCCCCCTTTTTCAGTACGTGCTCTGATGCCAGACCGTAACGTTGTGCCCTAACTTCCCTACCTTTGCCGTATCTCACTCAGCAGCAGACGTCCCCTTATCCCTCGCCAGCCTCAGACCCAGCGCTCCCAGAGCAGACTGTTCACAGCCTGACTTTGGACGCTCCGACAAGGTCACTCTGCTGGCTCCAGCTCTGGGACTGTGCTCTGGTTGCCGACCAGCGACCACTAGCCCAATCCCACGCCTTTGGTCGGGGAAAGGGCTATGGAAAGTAAGCCAAAAATTGCTCCATCTCTACTCTGGTAGCTCAACCGGTAAAGAATCCACCTGCAATGCAGGAGACCCAGGTTCAATTCCTGGGTTGGGAAGATCCTCTGGAGAAGGGATAGGCTACCCACTCCAGTATTCTTGGGCTTCCCTGGTGGCTCAGACAAGAAAGAATCCACCTGCAATGTGAGAAACCTGGGCTCGATCCCTGGGTTGGGCCAGATCCCTGGAGGAGGACATGGAAACCCCCTGCAGTATTCTTTCCTGGAGAATCCCTGTGGACACAGGAGCCTGGCCAGCTGCAGTTCATGAGGTCACAGAGAGTCAGACAGGACTGAACGATGAAGCACAGCGCATACGACATCCATGGGGCCAAACGCGGGGATGCTGGCTGTCAGGAATCCAGGATCAGTGCCGTGGGGTCCAGTGAAGAGCTGTTGGAGTTGAATATGTGCTTGATAAGACACTGTGCTCTTCCAAAATCAGCTGGTCGGCAGGTTTATCTGCCTTGCCTGCCACAGTCTGAAACGTCCCCGGTCTCAGGACTCTAAGCTGCACAGAGCACTGCACTGGGGACATATTTCTCATGGGACCCGGATCCTAGACCGTAAGGCGTGTGCACAAAGGCACAGGTTGGAGTGGAGGGAGTGGGCTCCCAGGCGGCTCGCTGGTTCTTGAGAAGTAGCTCACACACTAGAAATATTACAGATCACCCTAAAGACAGAACGCCTGGATCACAGAGACGCTGTCCTTGTCACACTGCCTCAAGTTCCAACAGCCTCAGGGAAGAAGGTAATAGAACATTCATTTCAACAGGAGTTTTCCTCCCCAAAGTATACCAAAATCTTCTGATTAAGAAAAGCAAAATGTACAATTAAAGATACAGCTGAGGAAGACCACTCTGGGTGCCCAAAGGAACCTCCTTCAAACTGGGATTGAGCCTCCATTTTAGACAAAAAGAATCTTCCTCGCATCTCCTTCAGAGAAGTCCTAGGAACTTCTAGACTCAAATTGCATCCCAGTTAACCATTAATTTACAATAAAATGATCAAGTCCCTTCACCCTCCTGACTTACAGTTGCCCTTTGGTAAAATGAAGAGTTCTTTTCCAGTGCAAAAGTCGGTGATGATAGCTTTTAAAAGCAGTAAAAATCAAATATCCTTATCTTTCAACTTGGTGTTTTATATTTGGAGTGAATGACTTCATTCTGCCAAAGAGAACTGAGAATCTCTGGCTTTGTATGCTCTGCAAAAGGATTTTAAGCATCAGTGGCTCCCAAACTTTTCCCAATCCAACCTACTAAGTCTTGACACACATTCCCATAAGAAACAACGCTCATCATCCTGTTAACCACATGTGGGTTAGGAAGGTCAGGTAATAAATGCAGAGAGGGACACATGTGGATGAATACTCCTCGGGTAAATCCAATATGTCCTTCTCACACCATGTTGAGAATGGATACTACAGATTGGATTCACCCATGGAGACATGTACGTTAAGAAAAATGTCAAAATGAAAGAACTTAACAGATCCTGATTGGTAGAATTAGAAATGAATCACTGTGTGGCAGCTGGTATAGCAGGAAACTAAGATAATGATCAACCGAAGAAAGGAGAATGTGAATGAGAAAGTCTGGTTTTAAAGGTTTCTCAGTTTTTAAAATTTATTACAAATTAATAATGCTTGATTTAACAAATCAAATAATGGAGAAATGTGAAAATAAAACCTCGGTACCCTCCTTTATACCTCTTTACAGTCTGGTCCACTGCAAGAAATATTTTGATGTTGGTTGTATAGACCCAGATAATTCTCTGTCTATAAATATATAGGTTTGGTTTTGAAAAAAATAGGATAATATCCTAATATATTTATTTCAACTTGCTTTTGTGATTACAAATCAGTCAGTTCAGTCACTCAGTTGTATCCAACTATTTGTGACCCCATGGACTGCAGCACGCCAGGCTTCCCAGTCCATCACCAACTCCCGGAGTTCACTAAAACTCATGTCCATTGAGTCGGTGATGCCATACAACCATCTCATCCTCTGTCATCCCCTTTTCCTCCTGCCTTCCATCTTTCCCAGCATTAGGGTCTTTTCCAATGAGTTATTTCTTTGCATCAGGTGACCAAATTATTGGAGCTTCAGCTACAACATCAGTCCTTCCAATGAATATTCAGGACTGATTTCTTTAGGATTGACTGGTTGGATCTCCTTGCAGTCCAAGGGACTCTCAAGAGTCTTTTCCAACACCACAGTTCGAAAGCATCAGTTCTTAGGCACACAACTTTGTTTATGGTCCAGCTCTCACATCCATATATGACTACTGGAGAAACCATAGCTTTGAATAGCTGGATCTTTGTTGGCAGAGTGATGTCTTTGCTTTTTAATATGCTGTCTAGGTTGGTCATAGCTTTTTTTCCAAGGAGCAAGCGTCTTTTAATTTCATGGCTGCAGTCACCATCTGCAGTGGTTTTGGAGCCCCAAAAAATAAAGTTGCTCACTGTTTCCATTGTTTCCCCATCTATTTGCCATGGAGTGATGGGACTGGATGCCATAATCTTAGCTTTCTGAATGTTGAGTTTTAAGCCAACTTTTTCACTCTCCTCTTTCACTTTCATCAAGAGGCTCTTTAGTTCTTCTTTGCTTTCTGCCAAAGGGTGGTGCATATCTGAAGTTATTGATATTTCTCCCAGCAACCTTGATTCCAATTTGTGCTTCATCCAGTCCAGCCTATCACATGATGTACTCTGCATATAAGTTAAATAAGCAGGGTGACAATATACAGCATTGACTTGCTCCTTTTCCTATTTGGAACCAATGTGTTGTTCCATGTGTCATTCTAACTGTTGCTTCTTGACCTGCAAATAGATTTCTCAGGTGGCAGGTAAAGTGGTCTGGTATTCCCATCTCTTTAAGAATTTTCCATAGTTTGTTGTGATTCACACAAAGGCTTTAGCATAGTCAAAAGCAGAAGTAGACATTTTTCTGGAACTCTCTTTTTTTTTTTGATGATCCAACATATGTTGGCAGTTTGATCTCTGGTTCCTCTGCCTTTTCTAAATCCAGCTTGAACATCTGGAAGTTCACGGTTCACATACTGCTGAAGCTTGGCTTGGAGAATTTTGAGCATTACCATGCCAGTGTGTGAGATGAGTGCAGTTGTGTGGTAGTCTGAACATTCTTTGCATCACCTTTCTTTGATTACAAGTAACATGACTTTATATGTAAATTAAAGACTATGATATAAAGCTAGAGTAAAGAGATTGCAGTATAGATCTAGGTAAACCATTCCCTACTTAATATCCAGGATTTTGCAGCTTTTTTGACATAAAAAACACACAAAAAATAATGTAAAAAATACATTTTTATATATATCCCATGTCCGTATATATCCCATGTCCTTAAATATCTTACTTTTCATTTTGAGTTCAGTAGGTTCAGTTCAATGGCTCAGTCATGTCCAACTATTTGCGACCCCACAAACTATAGCACACCAGGCTTCCCTGTCCATCCCCAACTCCCAGAGCTTGCTCAAACTCATGTCCACTGAGTTGGTGATGCCATCCAACCATATCATCCTCTGTTGTCCCCTTCTCTTCCTGCCTTCAATCATTTTGAGCTACAGTCCCAAAACTGGTGTTGCCGGGTTACAGAGTATAATAGTTTAAATTTTAATTTCAACACTGATAGAATTCTTTCCAAAGAAATTTATGCTGACTTGCAGTCTCACTGGTTGTGCATGAGAGGAACCATTTTCCTACCTTCTCCAACTGTGGACGCAACGACCTCCCTAATTTTTGCTTTCCTTAAGAGTGACATGGCAACAGCACTGCCGCCTACCTGTGAGTTTAGTTAACCATCTGCACTCAGCTTTCTCTGGTTTACCTGTTGTCGTCATTTCTACATTAAGTAGCTGATTCTTTTTAATTTGTGAGAATTTTTAATATACGGCTGTCCCTCTTTATCCCCAAGTTCTGCATTCATGTATTCAACCAACCATGGATCAAAATATTCCAAAAGAAAATTTCCACCAAGTTCCAAAAAGCAAAAGAACTTGCAACACATTGGCAACTGTTTATAAAGTGTTATTTACAAATATTTACATGGTATTTACCTTGTGTTAGTTATTATAAGTAATTTAGAATTGATTTAAAGCAGGGGTTCCTAACCTCCAGGATCTAGTGCCCAATGATCTGAGGTGGAGCTGATGTAATGATAATAGAAATAAAGTGTACAGTAAATAAATGCACTTGAATCCTCTCCAAACCATCCCTCCTACTGGGTCCGTGGAAAAATTGTCTTCCACAAAAAGGATCCTTGCTGCCAAAATGGTTGTGAACCACCAAAGTAGACAGAAATAAAAGACTTGGACATCTGCAAATTTTGGAATCTGAAGGGGGTTTGGAATCAAAACCCAATGAATACCAAAGGATGACTATATTGACCATACTTTCATTTGCCTAAATTAATTACACATTTTTAAGAACTGATTTTTTAAAAATGTTAAACAATAAAGCTTTCCTTATCTCTACTTGTAATTCATTGTCATGATATTTTTCCTTAATTTTATTGAAGATTATCTTTGCATGCAAATAAGCATTCAGATAAGTCTTACTACTCATCTCACTGCCTATAAATTATGAGGACCTTATTATCTACTATGTGCCTGTGCAAGTTTATAACATAAGTTTGAACAAACATTTAATTTTTTTCTTCTTAACAAATGTAATATACTGAAAATAGTTCTGAGGTACTAACATCATACCTAAGAAAAAAATTAATGAATGATTCATCTTCAGATAGTCTATCTTCCATAGCTATTCAATCAGAAGAATATTTTTAAAAGGGTTCTTCCCTTTCTGATTATTATTCTAGTTTAGTGCTCAATTTCAATTCAAATTTCATCCCTCCTTCCCAATTCTTCCTCCGTTTCTTCTCTCACATCTTTATTTCCCTTCCTTATATTCCATTTTAAATAAATAGAATAATAATTTTAAATTCTATTTAAATTTCAGTTTCTTTTTTTCTTATTTTTCCTCTTTCATCTTATATATCAAATCATAAACATTCCTTGACAAGGAACAGTAGCAAAGAATATATATATTCTTCTAACCTCTTAGGAAAAAAATGTATTCAAAAGATGGATACAGGACAAAGACTTTAAAGTACCTTAAACACACTTGGGACAAATAGATCAACTTGATAGAACATCATTTCCTTGTTTTCAAAGTGTATGAGTAAAAGCAAGCAGGGTGTATTATTTCAGAGAAAAAGGAAAAAAATTAATGAGAACAAGAGCAATGATGAATTACACGTGTCTGTGATAAAGTCTGTTTGCAAAGAAGTCTAGATCCTATCAATCTAATGAAGAAACTTTAAAAAAAAGAATTCAAGGACCTGCTTTAAAAACATTAATTTTTCAAAATTTACTCCACAGACTTTATTTTAGATTTTCATCATTTTTACCTTATCAGAACTTAAATTATAAAATATTGGCTACTCCTTTCTTGACACATTTTGATGACCTTGATAAAGGAATATTATAGTTTTCTTAAAAAGGAGAGATTTTTTCCCACAGAGAGATTTCCACAAGATTCTTAGTTTTTAATCATTCTATCACACACACTATAAAGGTCATTATTAGGGAACCAGATACTTAAAATGACAAAACAAATGGAATAATAACTTAATTAAGGGTCAGGATATGGACCTACAGAAAAGTATAGTATCCACTATATTACTATCACACAAGGACAACAAAACTATCGAATGACATATCTATTGAGAAGGTAAACTAGGCAATCCTGCATTGCCAGATTTACCATCCAAAGCATTTAAAAGAATTTACCATCACTTGTAAAATTTTGCAGACAAGTAGACAAGGGTTGTGATCATCTGTTAGCTATAATGATACTTATTGTTGACATTGATTAAGCATTTATCTTCCTAGTACATAATGAATATACTAGATTTCCAACCTTTTTCTTTCCCAAGACCACTGAAAGTAACTCTGACTCCATGCATTTTACAGGGAGGAGGGGCCTAGTGGAACTGACAGACCTCTGCATTCCACACCGCCTCAGAATCACAGGCGGATGACAGCATCTGCGTCTTTAGATTGGCCTAGCGACAGAGAGCTGCAATCCCTGACTAACCGTGCTCCATAAACGTGCAGTGGCTGGTATCCTGCAGAGGCAATGGGTACTCCGCATTTTAATAAAGATAAGATCAATCTTCAGGAGTCTGCCTCAGTCTCATTTACGTTGCTGCCTGTCAGTTCTGAATATTCATTTTAAGGACCTATGCCGAAGCTAAAGCGCTTTGGCCACCTGATGCGAAGAGCTGACTCATTAGAAAAGACCCTGATGCTGGGAAAGATTGAGGGCAGGAGGGAAAGGGGACGACAGAGGATGAGATGGATGGGTGGCATCACGGACTCAAGGGACGTGAGTTTGAGCAAGCTCCGGGACTTGGTGACAGACGGGGAAGCCTGGCGTACTGCAGTCCACAGGGTCGCAAAGAGTAGGACACGACTGAGCGACTGAACTGACTGAGTTTGCTCATGAAATACAGGATGACAAAGAAGAGAGCTGTATATGGAAGAAAGCAGATCCATGTGCATCTTCTTGAAATTGCCCCTGTTCTTTCTCTCGGTATCAGTGTAAGTATATCCCAGGCAATGGATACAGAAAAGTCTGGAATATTCAGTGCTGGCTGGTGAAACCTTCTGAAGGACTAAGACAATAGTTTCAAGGATTTCCTGACCTACAATAAACAGCTAACTGCATTATTAGAGAAGACAGGCAGGTGATAATGACCTTCCTGGAAAACTTTACAGAAACATTGAAGAATTGAGATTCACAAAGATATTTACCAATGAAGAGTTAGAGGACTGTAAAATACCTATAACATCATAGATATAGATAGATATCTACAGACATTTGCATTTATATCCATCTATATCCCATACATCCTTATCTATTACATATGTATGTATGTATGTACACATCTATCTAGATCCTGTTCATCTAGATTGATGAGAGAGAGAGAGGCAGAAAGAATGAATGTATGGGTAACTTAAAACCTATATTCCCTTTTACTCTGGCCCCATATAGAAGGTGACAACATCATCTATTTCTTCTATTTCTTAAACGTAGCCCCAACTCACTATCTTTATGAGGTTGATAAACTGAATATGACAAAGACAGATGATCCATCTCTATCATAAGTGTCAGAGGCAATGCAATAGACACAATTATTAACTTCTTCTCTGCAGGTAATAGGGCTCATTCTATATTTCTAATATGCGTTTTGATTCATCACAACTTGAGGGCCCATTTTCGGACTCAAAGTGATCCTTGATTTTCCCTTTCATATTGGCTTTTATCTTAGCTTATACTTTTAATTCAGCTTCCCCGAATGCTAATAATATCTTCTGTAAACCACAGTACAATAATGACATGAGGAAATTAACATTGATGCAATACTATTAACAATCACAGGTCTTACTCAAATTTCTCTAATTTTTCACTAACGGTCTATTTTTTTCCATTCCATTATTCAACCCAGGATTCGACACTGTGCTTATTTGTATCGCCTTAGTGTCTCCAAGTCTGACAGCTCCTATCTTTCCTGACCCTGACACTTTTGAAGGGTTCTGGCTTGTTATTTTATTTAACTTGTATGTGTCTGCTTTCTAATGATTAGACTGAGTTTACATATGGTGGCAAAAATACCACAGAACTGGTGAGTGCATTCTACCAGTGCATCCTACCAGGAGATAGATGATGTAGATGATATTGATACAGGTTAACTTTTGTAATTTAGTTAAGGTGATTTCTACCATGTCTCCACTATAAAGTTACTTTGTAGGATATAACAATGTTATGAATACTATTGTTTTGCTGCTCAAAATTTTCCAGTGTTGGTAATTCCTTTCAATATGCTCCATCTTTAACTTTTCAGCACTTCCTTATATTCTGACACCACAAGATATTCCAAGCTTCTCATATTTTTTTGCCCTAGTTGTAGAAGCAATTATTTCTCCAAGGAGAACTGGTGGCCATTATTAGAGATTAGCTTTTAGAAACCATGATAATCTCACCACTAAGGATGCTCCTCACTATAAAGGCTTCATTGCATTGCTTACAGGCACTTTCCCACAAAAGGTTAGAAAATACACACTAACCCAAGCATACACATCTACATTTAATTATCTAAATGTGCTTCTATGTACCTATCAATCTATCTATGAGGTGACACTCCTACCTCATATTCCAATCCATCAGAGTTCCTTCAAGCCTTCAACTTTTCCTTATCTACGTATCTAATCATCTTCCTCCACCAGTGAGTTACTTGGTTCTCATTATCTACAATAAATTTGGTTCAACTGTACTATACACAAAATATTTTCAGAACTGATAACCCATATCTTTGCAAAGAAAATGTTAATATAGTACTAAAATGGTTTATTATGTGTTTAGTCTTATAGATTCAAAACACTCCTTTACAAATTTTTCTAGATTAGTTCATCTCTTCCCAACTCTCTTTGGGGCGGTTGAATGTGGTAGATGACCTAAAATTAATGACCCAATCGTACGCACTGCCTTGACATCTGGTAAAACCAGTGCGGTTTAAATAGTCTAACAAGTTTCCCTCCTCACTCTGTACTCTTAAGACAGTGATCTCCTTATCACAGGAGCAGGTTGCAGTTCTCTTCTAAGTGGAGGGGTTATTCAAACAAGCCAATCACATTCTCCCACGGGAATCAGGGAGCTCTATATAGATTTGTTTACTTTTCCTGATTTTTTATGCCATTGTGTTGTTTGCTAAGATTTCCTATTTCAGCAACATCCAGATACTTTAGCACATTTTGTTTGTCTGATATTGGGGAAAGGGCTGATGAATTCCCTTTGTAAAAAAAAAAAAAAATATTTACTTATTTATTTGCTTTTGGCTGTGTCTTCACTGCTGCATGGGCTCTTCTCTAGTAGCAGTGAGTTAGGGGCTCCAGCTGTGACGCACAGGCTTCTCACTGCAGTGGCTTCTCTTGCGGAGCACAGTCTCGAGAGCATGTGGGCTTTGCTAACGCAACACATGGGTTTAGCAGCTGCGGTTCACGGGCTCTTGATCACAGGCTCAGTCGTGGCGCATGGGCTTAGCTGCTCCACGGCATGTGGGATCTTCCTGGACCAGGGATGGAACCTGTGTCTCCTAAATTGGCAGATGGACTCTTCACCACGGAGCCACCAGGGAAGCCCCTGATGAGTTTCCTTTTATTCAAAGAACATTGCATTTCCCCCATCTCCTTTTTTCCACCTTCACTGCCCAATGTATGAAAATGTATTTCTCCTTTTTGGCTTCCTCTTTCTTCCCCAGAAGCTATATCTTTTAGAAATATACCTTTAATTCACAAATATTTTGTGGCTCCTTTCCTGTGGCTCATGCCCAGAAGTTTTCTCGGTAATTTCAGACTTAGAATGACGAGTCTGTCACACAATAATTTTAGATCGACGTTAGGTCCCTTCTCTCATTTTCTTTTTCTGTCTACCCTGCAGTTTTACATGGATTATCTTTGCTCACCAAAAAGCCTAGAAGCGGGGCAGGGATGTGTCAGAAGTTTGCAAGGTCATACAAGAGTATTTGGTGATTTTTTTCTCTTTATTCATGGGTGTTTCGAAGTTTCAGCATTCTCTGTCTTCACATTATTCTGAGGGGAAGATTTTTGTGTAGCTTTATTTTTCTCATCTTATGCTTTTATGTATTATTTTTGGGAGGCAGATAGCTAGGTGTCTGCAATAGCCTTCAGTCCTCAATCATGTTTTATAACATTTGTAAAGTTATATGGGGCTTCCCACTTTATCCATGTGGCTATTTACCCACCGAGCCACTTGGGTAAAGAATCCCCTGCAATGCAGGACATGCAGGAGATGTGGGTTCAACCCTTGGGTCAAAATGATCCCCTGGAGGAGGGCATGGCAACCCACTCCAGTATTCTTGCCTGGAGGATCCCATGGACGGTGGAACCTAGTGGACTACAGTCCATGGAATCACAAAGAGTCAGACACAACTGAAGTGACTGGCATGCACACACACTAAAGTTATATAATTTTTTATAATTGATGTTTCCTGTGCCAACAATTTAATATTCTCATCTCTGCCTGGGGGATAATTCCTGCTGCTAAAGTTTCCAGAGGAGTTGATTCAGAAACTGATTAGTGTAGATTGTGCCTACAGGAAAAAAAAAAAAAAAAGAAAAGTAGTGATATTCTAAATAGTTAATCTAACTAGTTCTCTTTGTAAAACTGAAATATTAATCCTGTCTGACACCATTTAGAGATGGGAAAAAGATTAAACAAGTACTGACTAAACAGAATGTCTTCCTGTGCATCCATTACTTCTTGTGAGCTTCTTAATATTCTGTTTCATGAAGCACACAGAGATGAGTATCAGAAATAAGGATGCATGATTGCCACTGCCTTGCAGGAAATGGTAACTTGTTAACCCGTGTGAGCTTGCAGTAGACTAGTTTCAGGGCAGTAAGTGTTCATTTCTTGAAACTGAGGAGTCTGGTGAGTTTGACGGATTCCTCATTTTTTATGTATACTCAGCATCTAGCTTGCAGGAGTACCAAGGAGAAACTGCATTTCTTTAGGTTTATGCGTGCAGTAAAAGGGGCTGATCCAGGCCTCACTTCTCTTTGACCTTTTGCTATGGAAGTCTGGTCCAATTTCAACTTGCCACATGGTAAACGTATGTGTCAGTTAACAAGGATGCAAATGTTTAAATGTGTATTTCAGCCTTAATCCATCAACCCTAATGGGAATACAATTCAGCTTGTATTCTCCCTTGAAAATGGTTCACAAAAATGGTTTATGCTTTTCACACATTTGTACATCTGAGATTATGCAAAAGTATGAAACAATTTACAGATGTGCAAAATGTTCCACGAAAAAACCTAAAATGCTGTTAACAATCTGGCTGAAAAGGAACTGAGGTGAGAAAAATTTATCAAAACTGAAAACTGATGAAAAAAGTCAACAATCAAGAACTAACCAAATTACATCACATTACTAGCTTCTTTTTACAAGTTGGTAACGGCAGAGGGGTAGGTAAGGATTAGAAACAGCTAGGTATTATTAACTGCGCCACAAAAATTGTCATTTTAAACTCATTGTACATTTGATTATTTTATCAAAATGATGTCTAATTTCTAGGTTCCAACTAAATTAATGACACCTTTACAGAAATATTTCTGGGATATTTTAGATAATACAATTGCTCCTAGGTGTCACACTTCAAAATACTAAAATGAAACTTAGAATCAATTTAGCCAAAGATTTACCAACCAGTCATTTATCACTAGACGATGTGAAACAACAAAAGAAGAGAAAAACAAAGATTTTCTTAGCTGATTCGAAGAGGAATTCACAGTTTAAGCACAGGGAGCAATTAAAACCTATGACTGACAGGCCAGGGCATCCAAATGACCAATGTGCCTGTAACTTGATGCACTAGAGCTTGTAAAAGGGTCACAACAAACAACGTGTCATCTTAAGAGTATTTTATGAGGCAGCTGGATTCTGGAGGAACTGTAGGGAGTTATAGCTGAGGCTGAGGAAATGTCTTTCCTGCTCTCACATTAAGCTTTAGAGGCCAGACCGGCACTGCTGAGCCGGGATATCACTAACATGGGCGGTTTACCCATGCTCCTCAAGACCAGTCCAGTAACATGAAAATTCTCAGTTAATAGAGAAGCATTTCTCAGAATGACTCTTCCAGTTTTTCTTGGTATTTTAATGGACGGTTCGGATCTAATTTGCTTTCTTTTCTCTAAGAACTCTTTTATCTTGAGGTAAAATGCTAGCTACCTATTTGTAACTTACTTATTTGTTGCCAAAAATACAGACTAAAACAGAGAAATATTTTTGTTTGCAGCTTGTTTAGGAAGTATTATATTTTTCACCCATCTTATAGCTTCCCCCCATCACTCTCTTTCTGTTTCAAGTGTATTCTTGTAAAAATAACACAATGTCTTTATTTTTATATACTGAATTTTTCAGCTACAATGTTCTTCAACTTATATTTGAATGTTCAAGTTCTAATTCAGTTCTTAGAATAGAGGAGCCAATAGCTATATACTGAATTCATGGATTTCTAAGAATTATGCTCTTTCTTTGATAATAACACCATTTCTTATCATAAAAATGTGAAACATTTTTTTAATTTACATAAAAATAGAGTAGAAACACGCCAGAAACTGGGGGTGAGGGTGGTATGGGGGAAGTAGGGAGAGACTGAAAAAGGGTACATACTTTCAGTTATAAGAGGAGTTAGGTCAGAGCATCTAATGTATGACATGGGGACTATAGATGATAACACTGTACTGAATACCTGAGATTTTGTAATAGAGCAGACTTTAAATGTTCTCAAAATAAATACATAGAGATAAGTGAGATGGCCGATATATAAGCTAACTCAATGGAGGGGAATCCTTTCACAATTTTATACATATATGAAATCATTATATTGTACCTTTTAAATATGTTCTTTGTCAATTATACCTCAGTAAGGTTGGAAAAAATTTTAAGTGACAAATTTTAATGAAAATTTTATGTTTATTTTTCTACACAATATTTTAATATATTTATTTTTTACCCCATTCACATTTAGAATAAAACAAGGTATTTTTTCAGTGAAAAATAATAATGCTAACTGCTTTAGTAATGTGTTAATAGTTGCTAGAAATCAATACAGATTGAAAAAAAGGAAACCTAAAAAAATTATTAAAGCAAAAAACCAAATGTTTAATAAATGTATTGAGATTGGCATTACTACCACTTACCAGACTCTGAATGCTGACTATTTTTCAAAATCTTTAGCCCTAATTATAAGAAGTACGATTTTCAGCATATGGGCCTATCTGCTTTTTATAAATTTAATGTTAATTTTTGTCTTTTTATTATAGTATTGTAAACGTTAATTTTACTTTCAATTTTCAGTTGTTCATTGCTATACTACAGAAATACATTTTTGAAAACACTGATTTGTATTGAGTAAAGTTCCTAAATGCTTATTTGTTCTATGAGATTTTTATAAATTCCTTGTTTTTCACATACACAATCAGTTCATAATAGAAGCAAAGTAAAAGTAATTCTATTTTTGATTTTTATTTGCCTCTTATTCTTTGCCTTATTGCACTAGCTAGCCAGTATAAGGCTGAACATCTATCTTGCCTTGTTCTTGATTTTAGGATGTGTAGTGGGTTAAATAGTGTTCCTCCCAAATCCATACCTATCTGGGACCTTGGATTATGACATCATTTAGAAACAGGATCTTTGCATAACTAACAAGTAAGACTTGAGATGAGATAGAGTGTATTAAGGTGGGCCCTAAATCCAGCGACAGTATCCTTATAGGAAACATAAGATCACAGACACAGACACGGGCACAGGTAGCAAGAACGTGAAGACGGAGGCAGAGGCAGAAGTTACAAGGCCATGATCCAGGGAATGTCAAGGGCTACCAGAAGCTGAAAGAGGTAAGAAAGGTTTCTCTCTAGAACCTCTAGAAGGAGTAATGCCTTGCTGACTCACTGGCTGCAGGCTCTGACTTTCAGAACTATGACAGAATAAATTTCTGTTGTTGTAAGCCACCAAGTTTATAGTAATATGTTACAGCAGCCTTAGGAAATGAATGCAGGATGGAATCATATTTTCTTTCACCATTAAATATGATGTGTGCTATTTTATTTTTCATAAATGTAGCTACTAGGTTTTAAAAGGCAATGTACCGAGAAGGGGCTTCCCAAGTGGCTCAGTGGTAACGAATCCGCCTGCAAGGCAGGAGCTGCAGGAGATGCGGGTTTGATCCCTAGTTTGGGAAGATCCCCTGGAGGAGGGCGTGGCAACCCACTCCAGTATTCTTGCCTGGAAAATGCCATGGACAGAGGAGCCCGGCAGGTTACAGTCCATGGGGTCGTAAAGAGTCGGATACGACTGAAACAACGTAGCATGCAGGCACGCACCAGGCAAGAGGCAAAACGTTTGGGGCCCAATCAGCGTTGGAGACACTGCACAGAAGGGTACTTTCACGTGAATTAGCCAGGCCAAAACACAACCTGCAGAAAGTTAAAGGCAATATTCTCCA
Organism: Cervus canadensis; assembly: GCF_019320065.1. Lineage (NCBI taxonomy): Eukaryota > Metazoa > Chordata > Mammalia > Artiodactyla > Cervidae > Cervus > Cervus canadensis. The sequence continues at coordinate 46,646,379 of NC_057412.1, forward strand.
GTCTTTGTTTCAGTTCCAGAAAAACAGAAAAAAAATTTAAAAGCATATGTCTCCTCTGACACAGAATGGCCAAAACAATCTTGAAGACCCGAAGTTGGAGAATTTACATTCTCAATTTTAAAACTTAGCACAAAGCTGCAGTAATCAAAACAAGGAGGTGTTGACACTATAACTAACATGTAGAACAATGGCATAAGCATTAGAATTGAGAGTCCTGAAATACAGCCAGACATTTATGCTCAATTCATTTCCCACAAGGATACCAGGACCATTCAGTGGGGAATGCATAGTCTTTTCAACAAATAGCACTGGGACAAGAGGATATCTACATACTAAAGAACGAATATGGAGTCCTAGTCCATACCAGTATAAAAATTAACTCAAAATGGACTAAAGGCCTAGATGTAACAGTTAAAACTTTTAGAAGGAAATATAATCCATTATCTTGGATTAGGGAATGGTCTCTTAGATTTTATTTAAATGTATATCAAAATTTCTAGAATCCTCACTGAAAGAATATTAATAGACTAAATGATAATAGAACAATAGTGGAACAACTTACAAAAGTGTAAACCTTCCTAATCAGTAATTGGAAAATGGCCCAAATTTACACTATTGACCATGAACTAAGTAAGCTTTGATCTTTTCAATCATGGTAAAGGTTTGATATGTTTATATATATATATATATACACAAATTCATAGAAAGGAGCCAAAACCTAAAATGTTTATGTTAAGAAAGAAGACAGACTAAAAATAAATGACTTAAGTATTCACCTTAAGAATCGGGAAAAAGAATCAGACTATATCCAAATATGGCAGCGGGAAGAAAAGCAAAGAGCAAATATTTGTAAAACTAAACACAATGTCATGCAAGAATAAAGTAAGGAGTTGAATGTGGTTGCTCTGGATTGAAAGCTGAGGCAGGAGACACTATAACCCAAGAAAGTTCTGAGGCCAGCCCTGCTACGTGCCAGCCAGAAGCTCCCTACCACGCCTGTGCAGGTCATTGCTTCCTTATATTCAAGCCGGTGAGAAGCAGGGCCCTCAGAGGGGGTGATGGAACGGAGGGAGAGGACAAACAGGACCTGAGATGATATCCAGAGCCTCTGCAGCCTGAGATAAAGTAGTACTAGATGCCAGCCGGACTGCGCCTTTGACATTTACCTGGAAACACAGGCCAGCTGCTCCTCCGAAGACCTTGCGCTGGCTCTGACTAGGGCATCGTGCTCTGGCCATCTTTAACCAGGCTTTCAGCTGCGGGCTCTCAGCCGTTACTAACTGCCTGAAATATTTATAGTTTTACTGTGGTGTTTTATGATGTATATCCCCCCACAGGCCTTGGTGAGTAGCATAGCTTATGAATTTATTGCATTTCAAAACAGATTTATATGTTTCCTTTTGGCTGTGCTTTATTGGACGCTTACTCCTAAATCGACACATAGAGGATGGTGCCCTGTCTGGGGGCTAACTTGCCAGTCTCTAAGTGCTAACGAGCAAAGTGAGACACAGCAAAATGTTTGGAGCTGAATGGAGATTCATCTTTGGGTAAGCACACAACTGAGAAAAAGACCGCCGAATGCTTGCTTGTGAGTAGAGTGTGTTTGCAAAAGAGACACTTGCCTAATGCTACCATATAAGCAGATTGGTGTCTCATTTCTTACGTTCAACATGTAGAAAAAGAACTCACACTGCGGAATACTACATAAAATGCAGTCCTGACAGTGGGTTCCACACTAACATACAGTAATATGCCCTAACAGGTTGAATCAACATAGAAATTGATAAAATAGTTGCACTGGTTCGCAACCCAACATACTAATGAAAAAATTCTCTCATACATGGTGTGCATGTGTATATACGTGTATTCATATATATTCATTTACATATTCACACATTTATATAGATACATACACACTTTTCAAAGAAACAAGAAATACACAATCTTTTCTGTTTTTAATACTAAAGCCCTTATTATAGCTGATGCTTCTCCTCTCAGAATTATTTTTACATCATTTGAAATTTAAAAGTTATATTTTCTTCTACAACTTAGATAATTGGGGCAGGGAAACAAGGTGATTTTTCCTCCCTTTTGCTTGGATTTTCTTTTAGTCAGGCATTTGAGTATTACTTCCTTCTAAGAAAAAATGTTCCAGAGAACAGAAAATAATTACATATATTTGGACTGAGGTAATTGAAAGTATATCTGATATAGGCTCTTCTATGATCCCAATTCAGCCTGAATTCACTAGGATGACAGCAGCAAAGCTAAAGGGTTTGCAATTCAATTACCCATCAGTCAAGAATATCAGGAACAGTGGGTTTGAAAAATTCTTCTGGGTTCTTTCTGACAGCTCCTCTTTGAAAGAGCCAGCATCAGTATTTTTAGAAGCTTTAAATTTAAACAAAAAATATTTTAATGAATGGACAAAGTCACATATGAAGGTAAATTATATCTCTGAAATAGGAAGAATTTTATAACATATTCATTTCTAGGCAATTGTGCCATGTTTTATAAATGTATGAAGAAAAGATAGAAATCACATTCAAGGGCAAATTTTCTATGGATTTACCGTTTTATAGATACATTCTTTTCTCATTTTGTCCTATGAAAGTGCCATAAGACAGTGTCTGTTTCAGAATTACTCTCTTTATAGTCAGAGAGAAGTTTAATCTGAAAAGTTACCAGCTAGTTATTTCATTAATATATGTATTATTCTTTCTTGTGGCTGCCTTAGGTGGGTCTGGTATTTAAGTGCTTCTAGGCATTATGAGTTGTTTACAGTTTTTTATGTGCCTTTCTGATAGACCCACTGTTCTTTTGTAACAAATTGAATACATTTCTTCTGATATGTGAATCTGACTTCTACTTGACAACTGTAGATAAAGGAAAGAAGCATATCTTTACCCTTGAAGCCTGACCTGGCAGCTCCTCAACTGATGACTGGAGATACCTGATAATTTGCTAATCAACAAACTCTATTAAGGTTTTCTTAAGTTTTTGCAGGGTATTTTTCCTAGCTTTCTTGAGATATACTTGACATATAATACTGGGTAAGTTTAAGGTATATAACATGCTGATTTCATATATATACACACTGTTAGGGGATTATCACATTAGTTAACACATCCATCACCTTACATTGTTACAATCTGTGTGTTTGCGCCTATGTTGAGAACTTTTAAGATCTACTCTTTCAGCAACTTCCAAATATAAAACACAGTATTGTTAACTATGGTTATCATACTGCCCTTTACATCCTTGGAACTTCCTTATAACTGATACCCTTTGACCACTTTCACCCATTTTTCCACCCACCCACAGTCCCTGCCCCTGGCAACCATCAATCTACTCTATTTCTACAAGTTTAGTTTTACTAGTTTCCACATATAAGTGAGATCATACAACACTCTCTGGCTTCTTTCACTTAGCACAATGACTCAAGGTTCATCCATCTTGTTGAATTGGAGGATTTCCTTCTTTTATAAGGCTGAATAATATTCCATAATATTCATAAATGGACATGTCTTGGCTATTATAAATAATATTGAAACATGGGGGTACAGATATCTCTTTGAGACAGAGATTTCACTTCCTTCAGAAATATACCCAGAAGTGGATTCCTGGACAACATGGTAGTTCTAAATTCAATTTTTTGAGGATTCTTCATATTGTTTTCCATAGTGGTGTATCAGTTTACATCCCCACGAGCAGGACACAAGGGTTCCCTTTTCTCCACAGCCTCACTCACTGCTCTGTAGTGCAGAAGTCCGACATGGCAAAATTGGGTTCTCATCTCAAGAAATCACAAGAGTTCAGCTAGTCTGAATCCCCAGTTGGAGGCCTTTGGGGAAAATTTGCTCCTAAATTCATTCTTTTTGCTGGTAAAATTCAGTTCTTTGCAGCTGGAGGACTGGGTCCCTAATTTCCTTGCCTCATGTCAGGAGGAGCTGCTTTTATTTCCTAGATGCCACCTGCATTCCTTGACACTTTACCTTGTCAAACTTCGTGTCAGTGATGATATGTCAAATCCTCCTACTGCTTTGAATCTCTCTCTCCTGGGACAGCCCAATCCCTTTTAAGAGCTCACCTGATTAGGTCAGGTGGAACCAAGATAGATTTCCTTATTTCCTTTCATAAAGTCAACTGATAGGACCTCAATTACTTCTGCAAAACACCTTCACAACAGCTCCTAAATCAGTGCTTGATTAAATAACTGATGTAGAGTTAAACTAGTATCTTAAAATTAGCAACTGGAAAGTCTGAGGGCCATCTTAGAGTTCTACCTACACATATTTATATATTTCAACATTTTCTTAATAGTCACTTTGTTACTTCCAGAATCAGCTCATACCATATTTTGACAAACACAAGACTAGCTCTTTTCTTGACTATGAACCCCTTGAACACAGCGTTCACGTTTTACTTAGTTTGGCACTTATACCAGGAACTCATGCCAATCTTTGTACAATACAGTTTGTTAGATACATGAAAACACATTTTCAAAAAACACTTTTTTGCTTATCTAGATAAAAAGTCCATGGTTGCAGCTCTAATTCACCTTGCCATGTGGAGTCAGAAAGATCAAGGCTAATCCCTATTTCAAATTTTAAAAATCATAATATTTTCTGTCTTTGAGTTTTTTAATCTACAGGCCACTTACCCCTAATCTCATCAGTCTTTCATCAAAGCATGATTTTCAGTCACCAAAACCATCCTGTTAACATTTTCTTTAATGTAATTATCATAACACTTTAATTTACTATAATTTTAGTGACTACAAGTGGGCATAATTCTCTCAGTGCTTTCGTTTTTTTCAATGTTGTGATTGTTTTGTGTGTGCAAAGTACAATAGCATTATTATTAGTTGGACTGGAACTTCATACCTCTATGAAGCAGTTCAATATGGCAAGAACATTTTTAGAAGTCATATAAAAGACTTCCCTGGTGGCTCAGATGGTAAAGTGTCTGCCTACAATGCAGGAGACCCGGGTTCAATCCCTGGGTAGGGAAGATCTCCTGGAGAAGGAAATGGCAACCCACTCCAGTAGTCTTGCTTGGAAAAATCCCATGGATGGAGGAGCCTGGTAGGCTACAGTCCATGGGGTCACAGAAGAGTTGAACATGACTTCATGACTAAACTCAGTCTTGCCCGACTCTTAAGGACCCCTGCCAAGCTCCTATGTCTATGGAGATTCTCTAGGCAAGAATACTGGAGTGGGTTGCCATGCCCTCCTCCAGGGGATCTCCCCGACCCAGGGATCGAATCCAGTTCTCCGGCATTGCAGGCGGACTCTTTACCATCTGAGCCACCAGGGAAGCCCAAGAATACTGGAGAGGTAGCTTATCCCTTCTCCAGGGGATTTTCCTGACCCAGAGATCGAATCCGGATCTCTTGCATTGCAGGCAGATTCCTTATCAGCTGGGAGCGACCAGGGAAGCCCCATGACTAAAGAACAACAACAAAACGTATAACTGATTCAATCTGCGGTACAGATTGTGTGAACTAACACAACAATGTAAACCAACTATACCAACAACAACAAAAGGTCGACCCATTGAGCCTGTAAAAAAACCACGGTGGTGGTGGTTTAGTCGCTAAATCGTGTCCGACTCTTGCGACACTCTTGCGACACTGTAGCCCACCAGGCTCCTCTGCCCATGAGATTCTCCAGGCAAAAATACTGGAGTGAGTTGCCATTCTCTTCTCCAGGGGATCTTCCCGACCCAGGAAACGAATCCGGGTCTCCTGCATTGCAGGCGGATTCTTTACCAACTGAGTTATGAGGGAAGCAGTTTACCTTAATTTTCTTTTACATGTGCTACTCTGAATTATGGCTCCTCAAAAGCAGATATTTTAAAATATTAATAAATATTAATTCTTATTAGATTTCATCATTACATCTAGCTTTTCACCCAAATCCTTTAATATTTCTTGAAATGCTGAATGTGGTCATTGGATGGATCGTTTGTATACTTTATCTTTCTTTTCTTTCTCCTTAAAAGAACTTACAGCAGGTAATCTAATTTAAAATAAGAATACAGGATAGTCTTTACCTGAAAGTCAGAAAGGCTTTGCCACGGCCACTGTTCTGCGTCTCCAGTCTCCTGTGAAGGTTCCCATGTTTTGTGTACATTTTTTTTAAGCTGTGCATGCTTTTTTCCTATTAATCAGTTTTATGTCAGCCTGAGACTCTAAGAGGGTGGCAGAGAATCTTTCTTCCTCAACATCCTCATAGGCCCATTGTCTGCATGTCATATTCAATTAATATCTTCCATTTTCTCACATATGCCACTACCTAAAATGTAAACTCAAGTAATACCAAGGGAAATAGCACTCTGGCCTTTCTGTTGACATTAATTCAAGAAGTAGCACTCAGCCAGTTACCTATATACTAGATTGTATTCTTTCTTAACAGATATTTCCACATCTTAGCTACAACAACTTTAAATATTGATATAATTCAGACAAATTATATCTAAAATATTTTCCCAACAAATCAAATTTTTATTTCAACATGCCTTGTCAAAAAAAGTTACTGTTGAATATCAGTTCTGACTGGAGCACTGGATTAGAAGCATATAAAAATTAAATTCAGAGGATCCCCTTGTGACCCAGTGTTAGCGCTCAGTACTTTAACTGCCACGGGCCTTGTTTTGATCCCTGGTCAGGGAACTAACCTCCTGCAAGCTGCACGATGTGGCCAAAAAAAAAATTTATGATTTTATATTACCTTTATTTTTCTACTTTTAAACAGATATGGTCTGCTTGCTGAAGGCATGTTTTGAGATATAATTAATTTAGAAATGTGAATTTGACTATAAGATAGGAGAGAAATAGTAACTCTTCAGAATTGTATAAAAAATCAAACAAATATATTTTATAGATCTTTTTCTATAGTACCCATATATAATTTTTATTAAATTTTAGACACACATTATTTACTAGTTGATGAGAATTTGCATTTTCTTCTTACTAGTATTCTATTATTATCTATAGTTGTTCAATTGATTTAATAGTCCATCCAGTCAGCAATTACATATTGAACTCTGTTATAGGAAGCACATTATGCTACATAATTTTTAGTTAATTTAAAGATAAGTGACATAATCTTTTCTCATGGAATTTTTTATATGTAATATATAACACTAGAAAATATTACCAGTGCAAAAAACAGAAAGAGATCACATCCATGTACCCACCTATTCAATAAAATCTTATCAAGAATTTACTATGTCTGAATAATTGTGATGGGCATTGGGGATAAGGAAATAAAAAATAGTCCTTGTCTTTAAGGCCTTTACGATCTATGCATAACATCATAAATAACTTCATGGAACTAAAGGCTTTTGAGTTCTACTATAGGCTATAGTGTATGTGATAAATTTGTAGCAAGGAAATACTGAAGGTAAAAAGACAATTTAGAGGCTATCAGAATAATCCAGTAAAGAAATAATGAGGTTATGAATTTAGGTAGCTGTTACAGAATGCATGGTTAGCAGCCAGATGAGAAAGGATTGATTGGGCTCAGGATTCATTGAATGTGGGAGAGAAGAAAATGGAATGAATCAAATATGCTACAGGTTAATCAGTGTGTCTATGAGACTGATTTTTTAAAATAGGAATACAGAATTTAAAAAGAGAAATTTAAGGTTAAATATCACATTAAGATAAATGATTACCATGAAAAAGAAGATCATTTTGAATGACCTGGGTTGAAATGAGAGAATACTGGACAGTGCCACTACATTTTTAATTCCCAGGAAGCTTCCTTCCATGAAACAGGGATTCAGATGCTGGGAAAGCAGCGCGGCATGGTGGCTAAGGGTCTGGGCTCTGGACCCAGGCTGCCTGGGTTTGAATCCTGCTGCTGCCTCCTTACTGGCTGAGGGCTGAGCCACAGTGAGTACCTGTGTTCCCTCACGTGTAAAATGAAGATGATAATAATACTGTCTGTATTGTATGATTTGCATGAGGAATAAATGAATTAATACACTTTGAATGATGTTTGACATCATAAACACTCACTATATCCTCTTAACTATATCTCCATCTGGACTAGACCATTGAATGCCAGACTTAAATGTGCAGCTGACTACTTGACATCTAGCCTAAACTCAAGCGCACACAAAATAAAGAATCTGTTAGGTACAACCCATCTCCATATTTTTACAATGAACCTGCTTCTTTCCATATATTCCCTTTGGAGAAAGCTACACTTTCAAAAACCTAAAGGTCTCTTTCTCCCCGTGTATCTAATCAATTAGTACATCCTGAAGGCTATATTTCCTTATCAGTCTCTGATCTGTCCTATCTGTGCTTACTCACAGCCACTTTTTTCCTTCAAATCACATTAACTCCCCTATGCAGTAGTATTTGTTATTGTTTAGTCATTCAGCTGTGTCTGATTCTTTTGTGACCCCATAGACTATAGGCTGCCAGGTTCCTCTGTTCATGGGATTTTTCTGGGCAAAATTACTGGAGTGGATTGCCATTTCCTCCCCAGGGGATCTTTCCCACCCAGGGGTCAAACCCACATCTCCTGCACCGCAGACTGATTGCTTACAGCTGAGCAACCTGGGAAGCCTGATGCAGTGCTACAGTGGACTCCTGATTGATCTTTGGCTTTCACATCTTCCACTACTTATCTGCCTAAGAGTTTATCTCTAAAGTCTAAATTTTATCATGACATTTCCCAGATTGCTGCTGCTAAGTCACTTCAGTCCCAGATTATAACTCCTCAAAAGCTTGCCATTCTGTAGGATACAGAATAAACTCATCTGAGAAAGATCTTCCACCCTCTCTGCATGCTAGGGCACCTGTGCACTGTGACACATGTACTCCAATCACACTTTCAGCTCCATCACACAGCTGGGCCTCTGTGCTCAACCACACTCTCCAGCTCCATCACACAACTGGGCCTCTGTGCTCCAACCACACTCTCCAGCTCCATCACACAACTGGGCCTCTGTGCTTCAACCACACTCTCCAGCTCCATCACACAACTGGGCCTCTGTGCTCCAACCACACTCTCCAGCTCCATCACACAACTGGGCCTCTGTGCTTCAACCACACTCTCCAGCTCCATCACACAACTGGGCCTCTGTGCTCCAACCACACTCTCCAGCTCCATCACACAGCTGGCAATTACTGGACTGACGCAGCCTTCTGTCTTCATTTACACAATTCTTGGTGGTGGTGGTACCCATACATACCCTCTTCTCCTTAGTCTTATTTTTATGGAACTCGTGGTCATCTGTCAAAACTCACTTCAAGGGTTATCTTTTCTTTGAAACCTTATTGATTACTTTTCCTATCATCTGGCTAACACTTTCTGTGACCTGTCTTCTCTGACCCACCTCCCCCTTGTAACTTGCAAATATACTTATAAGAGCACATGAAACCTTAATTGAATCAAGGTACTACTTCAAAGTCTATTTTACTTTTCAGAAACTAAACTTTTCAAATATACATATGTGACTTAATAACATTGCATACCACTTGGAATATGCCATACATGTTGAATAATGTTTGACATCTAAGCAAATTTTATAACTAATTCAGTAAAGGTGACAGCCACATTTTTATAAAAGGCAATTAATCAGACTAGGAAAAGTATTGGGAATGGGTTATGATTTCTAGTCACTGAATAGATTGCTAAGTTAAAAGTTATAAAGCACAGTGCTTGGAAAAAAAAGACATTTTTATTAAAAAAAAAAAGTGTATTAAATTTTAAGTTCAAAAGAATTTGTTTGATGACAAATTTACACAAAAATCTTTGTATCATTTATTTCCTTCATATTTTGATCACTTCTCCCCAAAATAAAATGCCATCAATAGAGTTTCACTTCCTCTTATATCTCTCCTAAACTTAAATTTCTGCTAATAAATTCAGCCTGATTAAAACATCTTGTAACTTCCTATTAGGGAAATTTTCACAGTGGGAAAAAAATAGCAATTAACTTTTTCCCTCTTAATTATGTGCCTCTTTTTATAATCCTTGAAGAACCAAATAACAATTATAATAAACTCTGAGACCATATTTAAAAATATATTAATTATTGAAGTGCTAACTTCAATGCTTATACATTTTCAGCCAAAACATTTCATGCTCCCCTTCCTTTAATTTTGAAATATTTTTATTCCAAGTGAAATAATATTTTAATAAAAATATAAATATACTTTCTCTGAAAATAGAGAAAAACAAAAGAATTATTATAGTACTACAACACAGAAGTCATGTAACAATACAAATAATTCTATTAAGGTTATTCACTAACTCTCGGGTCATAATATAGAAAAGATTCTTAGGGAACCATTTAAACCTTTCTAATGTAGATTCTCAATTACTCTGTAACTCCAAGTTACAACGAACCAAGTTATTTTGTAGGTGAGTGGGTGGGTTAGTCTCTCAGTCATGTCCGACTCTTTGCGACCCCACTAACTGTAGCCTGTCAGGCTCCTCTGTCCTTGGGGATTCTCTAGGCAAGAATACTGGAGTGGATTGCCATTCCAGGGGATCTTCTTGACCCAGGGATCTAACCCAGGTCTCCTGCATTGCAGCCAGATTCTTTACCATCTGAGCTATAGGGAAGAAACACTATCAGTATCTTGGTCTTTTTACAGGACAAATAAGTTATTGGCAAATTGGTACATTTCCCAGTTAATGGTATAGAATTAAATTAAAATACATGATATAAATGGTATTAATACACTTTGTAATTGAATCACTTGAGAAAAGTGATAATGTTAATTAAAGTCATGCACTACTGGGCTCATCAGCAAATGCCCAGACTGACACAGAAATCTTAGAAGATAATTTTTTTCCTCTTTGGAAATTAGACTGGACGTTAGTGGTAATATTCAAAAGAAAAAAAGTCTACAAGATAAGTACCTTAATGGTTTACAAAATTTACTACATCAGATAACAAGAAATAGGTTCATGATAAAGGGCATGCCTGAATCCCTGTCCCTAAATACCACCCTAATTTTTGCCTTTTTTTTTTTTCCTGATGACACAATAATAATTTTTGCCTTATTTTTAATGATCAGCATCTCAAAGGAGTTCTGTAAATGTCTGTTTCAGTATCCAGTTTCTTCACTTAGCATTCAGCCCTCATTCCACTTTAGTCTATATTTTCTCTTCTCTAATAAAAGGCCTCTTGCTAAGTACATAGTTTCATGTTATGGCACCAAAGACCCTTCCAGAAGCACACAGCTGAGCACACGTCTCTCCTGAGCTTCTGAGAAACTTAATTCCCCAAGGGGCCTCCTCCAACTCTGCCTGCTACATTAGAGTCTCTTGCAGGCTTATCCCTCACTGCCTAGACACTGCAGGCTAGAATTTCCTAAAACTTGTTCACAGGATGCTTTCTCTTTTCTCTCTCTGCTCTTTTTAAACAATCTCAATTATGATTACAGCTCTATCAACACCTGATCCTCTCCTGGTGTCTCTGTTTTATGAATAGCACCATCAGTTTTCCTGTCAGTTTTAACTACTCTAGAGCCCTAAAAGAGCTACCCATTCCTTTCCATTTCAAGATGTAACCACCAAAGTACAAGGCACAAATATCTTACTCTTACTAGAGCAATTCACATTTTAACTGTCCTCCCTGCCTTCTTGTTTTCTCCTGAGGAAGTCTCCCTACTGATGCTAGATGTATCTTTTTAAAATGTAAACGAATACCACCCCCACCATCTTTTAAAAGTTAAGAAAACCTTTCCATTTTTCTTAGAATTAGAATACAATTTTAACGTGCCCTTAAAGGTTGTATGGTCTTGGTCATACTCACTTCTCAATCCCATCCCACACCAGGACCCCACCCCAGTCTCTGCTGACAGCCACACCACTTAAACTCAGGTCATTAAACACAATGCTCCAGGGCTTCCCAGGTGACACAGTGGTAAGAATCCATCTGACAATGTACGAGATCCAAGAGACATGAGTTAGATCCCTGGGTCAGGAAGATCCCCTGGAGCAGGAAATGACAGCTCACTTCAGTATTCTTGCCTGAAAAATTCCATGAACAGAGGAGCCTATCAGGCTACAGTCCATGGCATCGCAAAGAGTTGGTCATGACTGCTCCAATTCCCACAAGATCTTGGTAGGGCTTCCTCCTCACATACCATTCTTTAGCCAAGAAAATGTTTCCTCACCCTTTAGATTTCAGCTCACCAATCACTTAGTAGGAAACTCCTTCCATTACTCCTCAGATACTGCTATATCTTGTCTTTGTGGAAAGTTGCAAACTTATTTAAAGTAATTTTAGGAAGTGAAACTGATTGAAAATAAATATATCAATTTACCTAATCTGCTTTGTTCTACCTCTTGCTTACAATCTTTTTAAAACAGTATTTAAAGGAGACTATAGCAAAGATCAAAGGAACTATAGCAAAGATCAACAAAACTAAAAGTTGGTTCTTTGAAAAGATAAACAAAATAGACAAACTGTTAGCCAGACTCATCAAGAAAAAACGGGAGAAGAATCAAATCAATGAAACTAGAAAAGAAAACGGAGAAATCACAACAGACAACACAGAAATACAAAAGGACTTAAGAGGCTACTATGAGCAACTATATGCCAATAAAATGGACAACTTAGAAGAAATGGACAAATTCTTATAAAAACATAACTTTCAAAAACTGAACCAGGAAGAAATAGAAAATCTGAACGACTAATGTTATATACCATATTAACAAATTGAAAGATAAAAGCCATATGATTATCTCGAGAGATGCAGAGAAAATCTTTGACAAAATTCAACACCCACTTATGATAAAAGCTCTCCAGAAAGCAGGCATAGAAGGAACATACCTCAACATAGTAAAAGCCATATACAACAAGCCCACAGCAAACCTTATCCTCAATAGCAAAAAAATTAAAAGCATTTCCTCTAAAATCAGGAACAAGAAAAGGGCACACACTCTCACCACTACTATTCAACATAGTTTTAGAAGTCCTAGCCACAGCAATTGGAGAAGGCAATGGCAACCCACTCCAGTCCTCTTGCTTGGAAAATCCCATGGATGGAAGTGCCTGGTAGGCTGCAGTCCATGGGGTCGCTAAGAGTCAGACACAACTGAGAGACTTCACTTTCACTTTTCACTTTCATGCATTGGAGAAGGAAATGGCAACCCACTCCAGTGTTCTTGCCTGGAGAATCCCAGGGACAGGGGAGCCTGGTGGGCTGCAGTCTATAGGGTCACACAGAGTCAGACGTGACTAAAGTGATGCAGCAGCAGCAGCAGCCACAGCAATCAGAGAAGAAACAGAAATAAAAGGAATCCAGATTGGAAAAGAAGTAAAAATCTCACTGTTTGCAGATGACATGACTCTCTACATAGAAAATACTAAAGATACCACCAGAAAATTACTAGAATTAATCAATGAATATAGCAGTTTCAGGATATAAAATTAATACACAGAAATTCCTTGCATTCCTATATAATAACAATCAAAAAACAGAAGGAGAAATCAAGGAAACAATCCCACTCACCACTGCTATGAAAAGAATAAAATACTTAGGAATAAATTTATCTAAACAAACAAAAGACTTATATATAGAAAACTATAAAAGACTGATGAAAGAAATCAAAGATGACACAAATAGATGGAGAAATAAACCATGTGTGTGGATTGGAGGAATCAATATATTGAAAATAAGTATACTACCCAAAGCAATCTATAAATCCAATGCAATTCCTATCAAGCTACCAACAGTATTTTTCACTGAACTAGAAAAAATAATTTCACAATTTGTACGGAAACACACACAAAAAACTTGGAATAGCCAAAGCAATCTTGAGAAAGAATGGAACTGGAAGAATCAACCTTCCTAACTTCAGACTATACTACAAAGCTTACAGTCATCAAGAAAGTATGGTACTGGCACAAAGATAGAAATATAGATCAATAGAACAAAATAGAAAGCCCAGAGATAAATCCACACACTTATGGACACCTTATCTTTGACAAAGAAGGCAAAAACATACAATGGAGAAAAGACAGTCTCTTTAACAACTAGTGCTGGGAAAACTGGTCAACCATGTGTAACAGAACGAAACTAGAACACTTTCCAACACCATACGCAAAAATAAACTCAAAATGGATTAAAGATCTAAATGTAAGACCAGAAACTATAAAACTCTTAGAGGAAAACATAGGCAGAACACTCTCTAACATAAATCACAAGATCCTTCATGACCCACCTTCCAGAGAAATGGAAATAAAAAGAAAAATAAACAAATGGGACCTAATTAATTGTAAACGCTTTTGCACAACAAAGGAAACTATGAGCAAGATGAAAAGGCAGCCTTCAAAATGGGAGAAAATAATAGCAAACGAAACAGCTGATAAAGAATTAATCTCCAAAATGTACAAGCAGCTCATGCAGCTTGCTACCAGAAAAATGAACAACCCGATCAAAAATTGGCAAAAGAATTAGACAGACATTTCTCCAAAGAAGACATACAGATGGTTAATAAACACATGAAAACCTGCTCAACATCATTCATTATCAGAGAAATGCACATCACAACCACAATGAGGTATCATCTCGCGCTGGTCAGAATGGCTATCATCAAAAAATCTACAAACAATAAACGCTGGAGAGGGTGTGGAGAAAAGGGAACCTCATACATCATCGGTGAGAATGCAAACTGATAGAGCCACTATGGAGAACAGTGTGGAGATTCCTTAAAATACTGAGAATAGAACTACCATGTGACCCAGCAATCCCACTGCTGGGCCTACACACCAAGGAAATCAGAATTGAAAGAGACACATGTACTCCAATGTTCATTACAGCACTGTTTACAATAGCTAGGGCATGGAAGTAGCCCAGATGTCCATCAGCAGAAGAATGGATAAGGAAGTTGTGGTATGTATACACAACGGAGTAGTACTCATCTAGAAAAAGTAATGCATTTGAGCCAGTTCTAATGAGGTGGATGAGACAGGAACCTATTATACAGAGTGAAGTTAAGACAGAAATAGAAATACAAACACTGTATATTAATGCATATATGTGGAATTTAGAAAGATGGTAACAACGGTCCTATATGCAAGATAGCAAAAGAGATACAGATGTAAAGAACAGACTTTTGGACTCTGTGAGAGAAGGCAAGGGTAGGATGATTTGAGAGAAGAGCACTGAAACATGTATGTTACCATATGTAAAATAGGTGACCAGTGCAAGTTTGATGCATGAAGCAGGACACTCAAAGATGGTGCTCTGGGCCAACCCAGAGGGATGGGGTGGGGAGGGAGGTGGAAGGGAGGTTCAGCATGGATAGGGGGACACATGAGCACCCATGGCTGATTTATGTCATTGTATGGCAAAAAATCATCACAATATTGTGAAGTAATTATCCTCAAATTAAAATAAATAAATTAACTTTAAAAAGAAGGAAAGAGGGGGAAAGTATTTAGCTATTAGAAATTGCTAGGCTTGGAGACTCAACTTCTTAAAGAATCAGTTTTATAATTGCCTCAACATTATCTGTTGCCTCCTATGAAACCTATATGCAGGTCAAGAAATAACAGTTAGAACTGGACATGGAAAAATGAACTGGTACAAAATTGGGAAAGGGTACATCAAGGCTCTATACTGTCACCCTGCTTATTTAACTTATATGCCGAGTACATCATGTGATAGGCCAGGCTGGATGAAGTGCAAGCTGGAATCTAGATTGCAGGGAAAAATATCAATAACCTCAGATATGTAGATGACACCATCCTTATGGCAGAAAGTGAAGAGGAACAGTTCCTCTTGAAGAAGGTGAAAGAGGAGAGTGAAAAAGCTGGCTTAAAACTCAACATTCAAAAAACTAAGATCATGGCATCCAGTCCCATCACTTCATGGCAAATAGATGGGGAAACAATGGAAACAGTGATAGACTTTATTTTCTTGGGCTCCAAAATCACTGCAGATGATGACTGCAGCCATGAAATTAAAAGATGCTTGCTCCTTGGAAGAAAAGCTATGACCAACCTGGACAACATATTAAAAAGCAGAGACATTACTTTGGCAACAAATGTCCATTAGTCAAGGCTATGGTTTTTCAGTAGTCAGGTATGGATGTGACAGTCAGACCATAAAGAAAGCTGAGTGCCAAAAAATTAATGCTTCTGAACTGTGGTCTTGGAGAAGACTCTTAAAATTCCCTTGGACTGCAAGGAGATCAAACCAGTCAATCCTAAAGGAAATTAACCCTGAATATTCAATAGAAGGACTGATGCTGAAGCTGAAGCTCCAGTACTTTGACCACCTGATGTGAAGAGCTGACTCCTTAGAAAAGACCCTGATGCTGGGAAAGACTGAAGGCAGGAGGAGAAGGTGATGACAGAGGACAAGAGGGTTGGATGGCATCACTGACTCAATGGACATGAATCTGAGCAAGCTCTGGGAGATGGTGAAGGACAGGGAAACCTTCTCTGCTGCAGTCCATTGGTTCACGAAGAGTCAGACATGACTGAGCAACTGAACAACATTGTTTATGATAGATTATGTTGAAAAGTCACCTATCTTGAGCCAAACAGTGAATTTTGAAGAAAATTCTCATAGTAACCATTTTCATACAAGTAGTGCATGTCTGCTTGCAAACTAGCCCTTTTTTAGAGTACTCTAAGCTACCTCCTTGTTTTTTTTCTTTTGAGCCCACTGAGGTAAAACCCTTAGAAACTGACCAAGTTTGGCAAGAATATATCTTCAATGGTTTTTCTCACTTTATCGTAATTAGTATTACAAATTTAAATCTCACAATCTCACATGAGGTTCCCTGGACTCTTTGTGGATGTAAGGGGAAAAAATAGATTTTTAAAATAAAACACTTGAGTATTATCACCAGAAAGCTGTCCAGGAATTTTAATCTAAGAATAACCTAAAAATTTAAATTTTATTCAGACAAGAAATTCCCCTTTTTACCTTGTATCAACAATTCCCAGCTCAGTGCCAAGTTTATTATTTGGTTTTCAATAACATTTTTTCTTGTAATAGATGTGGAATATTTTATGAGGATAGTATTCTGTGGAATACTCTCTAGGAGAATTTGTTCAGAATATTCTTTGTTGGAAGAATACAAAACATCTTTAGCATATCATATGAGATAAAGACAGTGCATATCAAATTATAATAACAAGCATCTCTGAATATATGAATAGGTCCAAAAATAATAACAAAAAATTCAAATACAGTCAAACCAAAAAAAAAAGAAAAACAAATAAAACAAGAAGGAACACTACATGATGGGATATTATATAAGAATGAGCAGAATATGAATAATGCAGGGAAGGTAAATCCAACCTAGAACAGAGAAATTTCCACAGCAGCCTCAAGGTTCTCATCAATTTCTTTGCTGGAAAAAATTAGATATTAGTATAAGGACATATGTACAGGTATATTCACTTTTTCTTATAATAACTTTTAAGGAATTATATTGAGAATCACAGTGTTTATTGTTCACATTTCAAAGTGTTGCTCCACTTTCCATCAACTATCATTTCATTGTCTTCTCCATGAAGTTCTAAACTATAAAAACCTATCCGGGGGTTACATACAATCATCTGGCTTAACTGGACCCTACTAGACAGTTGCAGTCAAAATTCCAACGCCAATTATAGGCAGAAAGAGGCAACATTATCCCTTATGGATTATTGCCTTATCCTGGGCTATTTCTGTCTGGGGAGACAATTTCAAAGCAATCTAGTTATTTCTGTGGAGTGTCCTGATTAATAAGAGGCATAACATAAAACTTACTGTGGAATTTTTCTTTATCCCTGAAAATCAGTAATAAAATATTCACCTTCCTTTCTTAGTCATGTAGTAAGAATTGACATTCAGTAATTTTCCTATTCATTCTCAAGATACTTTTAAAATAGCTCAAGCTACTAGCACCTTATTGAAAAACCCTATAAGGTCATGTTCAGAAACAGGCTTACTATATATAACACATATAAACACACACACACACACACACACACACACACACACACACCCTGATTCACTCAAGGATGAACATTCGGAGTCACACATAAGTGTTTTGATTCACTGCAAGAACATCAGAAGATGCTTTTCTTCCAGAAAATAGAAGAAGAAATTCTCAATTGATACTATGAAGCTGGTATTAACCTTCATACCAAAGGCAGATAAAGATAGTATAATCAAAGAAAATAAGAGTCCAGTATCCCTCTGATTATAAACATAAACATCTTAACAAAATATTAGCAACTAGAATTTAGCAGTATATAAAGCAAATTAGCACACAAGCATCAAAGGTATTATACACAAATACCAAAACATGAACAGCCTAGTTAGAAAATGTGATACACACACACACACAATATTTCCCTAAGGCTCCTCGGTGGCTCAAGCAGCAAAGAATCTTCCTGCAATGCCAGAGACCTGGGTTCGATCCCTGGGCTGGAAAGATCCCCTGGAGAAAGTAATGGCTAGCTACACCAGTATTCTTACCTGGAGAACTTCATGGACAGAGGAGCCTGGCAGGCTACAACAGTCAGACATGACTGAGTAACTAAGGACAGCAAGGTTGATATTTGATGGGAAACAAGAATGTGGGGAAAAAAAAAAGTTACATGATTTAGAAATTAGGAAATGTGATTAAAACTACAATCAACTATCAATATATAGCTATCAGAATAGCTAAAATAAAATACTGTGGCAACATCAAATGCTGGCAAAAATGTGGAGAAACTGCATCCTTCGTATGTTGCTCATGGGAATACAAACAGCCACTATAGAAAACGGTTTTGTAGTTTCTTAAAAATTAAATAGGCAATTACCATATGACCAGTAATTGCCCTCTGTCATATCTTAGCTAAATGAAGACTTACTTTAACACACAAACCGGTACATGAATGCTTATAGCAGTTTTATTTGTATTAGCCAAAAACTGGAAACAACTCAGATGACTTTTAATAGGTGAACAAATCATGGTACCTCCATACCACAGAACAGCAGTAAAAACAAACTATGGACACACAAATGACTGGGACAAGTCTCCAGAGAATTATGCTTGAGTGAAAAAAAGCCAATCCTCCAAAGTTTGCATACTATATGATTCTATTAACATAACATTCTCCAGCGAATTATGCTTAGTAAAAAGAGCCAACCCCCAAAAGTTTGCATACAGTATGATTCTTTTTAATATAACATTCCAAAATGACAAACATGGAATAGATTCGCAGTTGCCAAGGGTAAAGGACGATGGGTGGCACTTATCGAAACAGATTTACTACACACACACACACTCACACACACACACATACATTCTGATTCACACAGAGCATTCTCAAATGAAAGTTTTTATTTTACTACAAGAGGATTAGGAGACAACATATACAGGACAGAAACATTCACAGGCATTATTATGCCTTTGGTGGTTTTCATTTCTTCTCTTCAATTCTTTCTCCCATAACAAACAGCTGACTTCTTTCTTGAAATCTAACTTTTAGGGACTACAAGGACCCTTCCATAGAAGACTATCATCCAATATTTTAAAAATATTATTTACGGTAGCTTATAAGGTATTGCCACCTAGAGATACATTATTTTAAGCAGGAATTTTTAAGACACCTAAGAACAAAAAGAATACTCCTCTGTTGGTACAACTGCTAGCACCAGGTTGGATAAACCTGTCTGGGGCCTTTAGCCCTAGAGGATTTCTTTTAAAATCACACCGTGTAGACCACATTATTGTAGAAAACAGGTGGATGCACCAAATACTGGAAAATATGTGGATAGGTCAGCATAATCAATTTCCATTATTAGAAATATAATTCAAACTCATGTCAATGTTATGTTGTCTATATATATATATATATATATATATACACACACACATTCACTTAATTTGCCTTATATATTCTACTTTCAAAAAGTAGACAACCTGCTAAAAAAAGGCATCATAAAGCAATCAGTTAACTTGGAAAATATTTTAATGGAGAATATATGAAAGAAAAAGATAAAGCTGAGCTCATCAGTGAAACTGATCTTACTGTCAACCAGAGACTAAAGTAAGACCCCCAGAGGATCCTACGTACAAGCAGAACATTTTTAAAAATCGTTTGTTTAAGCAGAGTCTATTTTAATTGCTGCATTTGTATTGGCCCAAGGTAGAGCTTTCATTTCTCAAACAAAATTAAAACTCTGTTTGATCAGCATTATGAAACCAGTGAAACGCCATGGTGATTACAGCCCTGTTCAAACCCACCGGGGTGAGAGGGGAGGTGACCAGGGAACTCTGTGAGGTCTCATCGTTTCCTTAACTTGAATCCAAATATTATCCCTGCTCTCTTGTTAAGACGAGAAAACTACGAAACCAGAGTGAAAAAAGCATCAGAAGAATCCTGACTATTTTCCCAGTTCCCCAAGCCTTGCACCTCTCATCACAACTCTCATTGGCTATTATGGAGACTCAAGAAGGGATCCTGTGAGCTGTCTCACAGGGGACCGGATGCTTATGCAGGCTATCGAACCTGGTCCCTGCAGACCAGGAAGAGGTAGACTCTGAGGCTGTACATGCAAGGTATCAGTATTGTTTAAAATGCTGCAAGCCTCGAGCCCCTGGAAAATCAGAGGAGAAAAGATCATTTTAACATTTTCCCTTTTCTTTCTGATGGCGCAGTTCTTAACCCGGTGAGTTAGAAATGGGCAAACACCAATAATGCTTTCTCAGCCTTTTTCAAATGCTAAGCCAAAGATAAAAATGCTTGTAGTGGTGCTTAAAATGTAATGCCATTCTGAAACAAAAGCCATGAGTTTTCAAGTAAAATGAATTATAATGTAAGATAATATTACAATGCTAGAAAGATGAAAGAAAGACATTTAAACGCCGAGTGATACACTCCTAACAGACTCCTTTGTCTCATCCCTCCTCTCCACCTGTTCTATACAAGGAAAGAATAGAGATTTGCCTAACATGCTTATATTATTTTCTTCTAGAATATTTCTTGGCTAGAATGCATAAACAAGAATATACATAAGGATAAGCTATGGATTACAATGTAGGTGAGGAAGAGGATAACATGTAAACAGAATGCAGAAAACATATTAACTTTAAGAAAAATGAAATAATCTAAGTGACTTTAACACATCTGAAACCTATAAACTATGATTCATTTATAAAATAGTAAAGTAATATACTTAGAGGTTTCTGATAAGTATATATTGTATGTCCCATTTGTGATATTGGCTGAAATGTTATTTGAATATTAAAATATTCAAAGCAGGAAAATCCACAGTCCTACAAGAGTAAACCTCCCTCTAGACACACACTTCCCTTGAATAGGTACACAAACTTCCTTTACTAAATTACCTTAATTTTAAATTGAAAAGGCCAAATTTGGGACTTGCTGCTTACCTCTCTTCTTTTTACCTGTCTACCTTCCAAAAGAGAAGTCAATGGAGACATGTATCAACACAGTATGAAGATTCCTTTAGGTAGCCGTGACTGAAGAGCTGGCCTGAGCCATTAAATCCACCTACTGTTGTCACCTTTAGTCCCACCCTACACGCACATAGGGTTCCTAGGTGGGTCAGGTGGAAAAGAATTCACCTGCAGTTCAGGAGACCCGGGTTTGATCCCTAGGTCGGGAAAATCCCCTGGAGAAGGGAATGGCTACCCAGTCCAATATTCTTGCCTAGTAAATCCCATGGACAGAAGAGCAGGGTACAGACCATGGAGTCGCAAAGAGTTGGACTCTGCCAAGCACTAATAAATGCACACACACAGATAAGGAAAATATAATATAATGGTAAACAATCTTTCACCAGTATAACTGGGAGAAAAAGATTGTATCACTAATAAAATTTACCAATTCTCATGAAAAATTATTCATAATGCTATAATTAGAATTAATATTTTTCATTGCTCAAGAAGTCTACTTTCCCTAGCTTGCTTTCGGTTCTAAGGAGTCTCAAATCAGTAAATAACTGTCATTGATGATTTCACAAATAAGTTCATAAAAAATCATAGATATTTTTGTTTGCTTCTAATTCTTATAAGTGACAACAATTGCTGTGATTAACTGCAGAATTGGGAGATGATAAACACAGAAATTTGGGCTCTTTTAGATTAGCAACAGTATGCTAGAAGGAGAATTACTTTAAAAGATTGATTTGCTTTTTTATAGATACTATTTTATAGTTTACACTTTAGAGACTATTTTCTTCTAAAGTCCTGTTTGTTGAAATCTTGAATCAGAATTGTTAGTTACAAAAAAGGAAGGAATTAACATACAAATAATTGTTTTTTCAGAGTATAATCTGTTGAGCTGGCATCTGAGCTCAAATAATAATTTCAAACAATTTGGAAGCAGTTTTCATATAATTTCATGCTCTATGAAAAATCCATTTGGAAACCATGTGTAACATTTGTTATAAACAGTACATTTATACTTACATCCTTCTGTATTTTCCATTTTTCAACTGCTGCCTAACATAATTCTAGGAGGGGCAAAAACCTGCCATCAGTCTGAAATTACTAGGACATGTGAGTTGCAATCATTCAGATTTCCATAACTTTATGTTTTATACAGTGACCTAAAGAAAATATTTAAAGAACTGTTGGAGGTTAGAGGATATGCTTCTTTACGACAGGAACCTCATTTAAAGACCTGGGTTTCTCTGTAATCCTTTCAAAGGACATTCATGCATGCATTGAACTAGAAATATGCTAAACACAAGGAGTGTATTTTAAACTCTGGTCAGACTAACATGCTGTTCTAATTGTTCTTTAACTGAGATGTAATACATTTTTAGAGAAAAAATATATATGTATCAACCAACATGGAGGTTACTTTTCCTTTAAGTAAGATTAAAGGAAAATGAGAATGCTTTTCTTCCATTTCTTATTAATTGCATAATTCTAAATACTTATTAATGTCACAGCACAGTTCTATAATATCACCCTATACTCTACAGTCCTAAACCTAGCATTGCGGTTGTTGTTCAGACACCCAGTCGTGTCCGACATTTTGCGACCCCATGGACTGAAGCACGCCAGGCTTCCCTGTCCTACACCATATCCTGAAGTTTACCCAAGTTCATGTCCATTGCATCAGTGATGCCATCTAGCCATCTCATCATCTGACGTCCTCTTCTCCTTCTGCCCGCAATCTTTCCCAGCATCAGAGACTTTTCCAATGAATCAGCTGTTTACATCAGATGACCAAACTACTTGAGCTTCGATTTCAGCATCAGTCCTTCCAATGAATATTCAGGGTTGATTTCCCTTAATATTGACTGATTTGATCTCATTGCTGTCCAAAGGACCCTCTGGAGTCATCTCCAGCACTACATTTCAAAGGCATCAATTCTTTGGCGCTCTGCCTTCTTTACAGTCCAGCTCTCACAACCATACATGATCACTGGGAAGGCCACATCCTTGATTATATGGATCTTTCTGAACAAAATAATGTCTCTGCTTTTCAACACTGTCTAGGTTTGTCATCACTTTCCTACCACGAAGCAATCTTCTTCTGATATCATGACTGCAGTCAGTCTGCAGTGATTTTAGACCCCAAGAAGAGGAAATTTGTCACCACTCCCACCCCTTCTATTTGCCATGAAGTATGGGGCTGGATGCCATGATCTTATGTTTTTTAATATTTAGTTTTAAGCCGGTTCTTTCATTCTCCTCTCACCCTTATCAAGAAGCTCTTTAGCTCCTCTTCACTTTCTGCCCTTAGAGTGGTATTATCTGCATACCTGGGGTTATTGATGTTTCTCCCAGCTGTCTTGATTTCAGCTTGTAACTCATCTAGCCTGGCATTTCTCATGATGTGCTCAGCATACAGGTTAAACAAACAGGGGGACAGCAGACAGCCCTGTCATACTCCTTTCTCAATCTTTAACCAATTAGTTGTTCCATACAGCATTCTAACTGTTGCTTCTTGACCCACATAGAGTTTTCTCAGGAGACAGGTAAGATGGTCTGGTATTCCCTTCCTCTTCAAGAGCTTTCCACAGTTTGTTATGATCCACATAGTCAAAGGTTTTAGCATTGTCGATGAAACAGTGGTAGATGTTTTTCTGAAATTTCCTTGCTTTCTCTGTGATCCCGCAAATGTTGGCAGTTTGATCTTTGGTTCCTCTGCCTTTTATAAACCCAACTTGAACACTTGGAAGTTCTTGGTTCACATAATGCAGAAGCCTAGCATACAAGATTTTAAGCATGATCTTACTGGCATGGGAGATGAGTGCAATTGTCTGATGGTTCGCGCATTCTTTAGTACTATCCTTGAGAATTGGGATGAGGATTGACCTTTTCCAGTCCTGTGGCCACTGCTGGGTCTTCCAGATTTGCTGACATATTGAATGCAACACTTTGATAGCATCATCCTTTAGGGTTTTAAATAGCTCTACTGGAATTCCATCACATCCATTAGCACAGCAGTGCTTCCTAACCACTTGACTTCACACTCCAGAATATCTGGTTCTGGGTGACTGATCACAACATCATAGTAATCCTGTTCATTAAGATCTTTTTTGTACAGTTCTTCCATGTATTCTTTCCATCTCTTCTGGATCTCTTCTGCTTCTATTAGGTCTCTACCGTTTCTATTCTTTATTGTGCCCATCTTTGGGCAAAATATTCCCTTGATGTTTCCAGTTTTCCTGAAGAGATCTCTAGTCTTTCCCCTTCTGTTGTTTTCTTCTAGTTTTATGCACTTTCACCGAAGAAGGCCTTCTTGTCTCTCCTTGCTATTCTTTGGAATTCTGCATTTAGTTGGATGTACCTTGTCATTTATCTATTGCTTTAACCTTCTATTCTTTCTTCAGCTATTTGTAAAGCCTCCTCAGATAACACTTTGCCATCTTGCTTTTCTTTTTCTTTGGGATGTTTTTGTTCAATGTCTCCCGTACAATATTATGGACCATCCATAGTTCTTCAGGTACACTGTTAACTAGATTTAATCCCTTGAATCTATCCATTACCTCCACTGCATATCCATAAGGGGTTTGATTTAAGTCGTACCTCTCTGGCCTAGTGGCTTTCCCTGCTTTCTTTAGTTTAAGTCTGAATTTTGCTATGAGAAGCTGATGATCTGAGCCACAGTCAGATCCAGGTCTTGTATTTGCTGACTGTATACATCTTCTCCATCTTGGGCTACAAAGGATGCAATCAATTTGATTTTGTTATTGACGATTTGATGATGTCCATGTGTAAAGTCATCTTTTGTGTTATTGAAAAAGGGTGTTTGCTATGACCAGTGCATTCTCCTGGCAGAATTCAGTTAGCCTTTGTCCTGCCTCAGTCATCCCCTTCATGGATCACTGCCTTGTGGCAAAGGGGCTTGTGTAACTCAATGAAGCTATGAGCCGTGCTTTGTAGGGCCACCCAAGATGGACAGGTCCTGGCAGAGTGTTCTGACAAAACACGATCCACAGGAGGAGGGACTGGCACACCACCCCAGTAGACTTGCCATGAGAACCTCATTGACTGTTTAAAAGGATAAAAGTACAAGCTTATCATCAGTTCAGTTCAGTCACTCAGTCGTGTCTGACTCTTTGCGACCCCATGAATCGCAGCACGCCAGGCCTCCCTGTCCATCACCAGCTCCCTGAACTTAGTCAAACTCATGTCCATCGAGTTGGTGATGCCATCCAGCCATCTCATCCTCTGTCGTCCCCTTCTGCATATAGAAGAAATTGAAATTAATAAGAGAAATAAAAAATATGATCTGCTTTTCTCTACCAATTTGTAATCTGACATAGGGTAGAAGTATAAGGAGGCTGGTTAACCAGAAAACTACATACAAACAAAAATAACAGCAAGATAAAATACAGGAAACACTGGCTGTCTCGTACAGAGGTTATGTGAGTAGGGCCAAAAAAGCCCCAATATTTTCTAGACTGCTCAGAGTCTCCTCAACATTCATTGGCAACCACATCTCAGGATTTTATCCATCACAAATACATGTATTACCTATTACAATCATAATTTAATACGTATGAGGACATAGTTTCATATATTACCATAGGACAGGAAATCATTTTCAACATATAGATTATCCCAAGAATGTTTTATTTGTATGTTTTTGACATGATGATTTTATTTTTGCCTTCAACTTTATAGATTTGAGTGTGTTTTTTAGAGATTAGTGTATAAGAATTGGGTAAGGGAGGGGTGAGATTAATAATTAATTACACTGAGACTATTACCCATTTATCCATTTGTTTATTAAAGGTGGGTTTTAGAATTATTGATGCCTTTCTCTATGATGTTGTATGCAAAGAACCTGGATTGTTGCCTAACACATACCAGCATTATATCAATGACTGTTCATTCCTTTTTTTTCTGCCTTCATGTGTATTTGTAGGGTTGAAGGATTTCACTCGGCTTTGTTAAAAATAAAAGTGTTCAGCAACAGTCTGAAGTATTTATTTCAAACTCTTGTCCATTTGACAAATATTTATGGAGCTGTTATTATGTGTCAGTTCTTATTACACTGGTGAGGTCTATATAGTTCAGCCTAGACAAATAAATGGGGCTTCCCAACCTGGCACAGTGGTAAAGAATCCGCCTGCCAACTCAGGAGGTACAAGAGACACGTGTTCGACCCCTGGGTTGGGAAGATCTCCTGGAATAGGACATGGCAACATGCTCCGGTATTTTTACCTGGAAAATTCCATGAACAGAAAAGCCTGGCAGGCTACAGTCTGCGACAACGCAGAGTTGAACACCACTGGTGACTAAGTACGCACACACACTGTTCTAAGTTGCTTCAGCCGAGTCGGACTCATTGCAACCCCATGAACTATAGCCTGCTTGGCTCCGCTGTCCATGGGGTTCTCCATTCAAGAATTCATGAGTGGATTGCTCCCGGGGATCTTCACGCACACATGCACAGACAAATAAACAAGGTGTTGCAATGTGGTATTGTGGCCATTAACGGAGATAGGAAAGGGATGTTACTTTAAAATAGTCTCAGAAGAGGGCTGTGGTAGGAGACAGTCAAATTGGGACGAGCAGACAGTATAAATCTATAGAAAGGGAAGAAAGAATGAAACAATCAGGGAACTGAAAGTACTCAAAGGATTCTAGGAACTAAAAGGATTTTGTAAAAATTATATTTCAATGACATACATATAAAGATGAACCAAGATCTAAAATCACCAAATATGGGAAATATGGATTAGCTATTAAAATATAATTTTCTATTTGAGACTTCCCTGGAAGTGTGGTGGTTAAGACTCTCTACTTCCAATGCAGGGGTCACGAGTTCAAACCCTGGTTGGGGAAACGAATTCCCACATGGCATGTGGTGGAGGCCAAAAAATTTTAAAATATACACATATGTATATAACATATAATATAATATAATATAATATAAATCAATATATATTTTTTAATTTTTTACTTGAAAAAGAGGGTATGTGGTTCTTTAAACTAATGGTAAACCTGTGGCACCTAATCATCCAATTATGACATAGCTAAATAAATGGCTTCTCAAGGAAGTAAATCTAAAACCTTACATTATCTGTTTTTAGAAATTACTTTTATATCATTACAGAGGTGATTAAAATACTATTTATTAAAGTATCCTATGCCGCATCCTATAATTTTTCCTTAAAATGAACAATTTTAATAAAAATATTTCAAACTGATATATCATGTTCATATTTTTATATTATTTCTTTACTAAATCAGTTTATTCCTTACTGAACTGATAATACCCTTAATATTAATTTTTTCTTGGTATAATTTAAAGTCAGTCTAATGCTAAATGATCTTTGTTAGTGGCTGAAGGTGCACACCAGATACTGAATAAGCTGAAAGGAGTGCTTCATTCTTCAGCACATTAACAAAGAGTTTGTTCACAAACTAAGAATATTTGTTTGTACACAGAAACAAAATAATCTCTTTAGAAGCATATTTGTTTAGATACAACACTGTGATATTTGACCTTTAATGAAAACATTGCCATGAAAAAAAAATCACAAAGATATTTAGCATAATTTCTTTGAAATCTTTTTCTTTCTAATTCTAATATTTTTTGAAGAAGATAAATGGCACATTGCCTATCTTTTGAAATAAGAAAAAATATCAGGTGAAGGAATCTGTTTCATATTAATTTTAAACCTTATATTTTGGCCCACCAAACCACATTGACATCATGAAGTTTTTAAGCATATTTGAAACAATCCTCATTGTCATACTTTAACTTTTATATCTTGATGAAAAACTTCATATTACTAAACTTCAAATTATTTTTCTTAATGAAGAACTTCAGATTATTAAACTTCAACTTATTTTTCTTATTGGCATTTTCCCTTAATTTCATTATTTGGTGTACAGAATATTCTAAATTCTTGCTTGTGTCTACTGTAACAAAACTGAACAAGTAGAACAAAGAAAATGTTGTGATTTGAGAATGGCTTTTCATTCAGTAAATGGATTTCACCTCCAACAAATCAAAATGAAAAATGATGACTTCTCTGGAACATTTAAAAGACTAAGTACCCACAGAGTAATATTAAAACCAGCAAAGTGGAGAATGGCTAATGTAATTTATGACACATATCCTAAAACACAGAAGACTTGTGATACAAAGGAAAAAAGTCTAACTAATAACTGACTGGCAAAGATACAAAAGAGGCTATAGAAAAACAAAAGGCAGTTATTTATAATTTCAAAGTTGCTGACTTTATAAGTCAAATATGTTCATTAAGAATTAAATATTAATTAAATAATGCTGAGTGGTAAAATTAAATGTAGCAATACAAGTTGCCCCAAGTAAACCCATCAACTGGTAGCTGATGGAATTAGATGATAGAAAGTAAGATATAATTTGTACTAAGCAAAAAAAAAAAAAACTTTTCTCTTTCTTTTTAATTCAAGGCATGAGTACAAGCAGCCAAAATACCAGATTCTGCATTTAAGTCTCTGCCAGACCTTCAGTTAAAAGGAGTGAGATATATCCAAAAGCACCATTGCCTTGGATCAGTATTATGGTCACCCTGGGTATTGGTGAGCAGGTTGGGAGGGGTGCAGAAAAAAGGCAGATTCCAGCTAGCTTGCCCTCAGGTTAAAATGTACACAAACCCAAGATTTTGATACCTTACATGCTAGGCTCTAAAAACTAGTGTTCTGGATAAGTCTGCAAGTAATGCACATGTAAAGGAAGACAGTAAATACAAATTTTCCATAACCTATGTATATTCTTTACTTTTTCATAGTTGTACAAAAGACATTATCATTTGTGAGGATGCCTTTTATAAAAATTTTCACCAAAACAATTATTAGTGTCAAAGAAAAAGTGGCCATGACTTTTATGTGGACAAACAGGAGAATGTTTAACTCAGGTACTGATTTGAGATTTGAGATAGTCTGAACTAATTTGAGTTTACTTTTGAAATAGTGTTAAGGAAAGTTCTAAACATTGAGAATCATTGAGTCTTTCCTTGTGGATTTATCATTTGCTCATTATGTAATATCTACCTTTTGTCTCTAGTAATTTTATTTTCTGTGAAATCTACTTTTGCAGGTATTAATATAGGTATTCTTAATTTTTTATTAGTACTTGATGGTGCATCTTTAAACATCTTTTTATTTTCATCTATTTTGTCATTAAGTCAAAAATTACTTTCCTTTAAGCAATAATATGTAGGTCATATGTTCTTTTTATTTCCTCTGTAATTTCTGGCTATTTATTAATAGGCTTAAGAGATTTATATAGGGCAATTATTACATCTGCCATGATATTATATATTTTCTATTTAGTTCCTTTTTCCTTGATTCTGTTTATTTGATTTTTCTTGTCTGCTGTTAATTAAATAATTTGGGGATGCCATCTTGATTTGTTTTTAGTGTTTAGCATATCTTTACATAGATCTAGCAAGGCTGCTCCATGTATTTCATATATAGAAATAGATGATATAGACATACATATCAAAGATTGATATAAGAATAGAAACATATGTATAGAAATATACATACTTGTGTAACTTAGAGTCTACTGAGATCAATATCTACCACATCAGATGAAGTGTGGAAAACTCATTTCTGCTTAGGTCTCTTTTCCTTCCTCCAGTTTTAAATATAATTTTCTTGAGTATCAGATTATCACAAAACATTTGTCTTAATTTTTAAATAAAACTGACAAAGCTCAGGAGGAAAAAGATAGCCTATGTTTGTACCCCAATTTTTTTTCTTTTTTTCCTTCTGTGTGTTTCTCCTACAACACTCTTTGAGTTTTATTTCTCTTCAATAACAATTATATCATAAACTACCTAAATCATGGTAAAAACATGTGTCATTTTTTTTTCATATTTAAACATTTTAACGTGGAAAATTTCAAACACACACAAAAGTAGAAAGGATAATGCAGTGATCCCCCATGTATGCCCAGGGAACTCTCTGTTTCAGTACTTACTAACATCTTGTCAATCAGGTAATCCACCTTTCCCCCTCCTTTTTATTTCTTTAAATTTATTTATATTAATTGGAGGCTAATTACTTTACTATATTGTAGTGGTTTTGCCATATATTGGCTTGAATAGGGCCATGGATATACATGTGTCCCCCATCCTGAACCCCCCTCCCACCACTCTCCCTATCCTATCTCTCAGGGTCATCCCAGTGCACCAGCCCTGAGTGCCCCGTCTTATGCATTGAACCTGGACTGACGATCTATTTCACATATGGTAATATACATGTTTCAATGCTATTCTCTCAAATCATCCCACCCTCGTCTTCTCCCGGAGTCCAAAAGTCTGTCCTTTACATGAGTCTCTTTTGCTGTCTTGCATATAGGGTCATCGTTACCATCTTTCTAAATTCCATATATATGCATTAATATACTGTATTGATGTTTTTCTTTCTGACTTACTTCACTCTGAATAATAGGCTCCAGTTTCATCCACCTCATTAGAACTGATTCAAATGTGTTCTTTTTAAATGCTGAGTAATATTCCATTGTGTATATGTACCACAGCTTTCTTATCAAATTGTCTGCTGATGGATATCTAGGTTGCTTCCACATCCTAGCTATTGTAAACAGTGATGCGATGAACACTGGGGTGCACGTGTCTCTTTCAATTCTGGTTTCCTCGGTGTGTTTGCCCAGCAGTGGGATTGCTGAGTCATATGGCAGTTCTATTTCCAAGTTTTTAAGGAATCTCCACACTGTTCTCCATAGTGGCTGTACTAGTTTGCATTCCCACCAACAGTGTAAGAGGGTTCCCTTTTTCCCACACCCTCTCCAGCATTTATTGCTTGTAGACTTTTGGATAGCAGCCATCCTGACTGGCGTGTAATGGTACCTCATTGTGGTTTTGATTTGCATTTCTCTGATAATGAGCGATGCTGAGAATCTTTTCATGTGTTTGTTAGCCTTCTGTATGTCTTCTCTGGAGAAATGTTTGTTTCTTTCTTTGGCCCATTTTTTGATTGGGTCATTTATTTGTCAGGGATTGAGCTGCATGAGCTGCTTGTGTATTTTGGAGATTAATTCTTTGTCAGTTGCTTCATTTGCTATTATTTTCTCCCAATCTGAAGTCTGTATTTTCACCTTGTTTATAGTTTCCTTCTTTGGGCAAAAGCTTTTAAGTTTCATTAGGTCCCATTTGGTTTTTTTTGCTTTTATTTCCATTACTCTGGGAGGTGGGTCATGAAGGATCCTGCTGTGATTTATGTCAGAAAGTTTTCCTCTAGGAATTTTACAGTTTCTAGCTTTATATTTAGATCTTTAATTCATTTTGAGTTTATTTTTGTGTATGGTGTTAGAAAGTGTTTTAGTATCACTCTTTTACAAGTGGTTGACCAAATTTCCCAGAACCACTTGTTAAAGAGACTGCCTTTTCTCCATTGTATATTCTTGCCTCCTTTGTCAAAAATAAGGTGTCCATAGGTGCGTGGATTTATCTCTGTGCTTTCTACTTTGTTCTATTGATCTATATTTCTGTCTTTGTGCCAGTACCATACTGTCTTGATGACAGTAGCTTTGTAGTATAGTCTGAAATCAGGCAGGTTGATTCCTCCAGTTCCATTCTTCTTTCTCAAGATTACTTTGGCTATTTGAGGTTTTTTGTGTTTCCATACAAATTGTGATATTATTTGTTCTAGTTCTCTGAAAAATACTATTGGTAGCTTGATAGGGATTACTTTGGGTAGTATACTTATTTTCACTATATTGATTCTTCAAATCCATGAACATGGTATATTGCTCCATATATTTGTGTCATCTTTGATTTCTTTCATCAGTGTTTTATAGTTTTCTATATATAGGTCTTTTGTATCTTTAGGTAGATTTATTGCTAAGTATTTTATTCTTTTCGTTGCAATGGTGAATGGAATTGCTCTCTTACTGTTTTCTCTTTGTTAGAGTTGGGAATGAAAGGGATTTCTGTGTGTTAATTTTATATCCTGCAACTTTACTATACTCATTAATTAGCTCTAGTAATTTTCTGGTGGTGTCTTTAGGATTTTCTATGTAGAGGATCATGTCATCTGCAAACAGTGAGAGTTTTACTTCTTGTTTTCCAATTTGGATTCCTTTTATTCCTTTTTATTCTCTGATTGCTGCGGCTAGAACTTCCAAGACTATGTTGAATAGTAGTGGTGAGAGTAGGAACCCTTGTCTTGTTCCTGACTTTAGGGGAAATGCTTTCAATTTTTCACCATTGAGGACAATGTTTGCTGTGGGTTTATCATATATGGCTTTTATTATGTTGAGGTATGTTAACTCTATGCCTGCTTTCTGGAGGGTTTTTATCATAAATGGATGTTGAATTTTGTCAAAGGCTTTCTCTGTGTCTATTGAGATAATCATATGGTTTTTATCTTTCAAGTTGTTAATGTGGTGTATCACATGGATTGATTTGCAAATATTGAAGAATCCTTGCATTCCTGGGATAAAACCTACTTGGTCATGATGTCTATTTCATTTATCTTCTCAAAGAACCAGCTTTTAGTTTTGTTGATTTTTGCTATAGTCTCCTTTGTTCCTTTTTTATTTATTTCTGCCCTAATTTTTATGATTTCTTTCCTCCTACTAACCCTGGTGTTCTTCATTTCTTCTTCTTCTAGTTGCTTTACATGTAAAGTTAGCTTATTTATTTGCTTTTTCTCTTGTTTCTTGAGGTAAGCTTGTATTGCTATTTCTGATTGTTTAATTGTTTCTTATTCCATACTGATGCCAAAATATTCCTTTTTTTTTTATCATTTCCTTTCTATAAAAAAGTTCATTTAGCCAATCTTCAAGGGAAAATATTCTAGTAATAGATCTTTAATTTTTTTTTGCCTGAGATATTTTTATTTTTTCTTTACTATTTATTCCCCATGAGTACAAACCTATAGGATATAGAATTGGTATTTAAAAATTCTTTCATTTTAGCACTTTAAAATAGAATGCCTCTTCCTTCTGGTCTCCATGGGTTCAGATAAGAAATCCGCTGCCAATGGATCTAGGATTCCCTATAGGCAATTCCATTTCTCTATGGTTCCTCTTTTTATCTTCAGCTTTAACTTTTTAATTAAGATATTTTTTGGCATGTACCTCCTCAGGTTTATCCATTTGGGGATCACTCAGATTCTTACATCTATAGGTTTATGTCTTTCACCAAATTTGGGGAACTTTACCTACTATTTCTTCAAATACTCTTTCAGCCCCACTTTTTCTACTCTCCTTCTGGTACTCTAAAATCTGAATATTGAATCATTTGTGATTATGCCATAAGACTCCGCCTCTGTCTTTTTTTTTTCTTTTCAGTCTATTTTCTCTGTTATTTAGATTTGATAAGTTCTATTATTCTGTCTTCAAATTTACTAATTTACTTTCCACCCCATTACTAAACTTAGTCATGAGCTTTTAATTTTTCTTACTGTATTTCTGTAGTTTCAATTTAATTCCTCTTTATAATTTTTATTACTCTGGTAATATTTTATATTTTTTGATTCAAGAGAATTTATAATTGGTTATTAAGACATTTTTACCATATTTCTTATAATACTTGCCAAATAAGGTCAAAATCTCATTCATTTTAATGTTGGCATCAATTGATTCTCTTTCCTCACTCAGGTTGTGATTCTACTTGGTCTTTGGTATGATGAATGAAAATGTATTGTATCCTGAACATTCAGCTATTATTTAAGAAACTCTCCAGCTAGTTAAATCTTTTATTTTAGCAGGTATTACCTGGTGGTTCAGATCTGCCCGCAAGGTAAAAGACCCAGGTTTGATCCCTGGGTCAGGAAGATCCCCTGAGGAAGGAAATGGCAACCCACTCTAGTATTCTTGCCCAGAGAATTCCATGGACTGGCAAGCTACAGTCCATGGGGTCACAAAGAATCAGACATGACTGAGCGACTTTCAATTTTACACGTTCTTTCACCCTGTTTAGTTTTAGCACATGTATTTTAATCCTAAAGGAAATCAATCCTGAATATTCATTGGAAAGACTGATGCTGAAGCTGAAGCTCCAATACTTTGCTGACTCATTGGAAAAGACTCTGATGCTGGGAAAGATTGAAGCCAGGAGGAGGAGGGAATGACAGGATTAAATGGTTGGATGGCATCACTGATTCAATGAATATGAGTTTGAGAAAGCTCCGGGAGATAGTAAAGTGCAGGGAAGCCTGGCATGCTGCAGTCCATGGGGTCACAAAGGGTTGGACATGATTGAGCAATTGAACAGCAACATTATGTCATTGACTCCATCATGGATGAAAATGTGAGTCATAATAAATGTTAACCCAGATTGAATCTTTTATCCAGCCACTTAACATAGTTTTTACTCTTACCCATCAAAGACACAAGTTTTGCTATTGTTTGTGCCTGCAGTTCTGCTCAAATAGAAAATAAAGCAGTGGATCCAATAATACATTTGATGAATGATTGACATTTATTTTGATTGAGACCTTGTTTAAGCTTTGCAATAAGCTACTCCAAGTTGTACATGTAAATATTTCAGAAACAGTGAGGGATACTTCCCTAGCCTCCATCAATTATGTGTACAAGATAAGTAAACATGGTCAGGTGAATACGGAAGTCTGCGGTCTTGTGGGTCACTGGCACATAAATTGGAGTCAGGGCTCTGAACAGTGTCCAGTCGAAGAATACTGATGACAATAGCTGAAGAACTGGTTTTCCGAGGCCAGGAAGAAAAATGCAATATCCATAGAGTCTACTATTAACTGTACAGAAAGGCAACTATGTTATTGTATCCTGGCATGCAGCTGTATGTTTCCTTTAGGAACCCAAGAAAGAAAGACGACTTCTAGGTTGTTTTTTTTTCCCCCCTTTTTTTTTTTTAAAGCAAGTTGCAGGAGCAGGCCCTACAGGGCTCAGATCTATTCAGCCCTATGCCCCAAAGCATCATTAAGTCTCTATCTGTGTCTTAGGCAGCTCTGGCTGCCATAACAAAATACCACATCCAAGGTGGCTTAAAAAATGTACATTTATATTCTCACCATTCTGGAGGCTGCAAGTCTAAAACCAGAGTGCCAGTATGACTGGTTTCTGGTGAAGATGCTTCCTATCTTGAATATAGTCACATTCTCAGTGTCTTCACATAGCAGAGAGAGATAGAGAGCAAGATGATATCTATGGTGTCTCTTGTAATGGCACTAATCCCTTATAAGAACTACGGATGGAGGTTCGTAACATTGAACAGGAGGCAGTGATCAAAACCATCCTCAAGAAAAAAAAAAGCAAAAAGGCAAAATGGCTGTCTGTGGAGCCTTACAAATAGCTGAGAAAAGAAGAGAAGCTAAAGGCAAAGGAGAAAAAGAACGATATGCCCATCTGAATGCAGAGTTCCAAAGAACAGCAAAGAGAGATAAGAAAGCCTTCCTAAGGGAACAATAAAAAAAAAAAAAAAAAAAGTAGAGGAAAACAATAGAATGGGAAAGGCTATAGATCTCTTCAAGAAAATTAGAGATACATAGGGAACATTTCATGCAAAGATGGTCACAATAAAGGACAGAAATGGCATGGACCTAACAGAAACAAAGGATATTAAGAAGATATGCCAAGAATACACTGAAGAACTATACAAGAAAGTTCTTAATGACCCAGAATACCACGATGGTGTGATCACTAACCTAGAACCAGACATCCTGGAATGTGAAGTTAAGTGGGCCTTAGGAAGCATCACTACAAACAAAGCTAGTGGAGGTGATGGAATTCCAGCTAAGCTATTTCAAATCCTAAAAGATGATGTTAAAATGTTGCACTCAATCAATATGCCAGCAAATTTGGAAAACTCAGCAGTGGCCACAGGACTGAAAAAGGTCAGTTTTCATTCCAATACCAAAGAAGGGCAATACACTTCAATGCAATGCACACAATTGCACTTATTTCACATGTTAGAAAGGCTATGCTCAAAATTCTCTAAGCTACACTTCAACAGTATGTGAACCAAGAGCTTGCAGATGTACAAATTGGATTTAGAAAATGCAGAGGAACCACAAATCAAATTGCCAACATCCCCTGGATCACAGAAAAAGCAAGAGAATTTCAGAATAACATCTATTTCTGGTTCATTGACTATCCTAAAGCCTTTGACTGTATAGATGACAAGAAACTGTGGAAAATTCTTTAAGAAATGTGAAAACCAGACAACCTGACCTGCCGCCTGAGAAATGTGTGTGCAGGTCAAGAAGCAACAGTTAGAAATGGACATGGAACAATGGATTGGTTCACAATTGGGAAAGGAGGATGTCAAGGCTGTTTGTTGTCACCCTGCTCATTTAACTTCTATGTAGAGTACTTCATGAGAAGTACCGGGCTGGATGAAGCACAAGCTGGAAACAAGAGTGCTGGGAAAAAATAGTAACAACCTCAGATATGCAGTTGACAGCACCATTGTGGCAGAAAGCAAACAGGAACTAAGTAAAGAGACCCCTGATGAAGGTGAAAGAAGAGTGTGAAAAAGTCGGCTTAGAACTCAACATTCAATAAACTAAGATCACAGTATCTGGTCCCAACACTTCATGGCAATAGATGGGGAAACAATGGAAACCATGATGGACTTTATTTTCTTGGGTTCCATAATCAGTACAGTTGGTAGCTACAGCCATGAAATTGAAAGACGCTTGCTCTTTGGAAGAAAAGCTATGACAAACCTAGACAGCATATTAAAAAGCAGAGATATTATTTTGCTGACCAAGTTCCATCAAGTCAAAGCTATGGTTTTTCCAGTAGTCATTTACGGATGTGACAGTTTGACCATAAAGAAGGCTGAGCGCCAAAGAATTGATGTTTTAGAACTCTGGTGCTGGAGAAAATTCTTGAGAGTCTTTTGAACTGCAAGGACATCAAACCAGTCAATCCTAAAGGAAATCAGTCCTGAATGTTCATTGGAAGAACTGATGCTGAAGCTGAAGCTCCTATACTTTAACTACCTGATTTGAAGACTCATTGGAAAAGACCCTGACGCTGGGAAAGATTGAAGAAGGAGGAGAAGGGGACAACAGAGGACAAGATAGTTGGACAGCATCACCAACTCAATGGACATGACTTTGTGCAAGCTCCAGGAGATGGTGAAGGACAGGGAAGCCTGGTGTGCTGCAGTCCATGGGGTTTCAAAGAGATGGACATGACTGAATGACTGAACAACAAAAATCCCATCATGAAGATCCACCCTCATGACCTCTGAACCTTATTACTGTCAGCCCTATATACTCACAGGTTCCACATCAGCAGAGTCAACCAACCAGAAATCAAATGTCTATCTGATTATATATATTATATATGTATATATATATAAATATAGATTTAGTTATATATAAATACATATAAATATTGCTTTATATATATAAATCAATCCAGGAAAATTCCAAAATTCCAAAAATTTTTAAAAAAACTTAAATTTGCCCCAGCAACTATATACATAGCATTGACATTATATTAGGTATGATAAGTAATCTAGCAATTACTTGAAGTAAATGGGAAGATATGCATGAGTTATATGCAAATACTATACTATTTTATATAAAGGACTTGAGCATCCTTGGATTTTGGTATCTGCAAGGGGTCCTGGAACCAATCCCCCATAGATACCAAGGGATGAATATATCTCAAAGGCCCCATTTCTAAACACCATCACATTTCAGGGTTAGCACTTCAACATTTTGAGGGGACACCATTTAATCCATAGCAATTTGCAAACCTATGGGTGCTTCCATGGGATGCTACAGCAACTACAGTTGTGCCTACCAACTACCCAGAATCACCAACACGAGGTGAATTAGTGTTACTAGTTCTAAGAGTCAGCAAATTACAGTTCATATATATATACACATATATATGTATATATATATATACACATATATGTATATATATATATACACACACTTATATAAACTATAGTTTTATGTATATATACATATTTCATGTATATTAATACATTACAGGAAAACTATATGTTAAAAAAGTAAAGATAAAATATTTGCAATATAAAAGGGAACTTTTACCATCCAATGAATTCAAAGGATATGTTTTAGTAATGTCAGTATATAATAAAACAATTTTAACTTTCCCTTTCTACTGGTTTACTTCTCTCTGCCTGTACATGTGTTCTGACATCCATTTTCCAGATTTAACCCTCTACCACTCCAGCTATCAATTTTAACTATTGTTTTTCCATTAATAGGGCTTCTAACTGCAACAGTCTTCTTTACACCTTCCTCCCATATATCTCTGTAACAGGATAACCCAATTCCAAAGTTATAAAACTGATTCTTTTTTTCAGATTTTCATGCACACACCACTGATCTTTTCTATGTGAATTTGCTGACAGGTGGGAGCAAATCCAAGCCTAAGCTGCCAAAACTCTGATTAGAGAGTTGGTTAGAATTTTCTCCCCTTTAATCCTCTAATAACCAACACACACACACACACATATCTCTGGTTTAAATCTCATTATGAGCAAACATACTCATATTGCCCCTAACATGTTCTGAACCTAGGCAAGAGCACAAAGAGATGCCCTGCTAGGATCTAGGGAAACATACCTGTGTCTGGCTTGGAAAATGGACACAGGAAAGAAGTCTATGTAGGCCCTGGATGTGAGCTGATGAATTCTGAGGTTTCTGTGGCACGGTTCAGAATGAGGCGCATGGGTTCAGGATGGATGCACACCTTTACACCGAGAAAATCTTCATATTGAGATGAGGGGTACAGTCAGAGAAGAATAAGCATAGAGTTTTTCAGATCAGGGGGACTAGTCCAGGGGCCTATTTGCCTGGGTCAATTGTGGCACTAGCCGTTGTTGTCGCTACCTTCTTAACTATTCTGTTAAATGTCTTTGTATATAACACTAACTTTGTTTTGCAATATCATCATCTTTCCTGAAATTTAAGGGCTGTTTACTTTTCTTAATCTCCCTTGTTGTACCTTTAATTTCCTTATACCAATGATATCCTCATTCCCTGGATGAAGCAGCTAATAGCTTAATGTGGAAACTAAAGGACCTCACGCAACACTGAACAATGAAGTGCAGAATAAGGCCTGTGATACATAATAATACAGATAAATTAAGGAAAAGAAGAATAAGCAAATAACTAATAAATAAGTTTATTCACCAGGCCCAGATGTGTTCACTGGTAAAGTCTACCAAACACTTGAGGAGGAAATTACACCTATTATCTGTAATATTATTCAGAAATTAATAAATTAAAAGCATAGGGAATGCTTTCTAACCCATTCTATGAGTTTAACAATTCTATGACCATCATTACCTTAATGTCATAACCAGATCAAGATTATACAATAAAAGAAAACCCATGAAATTATTTCATGAAAATAGATGCAAAAATTCAAAACAAAATATTAGTAAATTTAATCCAACTATAATTTTAATTTATACATATAATAATAAATTCATACCACAACCAAGTGGGGTTTATTCTTAGCCAGCAAGGCTGGCACAATATATGAAAAATAAATTAATGAACTTCAATAGAATAAAAAAGAAAAATCACATGATCATATCAATATGTGCATAAAAAAGCATTGCTGAAATACAACACCATTCATGGTAAAGACTCACAGTTAAGTTAGGAAAACAAAAATTTTTTAACTTGATAAACACCATACAAAAACCCTACAGCTAAAATCACATTAATGGTAGAAACTTGAAGCTTTACCACAGAGTTCAGATGTAAAGTAAGGATGTCTGCTCTCATCATTCCTTCTCAACATCATACTAGAATGCAGTAAGACAAGAAAATAAAATAAAAGGTATATAGACTGGTAAGGAAGACATAAAACTGTCTTTGCAGATGACATGATCATCTTTGAAGAAAATCAAAAATAAAAAACAAAAAATCACAGAACTTATAGCAAATAAAGCATGGCTGTAGAATACAATGTTAATATAATATAGTCAACAGCTGTCCTATAAAGCAGTTAATGAACAAGAGGAATTGTAAATTAACAAACACAATTCTATTTATATTCACAACCCCCTTAATGAAATACTTAGTTATAAATATCACAAAGTATATATTAAATCTCTGTATAGAAAACTATAAAACTGATGAATAAATTAAAAGAAGAAATACGTTAAGTGGAGAGATATTCCATGTTCATGGACAGGAAGACTCAATGTTGTCAAGAAGTCAGTTCTTCTAAATTTGATCTATAAATTGAATGCAATCCCAATCAAAATCCCAGCTCTTTATTTTATGGATATTGACAAACTGATTCTAAAGTTTATATAGAGGGGCAAAAGACGCAGAATAACCAATTCAGTATTGTAGGAGAACAAAACTGGAGGACTAACACTACCTGACTTCTACACTTACCGTAAAGCTGTAGTAATCAAGACAGCATGGTATTGGCGAATGCACAGAAAGATATATTTGTGAAAGAAGAAAGAGAACTCAGAAATAGACCCACATAAATAAGATCAACTGATGTTAGACATAGGGGCAAAAGCAGGAGAATGGAGCAAAGACACTCGCTTCAACAAATGATGCTGGGACACACACATTCTAAACAAGAACAAGACGACTCTAGACACAGTCCTCATACTCCTCACAAGAACTAATAGAAAATGGATCACAGACCTAAATGTAAAGCTATAAAACTCCTAGGAGATGACACAGGAGAAAACCTAGAGGACCTTGGAGATGCGAATGCCCTTTTATACACCAACCAAAGAAAATGTAACAGATGGCGAATAAGTATAGAAAAAGATGCTTTGCATCATATGTATGCCATGAGTGATACATATGTATGTTTACATGTATGTAAACATTGAGATACCACTACACACTTATTAGAATGGCCAAAATCTGAAACACAGATGCCAACAAACCCTGGCAGTGGTATAAAGCAACAGAGACTCTCATACATTGCTAGCTGGAATGCAAACTGAAACAGCCACTTTAAAAGAAAGTTTGGTGTCTTCTTACAAAACTAAACATACTCTCACCATGTGATTCAGCAATCAAGAATTTTGGTATTAACCCAAAGGAGTTGAAAAATTATGTCCCCACAAAAACCTGCACAGGGATATTTATAGTAGCTATATTCATAACTGTCAAAACTTGGAAGCAACAAAGATGTCCTTCAGTAGGTAAATGTATAAATAAACTGTGGCATATTCAGACCATGAAGTACTATACAGTGCTTTAAAAATAAATATAAAAGAGCTAAGAGCTATGAAGCCATGAAAAACATCAAGGGGAGGAACCTTGAATTCACATTGCTTAGAGAAAGAAGCCAGTCTGAGAAGGGTATATGCTGTGTAGTTCCAACTATATGGCATTCTGGAAAAGCCAAAACTATCAAGACAGTAAAAATATAGGATACCATAATGATGGATACATCTCATTCTGAATTTGTCAAAACCCATAGAATGTACAATACCAAAAGTGGTTATAATGCAAACTATGGACTTTGGGTGAGTACAATGTGTCAATGTGGGTCCATCAGTTGTAACAAATGTGCCATTCGTTGATAGGTCAACAACCTATCAATAGGTTGAAGGTTGGTAACCCAGGAAGTTATAAATGTATGAGAACAGGGCATGTATGAGAAATCTATATATCTTCTCCTCATTTTTACTGGGAATCAAAAACTGCTCATAAAAACTAGATCTTATTCCAGTCTGCAGTGTTGAACTGTTACGGAAATATGAGCAATCTTTTGCTCTCAATTTTCTGAAGAAAATGCAGTGTATAAAATACCAGTCATTTGTTTTTCTAGTAAAATGTGTCTTATTTAACAGCGGAAAAAAAAAAAAAAACTAGATCTTAATAATAATAATTTTAAAAGCTGACAATATTACTTAAAATAATTTAAAAGAATAATTTTAAAGATTTCAAAGAATCTGGAGAACATCCTCTCTCATTTCTTTGAAGGACTAATTAAATTAATAATAGTGTTAATAATAGTGAAAATTAATGGTGTTCCCTCCTTAACTCCCAAAGTAAATGGACCTCTAAGGAGACAATTCCAGGAGTTCTGATAGATAAACCAGAGGCTGTTATTTCAAGGATGATCTTGATTCCTGCCCTTCAAATCACAGACTCCAAGTAACCTTCTGTTTCACCTATACAAACGTCCCTGTTTATAGCAGAAATTTTTTAGAATCATAAAATTGTTGGAAAGAGAAAAGAGTAACCATTAACCACTACTATTTTCTGTTTTATTTTTAAAGTAATATTATAGCTCATTCTACCAACATATTATAAACTAATCCTACATAAGTATTCAAATAAATATGTTTTAGATTGTCTAAGAAACACATTTATGGATATCAGCAAACTGATTCTACAGTTCAAGTAGAGAGGCAAAAGACTCAGAATAGCCAACACAATACTGAAGGAGAAGAACAAAAGCTGTGCATGATGCAGTGAGTCCAACAAAGGCAAAGGCAAGGTGGG
Source organism: Cervus canadensis (assembly GCF_019320065.1). Classification (NCBI taxonomy): domain Eukaryota; kingdom Metazoa; phylum Chordata; class Mammalia; order Artiodactyla; family Cervidae; genus Cervus; species Cervus canadensis. The sequence continues at coordinate 46,689,242 of NC_057412.1, forward strand.
TGGCAACCCACGCTATTTTGCATTTGGTGTGCAAGCTCCTCATGCCTGATGTGATATGAGAAACTGTAATAGAATTTGATTTGTGGATCACACGTTAGGGGCTTCCCTGGTGGCTCAGAGGTTAAAGCGTCTGCCTGCAATGTGGGAGACCTGGGTTCGATCCCTGAGTTGGGAAGATCCCCTGGAGAAGGCAATGGCAACCCACTCCAGTACTCTTGCCTGGAGAACCCCATGGAGGGAGGAGCCTGGTAGGCTACAGTCCACGGGGTCGCAAAGAGTCGGACACGACTGAGCTACTTCACTTTCTTTCATAGGTTAACTTGATCTATCAATTTACATGTATACAATGTATTCCCAATTTACATAGGCAATCTATCAATTTACAATGCTATCTGCTAATATGTCAATTCCCAATACCAATCTTATTTACAAGAGCCTCACTTCTTTATCTGCCAAGGCAGAGACACAGCTGAAAACAACTTGAGACCTAAGCTTGGCACAATACTAGAAGGCAGTGAAAACTGAAACTAATGGCCTCATTTTTACCCTCTCTCCTGAAAGAAAAACTACTTTCTCAAACAAATGCGACAGGAAAGTGAGAAATCATGACTTGTTGCTTAATGCTTCTCAGGGGTGTTATTCTAAATTCTGCAGACCTGTCTCTGCAGAAGGAATACAGAAACTCTTTTGAGTTTTCAATCAAATCCTCTGTAGCAATTCTGATGAAGTCCCACTGAGTCCTCAGTTCAAGCCAAGATTTTGAATTTGGATCTGAAAGTAGCTCTAAAATATTTCCTTCATGTTACTTTTTTTTCTTAGCAGAAAAAGCCAGTGTTGAGGCACCTAATGCAGCAGATGGTTGTGAGAAGATATGAATACGTTATAAGTAAACCAACTTGTTCTATTATAAAAATTGAATTTAAGGTGTGCTTTCTATATTCTTAAAAGAATATTAACCAATGGCATTTATCTTACTAAGATGTGATTTAATACAGAAATTCTATCTGTATTTATAACAATGAAGGGACTGAAATCATGGGAAATTAGAGAAAACTGTTAAGTTGTATAAGAGGATACATATAAACCATGATATGGAAAAGCTTAACAGTATATTAAAAGAAATTAAAGGAGATTTGGAAATTTCTTTGTCGATCCCCTAAGGGTCTACACATTTTCATACCCACCAGTAACCTTTTATGGCATATAGGAACCCCTGATTTTCCCTTTACAAATGAACTCACACTCACGTCTGTAGTTTTGTCAAAGTTCTTTATGTTTGAGTTTCCATCATTTATTTACACATCTGTATTCTACCCTTGAATAAAGTAGTAAAAATAACAATTTTAACAGATAAATGATGGAAATTTTAATTATAATATCTATTTTTAATTAATTTTTTAAATTAAAGATTTTTAGTTCTATAACAAGAAAATTCAGTTCTGATCTGCCTACTACTTTTATGTTCCACCTTGATCTCCCATCAGCAGGAGTCAGAAAAATCAAGGCATGCCAGGCCAGCTGATGAAGTAAGTCTGCCATGAATCTGTTTGCAAGAGGGACTGAGGAAACTGTTCCTAAAGAAAAAAGGAAATTTTAGCAGAAGTTTGATGAGTAACAGAGTCTTCATGGCCAGATTCTAAGAGGCGATTCTAAGTACTAGTGTTAGTTCTTGCCTGAGCTCCCTGTGAACTTTTATCCTGGATTTTGAAAATGGACTGTGACTAAAAGATGATTTGTGTTTTTTTTTTTTTAATTGTGAGATATTTGGAATCTTTACAAGCATAATACACAGGGGAAAAAGCAGTCTCTCAACTGTGCCAGAGAGCTCTGTCCAGTCTTGGCTCCCGCGGGCACACCACACTAGTGGTAAGACCAGTAAAGTGGCAGCAATGACATTTCTGGGTGGTACCACCGAGTGAGCGTGGGGTGACAGATGAAGCACAGTTGGGAAGAACCCCTATCAGAGCCCAGAAAATCTAGCTAGCTGCAGGCTGGCCCATGAGCAAGACACTCCCTGGGGACCCAGGCAACTTTTTATGGGACTTGTACGGTGTTGGGAGCTCTATTAATATATAAGGCAAAAGCCATGGACACAAAGTGTACATATTTCCCCATCAGAAAGAGGAGCTAATACTTGCTATGCGTAACATCGAAGATTCTTATGAGAATAACATGATATATTATACATGAAGTTGGTTTACATAGAAAATCCTCAAAACTACATACTGTAATTACCCAGCAAATAGGAAAAAAAGAAAGGAAGGAAAGGACAGAAGAGGAAAGAAAGATGTGAAACAGACACTTATTCAGATTATTGTTATGAAACTTTCCAAAATTAGTCAAATTCTCCATGAAGTTTTCCTAGTGATGCTAATCCACAAGGGTCATATTTTCTTTAAATATTTTTTAATTGGTGTATGTGAATATCCCTCAATTAGTATCTTATATGTAACAGTACTTGTCACAAATCATTTGGGCAATAGAATTTATTATATCTAGGCAAGTAGTATCTACCTCTCTGTTTTGCATTTTAGAGGTTTACTCCTTGGTAGCACAAGCTGCAATCAAGATTGCTGGGAGAAATATCAACAACCTCAGATATGCAGATGACACCACCTTTATAGCAGAAAGTGAAGAGGAACTAAAAAGCCTCTTGATGAAAGTGAAAGAGGAGAGTGAAAAATTTGGCTTAAAGCTCAACATTCAGAAAAGTAAGATCATGGCATCTGGTCTCATCACTTCATGGCAAATAGATGGGGAAACAGTGGAAACAGTGTCAGACTTTATTTTTGGGGGCTTCAAAATCACTGCAGATGGTGACTGCAGCCATGAAATTAAAAGACGCTTACTCCTTGGAAGGAAAGTTATGACCAACCTAGACAGCATATTAAAAAGCAGAGACATTACTTTGCCAACAAAGGTCCATCTAGTCAAGGCTATGGTTTTTCCAGTGGTCATATATGGGTGTGAGAGTTGTCTATAAAGAAAGCTGAGTGCCGAAGAATTGATGCTTTTGAACTGTGGTGTTGGAGAAGACTCTTGAGAGTCCCTTGGACTGCAAGGAGATCCAACCAGTCCATCCTAAAGGAAATCAGTCCTGGGTGTTCATTGGAAGGACTGATGCTGAAGCTGAAACTCCAATACTTTGGCCACCTCATGCAAAGAGCTGACTCATTGGAAAAGACCCTGAGGCTGGGAGGGATTGGGGGCAGGAGGAGAAGGGGACGACAGAGGATGAGATGGCTGGATGGCATCACCGACTTGATGGCCATGAGTTTGAGTAAACTCCGGGAGTTGGTGATGGACAGGGAGGCCTGGCGTGCTGTGATTCATGGGGTAGCAGAGTCGGACACGACTGAGTGACTAAACTGAACTGAACCAAACAATGCCTAGAAAATACTTGCAATCTATTCTCAATCCCTAACCACACAATAATGGAATGAAGGCCACAGAATAGATAGCAGAAAGACTAGTGAATTTGGAATTAGAAATACCAATTTTCAGATCTCAGTGTTGACATTTAGTATATATGTAACTTTAGTGATACAAGTTAACTTCTCTGAGCCATTTCCTATCTGAAAGTAAGGAACATGTACTGGACCAAATTTTGTGCTGATTAAATAGTGTTAGTTGCTGAGTCATGTCCAACTCTTGCGACCCCATGAGCTATAGCCCGTCAGGCTCATCTGTCCATGGGATTCTCCTGGGAAGAACACTGGAGTGGGTTGCTATTTCCTTCTCCAGGGCATCTTCCCCATATAGTGATAGAATCCATGTTTCCTGCATTGCAAGTAGATTCTTTACCATCTGAGTCATCAGGGAAGCCCTTTTAAATAATGTACATATTAAAAAGGATGCATTTTATATATAGCAAATAACATATGTTTGGTAAATTTGAATTTAACAAAAGTTTTAACTGCTATCTTCTAACTAGTAGGTAAGTCAAATATGCACTAAATGACAAAGATAATATCAGAATACAGCATACCTACAAATGAAAATTTACCCTGCAACATATTTTAAATATATTTAAAATATTTAATAATATATACGCAATACATTTTAAAGTTGGATCTTTGCAAACAGTGAAAGTAAGGTCTGTCTACACATGATACACAAATGTCTCATTCATGAATCCTTTGTGGACAGCAGTCATATCTTATATTCTCATGTACCATTTGATAAATATCATAGCACTGGGAAGATGTTTGATATTGTAAATTGGTTTGTTGATGGATACAAACACTCATCTGTAAATAGACAAATTAGAACCCGCAAGCACTCTGTAATTACAACATTAAGCTTATATTTTAAGTTTTTTCTTTTTAAATTCAAGCATAGTTGATTTACAAAATATTTGTTTTATGCACAGCAAAGTGATTCAGTTATATGTACACAGAATCTTTATATATTGTTGTTGTTGTTTAGTAGCTAAACTGTGTCCAACTTCACCAGGCAAGAATAATGGAGTGAGTTGCCATTTCCTTCTATATTATGTTTCTTAATTTTCTTTATTTTCATTTGTCCTTTTTCTCCTTTAACTTGAACACAGACTAAAAATTTAAACTAGGGTTAGCATGTGATAAAATAATCATCAGTGATATAAGTGAAGTGAAGTCACTCAGTTGTGTCCGACTCTTTGTGACCCCATGGACTGTAGCCTACCAGGCTCCTCTGTCCATGGGATTTTCCAGGCAAGAATACTGGAGTGGGTTGCCATTTCGTTCTCCAGAGGATGTTCCTGACCCAGGGATCGAACCTGGGTCTCCTGCATTGTAGGCAGACTCTTTATCGTTTGAGTCACCAGGGAAGTCAGATGGGCCTCCCTGCTAGCTCAGCTGGTAAAGAATCCGCCTGCAATGCATGAGACCTGGGTTCAATCCCTGGGTTGGGAAGATCCCCTGGAGAAGGGAATGGCAACCCACTCCAGTATTCTAGCCTGGAGAATTCCATAGACTGTATAATCATGGTATCAGTGACATATGCCTCTCTAAATAGAGGGGGAAATAATATAGTCTCCTATCTATTTGAAAGGAAGAAAGTTCAAAACAGTCACAATATGTATATTGCATGTTTGTATATACACATAAATTTCCACTGAATTCTAAATAGTATTATCTTTTTAAGGCTAAAACTTAGAAAACTTTAGCTCTCCATGTCCTCCAGGATTAAAAGCCACTTTAAAGGTGATCTTCATAGGATTAGAATTAGAGTTAGTGTTTGGGTTAGAGAAAGAGTCAAGCTGAAATGTACATTTCCTCTGTCAACACTTAAAATGATATTTTATTTCCCAGTTTACCACATTCTAGTTCCTCTACTGTTATGTATTTTTCTAAGAAAAGAAAATGCAATCTCTTCCTGTAGTGAAACATGCCCAAGTCCCTCTCTAATAGATGCCCTTCCTAATAAAAATTAAAAGTTTTTTTTTTTCCCCTTCACTGATTTTAGAAATCCTTTCAGGGATTTAATTTGAACATGGGACAACCATATCCCATTAACTATTGCTTACATGTTAAAGGCTTGACTCAAGAACAATCAATCTAAAATCTTATCCTGCATTAAATAGATTCTGCTTCCAATCCTTACCCTACTAACCAGATGTATTTATTTACATTATTTCTCTGAACATATCTTCTCCCCAGATAAGGAGGTCATCTCTCTGAGCCCTCTAATCATTGAGCCCTCTAATTCTGAATATCTGGGCCTTCTCTAGATGTTCCCTCAAACTTACCTTTTTTCTCTTCAACTTTCCAAATTTATGTTTTCTTAAAACTTTAAATGTAAATTATGATGCTGGCTATGCTCCTACCCCTTGCCAAAGGAAACTGCCCCACCCACAGCACCTGTTATAGAGAGAAAGTGAGTTTGACGTACCATGGCTCCGACCCAGGGGTTGGCTTATGACCTATGAAATGACCTGGCGTGCAAATCAGTGGGGATCATTAGAAGTTCTTTCTCCAGAATTTGCATTAAGAAACAGAAGAAGGTGGATCATAGATACAGGAAATTAAAGAATGTAAATATCAGAAGGAAAAGAGTAAGGCTTTGACAGGCACAAAATTATAAAGAAAAATGAGCAAGAAGAATCTCAGATGTAATGAACAAAACAAAGCAAAACCCAAGAAAACAGAGAGAAAGGATAGTCTAGTGGAAATATACTCAGTGTGGGGGCACTAAAAGGAAGAGAGCGATAAGAATGTGGGTCACTAGGCTTACTTGTCAAAGAAGGCTTCTACTTGGACTCTTAGCTCTGTGTACTCTGGCTCAGGATTTGTGCTTCCCTTGAGGCCATGCAGCAGAGACATTACTTTGCCAACAAAGGTCCGTCAGGTCAAGGCTATGGTTTTTCCAGTGGTCATGTACGGATATGAGAGTTGGAATGTGAAGAAAGCTGAGTGCTGAAGAATTGATCCTTTTGAACTGTGGTGTTGGAGAAGACTCTTGAGAGTCCCTTGGACTGCAAGGAGATCCAACCAGTCCATCTTAAAGGAGATCAGTCCTGGGTGTTCATTGGAAGGACTGATGCTGAAGCTGAAACTCCAATACTTTGGCCACCTCATGCAAAGAGTTGACTCATTGGAAAAGACCCTGATGCTGGGAAGGATTGGGGGCAGGAGGAGAAGGGGATGACAGAGGATGAGATGGCTGGATGGCATCACCGACTCGATGGGCATAGGTGTGGGTAAACTCCAGGAGTTGGTGATGGACAGGGAGGCCTGGTATGCTGCGATTCATGGGGTCGCAAAGAGTCAGACACGACTGAGTGACTGAACTGAACTGAACTGAACTGAGGCCATGCACACATATGTGAATAAGTACTGCTCACCAATCTTTAATTCTTTACCTTATTTTTACCTCCAGGTTATAAGCATCCCCAGCTCTGAGGCCATGTATTATTTCTCTTTCTCTGTTCTCTTTCACCCAAACACCTCCCACTAAACAAGATTTGACACTTAGTAAATGTATACTAATTGATTCAAAACAACTTTAAGACCCTATAAATTAATCTTTATCCAGAAATATATAAGGTAATAATTCCAGGTCTTGTTATTTCACTTTATAAAGTAACAGGGAGTGTAATTTAACTTCTAACATGTTTATTTCCAATTTTTGTCATCATTATTAAGGCTTGACGATAATAACTCTAAGCATAGCTGGAGTAAAGTAACAGAAGAGTTTAACCTGTAGGTATTTCAGTTTGACAAATGGCAAGAACTTGTCAAAACTTGCTTATATGAAGGAAAAAGTGCTATCCCCTCAGATGTAAGAAGCAGCAGAAGAGAACAGTACTCCATTTGATTGTCACTTCTCACCATTTACTCTTTCAAGTGAAAATAAAAAATTGCCATATACAAGGTCATATTTTTTAGTGGAAAAAAAAAATAAAATGAGTCAAATATGTTGGTTATAGGAAATTTTCAGAATAATTTCTTGGTGGTTCAAACTCTGCAGACACAGATAAAAAGAAGTAGTAATCCTCTTGAAATTTGAAGATAGTTATTAAGTTACCATTCAGCCTCTTCTGGTTTCAGCTAAATATCACTAGCTTCTTTAGAGTTTTCAGACAAGTTGCATTTTTCATCCCTATAATCACTGAGGTCGGTCTTTTCTGAACCAACCAATTTCTCCATATCCTTCTCAGGCAATTTTCATGACTTTACAACAGCTTGTGTTTAATGGTAGAGTGAGCCAAAAGAATCAAAGATTTATTTGGCTCTTGTTGGCCTGTATTACAACACTGACAGAATGTTCTGGCTTATGGACAAGGAGGAAGCAATAAATATAGCAAGTCTGACCTTCAGGAAAGTTTGCGATTCTTTTAGGAATACCATTTTATTCAGCAAGCCAGAAAGCTAATCATCTTCATTACATAATAGATGGGGACTCATGAGGCCTCATCCTTTCACTTTCAATCCTTATAATCCTGAACCAGAGAAAGTGGCCCCTTATACTTACTTCTAAATCTTTGGGGACAGTCTGATCGATGTCATTTGGTGTCCTCTTGAAGTACAGCCTCTTATACCTTGGGCTGTTCTCACTCATCTGTGATGAACCAGATGCACTTTTCCACACTGAAGTTTTCTGCTACTCTGATACTTCTACTTCTATTTTCTACTTCTGATACGAGAATAACATCTTTATAGGTTTTACATAAATGTAACTTACAGGAATGAGGATGGGGAGGGAAGATGGAGAAGTATAGAATAAAACAAAAGGGGACATTTCAAGAACACAGTATTAAGTTCTTAGTACCCCTGGAAATTAACTCAACAACTTAAAATCTGAATTTGATTATCGTAAGTTATAGTCATTATCTTGATCTGCTCCTAAAACACTCCCCTTGGGTATCACTGACAGTCACACATTTCTGCTAAGAAACAACATAGGTGAGATAGTGAATAACAACTTAGCACACCAAGGTTAATGTTGATTGTAGATGTGTGAACATTGGGCAAGATACTCAGTTTTCTAGGTTTCATTCTTTCATTCAGACAACATATACTGAATACCCAGTACACCACATAGCTTCCTAAGACCTCCTCTACTTTACAAAATAAAGAAATTGACTTTAATGACTCCAAAGTGCCTTCCACCTCTAAAAGTGTAGCCGTTCTGGCATTACTAATATTTGAGACCAAAGAAGCTGTTCTTGGTTACACCTTGACGTCTTCATTTTTTTCTGAATACTTTTGTCTGCTCCCACTCCGAGGTGTTTCACTTTGCAATAATCACAAACCTTTAACTGAATCCAGTACTTATAAGTGCTTAGCTAATTAAATGGTTCTCTTAAATTAAAAATCCAGATTATATGTATAGCACAACCCACTCTAACTTGCCTAAGTATTGCTCTGGGTAGAGTAGGTAAAGGTTACACTTTCACATTTTCAATATCTATTGATCAAAGGCCTTACCTAAAAACTTTGTCAGGGCAAGAGTTGGGTCTTATGCCTCTTCATAGCTCCCTCGTTAATTAGCAGTGCCATGGTACCTTGGACTTACTCACTATTGGGGGGGGGGGGGGCGGTGCAGAATTGGAACCCAGGCTGCTGAGCCCAGAGTTCATGCTCAACTACTGCCCCAGGAATGGAGCTAGGCCAGATCTTCACCAACCAGTTTAGACAATACATGTATCACTTACAGCTACGGTGATGCCCTTTGTCCTAGTGTATGCTGATTAATAAAATCAAACTTTTTGAAAATTAATAGAATATGGATATGTGTGCAGTACTGGAACTGACAGTATAAATAGTTAGGATCAAAATAATAACTTTTAACTCACAAAAGTACTAGTACAATGACAGAGATTATCTAGCAAATTGCAACTACAGACTATTGTCCTCTCACTTGTCTTAGCTTCCTAATGGTAAATTTAGTATCAGCAAGAAATGCCAGTTACAACCTGCTGATGCAATGATATTTCATATATTTGATTGGAATGATGCCAATACTGTAAATAAAGCAAAATAAAGATATTCTGTTTCATTTTAAAAAGTGATGAATAGCTCTTTCTAGACTTATGTAAGCTTCCTGCATTTTATAACTTTTATAGCAGGATGAATTAGCATGATATGGTAAAACATGATGGCAGATGCCAAAGAAAATTAAGACTTTATGGGTGTAGAATTAAGAGGACTTCACATGTAGCATGGAAATAAGACAAAACACTGATTTTCAAACCAGTTACTAATCTGATTCTCTGTTCACATTATGGAGTTCTAGTTTGGGGCTTTACCAAAAGCAAGACTACTAACAACGCTGAACCCTGTCATATTTTATTTTAGTTCAGTGAGACAGACAAATAGTGATAAAGAGCTGAAATAAAAGAATCATCGTATCTCAGATGATCTTCTGTAAACAGGATTTCTATAATACTTCAAAGGCTCAAAATTGAAAAGTCAAACCTACATGTGTGTGTGTGTGTGTGTGTGTGTCTAGAGAGAGAGGAAGGGAGAGAGAAGGGAGGAGCAAGGACAGAGAGGTAGGGGAAGGTGAGGAGGAAGGAGAAAGGTAGAAATGGGAAAGATAAAAGATGAAAGTGGAGGAGTATGCTTCAAGCAACTAGATTCAGTCTAGAACCTAATTTGTAGAAGTACAATTACAGGAAAGAGACAATGACCGCAATTATAAGCCTCACTGTTATCTTTAACATTTAAGTAATTTTTCAAAGACACAAAAAGGACTTTAGACTTTATGTATTAGAAAAACATGTGAAAAGTATTAAATTCAGAATTTGTGCATAAGTATAAAAATAGACATATATTAACAATTTATATGTCAGAAAATATAGGACAGACATGGGTGCTACAGTACATAAAAATATAATGAAAAATAGATGCAGAAACCAGTGATTGAATAACATGGTTGTATAAACCAAACAAAACACTGACCCTCTCTCATACATATATTTAACCAGTGCTCTCATCATCACTAAATTATACTAGTATCACAATAAATAAGGTCAAGAGTTGTTTTAAACAAAGAAGCAGTATAATTTAACTCATTCTAGTAAAGAAAATAAATGACACATTATGGGTATGAGTTTTAATATAGGAGTTCACCACCCTAAGCCACCACAAAAAAGACTATATATGTGAAGTTCTCAGCAGAATTCTAGCACAAATTTTAGTTATATTTGCTTGGAGCATGGCCAGATATTTTTGTGAGTTTACATAATGGTTTAGATTTATACATTAAAACATGTATCACCTAATCCTCACTTGTCAATCATAGGCTCAAAAACTTTTCCATGAGGAAGACAGACTCACTATTTAAATTCAATATGCACCTCTCTACAGACAGTATTTAACAGGATGCGGAGTCCCTGAACACGGAAACACGGTATAGTTGGTTCACGTTGTTTGCAAATTCCACATTTTTTAGGTGGTTTACTTGCTAAAATTTATTCCTGGTTACACAAAAGATGGAAAATGTTGAGCCACCAGATGTACATTCCCAGTTAAAGGCAACCTCTGTCTTATATTTCAAGTCTACCAGTGTAATCATGTGTCCTTTCGAAGGCTTGCTTTGCCATGCCTCTCACATTTTGTAATGCTTTTTGCAGGTGGTTTTGCTGTTTATAATAGCCCCCACGTGTAGTGCTACATTGCCATCTCGTGTTCCTAAGTGCAAGAAGGTTGTGACACGCCTAAGGGAAAAAACGCCCTGTGTTAGGTAAGCTTCACTCAAACGTGAGTTATAGCATTACTGGCTTTGAAATAAATTTTGATGAATCATTAGTATATTAAAAAAGGAGTTTTTAATCAGAAAGCCACATAAAACAAGGTTATATATTGACAGTGGTTCCCAGGAACCTAATCCTGCCATTTCCCCTTGAGCAATACTTCAGTATCCCCTAATTCAATATTTGCGGTGACTTTATAGAATATTTGACTGTTATAAATAATGAGAACTGACAGTATTTGATTTTTTAGAAAGATTCTATTTACCTGGGATTATATATATGTAAGACAATATAAATAACAGTATCAGAAAGATCACTTGATAGATATAGTTGAAAAATAATATATATCAATTATTCAAAGTTCAGACTTACCTGGCTCCAGTTACCTGGACCATGGCCTTGAGATTGAAAATGAGAAAAAGATCTATAAATATCAGTTTTGTTGACCCCCTGCTTCTCCCAGCCTGAGGTCACTTCCTTCTGTCTCTCCCTCCTCCATATTCCTGGTTACTAAGACCTTACCTGTGGTATGTGTGAGCTCAGTCATGTTCAACTCTTTGCACCCAAATGGACTGGAGCCCACCAGGCTTCAGGGTCCATGGAATTTTTCAGGCAAGAATACTGGAATGGGTTGCCATTCCCTCCAGGGGATCTTGCCAACCCAGGAATCGAGCCCATGTCTCGTGTGTCTCCTGCATTGGCAGGCAGATTCTTTGCAATGCACCACCTGGGAAGCCCCAGTAGCTGACTAGGGCATTAGAAGTATGGCTATGGAATTGCATAGTTTGGGGTAGTGATTTGAGAGGCATAGAAAAGCAAGGCCTGGCTAAATGTAATGGTAAATGCAAGGAGCTCTGCAAGGAGAGCTAGAAAAACAGTTGGAGGGAATTTATGGTGTATTTTCATGCAAAATTTGGTGGTTAGTGATGTGGTTAGACAATGTTATGAAGTTCACTAAACTATGTGTAACCTTCCCATTAAACATCAGAATTACTGCCATTAACTTAATAAAAATCGTCTTGCTTTTCTCTCTCTCTTTAGAAACGAATACCTTCTCAAATCTGAGCATAGTTTCCATTTATCCACTCAACATTTATTAAGTACTTACTCTGTGTAAGCATTAGATGTTGGAAAGATACTGTTGTTGTCCACTTGGAACCCACAGGCCAGTGAGAAAAACAGTAATACTATCTCATATGCTAATGGGAGTAAGGTTGAACAATAGGTTATCTTTTTTCCTAGTTACAGCAGGAAACAGAGTGAGTGTGTGTTCTGATAGTTGTTCAGTTGCTAAGTCATGTTTGACTCTTTGTGAACCCACAGACTTCAGCACGCTAGGATCCTCTGTCCTCCACTATCTCCTGGAGTTTGCTCAAATGCATGCCCATTGAGTTGGTGATCCTATCTAACCATCTTGTCTTCTACTGTCCCCTTCTCCTTTTGCCTTCAATCTTTCCCAGCATCAGGATCTTTCCCAATGAGTCAGTTCTTTACATCAGGTGGCCAAAGTAACTTCAGCATTAGTCCTTGCAATGAATATTCAGGGTTGATTTCTCTAGGATTGAACGGTTTGATCTCTTTGAAGTCCAAGGGGTAATCAGGAGTCTTCTCCAGCACCACAATTGGAAAGCATCAATTCTTCGGTGCTCAGCCTTCTTTATGATCCAACTCTCACATCTGTACATGACTACTGGAAAAACCATAGCTTTGACTGCATGAACTTTGTCAACAAAGTGACATCTCTGCTTTTTAATATGCTGTCTAGGTTTTTCATAGCTTTTCTTCCAAGGAGCAAGTGTCTTTTAATTTCATGGCTGTAGTTACTGTCCACAGTGATTTTGGAGCCCAAGAAAATAAAATCTGTCACTGCTTCCACTTTTTCCTTTTCTATTTGCCTCCTCAGACACCCACTTTGCCTTCTTGCATTTCTTTTTCTTTGGGATGGTTTTGGTCATCACCTCCTATATGATATTTACCAATCTACATCCATATTTCTTCAGGTAATCTAACAGAGCTAACCTCATGAATCTATTACCTCCACTGTACAATCATAAGGGATTTGATTTAAGCCACACCTGAACTATCTTCATTCTTTCTGGAGTTATTTCTCCACTGATCTCCAGTAGCATATTGGGCACCTACCAACATGGGGAGTTCATCTTACAGCGTCCTATCTTTTTGCCTTTTCATATTTTTCATGGGGTTCTCAAGGCAAGAATACTGAAGTGTTTTGCCATTCCCTTCTCCAGTGGACCACATATCGTCAGAACTCTCCACCATGACCCGCCCATCTTGGGTGGCCCTACACGGCATGGCTCATAGTTTCACTAAGTTAGACAAGGCTGTGGTCCAAGTGATCAGATTGGTTACTTTTCTGTAGAGTGAATGTTTACATTTTAGGAATCAGTGAAATAAAATGGACTTGAATGGGTGAATTTAATTCAGATGAGTATTATATCTATGACTGTGGGCAAGAATCCCTCAGAAGAAATGGAGTAGTCATCATAGCCAACAAAAAAGTCTGAAATGCAGTACTTGAATGCAATCCCAAAAATGATAGAATGATCTCTGTGCGTTTCCAAGGCTAACCATTCAATATCACAGTAATCCAAGCCTATGCCCTGAACAGTAACACTGAAGAAGCTGAAGCTAAATGGTTCTATGAATACCTACAAGACCTTCTAAAACTAACACCCAAAAAAGATGTCTTTTTCAGTAAAGGGGAATGGAATGCAAAAGCAGGAAGTCAAAAAACACCTGGAATATCAGGCAAATTTGGCCTTGGAGTACAGAATGAAGCAGGACAAAGGCTAACAGAGTTTTGTCAAGAGAACGCACTGTTCATAGCAAACACCCTCTTCTGACAACACAAGAGAAGACTCTACACATGGACATCACCAGATGGTCAAAACCGAAATCAGATTGATTATATTCTTTGCAGCCAAAGATGGAGAAGCTCTATACAGTTAGTAAAAACAAGACTGAGAGCTGATTGCAGCTCAGATGATGAACTCCTTATTGCCAAATTCAGAATTAAAGAAAGTAGGGAAAACCACTAGACCATTTAGATATGACCTAAGTCAAATCCCTTATGATTATACAGTGGAAGTGAAAAACAGATTCAAGGGATTAGATCTGATAGAGTGCCTGAAGCACTATGGACAGAGGTTTGTGACATTGTACAGGAGACAGGGAGCAAGACCATCCCCAAGAAAAAGAAATGCAAAAAGCAAAATGGCTGTCTAAGGAGGCCTTACAAATAGCTGAGAAAGGAAGACAAGTGAAAAGCAAAGGAGGAAACGGAAGATATACCTATTTGTGTGCAGAATTCCAAAGAATATCAAGGAGAGACAAGAAAACCTTCCTCAGTGATCAGTGCAAAGAAATAGAGGAAAACAATAGAATGGGAAAGACTAGAGATCTCTTCAAGAAAATTAGAGATACCAAGGGAACATTTCATGCAAAGATGGGCACAATAAAGGATAGAAATGGTATGGACCTAATAGAAGCAAAAGATATTAAGAAGAGGTGGCAAGAATACACAGAAGACCTATACATAAAATATCTTCATGACCCATATAATCACGATGGTGTGATCGCTCACTTAGAGCCAGACATCCTGGAATGTGAAGTCAAATGGGCCTTAGGAAGCATCACTATGAACAAAGCTAGTGGAGGTGATGGAATTCCAGCTGAGCTATTTCAAATCCTAAAAGATGATGCTGTGAAAGTGCTGCACTCAATCAATATGCTAGCAAATTTGGAAAACTCAGCAGTAGTCACAGGACTGAAAAAGGTCAGTTTTCATTCCAATCCCGAAGAAAGGCAATGCCAAAGAATGCTCAAACTACTGCACAATTGCACTCATCTCACATGCTAGTAAAGTAATGCTCAAAATTCTCCAAGCCAGGCTACAGCAATACATGAGCTGTGAACTTCCAGATGTTCAAGCTGGATTTAGAAAAGGCAGAGGATTCAGAGATAAAATTTCCAAAATCCACTGGATCATCAAAAAAGGAAGAGAGTTCCAGAAAAAACATCTACTTGTGCTTTACTAACTATGCTGAAGCTTTTGACTGTGTGGATCACAACAAACTGGAAAATTCTGAAAGAGATAGATATACCAGACCACCTGACCTGCCTCTTGAAAATCTGTATGCAAGTCAGGAAGCAACAGTTAGAACTGGACGTGGAACAACAGACTGGTTCCAAACAGGGAAAGGAGTACGTCAAGTCTGTATATTGTCACCCGGCTCATTTAACTCATATGCAGAGTACATCATGAGAAATGCTGGGCTGGAGGAAGCACAAGCTGGAATCAAGATTGCCAGGAGAAATATCAATAACCTCAGGTATGCAGATGACACCACTCTTATGGCAGAAAGCAAGGAAGAACTAAAGAGCCTCTTGATAAAAGTAAAAGAGGAGAGCGAAAAAGTTGGCTTAAAGCTCAACATTCAGAAAACTAATATCATGGCATCTGGTCCCATCACTTCATGGCAAATAGATCAGGAAACATTGGAAACAGTGACAGAGTTTATTTTCAGGGGCTCCAAAATCACTCCAGATGGTGACTGCAGCCAAGAAATTACAAGATGCTTACTCCTTGGAAGAAAAGTTACGACCAACTTAGACAGCATGTTAAAAAGCAGAGACATTACTTTGCTAACAACAGTACATCTAGTCAAAGCTATGGTTTTTCCAGTAGTCATGTATGGATATGAGAGCTGGACTATTTTTCAGCTGAGTGCTGAAAAATTGATGCTTTTGAACTGTGTTGTTGGAGAAGACACTTGGGAGTCCCTTAGACTGCAAGGAGATACAACCAGTCCATCCTAAAGGAAATCAGTCCTGAATATTCACTGGAAAGACTGATGCTGAGGCTGAAACTCCAATATTTTGGCCACCTAATGCTAAGAACTGACTTATATGAAAAGACCCTGATGCTGGAAAAGATTGAAGTTGGGAGGAGAAGGGGATGACAGAGGATGAGACAGTGGGATGGCATCACTGACTCAATGGACATGAGTTTGAGTAAACTCCAGGCGTTGGTGATGGACAGGGAGGCCTGGAGTGCTGCAGTCCATGGGGTCACAAAGAGTCAGACACGACTGAGTGACCGAACTGAACTGAACTGAATTGTCTAGTGGTTTTCCCTACTTTCTTCAATTGAAGCCTGAATTATAATAGCTCATGATCTGAGCCACAGTCAGCTCCACGTCTTGTTCATGATGACTATATAGAGCTTCTCCATCTTTGGCTACAAGAAACATAATCAGTCTGATTTTGGTATTGGCCATCTGGTGATGTCGATGTGTAAAGTCATCTATTGGGATGTTGGAAAAAGGTGCTTGCTATGACCAGCATGTTCTCTTACCAGAACTCTGTTAACTTTTGTATGGCTTCATTTTGTACTCCAAGGCCAAACTTGTGTGTTGTTCTGGGTATCTCTTGACTTCCTACATTATATTCAATCCTCCATGATGAAAAGGACACCTTTTTTTGGTGTTAGTTCTAGAAGGTGTTCTAAGTCTTCATAGATCCAGCCAGCTTCAGCTTCTTTGGCATCAGTGGTTGGGGCATAGATTTCGATTGCTGTGATGTTGAATGGTTTGCCTTGGAAACGAACTGAGATCATTTGGGCTTTTTTGAGATGGTACCAAAGTACTGAATTTCAGACTCTTCTGTTGACTATCAGGGCTACTCCATTTCTTCTAAGGGATTCTTGCCTGCAGTAGTAGATATAATGGTCATCTGTACTGAATTCTCCCATTCCCATCCATTTTAGTTCACTGATTCCTAAGATGTTGACGTTCACTTCTGCCATCTCCTGCTTGACCACATCCAATTTACCTTGATTCATGGACCTATGCAGTATTGTTCTCTATAGCAGAAATTTTACTTTCACCATCTGACATATCCACAACTGAGTGTCATTTCTGCTTTGGCCCAACCACTTCATTCTTCCTGAAGCTATTAGTAATTGCCCTCTGATTTTCCCCAATGGCATAATGGATACTTTCCAACATGGAGGCTTATCTTCTGGTGTCATATCTTTTTGCCCTTTTATCCTGCTCATGGGGTTCTCATGGCAAGAATACTGGAGTGCATGGCCATTTTCTCCTCGAGTGAACCACGTTTTATCAGAACCCTTCACTATGACCCATACATCTTGGATGGCCCTGCATGGCATGGCTCATAGCTTCATTGAGTTATGCAAGCCCCTTCACCATGGCAAGGCTGTGATCCACAATGCTGACATTAGAAACTGATAAATGGATCCTTGAGCATGTATGTCAATTTATAAATTAAGATGGCAACAGTGGTTCTGAAACTTCAGATTCCTAAATTCTCAAGCACAAAATTAAGTACCCTGGGGACCTTGTTAAAATGCAGATTCTGAAGCAATAACTGTGGTGTGGGGTCTGAGACTTTACATTTGTGGCAAGCTCCTAGTTGTTACAGATGCCACTTGTCTGCAGACCATGCTTTGAATAGCAAAGCATTAGGGTACAAAGCTTTCACCCAGTGACCCTGGAAAAACTATTGGTTTTCAGCCCTACCTCTAGACATTCTGAGTCAACAGTCCCAAAATGGGCCAGTAATGCAAGTAATTTCAATGCAGATGGTATTCAGACAACACTTTTATAAAGCACTGATTTATGAGCTCATAAACCTTTCTTCATTAGCAGTCTCCTTCTAAGATTAACACATGTTTTCTAATTCCTGCCACCTGGATATTTTTTTAAACATACCTTGTAATTTTATAAAGACCCAGAATCAGGCTGAAAAATAACACATTGTACTCAAAGTTAAAATGGAATTCAGGAAACATAGCCAAACATCTTTGTTTGGAAAAAATATGTCAGCATTTATTATTAATGTCTCAGGTGTTCTACTAGAGGCTAGGGTTACAAGATTGTGAAAAATAAATCCAAGTCCTTTTAAATAAGGCTGTTTCAACTGAGCAAATATGGACTGAAGGCTGAATGAGACTCTGTGCGCGGTCCAGGGGCATCTCACAGGCTTGCGGGAAGCAGGCTCATTTCTTTATAAACTATACCATAATTAAGGGAATTTTCTTTTGGGTCTCCTATGACATCTTCCAAAATTATCCTGGGATTTTTTAAAATATGTGTGTCATATGTAGATCCTTTTGCCCACCCAAACTATAATTACTCAGTTCACAAAGTACAAAGCACGTGCTCAACAAATCCTGATTTTATTTAAAAGAACTGAGTTTCTAAATTTCAAATGGTTACTACACGGAACTAATTATCAAAGACAATGATTTGTGATTCAAGCTTTATAATGTATTGTAAGTCTTGCTTTTAAATACCTGGTCTGTTTTATTCCTGATATTCAAATTTCTATAATAACACTGGCATTTTCTTCTCTATGTTAATAGAACAACACTTTATTAGTAGAAGGATGAAAAATCCACAAGGCATTCTTCCATTCCCCTCCCTGATTTTATTTCTAAATAACTGCTATTAGAGCAGAGAAGACAATATTTAAGATTTAATAATGTTGAAATGCCCAAACATAAGTTTCTTTTTGTAAGACAGTCATGTCAAATATTTTGGAAACAGAGAAAATGATTCCAATAAAAATCATTTTAGTTACAAAAAGAGCCTGGTTTCTCCTGGGAAAAGTCTATGATCTGCGACACTGCTAGCTCAAGAAAGATGAAGACTGTTTTGCTTTCATTTATGTTTCAACATGACCAGTTAACCTTGAAAATACCAAATAAATGTCACAGAAAAGAACACAACCTAAAATTCTTAGAGCAAAGATAGTTTCAGGTATATTTCTGTAGTTAAAGAAAGGCAGACTGGATGTTGCAACTGACAAGCCACTGAAGAAATGCTAAACTGTTGAGAATGTGAAAGCAGAAGAAGTATAGAAAGAAAGGTGCAGCCACACTAAAAAGTATGATTTGTAATTGCTGCCAGAGCGGCGTATCAGCATCACTTTTATCCTGACATCTGCTGTATGGTCCTGGAAATTTCCCCCGCTACAATTCTTAATCTTACAGGGTTTTCTAAATATGTCTAGAGAATAAAGTTTTATCTTCAGTGGATTGTTAGATAGGGTACAATTTCATTTTTGTTCAAACTGATGTATTAGCTACCTGATCAGTTCAAACTGATGGACTTCTAAGCCAGAAAATACTTCTAAGATGAAGTTGCAGGGGCATGATGTGTGTTTGTTCTCATTCTAGCTTACCTGGGTAGCAGCCAATAATTATTTCCATTTTAGGTAATGTAGGACCTGTAGACCCACTTCTAGCCCCATCCAAAAGGCTAAACTCGTATTTACATCATTTCCTTTTTAGTGATCAGTGGGAGGGAGGATGATTTTAATCATAACGCCAACAAAACAGTGGCTAAATCAATGCATACATAAAACCCTAAAAAATGGAGAATAATGTTTTAAATAATGGCCATAATATCCATGTAGATATGCCAAACTATAAATTTGAATGTTCAGAATCTTTAAGAATAATTTTGTCCTTCACTGCAACCCTCCCCTCCAATTTGTAGTAGCAGTCAATTAATACCCTGCTATTTCCACTCTTGTGTTCAAGGCATATTATAAGGAATGATAGCTATTAAAATCCCCAAGTCTTATTAAACTTTGAGTATTTTGTTTTTAATATGAGACCAACTGATAGAACATTACTTCCTCATATACCAAGGGGAAAAAAGGAAACAGAAAACTTACATTTTAACACCGAAATATGTTTAAATCTAAAATTTGAAATACAGTAATGTAATTATACTGACATCTTTTGTAAGTGATAACACATGATAACACATAATTGAATGGCTCCTGTACCAGAAGAACCACAACTATGGAAAAAGACAAAGAGCCTAATTTATTCTGACTAATCAGGATTGATGTTAATTAAAGAAGAGTGCAAGATAATGACTTCTCATTACCACCTGATAGATGGAAATAGATTGCTCTTCTTCTAGGTAAAATAGCAATTAAGTAACTTTTTAAAAAGGATTTATTTTCAGAAGACTTTCTTCTATAATTGGTGAATTATCCATAAAATGATCTTCCCATGAACTCATCTAAAAAAGTGGATTTCATCAAAGGCTACTTATTCTATGGTATTTATCACATTTTGTTGGATGTGTACAAGATAAAGACAACAGTTGGAAAGGCAGTAATCAGGGCAAAACTGACTTGCATATTTTGTGGAATGTTTCACATTAAAGAACATAGTCTAACAAAGTGATTAAAGCTCAAGGTCAAATCCAAATTCCTTCATCAGTCAACTCTGGGACCTGCACCGAGTGTTTTGACCTCTCTAATGCTTAACTTTCTCATCTGTAAAATTTTAAAAACAATAGATTTTGCTTCATAAGGCTACTGTATTAAATAAAATTATCTATGTGGTATCCATTGCACAGAAATGGATATTACATAGGTGTCCTGGTATATTGAAGGACTTTAATGAATATGGGCGACTGTATTAGTCTCTTATTGCTACATAGTAAATCATCACAAACCTAGTAGCTTAATGCAAATGTATTATCTCACGGGCTCCTTGGAGCAGTAGTCTGGACTCAGATGAAAGAGACCCTCTGCTCAGCGTCTCTCCAGGGGAAGTCAAGATATTAGCTGGAGGTGCAATCTCATCTGGGTCTCAGGGTCTTCTAAGTTCACTTTTTTGGGCAGAATTCAGTTTCTATGATTGGGAGACCGAGACCTTTGGCAATTAAAGGCTGCCCGCATTCCCTGCCACATAGTCCGTCCACAATCTGTTTCTTCAAAGCAAACAGGAGTGCATCTGCTGCTGCTTCCCTCTCCCTGACTTCTTTCATCTCTAACTTCTAAATCCTTTTTAAAAGATTTCATCTCATTAAGTCAGGCCCTCCCATGGTAATCTCCTTTTGATTAACTTAGAGCCATCCAATTAGGAACCTTACTTACACCTGCTAAATACTTTCTCCTTTGCCAAGCACAGTAACTTAATTACTGATATAATAATAGCCCATTAACTCACAGTTCTCACCTGCATTCAAGGGGCCTGATTCTCACCAGGGAGTACAATTACAACGGCAATCCTAACTAGAGAATCCCTTATAATCAACTCTCTATCCATGGGTTCCACATCCTCAAGTTCAACCAACCTCAGATGGAATGCCCAACCTCAGATGGAACGGTATTATTAGAATCCACGATACAGAGGGCTGACTGTATTCCTTGTACTACATCATTTTATATATGGGACTTCAGCATCTGTGGATTTTGACATTTAAAGGGGCTCCTGGGACCAATCCTTTGCAGAGGGTGAGTGAGGACTATAGTCTAATTACACTTGGTTTCATTGGTTCTTCCCTTGGACTTTGCTTCCTTAAAGGACTTTGTCCTGAGAAAAACAAGAGGACATTCTATTGGATGCCATTATGACCCAGCTTGGGACTGTCATATTTGCTCCCAATATCAGCCTGGTAGAGGTACAAGTAGAATAGGAAACACAAGGAAAAAATTAGATAAGAAAAAAGGTCACTCTAAAAATTAGTGAAAAAATATACTGATGAAAAATATTACTGCATTTCTATTGCTGTGAAGAAGAATGCCCTCTTCCCAAAGATGCCCAAGGCATAATCCCTGGAACTGTTGACTAGATCACTGTTTATGGCAAACGGGACTTCACAGACATGATTAAGATAAAAGACCATCAGATGGATGGTCCTACTCTGCACTATGTGGGTGGTAACCAATCTCACCACATCAGTCATTGAAAACAGGAATCCTTTTGGCTGTGGTCAGAGAAAGAGACACTATGAAGAGTCAGAGGGCTATTGTTGCTTTGAACCTAAAGGAAGGGAGCCACCAGCCAAAGAATAAGTGTAGCCTCTAAAAGCTGGAACAAGCAAGCAAATCAATTTTCTCTTAGATCCTAAAGAGAAAAACTCAGCCCTGTAAACACTAACTTTAGCCTAATAAGACCTGTATCAGACTTCTAACATAGAAAATTGTAGGATAATAAATTTCTGTGGTTTTAGGCAGTAACTGTGGCAACTGATTATAAGAACAACAAAAAAATTACTATAAATACTAATGAAAATTTTGCAAACACTACTCGGGAGTGGCGGGGAACAGTTATTTCAGCAGAGGAGCAAAAGACTGTGTGGAAAATAAGGAATTGAAAAGCAAGCCAATTATTGCTCTGTCCTCCTGTCCTAGCCTATGTCTATTACAACACCTCCACCAGGTTAATTGCCCTCTCAGGACACTTAGAACATACAGACAGGCGGTGTTACAATGCTGAATGCCCAGGCTGAGAAACCCAATAAATCTAGGTTTGAATTCCTACTTTGTCACTTAGGAGATCTGTGACACTGTGATAAGTAAAGAGTTAGATCCTCAGTTTCTTCATCTCTGTGATTAAAGACAATTATGCCAAAAAGGGGCTTCCCTGACGGCTCAGTCGGTAAAGAATCTGCCTGCAATGCATTCAATTCCTGGATTGAGACGATCCCCTGGAGAAGGGCATGGCAACCCACTCCAGTATTCTTGCCTGGAGAATCCCATGGACAGAGGAGCCTGGCGGGCTGCAGTTCATAGGGTCACAAAGAGTCAGACATGACTGAGCACACACACGTATGTCCAAAGAATTGTCAAAATGATTTCTAGTGAATATTTAAATAATGATCAACATATAGTGTATCAGGAGTGAATTTTCACTCTTTATCATCGTTGTAAATTTTTCCGGTGAGTGACACAAACCAAAGAGAACTTAGATGCCCAAAGTTCTCATCAAGAAAACCACAGAGAGGTGAAGGGAAATGGGTGAAGTGAGAGACTGAGATTGACGAATACACCCTATTCTTTACAGGAAAAGAATCTTAAAAAGAGTGGATTTATGCATACATATAACTGATCCACATATACCTATTAATTTGACTAATAACATTTTTAAATTCAAAAAAGAGAGAGAGAAAACTCAATCTCAATGCCTATAGCCTCTATTTTTTTCACTATTGTTTATAGCCTCCATTGATAAAACATGGCTTACGTGAGAGAGTTTCTCAAACCATTTTACACGTAAAGATACACGTTTGACACATTTTCATGCTCTTATTAAGGATAGATTTTTGTAACACTCATAGAATCTGGGTCCCAGAGGACTATGGAGAATGACATACAACACACTCTGTTAATTATTTATGCCAACTATACAATACCAAATACATATGAAGAACACTATGAAGTTCTTCTGAATGACTAACTCTCAAACTGTATATCTTATCTGAAGTGTCCTGGGTTGGGTTCTGCAGAAGCACCGCATAAAATGAAGGTTCCTGTGAAAGCGATTTATTGGAGGTGCGCTCTCTGGAGAAGGGGGATGAACAAGCAGAACAGGGCAAGAGGAAAAGCTAAGCGTCAGTGCGGCCTGTCTGAGAGACAGATTCCAGCCCAGCGCTGTGAGGAGTTAGCATGCACTGCACCAGAGAGCTGCACCCACCTCCAGCCGCGGGGGTATCTGTGCGCTCCTGCGTCAGCCAAGGGGGCACGCACCAGCTATTAGAAGTCAACAGGTAGAGCAGCCAGAGGTGATGCAGTGGGATGGGGAGATGCGGACACACAACAGCACCTACCACAGAGAACGATCCCAGATGCCTGCGTCAGAACTAGATCTTAAATTACAACATTAAATCACAGATGTCTAGAGCATAACACTAGTTTTAAATCATATTTTCCCTAGAAGAATACGAACGCATAAATCTTGCAAATAAGCAGTTTCAAAGTCTAGGTCGGGGCTGCGGGCAGACTTTTGAAAAAGGACAACCTTAGAACAAACTAATAAACAATCTAGTAAAATATGCATCGCTAATTATGACAGAAAGATTGTATTACTAGTTACAATATCAGTTACATGTTCCTCTAGGATATGTCAATATTTTCAAGGAATATAAATCATGACACTCTGACCAATGTGGGGTTGATTTTAAAACCACCTTGTAATGTTACATTTTAAATCAACTATATTGCTTCAAATAAATAAATAAAATCACCTCATAGCAAAGTTATTCAGAGACTTCTAGACCTTTCATGCATCACTTTTAACTACTGTCCTGCTGGATAGATGTATCCCATGACAAACCAGGTGTCTGTCCCACACAAAACCGTAGAAGTAGCCCTTTCAACGCATCGCATTGCTCAGAACTATAAAAACCAAAATAAACAAAATAATAAACGTCAGTATTATTCAAATACCTACTTCTTGATAAAGAAGGTTAAAAGAAAGACCAGACCCTAGCCAGTGCAGATACAATTACATCATGTTTTGTAAGAGGCAAGGAGCCACTATTTGATACATGGGTTCATGTGTTTTGGGCTTCCCTGGTGGCTCATATGGGAAAGAATCTGCCTGCAATGCAAGAGACCTGCGTTCAGTCTCTGGGTCAAGAAAATCCCCTGGAGAAAGGAATGGTGACATACTCCAACATTCTTGCCTGGAGAATTCCCTGGACCGAGGAGTCTGGTGGGCTACCGTCCATAAGGTCACAAAAAGTCAGACACGACTGAGCAACTAACATTAATGTGTTTCAAAAACAAACTGCCACTATCCACTGTTTTTGATAAGATCTTTAGGTTGATAAAAATAAAATGAATTTTTCTTCTATAAATATACCCTAAAATATCTTTTGATAAATATTTTTGTTTTCTATGGGCTCAAAGAATGAAATTTTCTAAGTAAATTTTCCTGTTAGCTAAACTTACCTATGGAGAATTACAGATATATAATTAAAATAAATGATCATTTTATTTTTAAAAGCCTTGTTCTTTTTAACAAGATAGTGTTGATACATGTAGACTTAGAAATGAGTCAATTATAAAACAAATAATAATTTATTCATATCATTCATTATCACTGATAATAAATTACTCATATTATCACTGATCAAAAATAAAAATAACCTCATTTTTACTTATGAATTCATAAGCCACAAACATTAACTTGCTGACATATATATTAATGCAAATCTTAGCATTTTGGAAAATCTATTTCCAGATAGGAACATGTGGCAAATAAACAGTATATTTTCTATAGTACGACTCTGAATATCTACCTCCGAAGCTATATAGAAAGAGTTGTTTAATAACATCTAGAGAGCAAGACCTGTCCTGGGAGTCTCCCTAGTGAATCATCTCATCTTATATTCTTTGTCAAACTATAAATGAATTAAGTTTTTTACTCATTGTTAAGTAGGATGCACCAAAAGTAATTGAATGTGGTAATCAAAAATTTGTTAAACCTGTCACTGTACATCATCATCAGCTTCAAATCCAACATAGCACAACTGGCTTATGAGGAATCAAGTCCATGTTAAGGTCGAGTGAGTAATGCACACTCTTCAGTAAAATAAATTAGACTCCAAGTAGATGAGCAGAATAAAGGACGCTCACGTGACTGGTGTAAATAAGGTAAAACATAGAATTTATGGAGTGGTAAATAGGTTTCCTGAGCAATGTGGGCTAAATAGTCTTCATTACAGATTCTCAACTAGCAGGCATGTCATAGGTAGATCAAGGCCAGAGTCTAAAAACAAAAATCTACTTAATTCAGTATCTTGCTTTATGATTGATACATTAAAATCAAATAGTCACATGTGTAACTATCAATACTATACATTATATTCTTCTCACTGCTGAAGAAGTACTGAAAATTAAAAGTGAGTAAGACTAACAAACCTCAGTTCAGTTGCTCAATCGTGTCTGACTCTCTGTGACCCCATGGACTATAGCATGCCAGGCCTCCCTGTCCATCACCAACTCCCTGAGATTGCTTAAAGTCATGTCCATCGAGTCGGTGATGCCATCCAACCATCTCATCCTCCGTCGTCCCCTTCTCCTTCCGCCTTCAATCTTCCCCAGCATCAGGGTCTTCTCAAATAACAAACCTCACTGTACCCAAATAACAAACCTCACTGTACTGTTAAACTGTAAAGAAGGCTTTGAGGGAAAGAATATCCCATCATTGTCTCATATTAGTTTTTTTAGTTAAAAATTATGGTTACACTCACAGCAAAAAATTTTACTACAGGTTTTGTGCAATGGTAGAAAATACTTTGAAATAATTGGTAAGGATATGTTTATTTGCTAAGAAATTAAAGTTATACTGGTGTGTGCACACTCATAAAAGGGTTTAGGTGAAACTGTGTGTTTTAGGGCATGACTGGAATTGGCATAAATATTAAATAAAACCTAACAAATAGGCATTTGTTTTACTGATTTGTTTGGGAAGTTTAGAAATAAACACACAACACTTGTGTAAATGCCAGTTATAGCTCAGTTTTGACACTGCACAAGTCTGAAATTTAATATCTTTTCATCCAGGGGTTATGTAAATTTTAAATTATAGCCATGGAATGTACAAACAAGATGGTTTGGGACTAGAAATTTGATTAATTTGAAACTAAAGGACTGGAATGCCCATTTTCCTACCAACTTTACCTCCTCAGTATCACAATATCTGAAAAATCAAATTAACAGTTATAATGTTTTCTGGTCAGTATGTCATGAGAGCAAAAGATGCTTGCAGTCCTAATGAATATTTTGTTTCATTTGAGCTAAGTTATAACAGATGGGTGACTTTGAATTTCTAGAGACCAGGATGCATACATCTTTTTACATATTTTAGATAATACATTTGATAAAAATTAAATATTAACAAGTTTTCATTTCCTCCATCTGCCTCTAGTGTAATTTTCTAGATTTCATATATCCCTGTCACTTCAGCATATTTCCATCGCATGTCACACATTAAGAGATTTTTCAGTGGTCATCTTCTCTGTTGGTCATTTCCTGATGCCTAACATCCAGCTTCATTAATCTCAACAGTAATGTCTATAAATGTCTATATATCTTGATACAGAACTGATTCCTTCTCAGAAAACCTTCTGAAGATAGCTGACTTCACCCTTTTGGATTTGTAATGCTTGCCGTAATAACATGAGAGCTCTTGGTAAGTGCCCTGGTGTTTTTCTGATTTTACTTTAGGCATGCTTTGGGGTCTTCAAGTATATTGCTGGCCTATTGACTTTTGAAGAAATGTGTGACTTTCAATTATCATTTTTACCTATTGGTAAAGGAATTTCTTTTTATTTGAGATTTGGTCCTGAACAGTTCATATAGAAGGTAGACAGTATTATCATTGTTCAAAAAGTTCATTCAGGACCTACTGTACTCATATATAATAATGCCTACTTTTGTGTATTTTAAGCATTTACCCTAGCAATTAAAAAGATAAACACATGTTTAAGATAGTATCATTATTTTAGGCCTATGAGTCCGTGTACACTTTTTTCTAGTCTACGACTACTTAAGACTTGTAATTTCATCTGATCTTTGTTGTCTGGGGCTCACTGGTTAGTAGATGGTTGTTCCCTCAGAGGCTGTTACCTTTCATGGGCAAGCTTATGGTAGATATATTGGGAGTGTAGGGGGACCTTATGTCCAAAATGGACATCATCAGCTGCTGATCCTCTCTCCTGCATAAAAATAAAGCCAGTGCCTAATGTGAAAGCTATTCAGTACTTTCTACATCACAGAATTTTTTTAAAACATCAAAGATTGTATATTTGAGTGAATTAGTTGTACCAGTGACTCTGTGTCAATTAATACTATTTGGTGATGGTCCTGGCCTTACTTAAGTATTTCAAAAATGTTTTAAAGATCTACATAATTAACACCATCATCATTTAAGTATCCCTTGTGTCTGTGGCAACTGTAAAATATTCTTTGGTAGAGAGTGCAAAATAATAGAAGACTGATCCTACACTGAGGAATTTATAATTTAATCAGGGTGTACATGGATGAAATGAAAATCCAAAAGATTAATAATATATATACATTAGTTCCAGGTGTTATGGTTTAGTCAGTTAAGTCTTTAACGGTTACAGAATACAAATATATTTCTTCATAAAAGCACACATGCCTTAATCACACAAAACAAAGACACTTTAGGCCGTTACACAGACCATGATAGACTGCAAGAAAGGAGAGGTGGTATAATAGTAAATTCAAGCTGGTCAGTTTTCGTCAGTCTTTAGCACTAGAAAAATCCCTATATTATGAATGAGCCTGCATAAGCTCAACATAGACCCTCAGGTCTCAATACATAAACAAAACTGCCACTTTGACATCACAGCAAGCCAGGGAATGGTTTGAATCATTTTAAGAGACAAAATCTAAGATGGTTTTGACCACCTCCATTTTTTTTTCAACTACATTTTAATAAAAATTTCCAAAAACACAGTAAAATTGGGAAAAAATTAAGTGAATAGCTTTACTCTAGTCACCAGAAATTCCACAATTGACATTTTTCCAGATTTCTTTATCATTTATCTAGTCACCTATCCAACCCTCTATGCATCCATCAACCCACCTATATTTTGAATGCATTTCAAAATAAATTGCAGGTACCAGTATATTTCCCATCTAAACCTTCAGCAAATATATCATTTTTATTTTAAAATGTTTAAGGTTAGGAGTTTCTCTGGTGGCGTAGTGGTTGAGGGTCTGCCAGCCAACACAGGGGACACAGGTTCAATCTCTAGTCCAAGAAGATCTCACATGCCAAAAAAAAAAAAAATTAAAAAAGAAAAGATCTCACACGCCCGGAAGCAGCTAAGCCCCAGAGCCACAACCACGGAAGTCCACGAGCCTACAGCCCCACTCCGCGGCAAGAGAAGACCCTGCAGCGAGAAGTGTGCACACCGCATCGGACAGTAGCCCCCACTCTCTGCAACCAGAGAAAGCCCGTGCACAGCAGCAAAGAACCAGCACAACCACAAACAGATAACTCAGAAAAACCGTTGTCGGGTTAAATGCAGTGCCATGAAATGTATAAATCTTAACAGCACCGTTAAGGAAGTTTTGACGGATGTGGAACCTGTGTGACCTACACACCCATTTTTCAAAGAGATACTCTTAGTGCTTTGATATGAAATATCAAGAGGTAGACTATTACTATCACCCCAGAAATTTACCTTATGCTCCCTCCCAAATAATCCCCACTTCTCCCAGAGACGACCACTATGCTTTTAGTTTTTCCCACCAAAGATTAGGTTACTGGCTCTCCTCTAGCCGAGTGATGCCCTCCTCCCCCTGTCCCTGCTGAGATTCCGTGGGACTCTGCGCAGTCAGCCCTGCTCACATTTAGTCTCAGGCAGTCAGGGAGATTTGGAGGGTCAGTTGCTAATACTACCTAAATTGAAAATTCCATAGCCAAGACACTCAGCATGTATCTTACAAGGTTGTGTTGAAAAATGAGTGAGATCATGTGTGTGAAGGCACATTGCTTTCCAGTCCCTGGAAAATAGCGAGCAGGTAAGAAATGCTTTTTTAAGTGTGTCCAATCCCTGTGCATTACTTCACCTCTTCGTACCACCCCTGCCACCTGCTTTCTTCCCCTCTCTGGTTCCAGGCTTCAGCCTCCTCATCTCTCTCCTCTGTGAGAAGGTGCCGCACGTGCTGACAACTGCGTGCCCATCTTGGGTCCATGGCACCAGAACTACTGATGCTTCACTCTCCACATCTGCTTCCTGCCCCACTGCCTCCCTCTCTCTCTCTCACACACACACTTCCCAGTTTTGATTCTCTTCTACTCCTCTCAACAACTCAGCCTTGAGAAAGGCAAGGCAGACAAGAGATAATAGCGGAATCATCCCTGGAATTCATAGGTTGTTAGAGGGGCAGCCAGATCCCTGGCACATCCTCCACCTGAACAAACACCCACAGAAATATCCCAGATATTGTGATTCTGAAAATGTGAAGAGAATAAAAGTCAAAGAAGGACAGAAATAAGGACAGAAAAAAATGACACAGTCAGAAGAGGTACAAAGGAAAGCAAATGGAGTGAGAATTAAAAATAAAGGTAGCATGTGTTTATTTCCAATATTCTGGGAGGTGGGTCATAGAAGATCCTGCTGTGATTTATGTCAGAGAGTGTTTTGCCTATGTCCTCCTCTAGGAGTTTTATAGTTTCTGGTCTTACATTTAGGTCTTTAATCCATTTTGAGTTTATTTTTGTGTATGGTGTTAGAAAGTGTTCTAGTTTCATTCTTTTACAAGTGGTTGACCAGTTTTCCCACTTGTAAATCCATGGCTGATTATGTCAATGTATGACAAAAACCACTACAATATTGTAAAGTAATTAGCCTCCAACTAATAAAAATAAAGGAAAAATAAATAAATAAAAATAAAAATAAATTAAAAAATTAAGGTAGCAGTTTTTTGCTCTGCTTTGCTTTCAAGAACTCAAGGATTGGAAGGGAAAGTGAGAGTCACTCAGTCAAGCCTCTCTTTGCAACCCCATGGACTATACAGACCATGAAATTCTCCAGGCCAGAATAATGGCGTGGGTAGCCATTCCCTCCTCCAGGGGATCTTCCCAACCCAGGGATCGAACCCAGGTCTAGCTCATTGCAGGTGGATTCTTTACCAGCTGAGTCACAAGGGAAGCCCAAGGATACTGGAGTGGGTAGCCTATTCCTTCTCCAGCAAATCTTCCCGACCCAGGAGTCGAATCAGGGTATCCTGTATTGCAAGCAGATTCTTTACCAACTGAGCAAAGTCTCAGCCTAAAAGGAGAGCAGAGAATACGAAATTGAGCAACAGTTGTCTTGGGGAAGGACTGGAGAATGGACTTTCTAGTGGGAAAAGACTAAGAAGCACCTCACAAGGAGACATCTAAATTATTTTCCATGGTCTTCAGGCCCCTGCTTCTGCACACACTTTCAAGGCACAATAAACCTTTCCTTGGTTCATTGATTAGAGTGAAGCAACTGAAAATATTTTTATCTTGTCTAAATTCCTTCTCACTGTTTTCTACTCTTCTACCTGTTCTTTTTAACGCCCCCTCCCATTTCTGATAAACATCTGGATCAGCTATTCTGGGGACTATGCTTTCAAACTTGCTTCGTTCTTCAGTCCTTTTCCTTTTCTTCAATTTCTATTTCTATAATTGGCATCTTTTTTCTTCAGAAGTAATGGCCAGTATATTAAGCAGAATAAATGGTGTTTGTAAGTCTAACACATATAACAACTCTTTTATAAATATTTGAGAAATTATTACTCTTATCTTGTCTAACAGGTATTATGAAAAATTTAATATATGTAAAACATGATGGAATAAAAAGAATAAAGCTAAGTACCAGGGAACACTATCACATTTCTTGTGCTCACTCTGCCATGAAAGCAACTTCATGAACACTTTATGATGAAGGTTGGACTGAATAATGGCCCAAATAAAATTTTAATTTTCTTTCATTTTAGTCTTATTGAGTACTTATGCCTCATCCTTAAAAAGGATAAAATATGCTTTCCACTATTCACAAAAAGAATTATATTTGTGTGGATACTATTGTGCAATTACTCCATAGATCTCTTCTGAGACATTCAAGGAGTTTTAAATATGGCAAATATAAAATGGGACCTTAAATGTTGGTGAAGACACTAAACAATAAGCACAAATGGTTTAGGAAGAATATTCTTTACTGAGAAACAATGGAAAAGTGTTTGTGAAAGAACTGATCACAGTGTCAAAACTGGCATTTTTCAGGGGAATTGGTGCATTTCCCCATTAAACTTGTAATGACTTGGATCCAAAGCATATTTAATTCATGGATCACTGCTGCAATATTGTGTCAACATGTACTTAGGGAGTCTTCACTGTATGGATCACTGCAGTGATAGACTGTAATGGTTCCTTGTCTATCAAGTTAATGCCTATTATCACAGCACACTAATACAAGGGTTATTGATAAGACAATCTACAGCCCAATTTCTTACCTTAAAAGAAATTTCTGACAAACCCTTAACATTATAAGTAAGAGGATTAAAAAAAGAACAGAACTAGTTGCTAAGATTTCTTACAAAAGCTATTTATAAAACATAAGCTTTCTCCAGTTTCACTCTATATTTACATGATCATTTTAATATTGAATTTTTCCTAAACTCTATATTCTTAAAGGATATATTCAGTTATTCTACTTTTTCTGGCCACCGCTATGGGTAATTTTGTTTGACCATTTTAACAGTAAAAAATGTTACTAATTTGAGGGTGAATAACTAGGAAGTAGAATATTCAGTATATTAGTCAGGTCCAAGATAATCTCATCAGATAAATCATGTGAAATGCTGGGCTGGATGAAGGACAACCTGGAATCAGGATTGATGGGAGAAATATCAATAACTTCATATATGCAAATGATGTAACCCTTACGGTAGAAAGCAAAGAGGAATTAAAGAGCCTCCTGATGAAAGTGAAAGAGGAGAATGAAAATTTGGCTTAAAGCTCAACATTCAGAAAACTAAGATCCATGTCATCTGGTACCACCACTTCAGACAAACAGATGGGGAAACAATGGAAACAATGACAGACTTTATTTTGGGGGGCAGGTCAAGAAGCAACAGTTAGAACTAGACATGGAGCAACAGACTGGTTCCAAATAGGAAAAGGAGTACATCAAGGCTGTATGTTGTCACCCTGCTTATTTAACTTATATGCAGAGTACATCATGAGAAATGCTGGGCTGGAAGAAGCACAAGCTGGAATCAAGATTGCCGGGAGAAATATCAATAACCTCAGGTATGCAGATCACACTACCCTTATGGCAGAAAGTGAAGAGGAACTAAAGAGCTTCTTGATGAAAGTGAAAGAGGAGAGTGAAAAAGTTGACTTAATGCTCAACTTTCAGAAAAAAAAGACCATAGCATCTGGTCCCATCACTTCATGGGAAATAGATGGGGAAACAGTGGAAACAGTGTCAGACTTTATTTTTCTGGGCTCCAAAATCACTGCAGATGGTGACTGTAGCCATGAAATTAAAAGACGCTTACTCCTTGGAAGGAAACTTATGACAAACCTAGACAGCATGTTAAAAATCAGAGACATTACTTTGCCAACAAAGGTCCATCTAGTCAAGGCTATGGTTTTTCAGTAATCATGGATGAATGTGAGAGCTGGACTATAAAGAAAGCTGAGTGCTGAAGAATTGATGCTTTTGAACTGTGGTGTTGGAGAAGACTCTTGAGAGTCCCTTGGACTGCAAGGAGATCCAACCAGTCCATCCTAAAGGACATCAGTCCTGGGTGTTCATTGGAAGGACTGATGTTGAAGCTGAAATTCCAGTACTTTGGCC
This sequence comes from Cervus canadensis, assembly GCF_019320065.1. Lineage (NCBI taxonomy): Eukaryota > Metazoa > Chordata > Mammalia > Artiodactyla > Cervidae > Cervus > Cervus canadensis. The sequence continues at coordinate 46,722,599 of NC_057412.1, forward strand.
ACCTGATGGGAAGAACTGACTCCTTGGAAAAGAGCCTGATGCTGGGAAAGATTGAGGTCAGGAAGAGAAGGGGATGACAGAGGATGAGATGGTTGGATGGCATCACCGACTCAATGGATGTGGGTTTGGGTAGCCTCCAGGAGTTGGTGATGGACAGGAAGGCCTGGCATGCTGCAGTTCATGGGGTTGCAAAGAGTCGGACACGAATGAGCGAATGAACTGAACTGAACTGTACGGATGTGAGATTGGGACCATAAAGAAGCTTGAGTGCCAAAAAAAAATCGATGCTTTTGAACTGTGGTGTTGAAGAAGACTCTTGAGAGTCCCTTGGACTGCAAGCAGATCGAACCATTCAATTCTAAAGGAAACCAGTCCTGAATACTCATTGGAAGGACTGACGCTGAAGGTGAAGCTCAGTACGTTGGCCATCTGATGCAAAGAGCGGACCCTAGGCAATGGTGAGACATATCAGGGTACATTTAGTCAAGAGTTTCTATTGGCATAACTATTAACATAGATTACTGAGCACCCTCTTTTTTATAAGAGCAAAGATTCTATTTGATATGCATGTGGAGTATTTCAACTTCTCCATAGATTTAAATTCAGCTTTTATTCAATTGACAGTTATTCCAAGAAAAATTACATTATTAAAGTGCCAAACAATAACAGTCATAAAGAAATATATGTACAAGATATTATATAAAAAATTCTTCCCACCTGTTTTTACTTCCTTCTTATCTCTACTTGTGTTTATAAGACAAGATGTAATAAATAAACTGTGATACACCCATGCAATGAAACATTATTTAGCATAAAAAATAAACAACTGATTCATGCAATAGCACTGATGAGTCTAAAGTGCATTTGTTTAATGCACTTTTTAACTGAAAGAAGTCAGACACAGAAAGCTACATAATATATGATTTTCTTTATATGACATTCTGGAAAAGGCAAGAATATAAGGATGGAAACATGAGTGTTTGCTAGAGATTAGAGGTGGGAAGAGGGGTAGGGACAAAGGAGAAGCATGAGAAAAAATTTTGAGTGATGAAATGAATCTATACATTATTGGGGTGGTAGAAATATATCTCTATGCACTTGCAAAAAACAGAACTGTTCCAAAAAAGTGATATACAAAATTGACAGACAGCATTTAACCAAGTGGTCGAGAGTAACATTACCAGTTATCCCTGATAATAGTTTGCTGAGAAGTGATGTTTTACCAAAAATTTGTAACCTCAATCTAATCAAAAGAACATTTCATACTAATCCAAATTAAGGGAGAAAATAGTGATCAATACTCTTAAAAGCATTGGGATAATGAAAGGTACGAAAAATCAGAGAAACTGTCACGGATTGGAGGGCCTAAAGAGATATCATAGCTAAAGGCACAGTTGGATCCTAATGAAAGTATCTCCTGCACTGAGGGACTATATTTATGTGTTGATCAAGTTGCCATGAAGCTAAGAGAAAGCCAGTAGACACAGAAGCATTGCATTGATGTTATAAAATAACATCCAAATATCTAAAGTGATTTGGATTAAATGCCATCTAACTCCATTTCTTCTCAAAAGATTTTAGAATTAGAATCCATTTTCTGCTTTATTCCTCAAAGCAATCAGATAAATCAACTGCAGTAGTTATTTATCACTACTGTTTTCATCTCAGCATTATATGGGCCAGTTGACATACAAAAGGCACAATCGGCCCTTTTCAAATCATTACTGTCAAGTTCTAGTCCAGAATTCCATTCCTGAAGAGAATCATGGATGTATAGCATGTTGAAATATGGGAGACCTCAGACAGATGATTTGGTACAGAAGTTATCAATATGGTTTGAGTTTGAACATTCTTTAAGCAGTCTGACAACTGCTTCAGAGACAGGATGGAGGCCACGTGAGTGTTACTCAACTCTCTGGTAACCCAGCCTCTTCCTATTTTCAAACACTGCAACCAGATAACACTTAAGTTTCTTTTATTTTGTCTAATGGGACTCTATGGAATTCTTTTTAAATACATAATTCTAAACCAGTCCATCCTAAAAGAGATCAGTCCTGGGTGTTCATTGGAAGGACTGATGCTGAAGCTGAAACTCCAGTACTTTGGCCACCTCATGCGAAGAGTTGACTCATTGGAAAAGACCCTGATGCTGGGAGGGATTGCGGGCAGGAGTAGAAGGGGTGACAGAGGATGAGATGGCTGGATGGCATCACCGACTCGATGGGCATGAGTTTGTGTAAACTCCGGGAGTTGGTGATGGACAGGGAGGCCTGGCGTGCTGCGATTCATGGGGTCGCAAAGAGTCGGACACGACTGAGCGACTGAACTGAACTGAAGGCTAAAAGAAAAAAATTGAAACCACTTCTGCATGTCAACTTTAAAAAACAAAATGTAAAAGAAAGATGTGTGCCTGTGGTCATACAGTGTTTTAATGGTAAAGTCTAGAATCTAGGCCTCTTAATTCTAAAGCACTTTCTTTTTCTGCAGTCTACATCCTAGCTTGTATCAAAGTCCCTCCAAAATGTAGTAACTAAGACTATTGCAGAGATCTCTGCACTTTTTACACTGAAAAGTGTTCCAGGGTCAACTGGGTAATAAAATGTTCAAGCATGATACCAATGTGCAATGTAATTGTGATCGTCTTCACATGACTACAGTGGTAATCAATGCATGCTTTAAATGTATAACACACACACACAGCTACACAAAGACACACCCATAAGAATGCTTCAGAGTTTTCCCTTTAATATGTGTGCACCTTGCTTCTTGTCCGACCAAATGAAAAGTTGTGTCTGAGGAAGAAATGTATTGCTCATCTTAACCTCATGAAATCTTAATTTCCCAATATTTTTTTGTGCTCAAGAGTGAAACCAACCAATATTTTCAAGGCAACAGCTGATCTTGAATTTCAGAAGTTCTTAACAGTGAGAAAGAGAAAGGCAGCCCATGACAGCCAGGTTTTGGCAAAAGCACTATTAGTCAAGAGCTCAACTAGCACTCCCTGCTAGCTTATGTTATGTTCTTCTCTTGTGGAACATCAACAGTCTCACAGAAACAAACACTGGAGAAGGTCACTCTGAATCAGTGATTTCTCCAGACAAAAGTCAAGACCACTGAAAACCATGTCTGATCGCAGGCAATATCACATACATTTCCAACAATAAAAATGGCCAAACATCTTTCTATGCTGGCTAACATTAGTTAATGCTGCTTCTTTACCAAGCATAGCTTTAGCTTTGCTTCATTCTTTTTTATTTTTAGATAAGAATTACTAAGAAACAGAATTACCTCTACTTTCTAGTGGCATCCAGTACACAGCAGAGCTCTGCTTCCTTGAATCTTCTAAAAAACAACTAACAGAAGCTGAAATTCTGCAGGGAGTCCCTCTAAAACCCTCTTACTAAGATATTCCACAGTTCCCCATGGTACATGTTCTCTCTCATTGCAATGAGTCAATTAACCCAAATTTGTTCAACTACAGGGTGCTCCTGATGGTCTTGGCTGAAGGGTACTGACAAAAGTGCAAAAAGAAATTTAATCACACACTTGGAATGCCCAATAAACAAGCGACTAGAGGCCATTTTGAACGTCAGCCCCTTTTTAAAAAAAATATCCACCTCATTTCCACATGGACAGCAACTTTAAAAAAATGGAGTTTTCATTTTCTTCAGATAAATATCCAGGAGAGGATATTGTTGGGTCATATGGTAATTGCGTTTTTAGCTTTTTGAGAACCTCCATACTGTTTTCCAAGATGGCTGCTGCAATCCACATTCCCATGAACAGTTTACTAGGATTTCATTTTTTTCCAGTATCCTTGCCTGGAGAATTCCATGGACAGATGATCCCGGCAGGCTACAGTCCATGAAGTCACAGAGTCAGAGTCGGACACCACTGAGCAATTAACACATTTTTTTCACATCCTTGCCAAAATTGTTGTTTGTGGTCTTTTTAATGACAGCCATTATGACCACTGCGAGGTGATATTTTGATTTTGCACTTCCCTGTGGTTTTGATTTGCACTTCCCTAATGATTACAGATATTGAGTATATTTTCATGTGCCTATTGGCCATCTGTATGTCTTCTTTGGGAAAATGTCTATTCAAGTCTTCTGCTCATTTTAAAACCAGTTTAAAAAAAAACCTGTTCGATATTGAGCTGTATGAGTTGCTTATATATTTTGGATATGAGCCCCTTATCAGACATATTATTTGTAAATATTTATGTTATTATGTGCGGAATATTAAAAAAGACAAACAAGTGAATATAACAAGCATAAACAGACTCACAGAGAGAACAAACTGGCTGTTACTGGCAGGGAGAGACGTGGAGGGAATGGCAAGACAGAGGTAGGGAATTAAGAGGTACAAACTACTATATATAAAATAAATAAGATACAAGGATATGTTGCATATGGCACAAGGGATATAGCCAACATTTTATAATAATTTTAAATGGAATATAATCTATAAAAATACTGAATCGCTATGCTGCACACCTAAAACTAATATGATGTGTAAATCAACTATATTTAAAAAAAAAACAAACAAGTTATCTGGACAAATGACTCAAAACAAAAAATAAATACTGTAGGTAATATTTTTAGGATAAAATATTTTGGTTTCATAAGAATAGACGAATTGTTTGACATGACTAGACTGTCGTCTGTGAGATCACTAAGGTATGACTTGGAATCTCAATTTACACACAGGCTGTTACTGCTTGTTGTGATCTTGAGAAATTTGTTTAATCTGTCTAAGCTCAGGTTTTTCACCCCTAAAATATCAGCTCCGTTGAGACAGAGATTTTGTCACTTTTGTTCACTGCTATTTTCCTGATTTTCCTAGAACAATTACTGAATCATAGTAGATACTGGGACACAAAGTAGCATAATACCTGATAAACAGTGGATGTTTAGTACATTTTTATTGTTAACTATGATGGTAGTGGTGGGATTGTGATTTGGGGCATAATTTTAAAACAAAATATTAAAACACTGCTACCAGCCGTGTTGATGTAAAGCCATCAAAACATGAGGAGAGTTTGAAAGACTCTCTGCGAGCTGCTGCTAGATAGAGTAGAGCCTTTTAATTGATACAGAGGCAAGAGTCATCTCTACTTGGACATGGAAAGTCACAAGAAAGGAACTGAAAACATTTTATTCTCACTTCTACATTTCAAGCTCATCATCAAAATAAGTTTTGATAGTATAAGATTTGTATAATATAAGAGGTGAATAGGGAGAATTTTAGAGAAATATAACAAGACGTACATGTATTTAAAAACATCTCCTACTAAATTAAAATATTATACTGTTGATGACTGTCTGGGTTTTCTTTTCTAGACTTCAGAAAATACATAATGTTACCCAAGCTTTTTTATTAGGCATTTGATTTGGGGGAGCTTGCTTTCTCTGTCCACTCAAGTTTTATCCTAAGCAGTTTGGATTTTTCACTTTTAGACATGGGAGTGAAATTTTAACTGTGTAGGGTAGCAGAATATGCCACCCCTAAATATGCCACTTTGACAACAAGATTATTTTTAGCTAAAGGCAATTGAAAAGAAGCAGGTACAAGGAAAGCTCTCTGTCCTGCCTCTTTCTGCCTAAAAGCAGGCCATAAATTTGCAAAGGTACCCGCTTTCTTCCCTCCACCTAGAAGGACAAAATTTAATCACCAGAGACAACTCTTAAACCCTTATCAACCCAATGGTACCAGAGGAATTGCCATAACAGACTTTATTTATTAGACTTCACCTTCCAACAGGTCCCCATATACTTGCTTCTCTATAATTTGTTACCCCTAGAAACGCTGTCTTTGTCTTTTCACTTATCTAAAAATGGACTGTTCCTCTGCTAAGATGCTCTACACACTCAGGTGCTAACCATTCCTTTGAGTTACTCATCTCTGGATACTTTACGTGCAAAGCATAAAACACATGCTAATCATCTTTTGTTGGTTTTTCTCTTATTATCTTGTCTTTTGGAAGTCTAATTTTCAGGGCCCCAGCAGAGAGCCTAGAAAGGTGGTAAGGAAACGTTTTTTCACCCCTACCAGTGCTTTAGGAATGAAAAGCCTCCAACTGCTTGCAAATTCTCCCCAAGTCAGGTAGGTGTCTGTTGGCTTGGAGCTTGTCTTAGCATCCTGTGTAATTACACCAGACTGCAGGGGAGGATCTCTAGGTACACAGTCCTTGCGTGTTCTTCAAAGACCCAAAATAATCAGTTCAATCCTAGGTTTCTTCTTCCTCTAATTAGAAGATAATGACCTACTGTTTGACCTCACATTTTCCAAACCAATTTAGGAACCACAAACTATAAAGGATGAGCCCCCAAGGTAAGTGGCTGGCTAAATAAACATTTAAAACTGCCTGAGGTTATCACTGCTTCAATGACAGTCTGATGCTTGGTCTCCCAGAACAAACTGTTCTCTGTTTTGATAACTTAGCCTTTTCTAATACTCTTAAACACTCTCTTTTTGTAGCTGATAACATTTATTCATTTACTGGTAGCCTATCCAGAGGAATATTGCCAAATTCAGTCTGTTAAAAGAGCTGTGCCTTTCTACCACTCCCTTCCTACAACTCTCTTATTCTTAATGTTTTTACCCATCTTTTCAATTGAATACTCTTCATCCATGGTGCTCTACAAAGTAGGGGGAAAGTTTTTGTCAATCTCTGACTCATGAAAGTGATTTATTATTTTGCGCTAGGCATCAGGTAAATAATAAAAATATGCCACCATCAAAACATTTTGTTCCTCCTTTCCATGTATATTTGCATTCAGAAGAGGGAAAAATCCCTTTTCCCATCTGTCTTTAACTATTTGTTTGTTTTGATCCCCCCAAATTTAGGAGAGGTGAGAGAAATTAAATGAGAGAAAGCGATTTCAACGCAAGTGGATATAAGGTCTGCAAAGGTAACAGCAAGCCACAGTAAGTTACTTAGAAATTCATTAATTCACTGTTTGAATGCTTAGATTAATTGCATCAAAATTAGTGTTTGCCTCTGGAACAACTAGGTGGTGATAAATTTATTAAATGTCTTTTATCCTGACAAGTCCTAAATTGCCAAATGTTGCTTTGTTTATGTGTGTAAATATATGCAAAGTAATTCAAACTTTACTTTGAAAGTCTTCAACTTTATCACTACAATTGCCTGTCAGCCCTAGAAGAGACAATGAGGCAGTTTGTTAATGTTTAGAAGTAGAGTCCAGGGAGACATGATTAACCTGACTAAAGGCAGTGGGGATTTCCTCCATGTATATCCACATGTTAACACCCATCTTTCATGATCCTCTAAATTATATCTTGCTCCTAATCATTTAGGCTTAAAGTATTCTGTCTCTTAATACTGAAAAAGTCCAATTTATTAGTTCTGCCACCTTAAACTTACAGGACCAAACAGATCAGCAGAGATGAAGACAATGCGCTATTAAATCACTTATTAACAGAATCTAAAAAACTGTCATTCCTAAATTTTGTATAGAAGCTGTGATATAAACAAGCCATGCTATGGACAACCGTTGTAGGCTCAATAAACAATATGCCTCACATCTAATAACAATATCTAAAATCTATTAAATATGTACTCTGTTCTAACCACTTTCAATGCACGAGACACAAGAGATGAAGGTTAAAGCCCTGAGTGGGGATGATCCACTAGATTAGGAAATGGCAATCCATTCCAGTATTCTTGCCTGGAAAATTCCATGAACAGAGAAGCCTGGCAGGCTACAGTCTATAGGATTGCAAAAAGTCAGACATGACTGAGCAGGCACTTATTTACTTAACCAATTTATATGTTTAATTTATTTAACGCTTATAGCAATCTTACAAAATAAGTACTATTTTATGCTAATTGTGCAGATAATTTTCATTGAGGCATGAAAATCTTATCTATCTTGCCCAAGGTCACACAACCAATAAGTGGCAAGAGACATTGTTGTTTAGCTGCTAAGTTGTGTCCAACTCTTTTGTGATCTCATGGATATAGGCTGCCAGGCTCCTCTCTTGATGGGATTTTCCAGGCAAGAATACTCGATTGGATTGCCATTTCCTTCTCCAGGAGATCTTCCCAACCCAGGGATCAAACCCATGTCTCCCACACTGAAGACGTATTCTTTACTGCTGAACCACTGGGGAAGCCCTGGAAGAAACATATTCATGTTTAAACCTAGTCAGACCATCCCACGATTTGCATGCATAATGTTAGACTGCCTGTCTTATAGTAACAAACATGTTCACAAAGTATGTAGATGCTGCTATGATTAATAAAGTATAAATGGAAGAAAAGCATGTACTAAATCTTAGAAGCCAACAGATATTGAAACTGAGAGCTAATCTGATTAGGTCCTCCAAACCTAACCTGCCTTGCTTGATATTAAAATAAACTCTTGATATTAAAATAAACTCCCACTAGTTTCCTTATGTACAATAAATCTGACTTTGGGGTCACTATAGTAATGGTTGTTTAAGCTGTTTTTCAGGAACTTGGAGCTAGTTCTTGCCCAGTGCAGGCCTACTGAGACTACTGTCATACAACTGGACTTACATGAGTGTCCTATGAATGACCTTTTGACCTCAGAGTACCAAAAACTCTACCCTAGGACATGCTAAGGCTGCCATTTTCTGAATATTCCTCAAATAAAGAGCTGCAAAGCTTGACCATGTTTGCTCAGATGACCAATTACCTGTATTCCTTACATCCAATATCCTTCCCCACACCTCAGACTACCGTGCCTCCTCTCCCATAAACATCCCTAAACCCTATCTTCAGGGAGGTGAATTTGAGATTTGTTCTCTGGTCTGCTCACTTGGCTGTCTCGTGAATAAATCTTTTCTGTAGTGCAAACCTTAGCATCTCAGTGTCTGGCTTGCTGCACCTCAGGCAAAGGAACCTGGTTCAGTAACAACACCACCGGTATTGCTGCTTTTATGCTGCTGTTTCTTGAAATTACTTGGCCTTCAAAATCAGGTTTTTATTCTCAAAAGTCTGGATACTGTGGACCAAGCATAATTCACCATATTCAGTGAGCCTCCCCTTCATCTCACAATAATAACTTGAGACTGAATTCTCCAGGAATAGCCAGTGAGCTCTGGTTATCTCTGGAGAATGAGTGAATATCACCTGGGCAGAGAACAGGGAGAAAAATATGAAAGACTGAACTTCCAAAAGAGAGAGCAACTACAGACTCGTGGAGAGAACAAAGAGAGAAGCAGAGGTATGGAAGATTCAACACCAGGTCAGGCATCCACATGGAAGCATGAGCCAATGCCCGTGCAGCTTGGATCACCACCACGGTGAACTGTGTCTCATCCACTGTAAGGCATCTACCCAACAGATGTGGAGTGAAGGCCTTTTGTCCACAGGTGTTTTCAAAGTCCTGGATCATTTATTAAAATCACAGTAGAGTTACATGAAGGACAGGGAAGTTATAGTAGTCACTCTCTACTATAATTACACAATTATAATTACACATATATTACTTTCAATATATTTGAGAATTCTTGGGAGGCAAACTTTTGGGGGGGAAATAATAACTGGGGCAGTTTTCTTATTCCGTTGATTTTTTAAATTTCTACTTGCTGTATCTCTTTCCTAGTTTTCAGAAATGTGATAAAGATTATTTACCGTAATTAATGGAAATACAAGTACATGTGAAAACAAGAATAAAGATTCCCCTACAATAAATGAGAAAATATGGAAGTTTGGAATTTTGACTTAGAGTGTTCAGGACATGATTTTAATCACATGCCAGGCTTATAGATAACTTGCATAATATTGCCATAATGTATATTTAACACTGGAGAAAAAGTGCTGCCACCAAGCCAGCTATAAGACTTTTCTACACAGGTACTAGCCACCATGGCTAGCACTGTTCACATTCCCTTTTTACCTCGTGATGTGAGTCAGGGAAACAGAACAGATGCACACATTCTTCCTGCTTGTATCATTTGTTTCACTGATCTAGATACATATTACTAAAGTCTCATAATTTCATCTGATATTTACCCACTAACTAGTCTATGAACTGCAAGTGATATGAATGAATAATCAGCCTAAAATATGAGTACTCCCATTCATTCCATTCTTACTTTTTCTTTTTTTGCTGGCTGAGCTTTTGTGACCTCTTAAAAAACGGCTGTTTGATCTAAAAATGTGTTTTATTTCTAGGTAATGGACTATGTCAACTTCCATTTCTTATGGAATTCACAGCAAACAGTCTAGCATAGCAAGACATTTCTTACATTCCTATTTGCTTGTTCTTTCCCACCACACATTTTAACACAACCAACATCCCATTCTTTACTTCTATCTCTTGACTTTAGCAAATGGGTTTTCAACTTCTACGAATTCCCTTTTATGAAGTACAGACATTTTCCGTAGAATAGTAGATTTAGTTTTCCATTCATGTAGCTTTGAAAGAAGAAAGTGCACCTATTTCTTGAGGCCTTCTCAGCTAAGTGAATTTGGCTCCATCTTCCCTTGTTCTTCCATTAGTGTTAGAGGATTCTGCAGTGAAATGCACTTGTATTCCATATAATGAAGGCATGCTCACTCTCACTTTGATGCTGAGAATATTAAAACTGGGTTTCCAGAATTATGATTATAAATATTCCCAGAAAAACCAGACTCAAACTCATGTTGTTATATTAATGTAGCAGTAGATAATTTTTAAAGAAATATGTACATCATTACTAACTAATCTGGCAAAAACTATGATAATTTTCACCCTGATAGGATCATTTGGTTAGAAGTAACCCAACTGGGAGAAATATCAATAATCTCAGATATGCAAATGACACCACCTTATGGCAGAAAGTGAAGAGGAACTAAAAAGCCTCTTGACGAAAGTGAAAGAGGAGAGTGAAAAAGTTGGCTTAAAGCTCAACATTCAGAAAACTAAGATCATGGCATCTGGTCCCACCACTTCAAGGGAAATAGATGGGGAAACAGTGGAAACAGTGTCAGACTTTATTTTTAGGGGCTCCAAAATCACTGCAGATGGTGATTGCAGCCATGAAATTAAAAGATGCTTACTCCTTGGAAGGCAAATTATGACCGAGCTAGATAGCATATTAAAAATCAGAGACATTACTTTGCCAACAAAGGTCCATCTGGTCAAGGCTATGGTTATTCCAGTAGTCATGTATGGATGTGAGAGTTGGACTGTGAGGAAAGCTGAGTGCCGAAAAATTGATGCTTTTGAACTGTGGTGTTGGCGAAGACTCTTGAGAGTCCCTTGGACTGCAAGGAGATCCAACCAATCCATCCTAAAGGAGATCAGTCCTGGGTGTTCATTGGAAGGACTGGAAGGACTGATGTTGACGCTCCAATTGTTGAAACTCCAATACTTTGGCCACCTCACGCGAAGAGTTGACTCATTGGAAAAGACCCTGATGCTGGGAGGGATTGGGGGCAGGAGGAGAAGGAGACGACAGAGGATGAGATGGTTGGACGGCATCACCGACTGGATGGACATGAGTTTGTGTAAACTCCGGGAGTTGGTGATGGACAGGGAGGCCTGGCGTGCTGCGATTCATGGGGTCGCAAAGAGTCAGACACGACTGAGCAACTGAAGTGAACTGAACCCAACTGAGGTGACTCTAATGATGGTACCTGATGTGTCAAGATTCTTAGTTTTCTGGAAGTTAGACTCAGTAATACTTTTAATGAATGGCAAGATAAACATATTTTCTCTGGAGATCATAGGGCTACAACAGAATAGACATGTGGATCCAGCTCATGAGGAAATATAATGAAATTTTTTTCATTTTCAACTCTCACTCATTATGAAAAGATAATTACAGTTTTAAATTATATCAGTCTTTCTGTATCAAAGATATTACAGCCATTAGGTGTTCCTTATACTATTTCTAAACATGTTTATATTTGCTCAGCTACATGATATTTAAATTAAAATGGGATGTTTAAAATGTTTGCTTCTTGTGTATACTTTGGTCATGGAATCTCCAAGATAAAATAATACAATGCATCTGTATAAGTAAGAATTCTCCAGAGAAACAAAATCTGTCTCTCAAAACAGATATTTATTATGAGGAATTAGTGCCTGCAATAATGGAAGCTGAGCAGTCTTGCAGTATGAGGTGCAAGCTGGAGACGCTGGAAAGCTGGTGGTATAATTCAGTCTGAGTCGAAAGGCCTGAAAAAGAGAGGAGCTGATGACATCCATTGCTGTCTGAGGTCAAAAGAAGATGGGATGAGATATCCCAGCTGAGCAGAGACAGGAAAAAGGAGCGGATTCCTTTTTTTCTCCCTTTTGTTCTATTCAGACCTTCAACAGATTAGATGATGCTCATAAAATTTGGGGAGTATAATCTACTTTACTGAGTCCACCAATTCAAATGCCTATCTTGAATTGGCTGGTAAGAAATGCCTTTACCAGCATACCCAGAAATAATATTTAAACCAGGCACCTCATGGCCAGTCAAGTACACAAATAAAATTAACCATCACACATTCTATTTTATAACTAAGGAGACAGAACCCAACTAACCAGCCTTAATCTCTGAGAATATTAGTGATGGTATCAGATGTAGATATTGGGTTTCTCATTCCCTGATCCAGAGTTCTTTAATATCTCTTTTTTTTTTTTCTGAAATATCCTATGGATGCTTGTCAATTTAGAAATTTTAAGTTAGAGTTTGAGTTTTTAAAATATGGATGTATCATCATGGAGTTAAAGGTCACAGCTGCATATTAAATAAGATTTTAAAACAATTTCAACCAAAACCAGCCTTCTATGTAATGAATAAGAGTGAAAAATAGAAATATTAAAAGAATTTGTCTGGCTTGCTTTGCTTTTTTTCCTATTGTTTCAGAAATAATTTGGCTGCAAACCATCACTTCTTCATCCCATGCAAGTCTGTTTTGTCCATTACTTTTTAATTGAAAAAATAATGTTTAAAGATAGAAATAGGAAGGTGAATTTTGTATATAAATAAGAGTCTCCTTTGTGGCACTTGGGCTTAAAATTAAAATCAGTGTAGTAAGAAAAATATTTCAGTAATAGCTCAGGGGTTTGGGCTGTGGTAAAGAGAAAAAGAAAGAAATAAAAGAGGAAGAGAAACTCAAAGAAATGTTTAAGGCCAGAATTATGCATTATTGGCCAGGTTTCCCTTAGCTCCTTTTTGTACTGTGATGAACTAGATCTGGAAACACTTTAAATGCCATAAGGCCAGACATTTAAAGATACGGTTCCCTAGCAGAGCAGTGGGCCTGGGGGTTAAGCTTTAGGGTAGGTAACCAAAGAGAGAGACTGAAAAAAGACAGCAAACTAGCATAGATAACTGAATACCACAAATCTTAAGCCATTTAGTCTAGATTAATGTGGCTTCCTGTTAGCAGACTATCCCTCTAACAGATAATAACTGTAATATCTGAACATGTCATAAAATAATAACACCACCACACTGGAGAGTCACAAAAAAGGCAAAAACTAGAAGGTATTTGATTCTTGAAGAAAAAGAAATACCCACGGTAGAGCTCACAATTATATTACTTTTCTCCTGAGAACATTCTCAAGACTGTATAAACCGGTAAATAGAATTCAAACAAAAAAGTTACAGCTATTTTTTTTTTCACTTTTTTTATATTGTTTTGTTTTCTTACTTGAGGTGTCAAATGAAGTAATCCTGGTTATCAAAATAGGTGAAAATCATGGAAAGAAATCTCATAAAGAAGAGATTCACAATGGAGGAAGACCCAAATTATTATACAGCCTTCCCTTACACATTTGGTTGTCCCCTAAATGGCAAACACACAGGGAACACTTGGAAAAACTTTAGAGAAAAAACAAGAATTAGAAGGCTGAAGGAATTAAGCAGAGATCATTGGGATTTCCTATCACATAATAGTTTGAGTACAAAACCTTCCATGTTAGAGAGACTTGGTAAACATCTCAGGTTTTTATCTGACAGTAAGGTTTTTACATAAAAACATGCCTCCACAAATTCAAAGTGATCAGGCAACTAATTTAACTGCCTGATAGCACAAAAGTAATGCTTTTCAGAGGAAAATAACAGAATCAACAGTCTACACAAATCAGGATTTTCAGGAAAAAATATTAGCAAAGAATTAAATAAGCAAAAAAACATAACCAATTATCACATTCACACACAAAAGCAGTCAATAGAAAATGACACAATATGACTAAAATGTTGGGATTAGCAGAAAAAGAATTTAAAGTAGCTATTACAATTGGGCTCAATGTAGTAAAAAAAATCTTGGCATACAGTGAATAAAAAAATAGGAAGTCTTAGCATAGAAAATGGAAACTATTTAAAAGAGGCTAAATAAATATTCTAATTGGAAACAGTAAAATGGAAAATTACAATATATAATAAGAAAATTTTCCTGATGGGCATAAGAACAGATTGGAGATAAAAAACAACTGGACAGCAAAACCAAAGTGATTAAAAGAAATGACATAATCAAAAGAGCTGAAAAATAAAAGACTGAGTAATGCACATTAGATTACATGTAACCTGTCCAGTAATATCTATCAGTCTAACATATGAAATAATATTAGAAGGAAAGAAAGAAGAAAAGTGAAATATAAAAAATTATGCTCAAAAAAACTGGCCAAACATTTACCAAGTCTTGTTAAAGTATCAACCTGCAAATTCATAATCCTAAATTAAATCCAATCTGAGTTAATATAGAGAAAACCACACCTGTGTATATTACTGCCATACTTTTGATAATCAAACACAAAGCAAAATCTTGAAAGCAGATAGACATAGAGAGTCAGATAACACAATAGAACAAATATACATATGAAATCTGACTTTCACTTGAAGCAATTAAGCCCATAAGATAAGGTAACTATATCTTTGATGCCCTATAAAATATGTGAATTCTGAATTCTTTTTTCCATAAAAAATGTAATTCAAAAACTAGTGAGAAATAAAGTTATTTTCAGATAAGTCAAAGTTGAAAGAATGCATTCACCATCAAACATCAGATCTATATAAAATTTAAAAATGGAAAAGGGAGTGTATAGGCTAAAATACAATTTCTATATTTGATGAAGGCATAAACACTTATGTCTCCGAAGTCCTAAGGAATCTACCCCCAAATACACAAGAACTGTATTGGTTTTCCTTGGTTGACCTAACAAAGTATCACAGTCTGAGTTGTGTATACAACAGAAATTTATTTCCTCAAAGTTCTGGAAGCTAGAATTTAAACTCGAGGTGTGGACAGGTTTGGTTTCTTCTGGGGATTCTATCCTTGACTTGTAGGTGGCTAACACATCACAATGTGAGTGCCTACCGAGTGTCGCTTGCTATGTCCAAATTTCCTCTTCTTACAAGGACACCAGTCAAATTGGATTAGGACCTACTCTAAGGGCCTCATTTTAACTGAGCCACCCTTTTCAAGGCCCTGTCTCCAAATGCAGTCATCTTGAGTTCCTGGAGGTTATGCTTCAACATAATTTTGAGAGACCATAATTGAACAGATAACCAGAACTAATAAGTGAGTTTACCAGTTTTGAAGGGTATGATCAATGGTATTTCAACACAAGCAGCATAAACAAATAGAAAAAATTTAAGACAGAAAAATCCATTTATAAACAGCAGTAAAACCAGAAAATGCTTTTACAAAATTGACAAGATATGCAATATGACATTTAAAAAAATGAACTGCTCATAAACACGACACGGATGAATCTTAAAAACATTATAGTGAGTGGAAGAAACCAATCATAAAAGAGTATATATTGTATTATTCAATTTATATGAAGTTCAAGAGGAGGAAAAACTACTCCATGGTAATGAAGATTAGAATAATGTTATCTATTTAACTTTGGATTCTCTTGAAGGGAGTTTTCTGAACTGACATGTATATTCTGTATCTTGACTGTGTGATGATTAGACAGATATTTATCAAAACTCACTGAATTGTGCACTTAGGATCTGTTCACTCACTATATGTAAATTTTACTGAAAATACATGTGTGTGTAAAACTGGAGTGACATACAATGCCAGTTTCTAGGGAGGTGGTATACTTAGAGAATTATGAGAATAAGCTTTGAAGTCAGACAAAGAGAACTGCAGTCTCAGGTCTGCCACCTTCCGTTTGGTAGCATTGGATGATTTACGTAACTCATCTGGCCCTGTGGTCTCCGGGCAGAAAGCTGGGGTAGCCACAATATCTATCACATAGAGTTAGCCTGAAGATTAAGCAACATAATGTATGGAAAGTTTTAGAACAGTGACTAGCATAAAAGATGTGCTCAAGAGTAGTAAAAATTGTTACAATTAAGATGCAGGAAATTCTTTTTTAAAAAGGGGGAAATAGTGGCATCTCACTTAGACTGATTTATTTTCTAATTGTCTTCTAATGCACGATATCCACAGGCAAAGAGAGATGGATGGAGGATAAAAGAATAATGGATCAGATAAGCTGCTGCAGTTAAAGCAAAATGCTAACTAGCATAATCAAAAGAGACTGAGGGATTCAGGGACATTTCTTAGGGATATGGAATGGATTAAACGAGGTACAACATGGAAAATTATTTCGCTGATGTCTGGAATTGAGTAAATCCTCAATAAATGCTCAAAATGAATTTATTTGTATTCACACCCAACTTTTTCCAAAACACAGATACTAATAAACATAACAAAGCTTTTTTTAAAAAGCTTTATTTTATTCAGAAAATGTACCATATAAAGCATTCCCTAATAGTTCATCTCAATGAGCTGGCATTCATGTTTTCACAGGATGTATTTGGAGCAGATTATAAAACTCACTTACGTGGTTGCCTGAAAAAATTTATTCTATCATATTCATATAAATCCATATATCTGAGTGAAAGACATTTTCCTTTAATAGTTACTCAGTTATAGTTATTCTGCTTTAGTTTTCTTCCCAAATCAAAACATTTTAATCATCCCTATTATTTTTGTGATCTATTGCGCTTTGTTTAATAGTTCTAAAGGTTCATGACAATGTTCAGATCTCAGTCAGTTTTATCAGATTTTTAATTTTTAAACCACTGTGAATTGTCAAATAGTTATACTGAATAGCTACTGAAGGACTTAACATAAAATTCTATCTATTCAGAAATTCTCCTCTTAATGATGTTGCTTATCATAATAGTTATTGGAATATTTTATTTCAACATAACTCCTTTTATATCCCCATCAATAAAATGATTAAACATAGTTTTTCATTCTATTTTTGGCCAATTTTTGATCATTTATAGAATAAATCTGCATTTTTCAGTAATTGGCTTAAAAAAAATCTTCAATATTGATCTATTTTAATAATCAACAGCATCTCCAAACCAAGAGTCAAGGAAAAGTCAAGTGGAGATAATTCTTCATCAAGTGAAAATATTAAAAAATCAGTTATCACTTTTACCGCTTATCCACAGACCTCTTAAATAGCAACAATGAAAAAAATAAGACTATCTTAAGTCTTCTCGATCATAGAATAATTTGGGAAAAGTATATGGAAAACACATATATTGTATGTATACATATATTGTATGTATATACATATATATACAAATATATATATTCCAAAATACAAATATTTGGAAATATCTGTCAAAACCCATATATAGGGGCAAGAACAAGATGTCGGAAGAGCAGGTGGATGTGGAGCACATCTCTTTCCTCAGATAGAGCAGCAACACACCCTCAGACACAGGAGGGCATACAGAACCCAGCCCAGAGCAGACAGGAGTACCCGACCAGCAGAAAAGAATATACAGACCCACCAAACTCGGTAGGAAGAAGGAACTGGGGGAAAATGGGAGTGTTAGTAGGAGTGGACCTGCCCTCCGCGGGTGGGGAAACTGAGGCAGGGCTCCGATTCCCACATCCGGGCGATTGTCTGAGTCAGAGGAGAAACCTCCAAGGCGAGAGGGAAACAGCTGACCTGTGGCAGTCTAGACGGAGGAGACTCAGACAGTCCCTGCTGCGGCCGTGCACACCCTGGATGGCACAGTGACTCCAAGCTGGAGTTTGGGGATTGCGGAGCAATCCCTGGGGAGAGCTGCGGCTGACTGCAGAGAGACGGATGGAGGGGACGTGAGGGAGGGGACTGTGGCGGGAAACGCCTGCGGAGGAAAGCCGGGCAGCGGTGGAAGCAAGGCAATGCTACCGCAGGGGGTGGGGCCGTCACCATAGCCTCTCTCCACACAGGCCAGCATTGGCGGCTGAACAAGAGAGAGGCTGGCCCATCAAATGCCTGTCGCTCTGAACTACACACTAGGACCCCCAACCAGGGCGCTTCTTTAAGGGACTGATGCCCCGAAGGACAGAGTAGCACCCCAGGGAGGGGGGCGTATGTGCCTGACACCCCGAACAACAGAGGAGGACCCCAGGCAAGGGAGCCGTCTAAGGGCCTGAACGGGCAGAGCTGCAGAGAAAGACTGGCCAAAGAGGCCTTCTGACCGCCAGCTACAGGAGGCTCTAAAACAGACTCTGACGGGCTGTAACCCCTGCGGGAGGCAGTCCGTGCCCCTGCACCCTTGGCGCCGCCAGGGTCCCCGCGAGCCAAGCAGCTGCGCCAGCCTCACGCGCGGCTCTCACGGGGGCAGGGCTGCCACAGGCAAACAAAAGTCTTGCACCTCTGAGCGCAGGGTCACCTCAGTGGTGTCCGACTCTTTGCGACCCTGTAGACTGTGGCAGCCAGGCTTCTCTGTCGGGGAGGGGCTTCTCCAGGCAGGAACACTGGAGCGTATGGGCCAGTACTGGCTGCCACACCCCTCTAGAGACTATATTCCTGCTGCCCTAGCCGCCAACCCCCCTGGGTACCTGGTGCTGCCAGAACCCCTGTGACCCAAGCAGCTGCCCCACCTCCACACCTGGCCCTCACGGGGGCAAACCCGAGTCCTCCAGGGCAGCCTCAGGAGCAAACCCCAGTGGGTGACCCACGTGTGGAGGGGAAATCAAACCACAATTGAAACCCAGGGCAGTGTGGCTAAGGAAGAAGACCCAAAACCTCCCCACCAGCTGCGCAAGATGCAGATTAAATCCACAGGAAAAGAAAACGCACTAGTTCTGATAGCTGTGGGCATGGGAGGCAAGAACACAGAGGAGCAGGACCAGGTTAGAGTCTGAGCTGCCCCCACGGCAGGTCCAGAGGTCAGCGCAGTGTTGGAGGGCATCCCGGGGAGGGGAGGTGGGCTGTGACTCCCAGCGAGGGTGAGGACCCTGACAGCAGTGAGTCAAGAAAAACATTTATTATTCTGATCTTTTGACTTGTTCTGTAGATCCTTTTGGATTATTTTTTGCTTGTTTTTTTCCCCTTTTTCCCCCTCTGCTGTAGTTGTTGATTTTATTGGCACTATGAAATCTAATTAAGCTTTTGAGCTTTTTTCCCTCAGTCACATTTTTAAATTGTTATAAACCTCTCCCTCTACATTGGGCTTTTGAAATTCTGGGAGTTTTCCTCTTTTTTTTCCTTTTCTTTTCTCTTTTTATAATTTTAATTTTTAAAACCTATTATTATTTTTTCAACATCTACTCTTTTGTTTGCTTTTCCAACTGTTCTTTTCCCCTTGCAGTTAATCTTTAATATATATAAATCTTCTTTATCTACTGCTATTTAACTTTGCATATATCTACTTTCTTTTCTTTCATTCCTCTCCTCTCAACATATTTCTTAGTTTTATTTTCATTGCTTTATTCCCCAATTGGCACCTCACATTAGTTTTGTTTTCCATTTGCACTTTAGTTAGTTTTGTTCTGATAGATATAATTTTTGGTTCCCTTTGTTCACCAGGTCAATCTATTGTACTTTACTTTTGCTGGACAGTTTTGATTTTGGTTATAGGTGTATATGTGCATATTCAGACACACTTTTTATTGTTGTTATAAACCTCTGCCTCTACATTGGGCCTTTGCACTTCTCTGGAGTTTTCCTTTTATTCCTTTTTTCTTTCTTCTTCTGTTTTTTCTTTTCTCTTTTTTATAATTTTAACTTTTAATTTTTAAACCTATTATATTTTTCTACATTTATTGCTTTGTTTGCCTTTCCTACTGCTCTTTTCCTCTTGCAGTTAATCTTTACTGTGTATAAATCTTCTGCATCTACCTCTATTTAACTTTGCATATCTATTCTTTGCATATCTATTTGTTCTTTTCCTCTCAATATATTTGTTAGTTTTACTTTCATTGCTTTATTCCCCACTTGGCAGCTTGCTTTAGTTTTGTTTTCCAGTTTGTGTTTTAGTTAGTTTTGTTCTTAACTAGTAAATATAACTTTTGATTTCCTTTGTTTGCCAGGTCAATCTACTGTACTTTATTTTTGTTGGACTGGTCTGACTTTGCTCATGGGTGTATATGTATATGTGTACATTCCATTATCTTAATTATTATTTGCCTGATTTTGTAACTGCCATTTGTCTGGAGTTCATCTTTGGTTTCTCATTTTTGGATATTTGTTTTAATCTCACTTAATGCTGTAACAAACCACTTGGGGAATCTTCATTCCTGACCAGAGATCAAGCCCTGAGCCTTTGGAGTGGGAGCACTGACTCCAAGACACTAGACTACCAGAGAACTAACCCTAAGGAGTATCAAATAGTATCAAACTCACACACAGGAAACCACTGAATACAAGACCCTGCATCACCCAACCACCAGCAGCACCCTGTGCAGGACGCCTCATCTAAACAACAAACAAAACAAAAATACAAACCAATCATCAGCAGACAGGATTATCACCTCACTCAGCCTTGCCCATCAGAGGAAAAACAAACAAACAAAAACTCAGCACAAATCTCACCCCATATGAAGCTTACACAAACCACTGGACCAACCTTAGGTGGGCAGAAACCAAAAAGAAACCTTGAAGCCTCGGAAAAGGAGACACCAAACACAATAAGTTTAAAAAAAATGAAAAGGCAGGGAAATACTAAATAAATGAAGGAACAAACTAGAAACACAGAAGTCCAAATAAATGAAGAGGAAATAGGCAAGCTACCTGAAAAAGAATTAAGAATTATGATAGTAAAGATGATCAAAAACCTTGAAAACAAAATGGAGAAAATGCAAGAATCAATTAACAAATATCTAGAATAATTAAAGAATAAACATACAGAGACAAACACCACAATTACTGAAATTAAAAATACTCTAGAAGGAATCAATAGCAGAATATCTGAAGCAGAACAAATCAGTGAGCTGGAAGATAAAATGGTGGAAATAACTTCTGAAGGGCAGAATAAAGTAAAAAGAATGAAAAGAACTGAGGACAGTCTCAGAGACCTCTGGGACAATATCAGACACACCAACATTCAAATTATAGGGGTCCCAGAAGAAGAAGAGCAAAAGAAAGGGTATGAGAAATTTTTTGAAGAGATTATAGTTGAAAATTCCCCCAACAAGGAAAAGGAAACAGTCGATCAAGTCCAAGAGGCACAAAGAGTCCCATACAGGATAAATCCAAGGAGAAACATGCCAAGATACATACTAATCAAACTAACAAAGACTAAACACAAAGAAAGAATATTAAAAGCAGCAAGGGAGAAGTAACAAGTAACATACAAGGGAAACCCCATATGCTTAACAGTGGATTCTTCAGCAGAAACTATGCAGGCCAGAAGGGAATGGCAAGACATATTTAAAGTACTGAAAGGGAAAAATCTACAACCAAGATTACCGTACCTAGCAAAGATCTCATTCAAAACTGATGGAGAAATAAAAAGCTTTTCAGACAAGTAAAAGTTAAGAGAAGTCAGTACCACCACACTAGATTTACAACAATGTTAAAGGGACTCATATAGTCAGGAAATGCAAGAGAAGAATAAAGATCTACAAAATCAACCCCAAACAATTAAGAAAATGACAATAGGAACATATATATCAATAATTACTTTAAATGTAAATGGATTAAATGCCCCAACCAAAAGACACAGACTGGCTGAATGGATACACAAACAAGACCCATATACATGCTGTCTACAAGAAATCCATTTCAGACGTAAAGATACATATAGAATGAAAGTGAGAGGATGGGAAAATATATTCCATGCAAATGGGAAGCAAAAGAAAGCTGGAGTAGTAATCTTCATATCAGACAAAATAAGCCTTAAAATAAAGAAAATTACAAGAGATAAGGAAGGACAGTACATAATGGTCAAGGGATCAGTCCAAGAGGAAAACATAAAAATTGTAAATATCTATGCACTCAACATAGGAGCATCTCAAAACATAAGACAAACACTAACAAACATAAAAGTAGAAATTGACAGTAAGACAATAATAGTAGGAGGCTTTAACACCCCCACTCACACCAATGGACAGATCATCAAAACAAATTAATAAGGAAACACAAGTCTTAAATGATACATTAGATGAGATGGATCTCATTGATATCTTCAGGACATTTCATCCAAATGCAGAAGAATACATCTTCTTCTCAAGTGCACATGGAACATTCTCCAGGACAGACCACATCTTGGGTCACAAATCAAACTTCAGTAAATTTAAGAAAATTGAATTTATATTAAGCATCTTCTCTGACCACCATGCT
Source organism: Cervus canadensis (assembly GCF_019320065.1). Taxonomy (NCBI): domain Eukaryota; kingdom Metazoa; phylum Chordata; class Mammalia; order Artiodactyla; family Cervidae; genus Cervus; species Cervus canadensis. Next base: position 46,745,119 of record NC_057412.1, read on the forward strand.
ATGAGACAGATATCAATTACAAGAAAAAAAACTGTAAGAAACACAAACACATGGAGATTAAACAACATGTTTCTAAATAACTAACAGGTTACTAAAGAAATCAAAAGGGAAAACAAAAAAATTTCTAGAAACAAATGACAATTAAAACACATCTCAAAACCTATGGGATGCAGCAAAAGCAGTTCTAAGAGGGAAGTTTATAATAATACAATCCTACCTCAAGAAACAAGAAAAACATTGAATAGAACCTAACTTTACACCTAAAACAACCAGAAAAAGAAGAAGAACAACAAGAAAAACTAAAATTAGTAGAAGGAAAGAACTCATAAATATCCAAGCAGAAATAAATGAAAAAGAAATGAAAGAAACAATAGTAAAGATTAATAAAACTAAAAGCTGTTTCTTTGAGAAGATAAACAAAGTTGACAAATCTTTAGCCAGGCTCATCAAGAGAAAAAGAGAGAAGAATCAAATCAACAAAATTAGAAATGAAAAAGGAGAGGTTACAGCAGATAATGCAGAAATACAAAGGATTATAAGAGACTATTATGAGCAACTATATCGCAATAAAATAGATAACCTGAAAGAAATGAACAGATTCTTAGAAAAGCTCAATCTACCAAACCTGAACCAGGAAAAAATAGAAATTATGAACAACCCAATTACAAGCACTGAAATTGAAGCTGTGATCAAAGATCTCCCAAAAACCAAAAGCCCCAGGACCAGATGGCTTCACAGGAGAATTCTATCAAACATTTAAAGAAGAGCTAATGCCTACCTTCTAAACTCTTTCAAAAAATTGCAGAGGAAGGAACACTTCCAAACTCATTCTATGAGGCCACCATCACCCTGATACCAAAACCAGACAAAAACACAACAACAAAAAAAAGAAAACTACGGGTCAATATCACTGATGAACATAGATGCAAAAATCCTCAACAAAATCTTAGCAAACAGAATTCAGAAACATATCAAAAAGCTCATATACCATGATCAAGCAGGGTTTATTCAAATGATGCAAGGATTCTTCGGTATATGCAAATCAATCAATGTGATACACCATATTAACAAATTGAAAGATAAAAATCATATGATCATCTCAATAGATGCAGAAAAAGCCTTTGACAAAATTCAGCACCCATTTATGATTAAAACTCTTCAAAAAATAGGCATAGAAGGACTCTACCTCAACATAGTAAAGGCCATATATGATAAGCCTATGGCAAACACTATTCTCAATGTGAAAAACTGAAAGCATTCCCCCTAAGATCAGGAACAAGACAAGGGTGTCCACTTTCACCACTATTATTCAACAAAGTTCTGGAAGTCCTAGGTACAGCAATCAAAGAAGAAAAAGAAATAAAAGGAATCCATATCATAAAAGAAGAAGTAAAGTTCTCACTTTTTGCAGATAACATGATACTGGACATAGAAAACCCTAAAAATATTATCAGAAAATGACTAGAGCTAATCAGTGAATTTAGCAAGTTGCAGCATACACAATCAATACACAGAAATCACTTACATTTCTATATACTAACAATGAAAAATCAGAAAGAGAAATTAAGGAATCAATCCCATTCACCATTGCATCAAAAAGAATTAAATATCTAGGAATAAACAACATAAGGAGACAAAAGAACTGTACACCGAAAACTGTAAGAAACTAACAACAGAAATCAAAGACAACATAAACATATGGAGAGATATTCCATGTTCCTGGGTAGGAAGAATCAACACTGTGAAAATGACCATACTACCAAATGCAATCCACAGATTCAGTGCAATCCATATCTAATTATCAATGGCATTTCTTGCAGAACTAGAACAAAACATTTCACATTTCATATGGAAGCACAAAAGACCCCAAATAGCCAAAGCAGTCTTGAGAAAGAAGAATGGAGTGGGAGGAATCAACCTCCCTGACTTCAGATTACACTACAAAGCCACAGTCATCAAGACAGTGTGCTACTGGCACAAAAACAGAAATATAGACCAATGGAACAAGACAGAAAGCCCAGAAATAAACCCATGCACCTATGGGTACCTTATTTTTGACAAAGGAGGCTAGAATATACAATGGGGCAAAAACAGCCTCTTCAGTAAATGGTGCTGGGAAAACTGAACAGCTACATGTAAAAGAATGAAATTAGAACACTTCCTAACCCCATACACAAAGATAAACTCAAATGGAATAAAGACCTAAATGTAAGACCAAAAACTATAAAACTCTTAGAGGACAATATAGGCAGAACACTTGATGACATAAATCAAAGCAAGATCCTCTATGACCCACCTCCTAGAGTAACAGAAATAAAAACAGAAGTAAACCTGATTAAACTTAAAAGCTTTTACTCAGCAAAGGAAACTATAAGCAAGGTAAAAAGACAACCCTTAAAATGGGAGAAAATAACAGCAAATGAAACAACTGACAAAGGATTAATAGCCAAAATATACAACCAGCTCATACAACTCAGTGCTAGAAAAACAAACAATCCAATCAAAAAGTGGAAGAAAGACCTAAACAGACATTTCTCCAAAGAAGACATACAGATGGCTAACAAACACATGAAAAGATGCTCAAAATCACTTATTATTAGAGAAAAGCAAGTCAAAACCACAATGATATATCACCTCACACGAGACAGAATGGCCATCATTAAGAAGTCTACAAATAATAAATGCTGGAGAGGGTGTGGAGAAAAGGGAATGTTCTTGCACTGTTTGTGGGAATGTAAATTGATCCAGCCACTATGGAAGACAGTATGGAGATTCCTTAAAAAACTAGGAATAAAACCACCACATGACCCAACAATCTCACTCCTAGGCATATACCCTGAGGAAACCAAAGTTGAAAAAGACATATGTATCCCATTGTTCATTTCAGCACTATTTACATTAGCTAGAACATAGAAGCAACCTAGATGTCTGCTGACAGATGAAGGGATAAAGAAGTTGTGGTACATATACACAATGGAATATTACTCAGCCATAAAAAGGAACACACTTGAGTCAGTTCTGATGAGGTGGATGAACCTAGAACCTATTATACAGAGTGAAGTGAGTCAGAAAGAGAATGATAGCGTATTCTAAGCCACATATACACAATCTAGATAAATGGTACTGAAGAACTTTTTTACAGGGCAACAACAGAAAAACAGATATAGAGAATAGACTTATGGACATGGGGAGAGGGGAGGAGAGGGTGAAATGTATGGAAAGACTAACATGGAAACTTACATTACCATATGAAAAATAGATAGCCTACGGGAATTTGCTGTATGGCTCAGGAAACTCAAACAGGGCCTCTGTATCAACCTAGAGGGGTGGGAGGGGGAGGGAGAGGAAGGTTCAAAGGAGACAGGATGTATGTATACCTATGGCTGATTCATGGTGAGGTTTGACAGAAAACAACAAAACTCTGTGAACCAATTATCCTTCAACGAAAAGACTAAATTTTTAAAGAAAGAAATACCTCTGATGAATAAATATTCTTGATTTTAGTACAGTGTACTTATGTTTCTCTGATCTTTGTGATCTCCAAACGAACTTTTTGGTGTAAGTAAAAGATATGTTGTCCTGTATGTTTAATACATTAGTGAATTCTATTTAGAAAATAACTCCTGAAAATGAAAAATAAAAAAAATTACACATGGTCAAGAGAATATGCTTTAGTTTCATTTGGAAAAACAAGTAGATAAGTAAATGTATATCTTTAGATAAATTCTCCCTATATAACATCATTAATTTCTGTTTACTTTAAAAGAAAGGGTACACCTTGGAAATGAATTTGTTTTACCATATATAACTCTGCATGCTCTATTTTAATTTTATTTGTTTTTATATTGTGTGTATCTATACATAGAAAGGTATATCTGTTATTTATGAGAGACATTTCAATTCAATTCTGATTTTATATAAAATGATGGCAACAACTCTAAGTGAATTTACAGTCATATTTATACTCAACTAAAACATTGTTGTATTAGTTGTTCATGGCTGCATAAACATTAACAGAAAGAATAAAATTTTTTAAGAAAACTTTAAAAATATATATATAATTCCTTAATCCTACTTTCCACTAAAATTAAACCAATAGACACTCAGCTTTGGAAATATATTTCATGAGCAGATCAGGGGTGACATATCACATTATTCATACAAGCATATTACTAAAGAGAGATTTCTTAAGATACTAATCCCCATTCTATTCCTTATAGTGTTGTTTAAAAAGAGACGACAATCCCAAAACAGAGTCCTTGTGCTAAGCACACATCCCCAGACTAAGGTTTAATACCTAACAATTGCAGCTACAGCTGCCTCCAGGAATGCAGACTTAACCCATCAGTCTGGAATCTTCTGGTCAGCAACAACGAGGTAATGTGCCAGACAGGTCCTTTGCCATCAACCAAAGGACGATGAGGTCACCTGCTCTCCCCTTTTCCCTTCGCCACCTGCCTTTAACAACCTTTAAAGAGCTGCTTGGAGCTAAAGCCATTTTTACATTAATATATTTAAGAAATTTCTTTTTAAAAATGTTTTAAATATGTTAACTTTTATACACAAATGTAAAATTTAGCACAGACTTGGAATGAAATTCCACATGTTCCATTTTAATGTAATTCAAATTAACTATAGATTTTTGTAGAGTTTTATTCAACATTGCTAGTCTTTATCTTCCACACGTATAGTCTAAACTTAGTATGTGGCAAAGGATCAGCAAGTCATAATTGTTCTTTTCATAAAATACCTTAATCCAATTGTCTTTATGAGCATTTTTAAAGCTCCGAATTCTGACATGTTGACTGAAAGAAAAAACAAAAAACCACAATGTAAAATCTGTGAGTAGAGTTTATTCAATGTCTTACTGAGGACTATAGCCTGGGAGACAGCCTCCCAGTGAGCTCTGAGAAACTGTTCTGAAGAGGTAAGGGGGAAACGCAGTACATATATGATTTTGGCAAAAGGGTTATACGTAACCAAGCATAGTTATCAGTAGAAGGCTGCTGCTAGTCACAAGCAACAGATAACTTAGTTAATGGTTTTAGAACTTTTCTAAGTGTGGGAAGATAGAAGAATCCAGGTTCATAAAATTTTTCCCCTGAAAACATCTATCTGAAAGTCTGGTTCTGCCAGGTTTTAACAGAGCACAGAGCGCCTCACGCCTGATCTCCACCCTAAATCTCTTTCAGGATGTGTTGGAGGTTAGTGGCTACAGTGCCTAAGGACTCAATCCTTGCAGAGTCAGATGGTGAGAGACATTCCCTAGTTGGCAGACATTCAAAGACTGCATAATAGTGAGTTAAAGATAAAAATCTGACTAACTTCTGTCCTTCTTTATAGTTAATGCTTTTTGCTCTGTTTGTTTTAGTCTATACTATATATTCTAAGAAACAATAATATTCATGCATTTCCTTCCCATGACCCCATCATAAGAAAGAGAGATCACCTTTGTGCCTCTATGGTAAAAGGACTTTTTTGAAGATAAAATCATGGCTCTCATACAAATAAAAAACTAATGCATGTCAATGTTATGTTTAACTCCTTCACAAATGAGGGAACCAGTAATTTTGAATTCTCAAAACTGTCACATGCAGGCAATGGGGAATTCTGAATTTACAAATAGATGCAAAACTGGTCAAATATCTATAGGGCAATAATCAATTAAATTCAACCTGAAACATCTCACTTGCATTTCTGGGGACAAAAATTATGTGTATTATCAGTTTTCTGAAAGTAGCTATGTAAAACAGCTCAAAGGAAACAAAGGTAAAGATGACCAAGAGGACTCCACTAAGCAGAACAATTAGCAATCTTGTTCAACCATTTCAAAGTCCTTCACAACGTTTTTCTGACACTAAAATGTCTCCTTAAAAGTCTTATTAAACTCCTTAAACATCTGTCTTAATTATTTTTGAAGACTATAAGTAGTGATAGGATGGCATTTAAAGGCTAACACAGTTTACAGAGTATACTGGAAAAATAAAGTAGTTTCCTATATATAAGAGAGAGAACAAGATTTGGGGAGTTCCCCCTAAGGGTGGATACATGTTCACAGGGGAAAAGGTAATCAGTGTTGATGAAGTGGGAAAGTTAACCCCACGATTTGAAAGCAGAGGACAAAGGGGTACAGTTGGGCCTGTGCTAGCAGGGAGCATGGCTATGAGGGAAAGCACTGATTCCTGCAGAGCAGCGGATGCAGGAGCTGAGCAGCTGGGTTGCTCAGGATTGCAACTCCCATGGCCTGTAAATGAGCCCTACTCCTAGCTTTCCAGATCCATGTAAGCCCAGAGTTCTTGACTGGAGGAAGGAATCTTAAAAGCCTGATACTAAATTTTATTCTAACCACAGGACTCAGAGCTGGCTTCATTTGACTTTTAAAAGTAGAATAATGTGACTCTTTTGAAACTCAAATATAGTATAATAAATCCATTCCCACTATAATGTTAAGCCTTTGGTTAGTGGCATTACAAGAAAGGATTATTCAGCATGTACTTTCATTTTCAAGGTTGATTTAGCACAAATTTCATACTTCGGAAAATAAAGATAGAAAATATAATATTAAAACATGTAACTGTATTGTAGAGTACATATAATAAACTGTTCCCTAAAAGACTTACAATTTTAGGATTTTTTCTAATTATTTCAAGATTAGAGTTTAGTACGGGCTTCCTTGGTGACTCGGTGATAAAGAATCTGTCTGCCATTGCAGGAGATGCAGGTTCCAGCCCTGGGTAGGGAAGATCCCTGGAGAAGGAAATGGCAACCTATTCCAGCACTCTTGCCTGGGAAATCCCATGAACAGAGGAGCCTGGTGGAATAGTCTATGGGGTCTCAAAAGAGTCTGACATGATTTAGCAACCAAATAACAACAGAGGTTAGTAATCTGTTAAGGAAATTTAACAATATATGTGTGAATGAGCTTTTCCTATCAGTCTATGAAATTTTCATCATTCATAGTGCCACTGAAAGATAACGCATTTGTAGAAAGCCAGCATATTTCTACTATAGATACTTCAGAAAACAACATGAGTTATCAGGATGATATTATCACCCTGAAATAGATGTAACATCAATTTTATCTATCCACATACTTAGTGGTTGAGTCATATACCCATTCAACATGTATCTATCCAGTGATTTCTAGATGCCACAGTATGCTGGGAACACAGCAATGGACTAAATAGGCAAAGTCTGTGCTCTCATAGAGCTAGAATTGCAGCAAGGAGAAGAAAAAAATGGAAATAAATAAATGAAGAAAAAGTAAGTGTGCAAACAGGGTACAAATATCAAGCAACTGAGAAGACAGTTTATTGAAGTAGTCAGGGAAGGATTTCATGAAAAAGTCACAACTGAGCAAAATTCTAAAATTGTGGGAACAGATATATACAGATTACTAGGCAAAGAGATCTGCAGAAGAGAGATTAAAAGAATACTAAGCTAATAGCAACAACAAAACAACATGTACCCTGAGGAAGGAACAGGAAGCATGCCTGAAATGCTTAGGAACAGCAAAGTGGTAGGTATGGCTGGAGCCCACGGAGAGAGAGAGCAGGAGAGAATGTGAAAGGGGTAACATCAGGGATCACACTGTGAATGTTATTGTAAGAAGTCTGAGTGAAAGCGAAAGCCAACTCCTGTAACATGTGATGCAGCAGTTTAGTTCCAAGGCTGCTAGACATTTACACAAGCATACTCTCCACATATTGCATTTAAATTTGGTGGTTATAAAATATTAACTTGTGGCATTAAATTTGCAAATTATTAAATTGCACTATATGTTAAGCTGCTATAACTGAGATCTAAGTATCAGTGATTACAGCAAAGTAAATATGTATCTCTCTCTCATATAAAAGTCTGCTGCTGCTAAGACACTTCAGTCATGTCCAACTCTGTGCGACCCCATAGATGGCAGCCCACCAGGCTCCACTGTCCCTGGGAGTCTCCAGGCAAAAACACTGGAGTGGGTTGCCATTTCCTTCTCCAGTGTATGAAAGTGAAGTCTCTCAGTCGTGTCCGACTCGTAGCGACCCCATGGACTGCAACCTACCAGGCTCCTCTGCCCATGGGATTTTCCAGGCAAGAGCACTGGAGTGGGGTGCCATTGCCTTCTCCGCATATACAAGTCTAGGCATAAGCAAACCATGGCTGGTAAATCAGTTCCTAGTATCAGGGATCCACAGTCATATCCTAGTATCAGGGATCTAACTTCTTTCCCGTCTTAAGGATTTTCCCCTTATAAATGTGGTCCAAAATGGAGTATGATTGCATCACTACTCTCATGAGTAGAAAAAGAAAAATGTAAGGTTATACCTTTCCTATAAAGGTGTGGCAAGGCTGTTGAACACATCATTTCTTCTCCTAACCCCACTGGAGTCTACTTAGTCACAGTTAGTGACTTAGTAGACTAAGTTAGTCACAGTTAAGTGATTAACTGTCACAGTTAAGTCACAGACTAAGTCTAGACACAGACTACTTAGTCACCTAAAACTGAAAGGGAGGCTGAGACAGACAGTCTTTATTCTGAGCAAACATGTGCCAAGTTAAAATTAGAAACTCTGTTATTAGATAAGAAAAGGATAATGAATATTAAGAACAGTTCAATTCAGTTCAGTCACTCACTCATGTCTGACTCCTTGAAACCTGATGGACTGCAGCACGCCAGGCCTTCCTGTCCATCACCAACACCCGGAGTTTACTCAAACTCAAGTCCATTGAGTCAGTGATGCCATCCAACCATCTCATCCTCTGTCGTTTCCTTCTCCTCCAGCCTTCAATCTTTCCCAGCATCAGGGTCTTTCCCAATGAGTCAGCTCTTCGCATCAGGTGGTCAAAGTATTGGAGTTTTCAGCTTCAGCATCAGTCCTTCCAATGAACACCCAGGACTGATCTCCCTTAGGATGGACTGGTTAGATCTCCTTGCAGTCCAAGGGACTCTCAAGAGTCTTCTCCAATACCACACTTCAAAAGCATCAATTCTTTGGCACTCAGCTTTCATTATAGTCCAACTCTCACATCCATATATGACTACTGGAAAAACTATAGCTTTGATTAGATGGACCTTTGTTGGCAAAGTAATGTCTCTGCTTTTTAATATGCCATCTAGGTTGATCATAACTTTTCTTCCAAGGAGTAAGTGTCTTTGAATTTCATGGCTGCAATCACCATCTGCAGTGATGTTGGAGCCCAAAATATAAAGTCAGCCACTGTTTCCATCTATTTGCCATGAAGTGAGGGGCCCAGTTGCCATGATCTTAGTTTTCTGAATGTTGAGTTTTAAGCCAACTTTTTCACTCTCCTCTTTCACTTTCATCAAGAGGTTCTTTAGTTCTTCACTTTCTGCCATAAGTGTGGTGTCATCTGCTTATCTGGAGTTATTGATATTTCTCCCTGCAATCTTGATTCCAGCTTGTACTTCATCCAGTCCAGCATTTCTCATGATGTACTCTGCATATAAATTAAATAAGCAGGGTGACAATATACAGCCTTGATGTAATCCTTTCCCAATTTGGAACCAGTCTGTTTTTCCATGTCCAGTTCTAACTGCTTCTTGACCTACATACAGATTTCTCAGGAGGCAGGTCAGGTGCGTCTGGTATTCCCATCTCTTGAAGAATTTTCCACAGTTTGTGGTTATCCACACAGTCAGAGGCTTTGGCACAGTCAGTAAAGCAAAAATAGCCATTTTGTGGAACTCTTGCTTTTTTGATGATCCACCAGATGTTGGCAATTTGATCTCTGGCTTCTCTGCCTTTTCTAAATCCAGCTTGAACATCTGGAAGTTCACAGTTCACGTACTGTTGAAGCCTGGCTTGCAGAATTTTGAGCATTACTTTACTAGTATGTAAGATGAGTGCAATTGTGTGGTAATTTGAGCATTCTTTTGCATTGCCTTTCTTCGGGATTGCAATGAAAACTGACCTTTTCCAGTCCTGTGGTCACTGCAGAGTTTTCCAGATTTGCTAAGAACAGTTAGTTGCCACTGATTTAAGAAGATTCAAATACATCCTTGTAGCCTATCTTTTTTTTTTTTTCCATTTATCTTTATTAGTTGGAGGCTAATTACTTTACAATATTGTAGTGGTTTTTGTCATACATTGACATGAATCAGCCATGGATTTACATGTATTCCCCATCCCGATCCCCCCTCCCACCTCCCTCTCTACCCAATCCCTCTGGGTACCTATCTTATATCCAATATAATTTAATTTTAAAATGCAGTAAACATCCTTTAAAAGCATAGTGTATTTTTGTGTATGGTGTTAGAAAGTGTTCTAGTTTCATTCTTTTGCAAGTGGTTGACCAGTTTTCCCAGCACCACTTGTTAAAGAGATTGTCTTTTTTCCATTGTATATCCTTGCCTCCTTTGTCAAAGATAAGGTGTCCATAGGTTCGTGGATTTATCTCTGGGCTTTCTATTCTGTTCCATTGGTCTATATTTCTGTCTTTGTGCCAGTACCACACTGTCTTGATGACTGTGGCTTTGTAGTAGAGTCTGAGTCAGGCAGGTTGATTCCTCCAGTTCCATTCTTCTTTTTCAATGGATTAAAGATCTAAACGTAAGACCAGAAACTATAAAACTCCTAGAGGAGAACATAGGCAAAACACTCTCCGACATAAATCACAGCAAGATCCTCTATGACCCACCTCCCAGAATATTGGAAATAAAAGCAAAACTAAACAAATGGGACCTAATGAAACTTAAAAGCTTTTGCACTACAAAGGAAACTATAAGTAAGGTGAAAAGACAGCCCTCAGATTGGGAGAAAATAATAGCAAATGAAGAAACAGACAAAGGATTAATCTCAAAAATATACAAGCAACTCCTGCAGCTCAATTCCAGAAAAATAAATGACCCAATCAAAAAATGGGCCAAAGAACTAAACAGACATTTCTCCAAAGAAGACATACAGATGGCTAACAAACACATGAAAAGATGCTCAACATCACTCATTATCAGAGAAATGCAAATCAAAACCACAGTGAGGTAGCATTACACGCCAGTCAGGATGGCTGCTATCCAAAAGTCTACAAGCAATAAATGCTGGAGAGGGTGTGGAGAAAAGGGAACCCTCTTACACTGTTGGTGGGAATGCAAACTAGTACAGCCGCTATGGAAAACAGTGTGGAGATTTCTTAAAAAACTGGAAATAGAACTGCCATATGACCCAGCAATCCCACTTCTGGGCATACACACTGAGGAAACCAGATCTGAAAGAGACACGTGCACCCCAATGTTCATCGCAGCACTGTTTATAATAGCCAGGACATGGAAGCAACCTAGATGCCCATCAGCAGATGAATGGGTAGGGAAGCTGTGGTACATATACACCATGGAATATTACTCAGCCATTAAAAAGAATTCATTTGAATCAGTCCTAATAAGATGGATGAAACTGGAGCCCCTTATACAGAGTGAAGTAAGCCAGAAAGATAAAGAACATTACAGCATACTAACACATATATATGGAATTTAGAAAGATGGTAACGATAACCCTATATGCAAAACAGAAAAAGAGACACAGAAATACAGAACAGACTTTTGAACTCTGTGGGAGAAGGTGAGGGTGGGATGTTTCAAAAGAACAGCATGTATACTATCTATGGTGAAACAGATCACCAGCCCAGGTGGAATGCATGAGACAAGTGCTCAGGCCTGGTGCACTGGGAAGACCCAGAGGAATCGGGTGGAGAGGGAGATGGGAGGGGGGATCGGGATGGGGAATAAGTGTAAATCTATGGCTGATTCATATCAATGTATGACAAGACCCACTGAAATGTTGTGAAGTAATTAGCCTCCAACTAATAAAAAAATTAAAAAAAAAAAAAAAAGCATAGTGTAAAGGAAAGAGTACCTGACAAAAGGTCAAAGGATATCAAAAACACTATCACAGAAGGCCGAAATACTATCACAAATCTACCAGAGATTAGCTGTGTAACCATGAATCAAACCTAACTTTTCTTATAGTCATTATGTCATCTGTAGTACTGGGTAGCATCTAAACAAAAGAGGCTCCCTAATACTTTAGAGAAGTCACTGTTATCAAGTGCACATTTATTCTAAATTGCTGAAACTTACACAATTATATAAAAACTCAAGAGTAGAAATATCTGGTGTCCATCCCAAGGCATACCAGATGTGTCTCTTACAAGCCAATACAATTTGGCTGCATCCTTGAAAGTTTGAAAAATACAAAAATTAAAGTGAAAATAACTCCCACCTCTGTTGAATGGAACTGCATGACTCACTGACAGGGCAGTGACTGGGCTGGGTGCACCCCAGGATATTGGCTGACATCCCTGAGGTCTCAACTGACGTACAAGCCAGATGACCTTTCAGCACTGAGATAAGGAAGAAGCAGTTTGTTTTTATATAGTCAATGAATCCACTGCCACATATTCATTCAAGCAAAGTCATCAGTTGCAAAGATGCCAGAGAACCCCAACAAGTGCCTTATTTGGGTTTAGAAGTCACAACAGAAGCTAAGATTATCTGTCATGTGTTGGGGCTTCTTAGAGATTTTGTTTTCTTCATTGAATGCATTTCCCCACAGCTCATTTGTGGTTCTAGCATCTTGCCACCAGCTTTCCAATGCTTGGGAAACATTCATTCACAGGATCAAAGCCAGTTAGGCCAAAGGTCTGGTCCTTGGCTCTGTTTCCATGAGTGCTCTAAAATCTCCTCCAGAAGTAGAGAAAGGAAAGTTTTCAGTCTTCATGTTGTAGCCAGAGTCACAGTTCCCAGGAAAGCCAATTAGTCTGAAAAATCAGTATCCAGAAACAAATGAAAAAAAAAAGAAGTATTGTGGTGCCAACTGATGTTGTGACCTAACAGATTTTTAATAGAAAAAAAAAAAATTTACAGGAGCAGGCCTCACGAAACAGATAATTAAAATTTTACAGAAACATCTCTCCATTTAGGTGCTAACAACCATAATCTATCTAAAACAATTAGAGATAAACATTCATACCTGCAGCACTAACAACTCACACCGTAAACCTGACAGCAGGTCTCTGAATAATCGAGGTGCTGAATATACAGAGTTCAACTTATTCATTCTAATCGACTTCAAACAATATGGATTGAGTCATTGGAACAAAAACTGTGATGCTTTCATTCATTATGCCTTAAAAAAAAAAAAAGTCAGGCTTTTTGGTACTATGGCTGGAAAAAAAGACAAAATGTCAGTATACACGAAAATCTTTTAGGGCAGACAGTTATTCACCATCCTTACGATAGTCACCTTTTCTGTGAATAATTTTATAGAGTCGAGACGGTACTCCTTCTTTAAAAATAAATCTTCAAAAACTACTTCTGGCATACAAACTACAAAAACAGTTGTATTAAGTGATAAAATTATTTACTTTTGTGTGATAAAACTAGAATTTGAATCATGACTCCACCATGACTTGGGAGAATTTGCTGGGAGTTTGCTGGGAGAATTCAATGATTCAATGAAATATATATACATTTCATATATATCATATATACACATATATTAATATAATTAACTGTCATATTGTAGGCAAAAGGCAATTGATCATCTCCCACTTTAAGCACTTAGTTTAATATAAAAGACTGAAATATATACTGGTTATGAGCATGGAGTCTGGTACCACAAATCTGGTGTCTACTTGGGTGTTTTGATTTTGTGTCACTTTTCCACAGTCTCGTCTTCTGTAAAAATGGGTTAATAATAGTATATACTGCATAGGATTGTTAGGACAGTAGACTGAATTAATCTGTACTGAGGAGAAAGGATCTAGGAAATCAGTCAATATGAAAGCAAGTGAGGAAGCTGCATGGAGTTCCAGCTCTTAAGTAAAGACAGACAATGCCTTCAGTCCACAAGGTTGAGACATAAAGACAAGATGAGACTGGAAGCTCCAGGCTAATCACAGACCAGTGAAAGCAGGCCAGAGCTTAGCCTCATGAGCAGGACACCATCAGCCAGAAGGTGACATAGCACCACTCAAGGGCTAACAATACCTGAGGAAGCCGCTTAGGTCTCAGTACCTCAGCAGCAGGGCCTGATGAGGCCACCAACACCACACGGGCTGGGCCCTTAGGCAATAATTTAGACCTGTTATGATGACAAAGTAAAGGAAGAAACAATGCCTTCTCAGTTCAATTTACTTCAGTCACTCAGTTGTGTCCAACTCTTTGCAACCCCATGGACTGCAGCACGCCAGGCCTCCCTGTCCATCACCAGCTCCCAGAGTTTACTCAAACTCATGGCCATTGAGTCAGTGATGCCATTCAACCATCTCATCCTCTGTCGTCCCCTTCTCTTCCTGCCTTCAATCTTTCCCAGCATCAGGGTCTTTTCAAATGAGTCAGTTCTTCGCACCAGGTGGCCAAAGTATTGGAGTTTCAGCTTCAGCATCAATACTTCCAATAAATATTCAAGACTGATCTCCTTTAGGATGGACTGGTTGCAGTCCACAGGACTCTCAAGAGTCTTCTCCAACACCACAGTTCAAAAGCATCAATTCTTTGGCGCTCAGCTTTGTTTATAGTACAACTCTCATATCCATACATGACTACTGGAAAAACCATAGCCTTGACTAGACGGACCTTTGTTGGCAAAGTAATGTCTCTGTTTGTTAGTATGCTGTCTAGGTTGGTCATAACTTTTCTTCCAAGGAGTAATCGTCTTTGAATTTCATGGCTGCAATTACCATCTGCAGTGATTTTGGAGTCCAGAAAAATAAAGTCCGTCACTGTTTCCACTGTTTCCCCATCTATTTGCCATGAAGTGATGAGACCAGATGCCATGATCTTAGTTTTCTGAATGTTGAGTTTTAAGCCAGCTTTTTCCCTCTCCTCTTTCACTTTCATCAAGAGGCTCTTTAGTTCTTCTTTGCTTTCTGCCATAAGGGTGGTATCCTCTGTGTATCTGAGTTTATTGATATTTCTCCCTGCAATCTTGATTCCAGCTTGTGCTTCATCCAGCCCAGTGTTTCTCATGATGTACTCTGCATATAAGTTAAATAAGCAGGGTGACAATATACAGCCTTGACATACTCCTTGCCTGATTTGAAACCAGTCTGTTGTTCCATGTCCAGTTCTAACTGTTGCTTCCTGACCTGCATAGAGATTTCTCAGGAGGCGGGTCAGGTGGTCTGGTATTCCCATTTCTTGAAGAATTTTCTAGTTTGTGGTGATCCACACAGTCAAAGGCTTTGGCATAGTCAATAAAGCAGAAATATATGTTTTTCTGGAACTATCTTGCTTTTTTTGATGATCCAGCAGATGTTGGCAATTTGATCTCTGGTTCCTCTGCCTTTTCTAAATCCAGCTTGAACATCTGGAAGTTCACGGTTCACGTACTGTTGAAGCATGGCTTGGAGAATTTTGAGCATTACTTTACTAGCATGTAAGATGAATGCAATTGTGTGGTAATTTGAGCATTCTTTTGCATTGCCTTTCTTTGGGATTGGAATGAAAACTGACCTTTGCCAGTACTGTGGCCACTGCTCAGGCAGTTCTATAAGGAGATAGATATATGTTTTCCTTTCCTTCCTCCGCTCCAATACAGTGGGCGTAAATCTGGGGGGAAAAGTTAATGAATAAAGTATCATCTCCACCCGTATAGACCTCATAATTAGTTGTTTCGACAAACATGGAAACAAAGAAATATTGTACAATTAACTTGAGAATCTCATAAAAGGTATTGCTTGTGTTCGGTCCTGAAGTGAGGGGGGGAAAGTGAGTGTTAGTCACTCAGTCCTGTTTTCTGTGACACTCGGTCACATTCTATGTGACTCCATGGACTGTAACCCGCCAGGCTCCTCTGTCCACGGAATTCCACAGGCAAGAATATTGGAGTGGGTAGCCACTTCTTCCTTCAGGGGATCTTCCTGACCCAGGAATGGAACCTGGGTCTCTTGCATTGCAGGCAGATTCTTTACCATCTGAGCCACCAGGCAAGCCCTGAAGGACAGGTATGACTTTTTCCAAAGCAGACAAGGGAGACAGAGGAATCTAGAGGTTAAGATCTTATGTGAATATCATGAAGAAATTCTCAGTGGCATGGAAGTGCATGGCATGTTCCAAAAGAGTATTTAATTTGAATTGGGGTTGCCAGGGAAGGAACGGATGAGGAAGAAGCAGGGAAGAAGCTAGCAAGAAGAGCTCTAGGGTAAAAGGCTAGCTTCACACTGGATATTGAATGACCTTCCCTTTACATTAAGATAAAGAGTAGGAGATTTATTCCATAGGAAATAGGGAGCCAGCAAGAGTTTGAACACAGGAGAGTATGATATAGTCAGATTTATGTTTTGATCTGTATCACCAATGGTAACATGGAAAATGCACTGGGAGGGAGGTGCTGAGGTACAGAAAGAGGTTCAGTAATGTGGACCACCAGAACCACATCCGTACCGGGTATAGTTATCAAAAATGAAAGGCAATAAAAATGACAAGGATTCATGAGTCCCAAATATCAAAAATTATCTCCCTTATTTTTAAAGAGTGAAGTCACTCTGTCGTGTCTGACTCTTTGTGATCCTATGGAATGTAGCCCGCCAGGCTCCTCCCTCCATGGGATTTGCCAGGCAAGAATACTGGAGTGGGTTGCCATTTCCTTCTCCAGGGGATCCTCCCAACCCAGGGTTCGAACCTAGGTCTCCCTCATTGCAGGCAGACTCTTTACCATCTGAGCTACCAGGGAATCCCTATTTGTAAATAAGATATGCAAATGAATTGGTGGGTAATAACTGAAAGAGTAATACCTGATACAAGAAATTCAGTAAAGGAGACAAACACTATTCCAAGCTTTTAAGAGATCATATGCTTTACTAGACCATAAATCTTGGTAGACATTAGTAAACCATCATAAAACAGTTTAGTGGTTGTCTACTCTGTAAAAACCTATGACTGATGTGCTACATAAATATATACATACAAACATTTGTATATCTTCCCTAGTGACTTAGAAAGTAAAGAATCCACCTGCAATGCAGGAGACTCAGGTTCGATCCCTGGATTGGGAAGATCCCCTGGAGAAGGGAATGGCTACCCACTCCAGTATCCTTGCCTGGAGAATTCCATGGACAGAAGAGCCTGGCAGGCTATAGTCCATGGGGTCACAAAAGTAGGACTTGACTGAACACACACACACACATGTACATACATAAATGGAGTGGGCCACATGAATACCCACAAAACAGCTGATACTGATAAGTAAATAGAATTATTTGTTAGAGGTTCAATTCCATATTGACCCCATTTTAGATCTCTATTTGACCCTTTTTTGTTTTCCAATTGGGAGAAGGAAAATACAGTAAATGAGCCATAATTTTTGGCAATGCATATTTAAAATAAGGTCTGCCAAGTTCAAAACTGAAAATGCAGCAGCTGTTTGTACAAAACATAGGCCAAGAAACTCCTACATGACTGACATGCTTTTGCTTCCAGCCACGCAGTCTCTGACTGGGCATTCATTTCAGCAACTGTTGACCAAACCTTGAGAAGACAGTTTTTCTCACTATAGAGGAAAAGAACCCTAAAAGAGAAGGATTAAGAGTCGATACACAACAATGGGAGTGCTTCTAAGGAGGAAATCTGTATATTCAATCAGGAGGAAATCTTCATGGATATGGAGAAACAACCATTCTCACAGTGTGGGTAGATTAGCTATATAGTACCCTGAATATTTGGAGACGTGCCTTACTTTGTTTGCAAAAGAGAGCTCCCAAGGCCAATTCATGGTGCCTGAGACTAACAGACACTGTTCCTTAAAATGCATGGAATGTGCCTTCCTGAGGCTGGCCGCGCCCAAGTCTCTGTGATGGCAGTAGTGGATGGGGCAGCAGCGAGCACTGAGAAAGTGTCCAAGGCAGCACCATCCTGCACATCAGCATGCAGCCGTGATGGACCAGGGCCAAGGGCGTTTGTGGAAGCCGTCCGACAGGGCAATAGCTATGGCCTGGCAAGAGGGCAGCCAGCAGATGGAGAAACAATGCCTAGGGCTCAAAATGTAAAGAAATCCCACAGTGACAGATGCAGTTAACGGCACTGAAGACATAGCAACAATTCAGAGAGTGAAAGCTTGGGGGGCGGGGGGCTGCGGCTAGGGGACAAGTAAATAACTCAGTTTCTGTGTTCAACTTCAGAACAGAAAGAGGCAAGTCTGACAGATGGACATAAAATCATCACACTTAGTACTGATAAATCTGACTGCACAATGTGGCTTAAGATCTGCAGTTAAATGATATTGCTTAGACTTCATCCTATATTAGACATTCGGAGAAGGCAATGGCACCCCACTCCAGTACTCTTGCCTGGAAAATCCCATGGATGGAGGAGCCTGGTAGGCTGCAGTCCATGGGGTCGCTAAGAGTCAGACACAACTAAGCAACTTCACTTTCACTTTTCACTTTCATGCATTGGAGAAGGAAATGGCAACCCACTCCGGTATTCTTGCCTGGAGAATCCCAGGGACTGGGGAGCCTGGTGGGCTGCCGTCTATGGGGTCGCACAGAGTCGGACACGACTGAAGCGACTTAGCAGCGGCAGCAGCATAATAGACATTGACACAGCTGGACAACGGCAAGCAAGAGGCAGGCATGGTCGAGAAAATACCAGAATTTTATAAGCTGTGGACAAACAGGCTCTAACAGGTAAGGAGTCTGGCTGGACACACTAGGAATTAAGTGTTCCTAACATAAAGTTATCTAGTCTTTCATCCACAGGTAGCAATGAACAGAAAAAAGACAGAGGCTCTTCCCCTAAACCCACAGTGACTTTCCCTCTAGAACAGTGAAGTTTTAATTTTCTATCCTTTGTGGAAATACGAGGGGGAAATATTATTGTTAACTATAATAATAATGGCAACTATTATTTTATTACACATTTGTTGTCTACCAGCATGATGCTTTGTGTATTATGTGATTAAACCGTCATTACAACCTTATGGAGTAGGAAATGGCAACCCATTCCAGCATTCTTGCCTGGGAAATTCCAGGGACAGAGGAGCCTGGAGAGCTACAGTCCATGGGGTTGAAAAGATTCGGACACACACGATTGTGCACTGGCATGCACACATTCTATCTTATAGATAGGTGTTGTTTTTAAACCTCACTTTCACAAAGAAGTACACAGAATCTTAGGATTGGTTTCCTGTCCAGTGTTACATAGTTATGAGGAGCCAAAGTCTGGAGTTTGTGCTTCAACCTCTAATGCCTTCTGCCTCCTGCAGGTGAGGGCTGTGCATGCCTCTGAACTCCAAGGAGAAAAGAGAAATTAAAGAAACTGGTAAGGAAGTGAGCTCAAGTCTCATGTATTATCAGAGGGGCAGGGGAACTAACAAAATCTCTTGGCTTAGTTGTAATCTCCATCCTCCACCCAGATAGTTAGTTCCACTGTTTCACTGTTAGAGAAACTCTTTTATATAAGCATCTTCTTCTTTTCCCCACATGTTATTGAGGCATAATTAATCTACAAAAAAAAACTGCATATATTTAATGTATATGATTTGATGAGTTTGAACATAGGCAAACACTTGTGACACCATCACAATAAAGGTAATAACCATAGCCATCACCTCCAAAAGTTTTTTGTCCTTCTGCTTTTTTGTTTTGTATGTATGTGTGTATGTAGGTATGTATGTTTTGTTTTGTATGTATGTGTGCTTTGTAAGAACATTTAATATGAGATTTACCCTGTTAAAACATTTTTTTTCTGTTAAAACATTTTAAGTGTGCTTAATACATTTTCTTTATCCGTTTGGGCATTTATGTTGCTTCCATGTCTTGGCTATTGTGAATAATGCTGCAATGAACATGGCAGTGTAAATATCACTTCCAGATTCCAATTTCCATGATTTTGGCTATATATACAGAAGAAGGACTGCTGTATCATATAGTAGGCTACTTGTGATTTTTTTGAGAACCCTCTATACTATTTTGCATAGTGGCTGCCTCATTTTATATTCCCGTTAGTAGTGCACAAAGGTTCCAATTTCTCAACAACCTCACCAACACGTATTATCTTTTTTGTTATTGTTGTAATAGCCATTCTAGCAGGTGTGAGGTGATAGCTCATTATGTTGATAAACTCTTCAATGCAAAAATATAGATGTATTTCTCACAGAAGTCAAGGATTATTTAATCATATCATATGTATGGAACACATGCTGCGTGTTCAGTTATGTCTGATTCTTTGTGACCCCATGGATTGTAGCCCACAACGGCTCCATATTACAAACACAGGTAAAGAAAAAACTTCATAAATATTAATTTTGGTTGTGGCTTCACTTGTGGCTCAACTGGTAAAGAATCTGCATGCAATGCGGGAGACCTGGGTTCAATCCCTGGGTTGGGAAGATCCCCTGGAGAAAGGAAAGGCTATCCACTCCAGTATTCTGTCCTGGAGAATTCCATGGACTACAGTCGTTGGGATTGCAAAGAGTCAGACATGACTGAGCAACTTTCACTTTTCACTTTCAGCATCACCATCCTTTTAGCTATATTTATAGCTTCTAAATATTGCTGCTGGGAGACATAGCAGTCTATTTACAAAAGCAAATTCTTTTATAAGTATAGAGCAGCATCATGCCAAATGGAAATACCCATGGTCCAAGATACTTAAACTGCCATCAACCTATAAAAAACAAACCAGTTCTATTCCCAGTTTTTTAAGAAATCTCCACACTGTTTTCCATAGTGGCTGTACTAGTTTGCATTCCCACCAACAGTGTAAGAGGGTTCCCTTTTCTCCACAGCCTCTCCAGCATTTATTGCTTGTAGACTTTTGGATAGCAGCCATCCTGACTGGCGTGTAATGGTACCTCATTGTGGTTTTGATTTGCATTTCTCTAATAATGAGTGATGTTGAGCATCTTTTCATGTGTTTGTTAGCCATCTGTATGTCTTCTTTGGAGAAATGTCTGTTTAGTTCTTTGGCCCATTTTTTGATTGGGTCATTTATTTTTCTGGAATTGAGCTGCAGGAGTTGCTTGTATATTTTTGAGATTAATCCTTTGTCTGTTTCTTCATTTGCTATTATTTTCTCCCAATCTGAGGGCTGTCTTTTCACCTTACTTATAGTTTCCTTTGTAGTGCAAAAGCTTTTAAGTTTCATTAGGTCCCATTTGTTTAGTTTTGCTTTTATTTCCAATATTCTGGGAGGTGGGTCATAGAGGATCTTGCTGTGATTTATGTCGGAGAGTGTTTTGCCTATGTTCTCCTCTAGGAGTTTTATAGTTTCTGGTCTTACATTTAGATCTTTAATCCATTTTGAGTTTATTTTTGTGTATGGTGTTAGAAAGTGTTCTAGTTTCATTCTTTTACAAGTGGTTGACCAGTTTTCCCAGCACCACTTGTTAAAGAGGTTGTCTTTTTTCCATTGTATATCTTTGCCTCCTTTGTCAAAGATAAGGTGTCCATAGGTTCGTGGATTTATCTCTGGGCTTTCTATTCTGTTCCATTGATCTATATTTCTGTCTTTGTGCCAGTACCATACTGTCTTGATGACTGTGGCTTTGTAGTAGAGTCTGAAGTCAGGCAGGTTGATTCCTCCAGTTCCATTCTTCTTTCTCAAGATTACTTTGGCTATTCGAGGTTTTTTGTATTTCCATACAAATTGTGAAATTCTTTGGTCTAGTTCTGTGAAAAATACCGTTGGTAGCTTGATAGGGATTGCATTGAATCTATAGACTGCTTTGGGTAGAATAGCCATTTTGACAATATTGATTCTTCCAATCCATGAACACGGTATGTTTCTCCATCTGTTTGTGTCCTCTTTGATTTCTTTCATCAGTGTTTTATAGTTTTCTATGTATAGGTCTTTTGTTTCTTTAGGTAGATATACTCCTAAGTATTTTATTCTTTTTGTTGCAATGGTGAATGGTATTGTTTCCTTAATTTCTCTTTCTGTTTTTTCATTGTTAGTATATAGGAATGCAAGGGATTTCTGTGTGTTAATTTTATATCCTGCAACTTTACTATATTCATTGATTAGCTCTAGTAATTTTCTGGTAGAGTCTTTAGGGTTTTCTATGTAGAGGATCATGTCATCTGCAAACAGTGAGAGTTTCACTTCTTCTTTTCCTATCTGGATTCCTTTTACTTCTTTTTCTGCTCTGATTGCTGTGGCCAAAACTTCCAACACTATGTTGAATAGTAGTGGTGAGAGTGGGCACCCTTGTCTTGTTCCTGATTTCAGGGGAAATGCTTTCAATTTTTCACCATTGAGGGTGATGCTTGCTGTGGGTTTGTCATATATAGCTTTTATTATGTTGAGGTATGTTCCTTCTATTCCTGCTTTTTGGAGAGTTTTAATCATAAATGAGTGTTGAATTTTGTCAAAGGCTTTCTCTGCATCTACTGAGATAATCATATCAGCAGATGAATGGATAAGGAAGCTGTGGTACATATACACCATGGAATATTACTCAGCCGTTAAAAAGAATTCATTTGAATCAGTCCTAATGAGATGGTTGAAACTGGAGCCCCTTATACAGAGTGAAGTAAGCCAGAAAGATAAAGAACATTACAGCATACTAACACATATATATGGAATCTAGAAAGATGGTAACAATAACCCTATATGCAAAATGGAAAAAGAGACACAGAAATACAGAACAGACTTTTGAACTCTGTGGGAGAATGTGAGGGTGGGATATTTCAAAAGAACAGCATGCATACTATTTATGGTGAAACAGATCACCAGCCCAGGTGGGATGCATGAGACAAGTGCTCGGGCCTGGTGCACTGGGAAGACCCAGAGGAATCGGGTGGAGAGGGAGGTGGGAGCGGGGATCGGGATGGGGACTACGTGTAAATCTATGGCTGATTCATATCAATGTATGACAAAAAATAAATAAATAAATAAATAAATAAACAAACCAAAATAGATTATTTTGCATTAAAACTGTCACAATCCTTAACATTTGGTGGTAATAAGAGTAAAAATCAGAAAAAAAACTACCTTTTTCCTGTGTGTTTTGAATAGTTAAGTCAGAAATAGAAAATACTGGGATATTTTCATGTCTCTGTAAATTTGTTCTCATATTTAATGGCCTTCATATGATTTTCAAAACTCTTGTTTCAAAATCTGAGCCACATAATAGTCTACTAAATAAACACTTAAGGAGACATTTACAGCACTATTTGTTTCTTATTTTGGCAGATTAGGAAAATACAATAGAAAAATAGCATCTCAAGAACAGATTAAATTTTTACAAAAGTGCCAGTTACTCACCACTGGTCTCTGGTTTCCCCAGCTGTCATCCCTGCTAACCCTGCTCCACCCTTTCTGCTGCTTGAACCGCTCTCCAGATACGCATGGTCTCACCTGACCAGATTTCTTCTATCACAGAGAGAAATTATCTATTTCATAAACTGATATCTTTCCCTACATAAAGTATTTTTAAAGATGAGTCTATGGCATGAGTGCAAAAGTAAAACAAGGCAGTGGTTTACTACATGAAGAACTCCAAGCACAAATAGAGGAAAATTTTGCTGGTTTTCTTAAAATTATACCATATAGATGACACCCTATTGTCACCCTTCCCCCCAACTCAAACCTGATTCCAAGAATATTAGTTGTGAAAAAAGGATTTAAAGTGTGTAGGTTCATGAATAAACAGAATAATTGAGTCAAGGGACTCCAGGAAGGCCTCCTCTTTCCTTAAGTGGCTTCTGTATATAGTTGATTGCTAGTCAAAATTCCAAAATTAGTTTCATTTTGTTGTATTTTTTAAATGTGCATACTCCTAAGAAAGATAAAATTTTAAGTTTAATAAAACATCCAACCAACATTTTCTAAAATACTTCTCTGTGTCTGACCATGTGTTAGGTGTTATGGATATGAAGATATTTATGAAAGGAGCTCAGTATAGGAGCCTAGACCATGTAAGCAATTAACTAAAAGACAGTGTAATTAAGGCTGTAACAGAAGAACGTATTCAGAGCTGTGGGAGCATGAAAATGAGAATGTTTGAGTCACTGTGTAAAAGTCTCAGAAGACCTCTTATAAAAGGTGACTTTTTAAATGGATTCAAAATTAGTACAATTTTGATCAGAGGAAACAGACAGCAAGCATGAAGCTGCCGAGAGTTGAAAGGATGCAAGTAGGAGAAGAAACAGAATGCATGCGCAAAATAATCTCTATTCACACCTTCTTTTAGGGCATAGAGAAGGAAGTAACTACTTCTAAACTCACAGAATATGTATGCATCTTGCCTGAATTAGTGCAGTCGTGTCCGACTCTTTGTGACCCATGGACTATACAGTCCATGGAATTCTCCAGGCCAGAATACTGGAGTGGGTAGCCTTTCCCTTCTCCAGGGATCTTCCCAACCCAGGCAGTGAACTAGGGTCTCCCAACCCAGGTCTCCCGCATTGCAGACAGATTCTTTACCAGCTGAGCCACAAGGGAAGCCCAAGAATACTGGAGTGGGTAGCCTATCCCTTCTCCAGCGGATCTTCCCAACCCAGGAATCGAACTGGGGTCTCCTGCATTGCAGGTGGATTCTTTACCAACCAAGCTATCAGGGAAGCTCCGCTAAAGATATATCTGTGCATTAATAAATTTATATGCTAAAATATGAGCTGTTTTTACTGAGAAAATATATACTAATAGAGATATAGGTAGAAGGAAAAATTGCTAGGTATGTCAGTAGACATCAGCTAGAAAATTTTTAATTATGATTTTATTATTTTTCACCTTAATGAGTCCAGCTGTCTACCTATTTAATATTATTGAATGCTTACCAGCTGCCATGTCCTCGTCAAGGCACTGGGGATTCACTAAAGAATTTCACAGAGCTTATAATCCTAAAGAGGATGGAAAATAAACAAGAAACTAATATGTAATAGAATTCAAAGTATGACAAAATTGAAGAAGTCTTGCAAGCAGCTCATGTGGAATTACTTGCAGAAACTAACAGTCTTCTAGGGAAAAGTAGAAGACCCAAATAATAAAAAAAAATAAAAAAGCTTTTGATTTAAGGCATTAAAAGCTTGAGGAGCCAAAATCACAGAGACACTGGAACCACAGAGAGGTGAGCAGATATCCTGTTGGTCATTTCTTCTCTAAGGCAATTCTTGGAGTGAGACTAAATGCCAAGAATTAAGTCAGGGGCCTACACATCCATTTGTGTGTGCAGGTGTCACCTGGCCCTCTTTGAGTCCACCTCTGAGTGACAGGGTCCGGAGAACTAAATCTACAAAACTGTGCTATGATACAGTGCTCATTGCTATTATTAAAAGAATCTGTCCTTTGACTCTGATCCAGAAGTTTCATGACTTCTGTTAAGAGGCAGAGAAGTCAACAGAGCTTTGAAAAATCTCATGGGATAAAAGACACCAAAAACTTATGGCTGCCCATGTATCTAGGAGTTAAGGATCCCAGATCCTGGAGAGAAAGGAGATCCAGAAAATTGAGCCACATGCTGCGGGTTTCACTTTGATATACTTGATGAAGCAACATGAAGCAAGAAATGAAGCTAGATACAAAACAGTTGAAATGCAGAATTCATTTTTCTGTAATCTTCCACTGCTAAAGAGACAGAAATTGTTGTCAAAACCATCCAAAAAACAAGAGACCTAGAAAATTCCCAGGCTCTCATTGGAACTTCTGGAGAGCTACATATAAGATAAAGAGAGAGCCAGAGTCTACAGAATTTCAACCATTCCTAAGTCTTCTCAGTCCTTTTAGGAGACAATTCTTCATGGTTTTCTTGTATTCATTCATATCTGCTAAGTAGAGGAATCCACTGTCTGTTTCATACTATCTTTCAAGAACATTTTTATAATGAACAACCATGGAGGAAAGAGACAGTGTCTGTCTCTGGAGCAAAGGGCAGGCTGTTTAAAAGATGTAGATGTATTCTATACATAGACATGAATCTACAGAGATCTATAGACCTATTCAAATTATTTATTTTTCTTGAGTGATAATTGGAAATTTTTATTATTCAAGAAATTTGTCCATTTTATATAAGTTGTTGAACTCATGTGGAATGAATTATTTAAGTATCTGCTGCTTATTCTTTTAATGTATAGAAGGTCTGTGGTGATGTACCATGTACCCCTTTTCATTCCAATATTTACAGTTACTTTTACTTTGTTAACCTGACTAAAGGTTCATCAATTCCTTTGGCATTTTTAAGAAACTGACTTTTGCTTACAGTGATTTTTCTCTCATACATTTCTGTTTTTAATTCTATTCCTTCTTGCTGTTATTATTTCCTCCTTGATATTTGCTTTGAGTTTAATTTCCTCCTTTATTTCTAGTCTCTTAAAGTGGAATCTTAAATTCTTGATTTTAAATTTTGCTTTTCAAATGAAAAGCATTAAAAGTTATAAATTTAACTATAAACTGTTTTTTAGCTACATCCCAGAAATTTTGACATGTTGAGTTTTATTTTCACTTGATTCAAAATATGTTTGAATTTCCCTTGTGACATTCTGTTTGAATCACGGGCTACTTAGAAGTGTTTTTTTTTTCAAAAATTTGGAAATCTTTAAGACATCTTTCTGTTAATGGTTTCTAGTTTAAATCCATTTGAATTGAAAGCATACCTTAAATGATTTTGATTCTTTATTTATTTATTTATTGGTCTATTGAATAATATCTATCTTGGTGAATAATATCTATCTTGGTGAAAGTCCTATATGCTCTTGAGAAAAATGTGTATTATACTACTGTGATTTGAATTGTTTTGTGTGTATCTAACAGATTCATTAAGTAAATAATGTTAAAAATCTGTTTCTTTACCAACTTTATATTTCTTTACCAATTTTATATATTTACCAACTTAATCTAAAGAAACAATCTATTTCTTTACCAAGTCTCTAACTCTGCTTGTGGATTTATTTTTCTTAGCAGTTCTATCAGTTTTATTCCATACACTTTAAACTCTAATGTTAGATGCATACATATTTGAGATTACAATCCTTTTATTGAATTATCCTCGCTATGCTGGGAAAGACTGAAGGCAAAAGGAGAAGAGGGCAGTAGAGGATAAGATGGTTAGATTGCATCACTGACTCAATGGACACGAATTTGAGCAAAGTCTGGGAGATAGCGAAGGACAGGGAAGCCTGGCACGCTTCAGTCCATGGGGTCACAAAGAGTGGGACATGACTTATTGACTGAACAACAACAAATGAATACTCTCCCCAGTAATATTCCCTAATCTGAAGTCTACTTTGTCTGATATTAATATAGACACTCTGGCTTTCTTTTGGTTAGGGGTTTTACATTATATTATTTTCATATTTTCATATCCTTTGGTCAGGAAGATCCTCTGGAGAAGAAAACGGCAACCCACTCCAGTATTCTTGCCTGGAGAGTTCCATGGACAGAGCAGGCTGGTGGGCTATAATCCATGGGGTCACAAAGAGTAAGACATGACTGAGTGACTAATACACACACATTTTCATATTTTTACTTTAATCTATTTCATTATATTTAAAGTAAATCTTGTCAGGATATAATTGGGTATTACTTTTATCCAATCTGAAAATTTCTCTAATTTTTATTTGGTATGTTTTCACAGCTTAAATTTAATGTAATTATTTAAATGATTGGTTTTAAACCTACTAATTTATCTTCAATTTGGTGTTATTATTTTAAAGTTTTACACATCCCAATGACTGCCCTAGAGATTACAATGAAGTGAAGTAAAGTGGCTCAGTCATGTCCAACTCTTTGTGACACCGTGGAGTATAGCCTACCAGGCTTCTCCGTCCATGGGATTCTCCAGGCAAGAATACTGGAGTGGGTTACCATTTCCTTCTCCAGGGGATCTTCCTGACCCAGGGATCGAACCTGGGTCTCCAGCATTGGAGGCAGATGCTTTAACCCATATCCACGTTTAATTAATCATTCACAATAAGGAACTTATAACAATAGAACTTCAGCTCCTTTCCTGTCTTTGGTGCTATAGTTGTCATGCAGTTTACTTTATACATACCATAATATGCAATACTTTAATACAATGCTTGCCTTTCATAGTTATTCTTTACAGAAACTCACAATAAGAAAAATAAACTTTATATTTCTCTTCATGAATGCCATTTCCAGCACTCTTCTTTGTGTAGATCACAGTTAATGCTATTATATTGTTAAGATATCTTAGTATCTTAGTCCTTATTTTTGAAGAATCTCCTTTAAGGAACAAATGATGGGACTGCTGGTAAGAAATTCTCTCAGTTCTTGCTTTTCTTGCAAAAGTCTTTCTTTCTCCTTCAATTCTATAAAATATTTTCTTTGAGTATGAAATCTGGGCTGACTTTTTTTTTTCTATTTGTCTTCAGGTTGCAGTAGTTTGAAAAAGATGTTTTTTGGTGTGTTTGGAAGTATTTATGGTTTAGCATTCTCTGAGTTTCATAAATCTGTATATTTTATAATTGACTGACTCAGAAAAATTCTTCGTCATTATCTATTTAAAAATTTCCTCTGCTGTCTCCCTTCTCTTTCTACAATTCCAATTGCATTTATTTTATACCATTTAGTATTGTACCTTAGGTCTTAGGAGAATTACGCTTTTTTTGTTTGTTTGCTTCATGCTCGTCAGTTTGGAAAATTTCCCTTAACCTATCTCCAAATTTACTGGTTTTGTCGTTGCTTTGTTTTGTTTTTTACTGTATTGACTGTACCGATGAATTAATCAAAGGCATTCCTCCCTTCTATAATCATGCCTTTAACTTATTTTATTTCTATTTGGTTATCATAGTTTTCATCTCTCATCTGAAATTTCATATCTATTCACGCATATTGTCCACTTTATCCTCCAAAATCTTAGTCACATTATTCAGAGTAATTTTAAATCCAAAAAATGAGTCATCTGACCTGGTTATGTTGATTGTGTTGTCTCTTGATAGCATATAGTTGGCTTTTTCCGCCTTGCTTCTTTGTTTACCCTGCATTTTAGCTGAAGGTTGAATATCTCACGTAGAAGAGATGACTGTACACAGTGTTTATACCTGGAACCATGTGTGCCTTTTCTCTTCAGATTACAAGACTCTGCATCAGGTTAGTCAGGAATTGAGCTGAGTCTATTTGTTATTATTTTGGTTTCTATGGTTGCCATCAGGGTACCACAAGCTTCAGATTTTCTGGTTTTAACTTGTATAATACTTAGAATGAGGAAGCCTTTTTCAGAGTTTTTTCTCAAGATCTACTCACCTCTCAATTTTAGATTTTTCCTTTATGCCTGGAAATGATCTCTCTTTTCACGTTACCCTTCTGCTGGTATACTGTTAAAGAAGGATGGACAAAGGGGAACAGGGAGTCATTCTCTACTCTGATTTAACTTCATTCTGAGGAAGGCACTGTGATTCCTTAATGATTGGATCTTTTCTGTAGTCATATCCCTTCCCCAAATGTACAGCTCTAACTGGTCTAGACTCAGGGTGTTTTCCTGTTTCTCCCCCACTGGCAGAGGTTATTTCATTCTTTCCTTCACCTAACTGCAATGAATACTCACTTCTGGCTGGAAGGTGACAGTGTCAGTGCCCTTCCCATAGCAACTTACCCTTTTACCCCACAGAGAAGACGAGGGAGAAGATTCTAGGTCAGGCTTTCCATCTTTTCCACAAGAGCAGCTGTTCTCCTCCCCTATACTTTCACCAACACAGAGGCCTTCCCAGGTCTCCCACCCAGCCCTTGGCCTCTCTTATAAGGGCATGGTGAGGTCTATGAAGAAGATCATGCACATATGTGCAATTTCTCCTTGCAGCTACAACTCCCAGGTATTCAATAAACTCATGCTAGTCCAAAGTCAGTTTTAAGTAATTTGTCAGAAATTTTATTTGAATTCTCATGAATAGTTTGTATGGAGTTCAACATTTACCCTAGGGGGTAAAAATTGCTCATATTTTGTTTCTCCTTCCAGGAAAATAGCTTTCTTCAGATTTTGGATAGTTGATTACTCTACAACCTCAGCTCTCTGATAAATTCAAGGACAAGTGTGCAAAGATAATCTCTTTTTTTATTTTAAGGGTAGGAGTGATGGAGTTTCCATCTTTCTACTCTTAAGCAAAAGCTGGATGATCACTTCTTCTCTTTTTTTAACCACTAAAATACACAGTTCCTTGGTATATTGAAGAAATATACTAATTCCTGACACTTTTTATGGCATTAGCTTTTCTTGAAATTAATGTATTACCATAAGAATTAGTCTAATAATGACAAAATTATTTGTGGGAAATAACCTAATACTTATTGAAATGTTGAGCCCATACCTGTGGATTTACTCTATCAAAATACTTCAGTCTGCTGGTATGTGTGGCTTCTATTACGGACATATATAAACAGATGGCGCAGAAGTGTCAGTTCTCACATCATAAACTCATGGAGTGACAGACAAGCTAATGAAACACATGTCTTTTTTCCCTGATATTAATTGTATCACCATCTGATAAAAGATTTTAAAATTAAGCTTTATAAGATTCTATTTGCCATGGAAAATTATTTATCTGGAAAAAAGTTGTCTTTCAATGAATTTCATCAATTTTAACTATAAGTAAAAAAAAATAAATAAATAAACTAGCAAGTACTCTTAAGTTAATACCAGTTTTTGTCCTAAATAGTAAGTAAGTGACTCATTCAGTTGTATTTCATATTTGGTCTAAATAGTAGCTAGTGGGATTTACCCTATAAATGTCAGGTGCATTTAGTTGGAATAAATTGGCTTAGAAAAATTTTTTCTTGAAAATCTTGGAAAATAGAGGGTTTGAGGGGAAATTTGATAAGCCCAGGTCAATTTCCTACCAGATAAAAAGGCATGTTTATAATTAATATGATGGTGATAAAAAGGCTTTTAATTAGATTTCCAACACAAAATGGGAAAAGATAGGTTCAGGGTTTGAAACACAGACGAGTTCAGCCATCTGCTGCCAACTAATTCTTGCCAACATCTGATTTGCAAGTTAAATTATGCCAGCTGATGACATGTGACATTTCTCCCTTCTTTAAATATCTTACTGAAAATGAGTTTGCTGCTCTGCTACTTGGCTAAACACCAAATGCTCTCAAATGCTGAGGTTGGACTTTCAGAAGTCATAACAGATGCCAAAATTTCCTCAGTAAACAAATCTAAATAAAGAAATTTTACTAATCTCATGAGTTGCTCGCATATGTATTATTGTCCTATGACGTGATTTTGAGTTAGATTTGACCTCTGTGATAGTCACATATGGAATTTACAAAATTAAAATTTTCTTCACAGTTTTAGGGTAATGAGGCAAAGGAATCAAGAGTCACTTTTCAAGGTTTTGTTCCATATCTGAGCCAAATGGGAAGATGGCTTAAAGAAGTCAAAAAACTATTTGAATTGACTGCTTCATCTCCAGCACGATGAGTTTATCACCCAATAAGAGCTGAGTCTTAACTTACACTGCATAAGCCCTCTAAAATTTAAACCATAAAAATACAGCCAAACAATATATTCTTATTCTCTGTGGCCTAAAGTTGAAAAATTCTGTTTCTCTCAAGGTTTTAGGTTTATTAATAGCTATAGTTTGTCCTTCAGAATTATTGATTCAATCCGCCTTGTATTAAGGCCACAAATTTTTCCAAACTTTTCAATTACTTAGCCTCCACAGAAATCTCCATAGATAATTTTAGCATGACTTAGCTAAACCGACCTATGTATGCCAATAACTATAATGGAACTTGTGTATGTGTGTGTGTATTTGAGGAGACATTGGTTTACATATCATAAAAATAAAACCATGGATATAAATTGGTTTTGTGGTAAAGAAGGAGAACATTTATTTCCTGAAGAAAAGCCCAAACCACTGACATATAAGTTCTTGACAGAGAAGATGTGAGTATCCTAGGCCAGCCTAATACAAATTTCTCTACCTGTGATCCACGTGTTCACTTGTAGGCAAAGACTTGACGCGATTACATTGCAAATGATTGAGCCTATTGATTACAGCTTCTGTCCCAGTCGCTTGTACCCACTATAGCAGTGGTGGTTTAGTTGCTAAGTCGTGTCCGACTCTTGTGACCCCATGGACTGGAGCCTGACAGGCTCCTCCGTCAATGGGATTTTCCAGGCAAGAATACTGGAGTGTGTTGCCATTTCCTTCCCCAGGGGAGCTTCCTGACCTGGGTAATGACCCCAGATCTCCTGTACTGCAGGCAGATTCTTAAAGTGAAAGTCACTCAGTTGTGTCTGACTGCTTACAACCCCATGGACTATACAGTCTAGGGGATTCTCTAGGCCAGAATACTGGAGTGGGTAGCCTTTCCATTCTCGAACCCAGGTTTCCCCTCATTGCAGGTGGATTCTTTACCAGCTGAGCCACCAGGGAAGCCCAAGAAAACTGGAATGGGTAGCCTACCCCTTCTCCAGCAGATCTTCTGGACCCAGGAATCGAACCAGGGTCTCCTGCACTGCAGGTGGATTCTTTACCAACTGAGCTATCAGGGAAGCCCTATACATCCATGAGTTTTCAATCATGACTAACTTATAGCTACCAATGGCAAACTTTCTTCAGAAAAGACTTGGTCTCCTGACATGTTTGCAACATATTTTTCATATTCTCACTGTAGGTTACATCATTACAAAATCAAATTTCAACACCTTTCTCTCATTCTATTCATCTGAGATAAAGCAAAGGCTTCATAGCTTCCCTAAAACAAGGCAACATATCTTAAAAATTCTGTTCCTGTTTGATCACCAGAGGATGTAAAAGCTATGTAATCAACAAATCAGAGGACGTCTCTCATGGTACAGTGGATGAGAATCAGCCTGCTAATTCAGGGAACATGGGTTTGGTTCCCTGTTTCAAAAGATTCTACATGCTGAGGAGCAGCTAAGCCTGTGCACCATCACCGCCCAGGCCGCACTCGAGGGCTTGTGAGCCTCAGTCCTCAGCGCGGCAACTGCTGAAGCCCGCAACCAGAGCCTGCGCTCTATGTTAAGAGACGCGACCACAGTGAGACGCCTGCACCCCCCAACTAGACAGCAGCCCCTGTGATCCTCAACTAGAGGAGGCCCACGCACAGCAACAGAGACCCAGGGCCACCAAAAATAAATAAATAAAAACAAAAACGCTTTAAAAAGAGAGGGAAAAAAGCCACAAATCATTAACACTGTAGGTGAATGAACAGACATAAGCAAAATGCTAGTAGAACATGAACAGGTAATAGTCCGGTTTTCCTGGGAGGCCAAAGGTGGTGCATAGCAATTGAGATTTTAGAGGAAAAAAAAAATGACTGGCAGGAACACTGACCAATCTGAACATAACTTGGTTTAGAGCATCTTGGTCCTGGAGACCCCTGCCTATGTAATCAACCCTTTGATTGCTAAATTGTGGAAAGATGCAGAAGCAGCCAAAGCAATAAGGGATAGGGAAAAACATGAGACAAGTTGCTATATAAATCTGATCCAAAATCATTTTATAATTTATAATTTAACAAATGATATGGCTATTTGTTGTACAATGCTGAATGTCAGTCCTTATTTATAAATTTGCTTCCAACATTCTCAACAGCAGACTTTTCTAATACTTTGGGTTTCAGAAAACGAACCTTCACAGTTCTACAGGATATGCTAAATCCTGAACTCTAGCATCACTCTTCATGCCACCAGTATCAATAAAGCAGAGGAAAACTGTGTACTCACTCAAGGAAGAATGAATGTGGGCTGTGTGTGGGGGCACATACACGGGTAATGGCAGGTAAAATTTGAGCACCTAGTAGTTCTGAGTGCTTAGATATGAATACCTCAGCCTTACCAGTCCTTGGGCACAGCTATTATAACATTAATAGTAAAGCCTGATTTCCTGTATTTAACTTCCCCCTTTACTTGCGGGTATTCCAACCCCCTATATATTCATCTTAGTATTCTCAGAGTTCCAAGAGTGTCTGTCAAAATGCCATGGCAGAGCCATGGAGCTCCAGCCCTGCTCTTCCTGTCCTTACTCTCCTACCTTCTTACTGTTCTCTGTACACAAGATTTCTTGAATGCGTCATGGATGCTGCTGCTGCTGTGTGGAGGACACTGCTTTTTAAATCCTATGGTTTCCACTTCTGCTTGACCAGGACTTGAAGGGCCAAATCCTCTCTGTGATTAAGAAGAAATGTTCCACCCCCTCGCCATGTGCAGCACGCTGTCATCAGGGCTACAAGGTATCATTGCTTCTACCCTTCTCAAAACATCGTCAATGTCTGCTTTAACCACTCATTGATAATTAGTGCTCCCACACTCAAAGCAGTTCTGGAAGGCAATGAACTAAATGGCCCAAAACAGGATGTGACTCAGTGTAGACCATCAGTGTCCAACCTTCTGCACTTCAGGACTTACCTCATCAAGGCCAGCTTGAGTCCTTTTCAGGGGTAGACAGGGCTGATGAAGGGATGGTTTTCTTTCTGTGAGATGGTATTATTTGAGGAAGAGCTAACTCTGCAGCTTCCAGGAGCCACTGACATCACATGGAGACAGTCTACAAAGCGAAGGAGAGACAACACAGCATGATTTAGAGTTGTGCCCTGTAACAGGGTAACCACCAGCCATGTGTGGCTTTTTATACTTGAATTCATTAAAACTAAGTCAAAACATTCATTTCCTCAGTTGCTATTAGCCACACTTCAGGTGGCTGAAGCATTCTTTAAATATCTGCATTCCATCCTTTAAATAATCTGCATCCTTAAATTCCATTTTGGTTTAAGCTAAACTAGTGAAAGCTTGTTTAAGTTATACTTCTGACCTTTGAAAAATTTATGAGCAGAAATTAACCCTCAGGCCTATTCCCCAGAGACAGTCAGGAACCATACAACAACCTTCTAACATTTTCCCAATTTCTTCCCATGACCTTTCCTGACAAGACTGAACCTCACCCTCTCCTTTGGAGAAAACACACACACGCCATTAAAAGATCTAAGGGCAGAGATTTGAAAGAGAGTCTTTATTAACAAAAAGAAACAAAGCCAGGCGTTAGAGTGATGAAAACAGATTTTATTCAGTAAATGCTGATAGATAGTAGGAGAAAGAGCTCTGTGACCAGGGGTTTTAAAGGCAAAATGAGGGTGTAGAAAAGGGAAGTGGGCAGGAATTCAAAACCACCAAACATGATTAGTGCAGCCAACTGACTCTGCTGCCTGGCAATTATTAAAGTTAGGATTCTATGCTTCCAAGTCTAGGAGACAGAGACCCTGGCCTTACTATTTATTATATTTCAAAGGAATGGTTCTCAGGTCCTTGAGAAAGATACATCCAAGTTATAGGAGACATACCTATATTTTAAAGGTTCAGAGAGAGGATTCACAATTGCAAGCCTTTCTTAGTAAATGCTCTAAAAAGAGATTTGGTGTTGGCTAGAATAAACAGTCGGAGAAGGCAATGGCACCCCACTCCAGTTACTCTTGCCTAGAAAATTCCATGGACAGAGGAGCCTGGTAGGCTGCAGTCCATGGGGTCACTAAGAGTTGGACACGACTGAGCGACTTCACTTTCACTTTTCACTTTTATGCATTGGAGAAGGAAATGGCAAACCACTCCAGTGTTCTTGCCTGGAGAATCCCAGGGACGGGGGAGCCTGGTAGGCTACCGTCTATGGGGTCGCACAGAGTCGGACACGACTGAAGCAATTTAGCACCAGCAGCAGCAGAGCAAACAGTAAATTCTTCTAACATCCCTGAGTTTTTCCAAATGAGAACTCCAAAGAGGGCTGGTTGTCCCAGGGACACGAGGCCTTAGGCTTCTAGAAGCCATGTTAAAGATTTGGACAAGTCTCTGAGGGCAAGGGTTTAAATGGAGTGTTTGAGGGTTCCTTGTAGCTCTCATCACCTAGATTTTTCCAGAATGCATAGCCAAACATAAATTATGTAATTTAACCCACAAAACAATTCTCTGTCATATATCATTATCCCCATTTTACAGATGTGGGAATCAAAGTTCAGAGGAACTTAAATCACTTGTCCAGGTTACATACTAAAAAGGTGAAAAGCATATTGAAACCCAAATTTCTCTGACTAAAGATGGTTTTTTCCTCATATCACCCACAACTTTGTCTCCCTACTGATCTCCTAAGTTTTCATACATGTGTCAGTAACAGCTTTCACAGAAGTGCCCCTGCGTTTCAATGACAAAGACTATAAGGCATGAATAGGGAAGAGAAAAACTCACAAAATGCCAGAACCTGGTGATCAACAGGCAGCAGGTATACAGACAGAACGTGTGTGACTCACACCCATTGTATCTTGTCAAATGGTGTGTTCCCAAAGTTGCTGAAGGGGGGAATTTGATTATCTCTGCTTCCCCAGAAGACGGATACATTTGAATTCAGGCTGCTATTGTTCCAGACACAGGCTGACTCTTCCATAGGATTTTAATCAGCAGCAGCATTATGTAGCATATGGGAGCTATTTGGCTGAAAGGAGACCAACTGTCACTGGTACATCCTCCCAACATGAAAGGAAAATAATAATACGGAATAAAAAGACTTTCTTATCTGTGGAACAGCTTCCCTCTAAGAAACTCTGCGGCTTACTGTACTACATCTTCACAACTGCCTATTCAGTGAGTCGGAGAACTACTTGACTATAATCCTGGATGCTCACAGGCTGATTCCACCCACACGTTCATCTCTTTCATAACTCTTTCCCTATCTCCATCTATAAATCCTATCACCTCTTACTTTTAAATCTCTTCTGTTTTCTAATGATTAACCTTTACCCATTCTTCCTCATCTACATGATCCTGACCTTCATTCCTCTTTCTCACTACTAATTTCTTCCTTTACTACTTTTATCTTGTAAAAAAAGCCTAAATGGTAAATCAGGGTTCATATGTAATCAGGACTATAGCTCGATTATAATATCCTATTATACTACAATGACAGTCAAATGTAGAGGTCACTTCAGTTATTCACTCTCTCAGTTACCAAAACTTTTATTGAATGTGTTTGTTTCAAGATTCAAAGGTAAGTAACACGTGATTGATCCTTTCCTCCATGCATGGAAGACAAACATAAACAGGCAATGACAACACGATGTGAAGCGTCGTCATCTTAGTGAGCCCATTAATGTACAGTAAAAGCAAACGAGATTAGCAGTGTGGTCTCTGTGGTGGCTGGTCCCTAAAGCTTTCAAGTCCAGTTCCAGAGACAGGCTTAGAAACCAAACACCAGGTTTCTTTTTATCCTCTTCTCCCCTCTTTTGACCTTTCTGACATGCCTCAATCCCTACTCACCCAGAAAGGTTATAAAATATATTATCAGGGATTGTTACACATATCTGAGAATGGCATTGACCAAGGTCACCTGTTAATTCAGCGTTTTATGTTAAATAACCTAGGAGTAAACAAACCTCTTGCATATATGTTTTCCTAGAGCAGAAAATGTGAAGAATGAACAACTGATGCTATTTGGAAGCAAAACAAGATTTTGAAATAAATTGTCAGGACCCTCTTGACATCCTGTATTTATCCAAAACGTGAATTCCGAAGTGGTGATCTAGTAAATATCATTTTCTAGTCCTCAGATAAGAAAGAGATTTTGTCAGATGGCAGAGAGAAGGATGGCTGAAAGAGAAGTGGCCACAAATGACACACTCCAGTGCTGGGCCACGTCACAAGACGGGATTTCCTTCTTCTGTCTGCAGGCCTAGTCATCCCACAGAAACTTAACTTCTAGAAATGATGCGGGGCGCTTTCTTTGCCAAGGTATTGCCATCAAAGTGCTCAAGCTATGAAAAGGACTGCCTGAAGTAATGGGTGCTTGCAAAATAAAGCTTACATTGATTTTGTACAGCAGTGGGAATTCAGTAAAAGAATTTTCCTTTAGAAGCAATAAGGAAAAATAAACAAAAACTCTTCCATTAGCATCAAACCCTAGGAACAATCAGGCAACAGAACAATTCTGGGTGTCTCAGATAAGACCTGAAAATTACTCTAATCACTTGGTATTCTAACAGGAGTGACAATGTTGCTGAGGTTCTATGCTGAGTGTAAAAATTTAGTAGAAAATGGGCTCAAGGTAAGACTACAATATAGCCCATAAGCTTTTTAGAAGTATATTAAAGAAATAACCTTTTCTTTGCTTCCTCTTTGTACCTAGGACAAAATAGATGCAAGTACCCTATCAAGATGAATTATTTTTTGTCAAACAAAAAGACAATTACATTCAAAAACCATATGCAAGGAACTAATGAAAAAACTGCACAAAGCGTCCCAAATCCAAATAATAACCCCCCAGCAAATTAATTAATCTTGACTTGTACCAATAATACTGCTACTGCAAAACTGAAACACATTAGGATAGCTGGCTAACTGCTTCAACAAATACCTCCCCCACAAAACAATGGAATTCTCTTTCTTGCTTACAGGAGTGGGATTTAGGGACAAACAGCTTTGCACCATGAAGTTACTGAAAGACCCTACTCTTTTTAATCTATCGATTCTTTCATTCTCTATCATTTCAAAGTTTTCCACTGTTTTCCTGACACTGTCAGGAGATGATGGAAGAGAGAAAGCATGAAGCCAGTGGTGTAGGAGGTCTTGTGGTCCAGGCATGGAGATAGGAACATCACCTCTGCCCACACTCTGCTAGCCAGAGCTCAGTATTTGAATTTAAGTTAGAAAGGCTGGTAAGTTTCACTTTGACAAATAAATAATAGGCATTGTCAGTTTTTAAGGGGAAAAAATGACAAAGATGAGAGTGGAGAATTATACTGACTATACTAAATAGAAGAGCCAAGAGAAAGAATGAACTAAGACAGAGAAACCGATTAAGAAGCTATTGAAATACTGTGGGCAAGGAATGATGTAGTCGAGACCAAGACAGTAGAGAGAGAATGAAAAGAAATAATCAATATGGGGATATACAGACTGATTTGCTGAGTGGGCAGAAAAAAACAAATGATGAGTCTTCGGGTTTATATGTTTATATAAGTATACATTTTTACATTAGGGTGGTCTTTTAGTTACCTTATGCATGCTATGTCGCATGTTCACTTTTTCCTACAGGAATTAGGAAAATAAAAATCTGATGTGAAGAAATGTAAATCGAATACAGTGTCTGTAAGACGTCAGGAAAAGCTAACATGGGATCAGGGAAAACAAATGAAAGGAATGTTTGGGGATTCTGTATATTACACTGAGGGCTTTGAAGTCAATGTATGACAGCAAATTAAAGGTCAAAGGAGGAAAAATTACTTCAAAACTTACTTCAAAAAATTCAAAAACTTCAAAAATTACTATCAAAACATTTCTTCATATTTTTACATTGCTTTTTGCCACAACTGTCAAACATTCAGTTGCAAATGAAATACTTGAATAAATAATTCAGTTTTTGGATGTGGCAACTGGCTTACATACCGCATTTTTGAAGATTCTGTAACGATGCTATTTTTAGTGCTTAGAAGAGGAACTCTGCACCTGGGGCGCTAACCAATTAATCTGACAAACGATCCAACAGAAATTAGCTTTAATCACATTGTTGGTATGTGTTATGGGATTTAAGTAATGCTCAATAAGTTTAACATACACAATGTAAGATCCATTACTTAGACAAAGAAGGGTGCCACTAACCCCTGGAAAAACAAATACCTACTTTTGAAAGGCTTCCTGTAGCCTTTCTGCTGTGTGTGAGATACGGACATAACACCTGGGCTGGACACACAGTGATCGCATTAGTGGTAACAAAAGCCAGAGTGAGGAGCTGACTGTGACCCGGCATTTCAGTCTCCACACAGGGCAGTCCCTCTTCATGAATCATGTCAGACCCAATTACCAGATAATTCCAAGATCTCCCTGCAGTGGACCAGTCAAGGTAAAAAGAAAGAGACTTGCCTTGGGACCTTCCACACATTTAATTGTTTTTTTAATAGGAAGAAACAAGTCCACACGTAAACCTCAGTCCTTCAATGCAAAGTTTGTAGAGATATGTTCAAGCCTCTATGTTGTCTCTAGGCAACAGGAACATTTTTAATAAAATTTTCATTAATTTCTCAACAGTTATGTACTAATCTACATGTACAAGTACTCTATCAAGATGAATTCCTTTTGTCATACATATTCATAAAGTAGAACTTGAAATGTTTAAGCACACACATTTAATACACCCCCAATCACAGTAATACGCTTGAAGAGCAAAACGGAACAGAACAGACCCTAAACAAGAATATGTAATTTCTATCAAATAACATAGCATCCAATAGTATGTAAGCTACTGTGAACCAAGCACTCTGCACTTACTTTTTCCACATTCAAGTGAGGTTCTAACATTATTCTCAGTTGAGGAAACTGAGGCACAGCTGGGAAAGTAACTTACCAGAAGTGGAAGAGTGAATGTAGGGCTGGGCCGAAAGCAGGGTCTACCTCTTAACCACTGCACCATACTGGAGGTAAAGCACGGAGTACTCACTATCAGAAGTGACGCAGGTGGTCTGTGGTGTGCGTGGCAGGGTGTGGCAGAAAGAAGAGTGCAAGAGATAAAGCAAGGTGATAAACAGAGAGCAGGCCATGAAGAAACTCGGGTTAAAAGAAATTATAAAACTATCATTACTGATTCCAATAAAATTGGTGAAAGTCATAAGATCTGGATTTGTGTGATATATGCAAAACAGTAAGAAATAAATGCGAAGAGCTGACTCATTTGAAAAGACCCTGATGCTGGGAAAGATTGAGGGCAGGAGAAGAAGGGGATGACAGATGATGAGATGGTTGGATGGCATCACCGACTCAATGGACAGGGGTTTGGGTGAACTCCGGGAGTGGGGACGGACAGGGAGGCCTGACATGCTGCGGTTCATGGGGTCGCGAAGAGTTGGACACAGCTAAGCAACTGAACTGAACTGAAGAAATAAATCAGAGTTGGAGCCTCAGCCAACTGGATCTATTTTCTGTCTTTTGAAAAATAAATACTGCTTGATGGCCCTCCTTTGACAGAGATTGGGAAATAAGAAAGTTCTGTTCAGCTGTAATTAACACTGGTCCTCCTTCATAGACTGCTGCTAAGGGGCCAAAGAATTCTATCTCAGAAGTTTCTGCCAAGTATTGTCTTTACATTACTAATTGCAATTTCCTCAGTAAAATTTTCTTTTACGTTCTCAAGATCTACTGGGTACAAACTGTTCTACATCAACACATGTTTCTATAAGACAAATTAGCTCCTAGTTTCTCTTGATAAACAAAAAGACATCTCATAACCCAACATACACAGTCAAAAAATTTTGGT
The DNA here is from genome assembly GCF_019320065.1 of Cervus canadensis. NCBI lineage: Eukaryota > Metazoa > Chordata > Mammalia > Artiodactyla > Cervidae > Cervus > Cervus canadensis. Next base: position 46,786,270 of record NC_057412.1, read on the forward strand.
ACTATTGCTCATAGGGCTGTAATCAACTCATGTATATTACAGCATTTAATGAAGTAACTGGTTTTTATTTAGGAGAACCAGACAACAGGTAATTGAGTGTTGTCATAAACAAACACTTGGCATGTCAAAAGTTATAAATGCACACATCCTTTTTATACCTTCTTAGAGTGGGTAGTTGCATAGCCAGCTTAATAGATAATGAAGTTAAAGATAATAAGTAGGTAGGTATCTCAATAGACCCAGAGTACCCTAGTCTAGATTCTCCAGGAAACAGATCCTGATTCAGAGATGAGCGTGAAGAACAATTACCAAGGAGTGCTGTGAGAATCAAGATTTGTGGAAGCAGAGGGAGAGAGGCAGTACTGAGCAGAAGTGCTGGGATGCAGGCGCATGGAGGGCTGCAGCGGCTCACGCAGCTCAAGACTAGGACGGCCACTGAGAGACACCCAGATCGACACTCGTGTTTGATTAGTCACTGAATGTAAGCTGCCTCTGGAAGGTATGACCAAGGACAAGTCAGGCGCCTTTAACTGAGGCACTTCTCCAAATGGGCTAAGTTTATATATATACATATATATATACACATACACACACACACACAATTTTAAAGGTTATTTTCCATTTATAGTTACTACAATACATTGGCTATATTCCCCATATTGTAGGGGCTTCCCTGGTGTCTCAGACAGTAAAGAATCTTCCTGCAATGCAGGAGATGGAGGTTCAAGCCCTGGGTTGGACAGATCCCCTGGAGAAGGGCATGGCAACCCACTCCAGTATTATTTTCCTGGAGAATTCCATGGACAGAGGAACCTGGAGGTAGCTACAGTCCGTGGGGTCGCATTATCGGACATGATTGAGTGACCGATACACTCATGTTGCACAATATATCCTTGAGCCTAGTGATTACCAGTGGGGAGGGGGAGGGGCAATTGTGTGTAAGCCTTTTTTTGGTATCACTCTCTGTTCCTAGATGAGCATTTTATTCCTAAAGAAAGATCTGAATGGCATATCACAGTATTCTCACATGAACATATAGCAACTCTGTGACATATAAAATTAAGCAAAGAATTATACTATATATATATAAAACATATATTTAATATATATGTATATATAATTATATGTATATTTAAACCATGTATAAACACTAAAACCATGCATGAAGATGAATGTTTCAGTATTTTAGAATACTGCTTAAAATTGCTTATTCAAGTCCAAAGGCTATCAACTACTAACAAAACAATATAAATCTGATATTTTAAAATTAAAAATCCTGAAAAATTATGTTTCAGCTGTTGTGAAGATAATTTCTATTGACATAAAAATAATTAGCATTTAATGTAGGACATGTTTTTCTAAATTTCTTTTTAATTTTTTTAATGAAATATAGTAGATTTACCATGTTGTGTTAGTTTCTGGTAGACAGCAAGGAGATCAGTTATACCAAGGTAAACATATGTTGTTCTCATATTCTTTTCTACGATGCTTTTTTAAAATCATTTTACTTATTTTTATTTATTTATCTCTGGCTACGCTGGGGCTCCGGTGGATGCTGCGCAGGCTTTTCCCTAACTATAGCAGGTGGGGACTACTCTCGAGTTGTGGTGCATGGGCTTCTCATAACCGTGGCTTCCCTTGTTGACAGCACCATCTCTAGGGAGCACGGACTTCAGTAACTGCAACATACGGGTTTAGTTGCTCCATGGTATGTGGGATCCTCCCAGATCAGGGATTGAACTCATATCTGTTGCATTGGCAGGCAGATTCTTCACCGCTGAGTCAGCAGGGAAGCCCATATGCTTTGTCACAGGATGTTGAATAGGGTTCCCTATATTATACAGCAATACCTTGCTGTTTATGTTATATATATATAAACATATATAATTCCAAATCTCTTATTTATTCCTCCCCATCTCCCTTTTCCCTTTGATACATGTAAATTCATTTTCTATGCCTGTGAGTTTTTTTGTTTTAGAAGCCCATTTGTATCATATTTTAGATTTCACAAATGAATATATTTGTCTTTGTCTGACTTCACTTAATATGATAATCTCTAGGTTGCTGCAAATGGTATTATTTCATTCTTCTTTTAAGGCTGAGTAGTATTCTAATACTATATCTTATAATATTTACATATAAGATATACTATATAAGATATGTGGTGGTGGTGGTGGAGTCGCTCAGTCATGTCTGACTCTTTGTGACCCCATGGACTGTAGCCCACCAGGCTCCTCCATCCATGGGATTATCTAGGCAAGAATACTGGAGTGGGCTGCCATTTCCGTCTCCAGGGGAATATAAGATATAGTATATCTTATATCTATATCTATACCACATCTTCTTTATCCATTTATCTGTTGATGGACATTTAGGCTCCTTCCATGCCATGGTTTTTGCAAATAATGCTGCTGTGAAAACTGTATCTTTTTTTTTAGTTGACTTTTTAAAGAAAATTGTATTTTTTTTAATTAGAGTTTTGTCCAGATACAGGGCCAGAAGTGAGATTGATGGATCATATAGCAACTCTACTTTTACTTTTTTAAGGAAACTCCATAATGTTTTCCATAATGGCATACCTTCCAACACTGTAGGAGTGCTCCCTTTTTTCCACACCATCTCCAGCATTTATTGTAGTTTTTTTGATGATGGCCTTCTGACTGATGTGAGGTGGTATCCCATTGCATTTTTGATTTGCATTTCTCTAATAATTACAATGTTGATCACCTTCTTATGTGCCTATTTGCCATCTATATGTCTTCTCTGAAGAACTGTCTATTTACGTCTTCTACCCATTTTTTGAATAGGTCATTAGTTGTTAAACTGTATGAGCTGTTTGCATTTTGTAGACATTAAGCCCTTGTTAGTCACATTGTTTGCAAATGTTTTCTCCCAGTAAATAGGCTGTCTTTCAGTTTGTTTATGGTTTCCTTTGCTACACAAAAGGTTTTAAGTTTGATTAGGTCTTAACTGTTCAATCTTGCTTTTATTTTTCCTTGCCTTGGGAGACTCACCTAAGAAAGCATTACTACAATTTATATCAGAGAATGTTTTGCCTATGTTCTCTTCTAGAAGCTTTATGGTATCATCTCATATTTAAGTATTTAAGCCATTTTTAGTTTATTTTTGGGTATGAAGTGAGGCAGTGTTCTAACCTCATTGATTTAGGTGTGGCTTTTCAGCTTTCACAATACCACTTGCTGAATCTGTCTTTCCTTGACTAGATTCTTATCCCCTTTGTCAAAGATTAATTGACTGTAGGTGTGTGGGTGCATTTCCAGAATTTCTGTCTTGTTTCACTAACCTACATGTAGAGGGCTAGGCTTCCAGCATTGCTCTTTTTCCTCAGAATTGTTTTGGCAATTCTGGGTCTTACAGGGTTTCATATAAATTTTAGAATTATTTGTTAAGTTCTATGAAAATGTCATGGGTATTTTGATAGGGATCACATTAACTCTATAGATTTCTTCATGTGGTATGGCCATTTTAAAAATATTAATTCTCCCAATCCAAGAGCAAGGGATATCTTTCCATTTTTTTGGAATCATCTTCAATTTCCTTTATCACCATTTTATGGTTCTTAGCATAAAGGTCTTTTACCTCATTTGTAAGGCTTTCCCCCTAACTATTTTATCTTTTTAATATACAATTTCAAATGGGATTTTTTTTTTTTTACTTTTGTTTTCTGGTATTTAGTTGATGCTGTGTTGTTGTTCAGTCACTAAGTCGTGTCTGATTCTTTTCAAAACCCCGTGGAGTGTAGCACACCAGGCTTTCCTGCCCTTTACTACTTCCCAGAGTTTGTTCAAACTCATGTCCATTGAATTGGTGATGCCATCCAACCATTCCATCCTCTGTCATCCCCTTCTTCTCCTGCCCTCAATCTTCCCCAGCACCAGGGTCTTTTCCAATAGGTTGGCTCTTCACATCAGATGACCAAATATTGGACCTTCAGCCTCAGCATCAGTCCTTCCAATGAATATTCAGAGTTGACTTCCTTTAGGATTGATTGGTTTGATCTCCTTGCAGTCCAAGGGACTTTCAAGAGTCTTCTCCAGCACCCCAGTTTGAAAGCATCAATTCTTCTGCATTCAGACTTCTTTATAGTCCAACTCTCACATCCATAGGCATGACTACTGGAAAAACCATAGCTTTGACTAGATGGACTTTATCAGCAAAGTGATGTCTTTGCTTTTTAATATGCTATATAGTTTTGTTTTAGCTTTCCTTCCAAGGAGCAAACGTCTTTTAATTTCAAGATTACCGGGAGAAATATCAATAACCTCAGATATACAGATGACACCACCCTTATGGCAGAAAGCGAGGAAGAACTAAAGAGCCTCTTGATGAAAGTAAAAGAAGAGAATGAAAAAGTTGGATTAAAACTCAACATTCAGAAAACTAAGATTATGGCATCCAGCTCCATCACTTCATGGCAAATAGACGGGGAAACAGTGGAAACAGTGACAGACTATTTTCTTGGGCTGCAAAATCACTGCAGATGGTGATTGCAGCCATGAAATTAAAAAATGCTTGTTCCTTGGAAGGAAAGTTATGACCAACCTAGACAGCATATTGAAAAGCAGAGACATTACTTTGCCAACAAAGGTCTGTCTAGTCAAAGCTGTGGTTTTTCCAGTAGTCATGTATGGATGTGAGAGTTGGACTATAAAGAGAGCTGGGCGCTGAAGAATTGATGCTTTTGAATCACGGTGTTGGAGAAGACTCTTGAGAGTCCCTTGGACTGCAAGAAGATCCAACCAGTCAATATGAAAGGAAATCTGAAAGGAAACCAGTCCTGAATATTCATTGGAAGGGCCGATGCTGAAGCTGAAGCTCCAGTACTTTGGCCACCTAATGAGAAGAATTGACTCATTTGAAAAGACCATGATGTTGACAAAGATTGAAGACAGGAGGAGAAGAGGATGACAGAGGATGAGATGGTTGGATGGAATCACTGACCTGATGAACATGGGTTTGAGCAAGCTCCAGGAGTTGGTGATGGACAGGGAAGCCTGGCATGCTGCAGGCCATGGGGTCAGAAAGAGTCAGACACGACTGAGTGACTGAACTGAACTGAACTGAACTGAACCAGGGCTTCCCAGGTGTCAGTAGTGGTAAATAACCCACCTACCAATGCAGGAGACATAAGAGACACAGGTTTGATCCCTGGGTCAGGAAGATCCCCTGGAGAAGAGCATGTCAACCCACTCCTGTGTTCTTGCCTGAACAGAGGAGCCTGGTGGGTCTGTAGGGTCACGAAGAATCAGACACAACTGAAGTGACTTAGCATGCATGCATGCTATCGTAATACCTATAACAGTTTCCACAAAAATAAAATATACAATACTAAAATTTATGAGGAACCACAAAAGACCTAGAATTACCAAAACAATCATGAGAAAAATTAAAAGCTGGAAACAGCATACTCCATGACTTCAGACTATAGAACAAAAGTATAGTAATCAAAACAGCTGGTGCTGGCCCAAAACAGACACATGAATCGATGGAACAGGACAGAGAGCCCAGAAGCTACCCCACACACTACGGTCAATTAATCCACATCAAAGAAGGCAAAAATATACAATGGAGAAAGAACACCCTTTTCCATAAGGGATGCTGGAAAAACTGGACAGCTACATGTTAAGAAATGAAATTTGAACATTTTCACATATCATATAAAGAATAAACCCACAATGGAGTAAAGATCTAAGTATAAGGCCAGAAATTTCCTAAAAGAGAACATAGGCAGAAAACTCTTTGACATAAACCACAGCAATAATTTTTTTTTGGATCTGTCTCTTAAGGCAAAATAAACAAACAAATGAGACCTAATTAAACTTAAAAGCTTATGCACAGCACAGAAAAATATCAAAAAAAAAAAAAAGAAAGAAAAGACAACCTACTAAATGGCAGAAAATATTTGTAAATGATATAACTGATCAGGGGTTAATATATAAAACATACAAACAGCTAATACAACTCAATATAAAAGAAAACCAGAATAAAAATGGGGAGAGGACTTGAACAGGTTATTTTTCCAAAGGAGACATATGGATAGATAACAGGCACATGAAAGATTCTCAACAATGCCATTTATCAGAGAATTATAAATCAAAGCCGAATGAAATATCATCCCACACCTTCCCAAATGTCTATCACCAAAAAGACCAGAAAATAACGAATGTTGGCAAAGATGTGGAGGAAAGAGAACTCTAGTACACTATTGGTGGAAAAATAAATTGGTGCAGCTACATTAGAAAACAGTATAGAGCTTCCTCAAAGAACTAAAATTAGAATCACCATATAACCCAGCAATTCCAATCCTGGTTAGACATCAAAGAAAACAAGAACATTAATTCATAAAGATACATACACTCTAATGTTCTCAGCAACATTATTATAATAGTCAAGATATGGAGGCAACATAAATGTTCATCATTAGACACAATGCATGTGTGTGCGCACAGTGGACTATCACTCAGTCACAAAAAAATAGTGAAATTCTGCAACATGGTTGGACCTAGAGGGTATTATGCTTAATAAAATAAGACAGACAAATACTCTATGAAATCACTTATATATGCAATTTAAAAAGTAAAACAAATGAATATAACAAAACAGAAATAAACTCACCTATATAGAGGGCAAATTAGTGGTGACCAGTGAGGAAAAAGAACTGGGGAGGGATGAGACAGGGTAGGAGACTAAGAGATCCAAACTATTACATATAAAATAAGTAAATAACAAGGGTATATTGCTTCCAGGGAAACAAAGCCATTATTCTGTAATAATAATTTTAACTGGAGTATAATATATAAAAATGCTGAATCACTATGATGTACACCTGAAACTAATGCAATATTGTAAATCAACTATACTTCAATTAAAAATAAACTAACAGAGACAGGCAAAAAAACATTGTCAAAGTAGTCAGAATTGTCTAAAGTTTTGCTTTAATTATTGAAGTTGGGATTCCTGTGGTTTTTTAAAAAGTGCTTTAAATGGGCATTTTCAATGAAAAGAATTCTTTTGGCATTTTCTGTTATTTGTTTTATAAGGTTGCCATATCTAAAGTATGAAATACTTACTTTCTTTATTCTCTAGGAAATTTTAGTTTCTTTATATTTGATTTATGTATACCTTATTAGCTTCTACAAACCAATCAATATAGAACTCCTTAATTTATGAAATCTTTAAATCTAGTTTATTTATTTTTCAAGAAGAGACTATTCCTAACACAAAATAAAGGATAATAACTTTTTGCAATTACAGACACATAGACACACAGCTTGTGGCTTTAGTTCTACACCCTTAGTCATTGATTAAAATAAACATGGCAAACAAAAGTGCTCACAAATGTGGATCTCAGAATGCTATTTATCTTTTCAGTGGAAGGCTGATGTATTCTTGAATAAAACAAACAGAATATTCTGTCATCCCTCACCCAACAGGATAGGTTTCTGTCTCTACAAGACCAACTAATAGACCCACAAAACCAAATTCACATACATTAATGGCAAATGAAGAATAACTTCCAGGTTGTAAGAAACCAGAAACAGAAATAATACAAAGGCACAGAATCAGGGGTGCAAGGAGAAACAAAGAGTCAATGAAGGTAAAATCCTATTGCTCCTTGGGATCTGCTTCAGGAGCCAAGAAAATATGTTTATTTTCGGGCTGAGCGTTAGTAACTCAGTTATACCTGACTCTTTACAACTGCATGGACTGTAGCCCACCAGGCTCCTCTGTCCATGGAATTCTCCAGGCATGAATACTGGAATGGGTTTCCATTTCCTTCTCCAGAGAATCTTTCCAAGGCAAGGATCAAACCCACGTCTCTGCATTGCAGGCAGATTCTTTACCATCTGAGCCACCAGGTAGTTTAAAGGGCTCTGGAATGCGTACTTACTTGGAAATCTTTAGTACAATCTCCAAAAAAAATCAAAGTATGATTTTCAAAATTTAGAAACATAAATTAGAATAAACAAGAAAATATGTTTAAAAATATGTTATTGATGAAGAAGCCAAGAAACTATAAATTCATTAATTCTATATGAAAAAAAAAATTCAGTGATGTCTAAACACAGATCTCCTAAAAAGCATTATTATAGCTTTGCCAAATCCAATCTCTAAGCAGGTTTATCTTCCTCTTTGACCATCTCAATGAATGCTCTACTGGCTCAGACATCCACTGCTATCTACTGTCTTAATGTCACAAGCCATTTTACCCTGTCTACTGAAGTAGTCCCTATCCATGCTGAACTGCCTTTCTGGCTTATTCAAGTTATCTCCTGAAATACCTCTCATTGCTTTTGCTACTACTTTGGTTAGAAATTTTTATTTTAACTAACTCTACTTTTTTCAAAATTGTACATTCTTCTATTTTGCAAAATATCTAAATTTCTAAGAATGCATATAATGATATGGTATAAACACTCAGTTCCTTCTCCTTCTTTGATTTTTATATATCAAAAGTAGAAACAAAATTCAGATCCAGTCTCTGAACTCAATTTCTGATGGACCAACACAAAAATTTATTCAAATATATTCAAAATTTATTCGTGAAAGAACAAAGACTTCATGAGCGAGCCTCTTTTATCAGGTGTCTACTTTGATGAAAAATAACCCATGCATGATGACTTGTCTTCCTTCCATCAGTCTTATAGTGACAAATCAGAGAAACACTTTGGCAACTACAAAAAAGAACAAATATTGAAGCAGGAGTATTTCAGACTTTTTCTCTGTTAGTTGATTCGGGAATTACATTATACTCTATAAATAACAAAGCACTCTACAACTTACTCTAAAATTTTTTCTGATTTAAAGTTTCTGACACAGCATGATATGGTTGATTGTTCCAATGAATTTTCCCCCTTAGTTGAGAAAAACTGCACAACAATAATTACCTAATTAAGATTTGCATAATTATGATTACTAAATTCCAAGAGAACTGTTGTGCTAACAATGTAACAACTTATCTCAGGCCAATTAAATTGTGTTTCTTTTCTACTTTAATTTATTTTAATCTAAAAGAGCAATAAACAGGATATGTCTAGCTGATGATTTAATTAACTACTGTATATTAAGAAGTTAGAAACTGTTATGATGATGGAAACCTCAATGCCCTTCAAGGCTGGAATCTTCATTCCTTATTTCCCAAAAAATTTAGGATTTTCACCACTTTTGCAAGTAAGGCTAAATACCAAAGTAAGATTACACATAAAAATTTTAATGATTCAGAATATTTATAATAATAACTGAGAATGGAGGAAAAAACAGGACAAAAATAACTTTTAGCGAAATGCAAAGGATTATCTTAATGTCTTTGAAAGTCATATTGGAAAACTGGAAAACAAAGTTGAAACCCCATTTTCTTTCTGTAATGGACAAACACATTTGAGGGCATAGAAAACAGGATCAAAGAGAAGGTGTGAGACAGATTTTGTTCAAGGTCTTTGATTTATATAGTTTGAAAACATCTCTAAGACTATTCTTGAAGACAACAGTAAGAGAAAAAAGATGTGAAAATTTTCAGTGTGTTTCAGTCCAAAATTAAAGGTACCATCCAGCACAATTAGAAAAGAAGAAAAACTCCAGAGAAATTTAGAACTAGAGTGGCCTGATTATGATAAAATTCAGAAATTCTTATTCTTTTTCTATGATGTTAGGTTAAAGAATGTATTGGTTTCAAAGCTGTCAGATAAGTGATCACACAATCATTCATGTTTTATGATAGAGATTCACAGTCTGAGAAACTCAATATCTACAGCTATTCACTCTTGGTTCAATATTCAGTTCTTTTTCACAAATGTGATTTCCGATCACATTTAAGCATCTAATTCTTCATTCATCCATTTTTACATCTTTCTTCATATACCAGTTAATCCTCTTTTGAGATAAGTTGGCATAATTCGATATTTCCTTTCCCTTTAAGAATTTTCAACCTCTATGTGATGATGTATTAAGCTTAAAAAGAAAAAAAAATTTTTTTTCTATTAACTGCAAGAGAATTGCACTTACTTTCTTTAGAACCATCAGTGTTTAGCATTTCAAGAGGATGATGGGTTCACACAGTTTTACAAACCTGTCATCCACGACATTTTAAAGAGATGTGTCCTGAGAAATTTCAAGCTATGAAAAAACTTTGATATTTAACCAAAATATCATCAAATGGAACCTGATCTAAGTTTTATTTTTTAAACTTCTCAGATATCTCTAAGCATTTATTTTCTATTTACTATCCCTCCAGACTAGTAATTCTTTTTTCCCCTTCCAAAACCTGTTTACATGCACAATACTCACAGGTCCAGTTATTTCAGATTTTGAAGATGGGCTGAAGACAGACTTGAGTCTATACACATTTGCTAAAATGGGCTAACACTAACTTTGTTGCTTTCTCACAACTGTTAAAAACAAATATGTGAGAACTGATGTCTTTGATTGTTACCACTGGAATCTAGCAAATGTTTACTGCCTCTCATAGAGAAACCCCACACCCACTTCTTGTCCCCTTGATATTCTGACTTAGAATACAACAAGAAAATGGAATACAGTCAGACTTCTGTATCCACAGTTTCCACATCCATGGATTCAACAAACTGTGGATGGAAAATATTCAAAAAAATTTTCAGAACATTCCAAAAAGAAAAACTTGGATTTGCTGCATACTAGCAATTATTTACATAGCATTTGCATTGTATTTACAACTATTTCCATACCATTTGCAATGTATCAGGAATTATAAGTAATCTAGAGATGATTTAAAGTATACAGGAGGATATGTGTAGGTTATACGAAAATACTACACCATATATCAGGAACCTGAGCATCCTCAGATGTTGGTCTGTGTGCTGTGCTTAGTCGCTCCGCTGTGTTTGACTCTTTGCAGCCCCATGGGCTGCAGCCCACCAGGTTCTGGTGATTCTCCAAGCAAGAACACTTGAGTGGGTTGTGAGAGTCCTGGAAACGACCCCCGTGGACAACAGGGGTTGCTGCATCAGGTGAAACAGGCATCCTTCCTGCTTTCCCGGGAAGAAACCTCTTTCACAGACATGTAAGCTGACTTTTAAAAACAGAAGTGACTTGCCCAACATTGGTAACGAAGATTTGATTAAAAATAAAATGTCTTTTCCTCTATGTAGCCTTTATTATTTCTTTCACTTTAAAGGCCCCTTAGTGAGACACAGATGTACAGAACAGACTTTTGGACTCTGTGGGAGAAGGCGAGGGTGGGATGTTTCCAGAGAACAGCATTGAAACAAGTATACTATCAAGGGTGAAACAGATCACCAGCCTAGGTTGGACGCATGAGACAAGTGCTCGGGGCTGGTGCACTGGGAAGACCCAGAGGGATGGGATGGGGAGAGAGGCGGGAGGGGGGGTTGGGATGGGGAACACACGTAAATCCATGGCTGATTCATGTCAGTGTATGGCAAAAACCACTACAATATTGTAAAGTAATTAGCCTCCAACTAATAAAAATAAATGGATAAGAAGGGAACAAAAAAAACAAAAATAAAGGCCCCTTAGTATCCTGTATTCCTTTCTATATATAGCTCTTTCCTACATTTACTTACAGTGACTTTCTCAAAACTCAGTTAACTCTTGCTTGTGTATTTATGAATAAAATTTTAAGACTGAATAATCTTTGTCTACAATGGAGTAGAATTATTAGGAATAATTACTTGTCAACTGGAAAAAAAATGTGCAACCTACAAACTGAGAATTATGTTTCACTCAATGGATTTTCTGAGGACTTGGGCCAGGAAGACAGCCTCTCAGATAGCTCTAAAGAACTCACAGAAGTAGGGGAGGTGCCTGGATAACAGGAGTTTTGCAACAAAAACCAGATAGTTGGAACATCAAAAGAGGACTTTTTTTTTTTAAGATTACTGTTAATTAAAAAACAGACTTCTTGAGTTAACAGACTCAGCACGTTTCTGTACATGGGCAGATAAAGAGACTGGACTTGTTGATATGCACCTTTACCACCTAGGCCCAGTATCCTGCTGTTTCCCACACTTGAGTCCACTCACCATTCCCCACGAGGGGCGAGGGGCGGCTGCAGTGGCTGATGGCCTGACGGCAGCCACATTCTTTGTTCGCTGATACGGCAGGCAATGTTCTGTGTCCACATATTTTAACATATATGAAGCATTTTTTTAAATGACCAGATAATAAAACATTTAATGTTACGTCACGTAGTTAAAATCCAGTAACCCACACTACTTTTTGCCATTTGCATTTACTTTTAAAGGTTTGCTTGTTAAGGCAGGAACTTCTGAGTGCTTACTGTAGTTCCCTTCCCCAAGGCAACATCTTATTTGTCAGGACCTCTGTATTTCTTTCTTGCCTCAAGGAAACAGTCTCACTCTGTGACTGTATAGAAAATTCTCTGATTAGAGAAAGGAAGCAAATAAATCATCTGCAAAACAGTTACAGAGTTTCAAGAATGATTACTCTTTTTGAACAGCTTTTATATTGGAGCATATTTTTGCAGCTTTTTGTTTTACATTTGGAACTTAATATCTCTCATTCTGAACTTCAAATCAAAGGAAATAGGGCACCAAAGAACACAGATGTTCAGAGCTTAGCAGTTTTAACATACAGACTATTTTCACACAATTTAGAACTCTGTCAAGCTCACGAAACTTAAAAGTCCAGTTTAAGAGGTGTATGGGCTTCCCTGGGGACTCAGACAGTAAAGCGTCTGCCTGCAATGCGGGAGACCCAGGTTCAGTCCCTGGGTTGGGAAGATCCCCTGGAGAAGGAAATGGCAACCCACTCCAGTACTCTTGCCTGGAGAATCCCATGGACTGAGGGGCCTGGTAGGCTACAGTCCATGGGGTCGCAGAGTCGGACACGACTGAGAGACTTCACTTCACTTTAAGACTTACAGAAAAGGGTACTACTGAAATGAAAATGCAAATACAGAACCTTAACTTTTTTCTAATCATTATAAGAATCAATGGAATCTTGTCTTATGAAAGGAAAGTCAAAACGGAGTATTGCCAAGAGAGTTCTCTAAAATGGAACCAGGAGGCCCCTGAGGAAGTGTGACTCATACAAGACTTTTGTGCCTGGATGGAATCAAACCTTTTGATAACTATCGTCCTAACAAAGGCATCCAGAATATCTGCCAGAAACTCAAGATACTTACCAGGGCCCGTACTCCAAAATCAATCATGATTATTACTAAAGACAAATATTTCCCAACTTGTGTCAGAGTCAATCACAATTATCACCAGGCGTCCTGGGTTCGGAAGATCCCCTGGAGAAAGGACAGGCTACCCACTCCAGTACTCTTGGACTTCCCTGGTAGCCCAGCCCATAAAGAATCTGCTTGCAGTGTGGGAGACCTGGATTGGATCCCCTGGGGCAGGAACAGCCCCTGGAGAAGGGAATGGCTACCCACTCCAGTATCCTTATCACAAAGAGTAGGACACGACTGAGCAACTACGCACACAATCTTAACCACCTTGTGGCTTTTTGTCTTTATAAGCCCCTGACTATTTCTCTTTCTAGGACAACGCTTTTTCCCCCAAAATTATAATCCTTAAGGCCCCAAATAAACTAGTTTCTTATTTTCAGCCCTCTACAATTAAATTCAGCAAGCACTTCATCCCCATTTTACAGGTAGTCATAATTACATAGTTGGCAATTCAAAATGAGGTTTGTCAGCTCTAAAAACAACATGGAATTTTATTTATACTTTATTGTATGAAAGTTCCTTGATAAAAACCATAGACGGTTAAATTTCTCAAGGTTAAAAATATCAAAAATATCAACCGACCAATGATACATTTGCATTAACACTTTATCTCAAGTAATATTAAAGATCATCCTGGCTGTTTTCCTCTCTGCCTCTCTTTTTAAGAAAACATGAGACTTTCCACTTAAGAGTGTTTCTATTTTTCATAGTGTATAAAAGTTACAATCCTTCATACACAATTAGTACTCCATAATATATTATAATGTGTTTCTTCTTTCACCAGATAATTAATGCATGCTTATTACAACCTCTATATGTCTGCCCTCACAATGCTTACAGTCTACTGCTGCTGATGGGCAGTTATGAAAGGGCATGAGAATAACAATGTACAAGCATACTACTGTTACAGGAGCCTTTAAGAAAATACACGTGACCTGAAGTCAGGGCCGAAAATGCTTCCTGGAAGAGCTGGAAAACTTAAAAGAAAATATTAGTTAGTTAGGTGTCAGGTGAGAAAAATATCTTTTAGACAGAAGAAATAGCATAAACTGCATACGGGAGCCTCAAGAGGAAAGACAGATGGTGGCAGAACGAGAGAGAAAGAGCCATTATTAGCGCCTGTAATGAAATAATACAGTGAGAGATGAGGCTAGAGAGAAAGCCAGTGAACTAAATATATAGTTTTTACCCCAAGTTTGAGCACGTGGTTTCATCTCTATCCTACATCATTGAGAAGTCACTGGAGGGTTTTAAATAGGAAAGTCATAGGCTACGATGTGGAGAACAAATTAGAAGGAAACAAACTTGGATAGGGTCCTTCCCTGGTGGCTCAGAGGCAAAGAATCCACCTGCCAATGCAGGAGACGTGGATTCAACACCAGGGTCAGGAAGATCCCCTAGAGAAGGAAATGGAAACCCACTCCAGTATTCTTGCCTGGCAAATTCCAAGGACAGAGGAGCCTGGTGGCCCATAGTCCATGGGGTTGCAAAGCAGTCAGAGGTGACTTAGTGACGAAACAACAACAACAAAACTTGGGAGTCTGTTGCCAAAATCTGAGAAAAAGACAAGGAGACCTAAAATGGGGAGTGGCTATTTATGTGGATCTTTATAGAGGAATTAAACAATGTAGTTTGTGGATTAATTGATAATGGGAAGTGAGGCAGACAAGGAAATCTAAGATAACCTGTCTTTGACTTGGGAAAGAGTGCATGGAGGTGACATTCACTAAGGATGCAAAATGATTTAACTTTGATGATACAAAAATGATTCCAATCTGAGATAGGCTATATTTGAGACGTGTCATTTGTGTGAAATTTCAATGTCAGAGTCAGAAATATAGACATATTTAGGAGTCACACAGAAGATGATCTAAATTGCCCAGGAGAAGATAGAGCAGAACCTGAAAAGAAGAAGAGAACCTGAAAAGACCCAGTAAGGAAAGAATAGGGGATAAAATCCTGGAAAGAAAATTGAAAAGAAATCACCAGTTATTTAAGAAATATAAATTAAGGCAGTATAGAGTCATGGAATTCAAGGAAAGCAATCTTTGATAGGCAAAATGATGGCCCCCAAAAATGTTCAGGTATTAATTCTCAGAAACTGTGAATATGATACCTTCACAAAGGGCAAAAGGAAATTTATAACTGTGATTAAGGATCCTGAGATGGGAAATTTTATTGGATTATTATCTGGGCAAACCCAATGCAATCACAAGGGTCCTTATAAAAGGGAAATAGAAGCATCAGAGTCAGAGAAGGAGATATGAAGAGGGAGAGGTGATAAAGAGAGATGAGCCAAGGATTACTAAAGACCTGCAGAAGCTGGAAGACGCCAGGAAATGGATTCTCCCCTAGAGAAAGGGAATGTGGTCCTGCAGATTCATTTCATACTTATGGCCTCTAAGACTATAAAATAATAAATTTACATTGTTATAAGCCACTAATTTTGTGGTAATCTGTTACAACATGAATGGGAAACTAATGCACTATGTGTTGAATTTTGAAATATAGAATTCATTGATGGCTTTTGAAAGAAGGGTATTCTTCAGCAGAAAAGTTGTGGGATTGCAGTGTTTTGAGTGATTTAAAAGAGTGAAAGTTTTTGTTGTTATTGTTTTTTGGTCTTTAATTAGGTCTCTGCCCTTGATGTTTCAGATGGCTTGCTTCTCCTGCTCCAAGTCTGGGACATAAAAGGAAAGAAGGAACCCAAGAAATTCATCACTATATTGTTTCTCGGGTCTCAAAATTCCTGGGAGTCTGCCTTCCGCCTTCTATGTTTCAGAGTTCTCTTATGTTTGTTTAATATATAATGTTCAGTGTTTTTATTAATAGCTGTACTGGGCTTCCCTGGTGACTCAGTGGTAAAGAATCTGCCTGTCAATGCAGGAAACAAGGTTCAATTCTTGGGTTAGAAAGATCCCTTGGAGAAAGAAATAGCAACCCACTCCAGTATTCTTGTCTGAGAAATCCCACGGACAGAAGGAGACTGGCAAACTACAGTGACTATGGAGTCACAAAGAGTCAGACATACTTAGCGACCGAACAACAGCAAAAATCAAAAGGAGTAGGGGCAAAATATCCCAGAATGATTTTTTAATTTTAATTTTTAAATTCTTCTTTATTTTCATTTTCCAAAATTTCTCTACTGAACGTGAATTGCTTGTGTTTCAAATAAATGCATTTTTACAAACAAATGCCTAGAATGTCACTCTATATGTCACATAGCAATCTACATACAAAGTTAAACTTATTTTGCAAAAATTAATGAATTTGAAAAGATTTAAAATAGACAAATATAATGAATATCCCCAATCCTATATAATATTTACTCATCAGTGACACAACCTTTCAAATAGCATTTTCTAAAATATATTCTGTATAATGTGATTTACAAAATGCTTAGCAACTTGTATGGAACAGACAAAAACTATTAAGATTGCCCAAGAGTTGGAAAGGATTGGCAAGCGCAACACAGTGGGCATGTAAATATTTAAATCCCAAGAAAAATTGTTTCATGGCTAAACTGCTTTGGAAAAATATTATTTCTTCCCCTTGGGAGTTCTTATCAGGGAAATATATATATATATATATATCAACATCATTAAATGCAGACTTTTATCATAAAATTATTTTGTCATGAAAAATTTTTTTCTGACAACACCTATTCACCGTTGGTAGAATATGCTCTCTCAAGTGCTTTTATGCTAAACTATTATTCTGTTGAGCCATTTCCTATCCATATCTTTTTCTACCAGTTGATAATTATTGCCACTCCAATAGAATGCATTCTGTAAGATGACTTATTCTGTAGCCTCGTCTGTTTAAGAAAAGTGACACATCTGAAATTAAATCATATGAGATATCAACATTTCCCTGGCCTGATGGATACAGTTATTTGCTAGATGCATATCAGCAATAAATAAAAGCAGTATATTAGAAAAAAAAGTGATAAAGGTGAAAGGGATCGGATAGAGCTAAAATCATGTATCAGTTTTCTGCAGTGTCATCTCTTATCGGCTAGTAGAAGCTCTTTGCTGAAAATTTTGCAGTCGATCTTGGCTCAGATGGAAGCTACAAAGTTTAACTAGTGACTCCTGCCATGACCACAAGAGGAATAAGTAAGTGAAGATCTGTATGCCAAGTACAGTAGTTTCTGTCTTTTTATGAACTAAAGCTGAGTGAGAATTACATTGCATGTTGATCTAACTCCTCTTTCATATTTGAAGTGACGTTTTGTTTTCAGAAAGAAAACACCATTTAGAAACTTCCTCAATCCCTTGGCTATTGAAATTGAGATGAGAACCTACTTCTGCCTGGCAATAAAATCATTTTTGCTTTCACTACACCATATTGCAGTATTTAGATAACATCCAAAATAAAATTATCCAAGGATGTATAATGAGATACCTCTAGAGGTAATCACATTGAAAAAGAACATTTGAGAATATTTTTTAAAGTAGTATGCAATTTAAACTTTTACTAAACAGAGCAAGTACAGTCAATTAATTTTCATCACTTTCAAAATAATTTTATTAGTATCATAAAATTAAGCATTAAAGATTGCCATAAAATGGTTTATCTATGTCCCAGGATATACATATTTAAATCAACTATAACTAAATCCAAATACCTTCACAGAAATTAAGAAAATACTTCTGTGAACAGAAAATGGAAGAAGAACATCAAGTGGCAAATAGCTCTTAAGCTGCAGGCCTCCTTGCTCTGAGTCCAGAAGCAGGAACAAGCACCAGGGAATGAACATGGTGAAGGGAAGAAGGGAAAACTCAACCGGAGTAACCGCTTAGAAACGAGCCAGGACTGGCCTTCCTGGTGCCTAAGAGGAGGCAGGCAAACTGTTCCAGAAAATGTAACTGGCAAGATCCTATGGGGCCTTCCCCAGACAGACTACCCCCCCCCATATCCTCTGCTTTAGCTCCTCTCTGAAGGACCCAGATAATAGTAACTCATGCATATTTCCTGAGTTTTTCAGAGGCTAAAGACCACCACAAAACGGAAGAAATTAACTACAATATTTGATGATTATAAACACATTGCCCCCAGGACTTAATGGGGTCTAAGGATTGATGTTAACTGCCCTGTTAGCTCAAGATCAAAACAGTCAGAGAACTATGCACAAAATGCTCACATATCCTAAGAGGCCCCCTTCCCTCACCTGGCCTTTAAAAATGCTTTGCTGAAACTCTTTGGAGATATCAGGGGTTTAGGGGGCATGAACCCCCCACCCTATTTTCCTTGCTTGGCTCTGCAATAAACACTTCTCTGTTCCAGGTGTGGGGTAGGGCAGGAGGTGGAAGGAGGTTCAAGAGGGAAGAGACATGTGTATACCTATGGCTGATTCACGCTGATGTATGGCAGAAACCAATAAGTATTGTAAAGCAATTATCCCCCAATGAAAAATAAACAAACTTGAAAAAAGAAACTATTTCTCTGTTCCTAACTCTGACGTTTCGGTATTGTCGGACCTCACTGTACATCAAGCACATGCTCTCATGTATGTGGGGACAGTTCACATAAAACTACCAACTTAAGAAGGAAGGCCATGGCTTCAAAACTGGATCCTCAGCCAAGTCACACTGGACAGGGCGCATTGTCTGTGAAACTCTCCAAAAGCCCTCACAGAAAAAAAAAAAAAATGAACTGCTGGAGTAAGACCCCCTTTGTGGAAAAGGGTCCAGGAGCCACATGGTGGCGGCCACAAGACTACTAGCGCCAAGAAGAGCAAAGAGAGGAAAACAATATCTCATGGAAGACAGGGCGCGAAGTAAAACCCACAATATGTGAAGGTGACTAACGCTACAAACAACCGAACAAACCAAAGCAAAACAAATACTTCTTCAAAAATATGTCATAAAACATGTGCAGGTAGAAATGAAAATTGACTAATCAACATTTTTTAATAATTGACAAGATAGTCACTGAAATTAAAACTTGATAGGTCAGATATAATATTTTGAGTTAATAAATTACTAAATTAGAAGAGAGTGATATTCACTATGAACACGGGCCGAGGGTAAAATACATTAAAAAAAAAAAGAAAAGAAAGAAAAACAATGGGAGGAAGAAAGGGAGGAGAGAAACTTTCTAGACATGGAAAATAATTGAGAGTCTCCAAGACAGGTTGAAAAGGAATTTATCCACCCCTCAAAAAAAGGTGAAAGAGAAGCAATATTAGAGATATCATGGCTGATTGTTTTTTCCCAAAATGAAGAAAGGAAAGAGACCTCAAATCAAAAGGACTTCCAATTACCAAACTAGAATTTAAGACTACCAATTTGAAATGGCATAAAAGAATACAAATTTTAAAAGTTACCATAAAGAAAAGATGGTTATTCACCAAGGAATAATAATTGCATTAGCAGGAGAATTTTCATTAGCAAAAACGAAATGCTAGGAAGTAAGTGACATGACAGCTGCAAAGAGCTGGAGGAATTCTACACTAGTTCAACCATCCTCCAGAATGAGTGTGAGCGTTCTCCATGGGGCAGTGTGGCAGACGAAATTGTCTGAGAGATTCTTCTACAATAAATAAACTAGATAATGGACAACAGAGTTCTCCATGCATGCAGTACTCACAAGAAGCAGGGAAGCCCGTCATCCCTCCCTCAGAAGGAGCAAACTGAGTTGGATGTGAGAGCAGTGAGAGGTGAATAAACAAGCTAAGTGGCAGAATAAACATAGCCAAAGAGACATTAGTAAAGGTGTATCTGAAAATTCTCCACAACAAAAAGAAATAGAAAGGGACAGAAAATGTAAAAATGAAATATATACAGGCATACCCTGTTTTAATGTGCTCTCCTTTACTGTGCTTCACAGATATTGCATTTTTTACAAATTGAAGATTTGTGACAACCTTGCATCGAGCAAATCTATGGGCATCATGTTTCTAAAAGCATTTGCTCACTTCATATCTCTGTGTCACGTTTTTGTAATTCTGGCAAAATTTCAAGCTTTTTCATTATCATTTTTTGCATCACAGTGAATTGTAGTCAGTGATCTTTAATAGTACTATTGCAAAAATGATTACAATTTGTTGAAGGCTCAGATGATGGTTAGCATTTTTTAACAATATTTTTAATTAAGGTATGTACATTGGTTTTTTCCAGATATAATGCTATCGTACACTTAACAGACTACAGTGTAGTGTAAACTTTTGGAAAACCAGAAAAATTATGTTACTCACTTTATTGTGGAGGTCTGGAGTTGAACGTGCAAAATCTCTGAGGTGATGAGGTTTACCTGGACAGGGAGGATGGAGTGAAAAGATCCAATAAATTCTAACTAGAGTCTTAATGAAACTGAGCAGGACCCTGTGGAGATCTTCCCAAGGACACAACCCTCCTGTGTCCCCTGCCTCTTGTTTGTAGAAAATTTTTAACTTCCTAGGCCTTTTCCAAGTTATAAAGAGCAAATAATTTAATCACAGAAATGAGTAAACATAGAAATAAAGGAAAACAGTCAAGCAAGACAAAATAATAATAGTTTAGCCATAAAACAAATCAAGGGCCTTTAGTTCCTCTTCAAAGGCTACAGATAATATCCTGAGCCATATCCTTGAGTTGTTTTGCAGAGACTAAAATTCTCATCAGCTGGAAGAAGTTAACTGCTGACTACTAGCATGTAGATCTGAAAGGTTGGAACAGAAGGTTGATGACTGAGATTCCTGAAACATCACCCAGTTACTTCACCACCAACCAATCAGAAGGGTGTCCAAGAACTGAAAACTCTTATGATGAAGTTCAAAGTCTAAAATTACCATAAACATTGATTAATAACTAAAAAGAAAAAATCCCAGGTCCGGGTGATTTACCATGCAAGTTCTATTATGCTTTCTAATATGTTTCTAATATGCATTCTAAATCTATCTAATCTTACATAAAGTCTTCCATATTGTGGAAAAAAGGAGGGGTGCTTACTGCCCAAATTAGTGAGACCAGTATACTGGTCTGGAAGTTTCTCCTTGACATAGAGATTCAGTAAATATTGTTTAAAAAAAAAAACAATTTATATACACAGAGACGATAATTCTGGACAAAATACTAGCAGTCAAAATCAAACAATGGATAAGCTCTATAATCTACTAAGAACAATTTAGATCTATCCCAAATTCAAGAATGACTGAACATTATAAATAAAATTACAGAAAAGGAAAAACATGATCATATCAATACAGAAAAACAGCATTTGAGAAAAAAAATAGACACTGATTCAGGATAAAAACTCTTAGCAACAGCAAAAGAAATGAACTTAACCTGTTAAGTCTAACAAAAGCATATTGCAAATGTTATTGTTAAGAGTGACATTTAAGAGATCTTTTTCAAAGTCAAACATTTGACAAAGATTCAACTGCTTTAGTTCAACATTTAGTGAGAATGTCTAGCTGGCAGCATCAGGCTTGAAAACAAATGAGTAGCTGGGATTTGAAAGAAAGAGGCAAAATTCATTAGTCATAGATAATTTAATCAAGAAAACTTAAAAAAAACTATCCAAAATTTGTAGGAATTGATGAGAAAAGAGCCACATGGTTTGTTATAAGATTAATATTAAAAAATCATTCTTATAACCCATGAACAAACAGGAAAGAGGCTTGCTTGTAAACATAACATTTTATAAAATGTAAAAATAGCACAACAGCAGCAAATACTGTAAGGTTCCTAGAATATATCTAACAAACATTGTTCCATGACCCACAGAGAAAAAATTATAAAAGTACAAAAAACATTACAGATGATAAACTGATGAAAACATACACAGTGTGTGCATGAACAGGCAGCTTTTAAAATGTCAATTCTCTCCCAATTGACGCAAAGATTCAATGCAATCTCAATAAAAATCACCATAAAATTTGCTGTAAATTTTGAGGTCAATTCTAAAATGTTCATAGAAGAGCAAAGAGCCAAGCATACCTAGAACACTCAAAGAAAAAGAAAGGCAGGCTTGCTCTCAGGAAAAATAGAGCTTATTATAATGTTAGATGAATTAGGACAATGGGATATAAGTTAAGAGAAAACCAAATTGCTTGATGGAATGAACTAGAGAGTCCAGAAGCAGATCCATATATAAATGGAAAAAACAAATGAGAGAGGTGGCATGTCACATCACTGGGGAAATGAGATTGCCTTCAGTTTACGGTGATGGTTTTCCACACACAATTTGCATGAATTCATGATTTAAATGTGAAAAGCTAAACTTCAGAGTCTTTGTAAGAAAATATAAAAGCATTTCTTTTCATCCTATAATTCAAAGATGATTTTAAGGCATTATGATATTAACTGTATAAAATTAAAATTTCACATTACTTCATAATGAATCAACCAAATGTATATGCATGGTAAAATATTCTTTAACCAATACAGTTGCTTCTGACATTACAAGGAAGGAAGTTTATAGACCATAATGAGCTGATTTCAAAACATTTTCAATAATAAATAATGTTATAGAGCAAATAAATTCAACAAATAAGATATTCTATGAACATTCAATAATTATCTCTAAAGAAAATAAAGCAATTTATTTAAGTGACATGTGTTTAAAATAATAAAGGACTAACATAAACTAGAACTGGTATTTTTCATTTTTTATTGTTGCTGTTCTGGCATCAAACATGTATTTTCTTTCCAGACCAAATTTTTCATCTCAAAAAACCTCAACTATGTAAGTAAAATCCACTTCAACCCCAAAACCATTCTTGCAAACAAGCCAAAATCAAAGCAAGAATAGGAGATAAATGATACCTACCCTCCTTCCATTGTATTCAAAGCATTTTCCTACACTATCAAATATTATTACTATGAGATTTGAATCTTCTTTTATATTAGCACAACTCCTGGAAATTCTGTCCATTCATTTAGATATCATGTTGGTTAAGGTAACTGAATTCCTTTGGTTTATTAAAACTCTCTTGGGTTATTCAAACCTCATTAATGACCAGAGTCATTAATGATAGATAGTGACATCCAGTTCATAAAAATAAGCCTAGATAGTATATGCACACATAATACTGTGGTCGTTGTTCAGTCACCAAGTCGTGTCTGACTCCTTGCGACCCCGGGTACCGCAGCAGGCCAGGCCAGGCTTCCCTGTCCCTCACCATTTCCCGGTACAAGTCAAGTAGTCAATTCTGCAGCACTCTTCTCAGCTAGCTCACATAATACTACACTGACTTTATGCTACACTGAAGTAGATTCTTTTGTTGCAAACTCATGAGTCACTAACATTAGGCGTCCAATCAGTTTTGTAAGCATTTGCAGAATATATACACTTGCAATTGTATCTTATTTGTTTTCGGCTTTTTTATCAGTCTTTCAAAAGCAGCATATGGTCACATAAATGCTGAATATTTGTTTTCAGACTATTTATTTAAAAAAAATACCAATGAGTGTGCTTAATTCAAAAGTGAGTTTTTAGAAATAATATTCTCAGCTCTAATGCATTTTAGTAACATAACCCACTTATGTCTCTCTGAAATTTTGCCATCTCATTACTTACACCAAAATCAATCTAAAAATATAGATGCAGCACTGATCGTTCTTCCAGCAGTGTTGACGAATATTTCACTGCCATTTGCAGCAGTGTGGATGGACCTAGAGAATATTATGCTTAGTGAACTAAGACAGAGAAAGAAAAACATTATATGGCATCACTTATACGTGAAATCTAAAAAATAATATGAATGAAAGTATATGCAAAACAGCCAAGACCCACAGACAGAGAAAACAAATGTGGTTATCAAAGGGGAAAGGGAAAGAGGGAGGGACAAATTAGGGGCATGGGTTTGACAAGTACAAACCGCTCTACATAAAATAGATGAGCAACAAGGATTTACTGTACAGCACAGGGAATTATACCCATTATCTTTTAACAACCTATAATGGAACATAATCTGCAAAATGCTGAATTACTATGCTGCATACCTAAAACTAACACAATATTGTAAATCAACTAAACTTCATTTTTTTCTTAAAAAAAGAGTAACTTTAGATCCACACAACTAAGATTTCAAAATGCTGGTTGTTGTAATCTCATGTGTACTTTGACTAATGATTTTCCAAATATTAAAAACCAAATGAGAT
Source organism: Cervus canadensis (assembly GCF_019320065.1). Lineage (NCBI taxonomy): Eukaryota > Metazoa > Chordata > Mammalia > Artiodactyla > Cervidae > Cervus > Cervus canadensis. The sequence goes on from NC_057412.1 coordinate 46,810,573, forward strand.
TGATAAATTGGTGGCCATTTCAAAACCCACCCGTACGCCTATAAACCATCTGCCCAGCTTTGTCTTACAACAAGCAAAGTAGTCAATTCTGCAGGACTCTTCCCAACTAGATCACTAACTTCTCAAAGGCAGGACCATATTCTTCCCATTTTACTTTCCCTGAGTGCCTCATACCTAAATGCTCTACATATGATTAACTGGAAAAAAAAAAACTAAAATAGATATTAAAATTTTATTGTAACTTAACACAGTGCATAGAACCGACATTTGTGTAGAACTTTACTTCCATTCCTCTTCAATTTTTACATATGCAAATACACTAAATTTAATCCATTTAAAGAATACCCCTGAGTGCAAACAGATATTCTCTCAGGCACATTATGGCCACCATATAAAACATGTCTGTGGTTTTGTTTAAAGCATCCAAAAATAATATCTTGGAAGCAATTTTCCGTTTCTGTTTCTAAGATGAGTGCACAAAATATTTGATCAAGTGACTGGCCTTTCACAGAAGCCACAGAGGCATGGTTATGTATTGAACAATTACTTTTGACTAAAGGCTGTTTGGAGCTTTGAGACCTTTTTGAAACAAGTAAGCTTAGTATTTTAGGTTTCATTCTTTGTGGAAATAAAAATGCCTTCCCCCATTTAAAAATATAAATTTTGTTTCATTTGTTTCACATATTGAAGCAGTGCATTCAGAGTAAACGCTGTTACTGCATATTTGTACTGAGTGATAAGTCACTTGGGCTTTTATCAGCAGATCTGTGCTTGTGCAAATACCCATAAGTATAATCTAGTAGTAGTATTAGCTCATCTAAAAGGTATCCCTTCTTTTTAATTTCTAATATCTTCAAAATAAACACAGATACAGAAACTAGAGCCTGTAACACTCAAAAACATAGACTTTGCCTGACATATTGATTCAAATATTATGAATTCTATAGACTTTTCTGTATCAATAGCTTCAAAAAAATCCCTCCATAAATAGGATGACAGGGGAGAGTTTGCTTGCTTCTGTGATTGCTTCGCATAAAATTCACTATATTCGAGTCTGCATTCTTTTAGCATCATTTACAGCTACAAAACAACAGCACCTCCAACAGCAAGGAAATGAACAGTGAACCTTGCAATTCATCTCATGTTTATTTTTATAAGAGAACTATATTCATTTCCATGAAAAGTTGACAAGCAGCAGCAGTAGCAATGAGTTCATTTTCTTGACTTTTTTTTTTTAACTAAACAACTTAAGGGTTTATCCTTTCACAAAAAGACTTTTCTTTGACCATTTTGTAAATTTTAGCTAGGAAGCAATGTTCCCTATTTTTCACACATATAGAAGAACTTAAACAAAAACAGTTACCCTAAGGATTAATTTTATGAGTCATCTTTTACCAGTTTCTAAGAGCTAATGTTAGTGTTCATATTTTGAAGTCACTTTAAGTATTATCTGCTAATTAACATGTATTGCATTGATGTAAAATGTACTGAATCATCCTTCGTTTGATATTCAAATATTTCTTTTCTTCAAATGACTACGAAGACACATGGGTATTTGACGTTTTAAGTGTCAGTAGAAGTTAATATTTCAATATAATTGCCTGCTTTGATTTTCTAACAATTGTTTAAAAAAATCTCCCTTTAATGGCATCATATTTGGTATTGAATCTGGAAGAGAATTAAAAGAGAGGTGGGGAAAAAGAAAGAAAATAAGAATGAAACAAGAGAAGATATTTCATAAGTACAAAACTTTTCAACCTGAACTTTGAATCATCCAATTTAATATAAGTTGCCCTGAAGAAGGAAAACAGTGAGAAACAAAAAAACTATTGTCAATAAGTAAAGACTCTATGATATAAAGTTAGAAATTTCTAAACTACTGAATAGAGTTTCAGTGTCCTCAATATATCAATCATAGCAAAAAATTGTTTCAAGTCAGTCCTGACTGAAAAAAAAAGAAAATGCAGTCCATTTTGCTATTATATTCCACAGCCTAAAAAGTTCTGAAGCTACAATTTGAGGTAATTATTCATATTATAATTTTGAAGTTTAAAAAGGATTCATATCAGAGTTATTTTAAATATAGCAAATCCCACAGTGCATTAAATATTTGCTTAAAGATTATTTTTTTTATTTTGTCATGGATCAGATACAACTCTGATAGGAATGATTGAGAGTTTATCAAAAGTAGAGATCTAGCAACCTGGAAAACATGGAGATATGGTCCAATTTCCAATTTGATTTACAAACAATTTTCCTCAAGAGATTTATCTCTGTGAAATGTGTCAGGGTGCAGAATAAAAGTAACTATTTAATTGTACTCTATACTTTGTAGAATTGGCATCCCTGGTGGCTCAGTGATAAAGAATCCATCTGCCCATATGCAGGAGACATGGGTTTGGTCCCTGGGTCATGAAGATCCTCTGGGAAAGAAAATGGCAACCCTATCCAGTATTCTTGCCTGGGAAATCCCATGGACAGAGGAGTCTGGTAGGCTATCATCCATGGGGTCACAATAGTTGGACACAACATAGGCTGATTTAAATGTTATCATTTTTTTCACTTAATAAAAATACTCATGGAGTATCTACCATGTGAAATTGAAAGTCACTCAATCACATCCACTCTTTGCAACCCCATGGACTGTAGCCTATAAGGCTCCTCTGTCCCTGTAATTCTCCAGGCAAGGACACTAGATGGATTGCCATTCCTTTTTCCAGGGGATCTTCCCCACTTAGGAATTGAACCTGGGTCTCCTGAATTGCAGGCAGATTCTTTACCATCTGAGCCATGAGGGAAGCCCTAAATGAATAAGTTGAGATACAGAGGTGAATAAAGTAAGATATGGTGGTATTTCAGTTTAGTGGAAGAAATAGACAATCAATAACTAATATACAATGTTAAAAAATGTTCTTTATATGTGTTATGTGAGTACAGAATGGAATAGGCACTAGGGAAAGCTTCACAAGATAACTTTTTTTTAAGCTGGATCTTAGAGAATGAACAGAAGGGGAAGACGCAATATAGAGATATGGGGATTAAGAGGTACAACTATTATGTATAAAATAAACTACAAGGATGTATCATACAACACAGGGAATATGGCCGATATTTCTATAACAACTACAAATGAAGTAGAACTTTTTAAAATTATGTCACTATATTGTACCCTTGTAACTTATACTGTACATCATGCATGCATGCTAAGTCGTTTGAGGCATGTTCAAATTTTTTGCAATCCCATGAACTGTAGCCCACCAGGCTGCTCTGTCCAAGGGATTCTCCAGGCAAGAATAATGAAGTGGGTCCCCATGCCCTCCTCCAAGGGATCTTCCTGACCTAGGGATCAAACCCGTACCTCTTATGTCTCCTGCATTGGCAGGTGGGTTCTTTACAGCTAGTTCAACCTGGGAAGACCCATATTGTATATCAACTATACTTCAATTAAAAAAAAAATTGTCAAAAAAGGGATAAATGATAGTCTACCACTTGGAAAAGAAAGGAAACTATCTCCATCAAAGAGAATAGCAAGTGTGAAGCCAGTGATGCTCAAAAGCATGACGGATACACAGAATAGTGAATATTTACCATATGAGGCCGTAGACAACATGCAAGTGCTAACAAAACAAATTGGGAAGATGTTTGGGACCATATTATGAAGGACGTTTTAAGCTATGCTGAAGAGCTTGTCCTTTATCTTTTATAGACAAGGATTCAGGAAAGGTTGACAACAAAGGACATCACAAGAAATATAGAGAAAGAGTTAAGGATGACCTAAACATATCGAGCTGAGCTACTGAGTTCATAATATTGCCATTAACCAAGAGAGGAAATCTAGGCAAAAGAGGAGCTTTTGAAAATACAGAAGATAGTAAGTTTGCTTTTATTTAGACAAAATAAAACACAATTTCAAATAAATCATTAAGATAAATTTATTACTTCAATAGTTTCAGTATGGGGCTTTAAAGTAGGAAACAACTTAATGACCGTATAACTAACATTTACTTGTCTTAAAAACTAAGTCTAAAATTATGTATAATCATGGAAGGAGAAACTAACAAGCATACTTAAAGGTAAGAAATATATAAATATTTAGGGGAAATAAAAAAAAAGAATGGGGCATAAGAAAAAAAATAATAGACCATTTTAAAGCAAATGGAGAATATATTTGTAAATGGAAAATATAGACATTTAAATTAAAAACTCAGGGTTAACAAAAAAAAAAAAACTGATTAAATACAGCTAAGGCAGAATTAGTTACCTGTGAAATAGATAAGAAAAAAATTGTCCAGAATGAAGACCAGAAATAAAAAGGGATAGAAAAAAATAAAAAGACAAGGAGAACAAAATAAAAAAACTCAATATACACCTAAAAGGTATTACCAGAAAAAAAAGAAAGGCAAGAGAATGATGGAGAGGCGCTGTCAAAAAAAACAGATCTGGGAAAGAAAACTGCCATGCTGAGACAAAACCTGTGGCAAGGATCATTGTGTGACCTCTAGCTGACAGTCACTGCCAACAGTCAGTAAGGAAACAAGAACCTCTGTCCACAGTCACCAGAAACTGATTCGGACAACAATCATACAAGTTTGCAAAGGAACCCCACGCCCCAGAAAAGAATATCATTTGGACAACACCTCGTTTACTGCCTGTGAGTCCCCGAGCAGAGGATACAGCTCAGATGTGCCCTTGACTCTCAGAAACTGTGAGACGATGTATCGGAGGACTTGCTTCACTGAAGGAGAGGCATCATGCTCTTCACTAACGGAAATATGAATGGTGAGAGCCCTACTGCGAAGACTGGCAATGCATACAGAGAGTGGATCATCACTCAGCGGGGATACTGGGAAAGATCTGATAGTACGAGGGGGATGAACCGGTTTTTCTAGTAACAGTTTGACATGTCTCACCAAAATGATGCCTCAATCCACAAATTTCCCTATGAAAGATACGCAGAATACTAAGTCTTCTTAGTCACATCTCAGAGCAAAATGCCGGTGTTCAATAGGCTGTGCCAAAAATCCTGGCACACGCCTTGGTAGTTTATATCCTTTTCACTCTGAAAACATTCTGAGCCCCTTCACATAGATTTTTGACAATGCTGTCAAAATGAATAGTTATGTCTATGCTATAGTTTTTGTTAGTTTTATTTCATACTTTGTGTGATGACTAAAGTTATATTTAATCATGTGCATTTACTCCAGAGTGGCTCACTGCATGTATCACGATCAAGATACAATACTACCCTTCTAGAAAATCAGTGCAGCCTCTCCATGAAACCATCTTGCATAGGTAGATAAATCATGCTCATGGTTTGTGAACAGTTCTGCATGATGCTCATTTTAAAGTCAGTCTGGGATCTTGTCCTAATAACTGCAGAGGTGAGCCAGGGAGATCTTCCAACATCAGAGACTGAAGTGAAAGTGTCAATCCACACCTGGGGTCTGCAGTGATGGAGGATGTAGGATATCATTATTCAGCATTATTCGTTTAAACTTGCTGGCAAGCGCCATGCAAAAGATGCTGCATAGAGAGCAGTCTAGTTAAAGGTATGCACTAATTTTTTTTTTATTTTAAGGAATAGTAATTATTGTCAATTTTGCTTGTAACTCCCTGGCTAGTAGAAAATGTTTTAAAAATATGTAATCAGAACACATATATGATTATTTATAAAGTTTATATGACACAACCACCATGCAATAACACTCATGAATCCACCTCCGCAGTTTAAGAAGCTGACATTTTCTTCTCCTCTGATATGACCGTGAGTGTCTGAGACGTGCCCTGCAGGTGCACTCTTATACATCAGCCCCAAACACAAGACCAAGTCAAGTAAGAGCAGCCAAGACCTTGTACAAACTACAGAACAAGTATGTCCCTACTGACCGGTGTTCCATTCCTCCTACCTGTAATCCTACCCTTTCTAGTTCTAAAATCGGCTCATCTTTTAAATACAACTTACAGCTGCTCAGTGGAATGACCCTGTGTGTCCTTGTGTGAATGTGGGTGAGAGACACCGAAGTGTACACCAACCTAGTCCCCTCATATCAGACCTACTGTCAAGCCCCCTGGTTGTGGACTCCCCCCACCATTTGATATTGTACCCCCTTCTCTAAGCTCAGCAGGGCCAGACTGCAGCAGCAATACCAGGAGTAACGGTGAAACATTGGAAAACTACAGAAGAAATAAGTACTCCATATGGGCTACTGTAACAAAAACATAGGCTGGATGGCTTAAGGACACTTTTATTTCTCACGGTACTAGAGGCTGGGAAGTCCAAGATGATGGTGTTATCAGATCTAGTTTCTGGGGAGGGCCACTACCTGATCCATACGTGGCTGTCTTCTCTCTGTAACCCCACATGGCAGAAGAGACAAGGGAGCTTTCTGGGATCTCATAAGTGGATGAATCCATGCATGAGGAGTCCACCCTCGTAGCCTAATCACCTCCCAAAGGTTCAATCTCCACACTGAGGGTTAGGGTCACAATACATGAATGGGGTGGGGTGAGAAACACAAACCTTCAATCTATAGCCAAACCCCAGCCCCAAAGTATTTAATACACAGAGTGTGTTTAATACACAGAGTGAGACACAGAGTGTCTCAGAGAGGGGATATATTGGTTTCCTACGGCTGCCACACACATTGCTTCAAACTTGGTGGCTTCAAATGACAGAATGATAGAAATGGATTCTTTCACAGTTCTGAAGTTCACAATTATGAAATCAAGGTGTCTTCCAGGGCCATTCTCCCTTTGAAGATCCCAAGGAAAAACTCATTCTTTTTCCTGATGAATCCAGGCATTCCTTGGCTTATGACCATGTTACTCTGTAGTCACCCTGCCTTACCCTCTTGTCTCAAAATGTCTTCTGCCTCTCAGTTACACTAATCACTAATGTGGCTGCATTTAGAGCTCACCTGGATCATCTAGGCTTAGCTCCTACCTTCAAAATTCATAATCATGTCTCTTGCCATAATAGGTAATGTTGACAGGTTCTGGGGATTAGAATATGGATATGTCTTTTTGGGAACCATCATTTAGCTTATTGTCAAGCACAATCATTGGACTGCCTAAAGACAAATCATTAACGAACATCAAAAAAACTCTAGCCAGAGTCTTCAGACACAAAACTGAGAGCTGCTGCTCTGCATGCAGCGCATGCTTAGTCCCTCAGTCGTATCTGACCCTGCGACCCCATGGACTGTAGTCCATCAGCCTCCTCTGTCCATGGGGATTCTCCGGGCAAGAATACTGAAGCGGGTTGCCATGCCCTCCTCCAGGGGATCTTCCCAATGCAGGGATCAAACTCAGGTCTCCCGCATTGCAGGCAAATTCTTTACTGTCTGAGCCATCAGGGAAGCCCAAGAATACTGGAGTGGGTAGCCTATCCCTTCTCCAGGGGCTCTTCCCGACCCAGGAATTAAACTGGGGTCTCTTGCATTGCAGGCAGAATTTTCACCACCTGAGCTACCAGGGAAGCCTGGACTTCCCTCCTAGGGCCTCATAAAACCTCCCCACAGCCTGCCACTGGAGTCAGTGTCTCCCCGAGATAACTCCAGCATGCTGACACCAGAAATAGTAAAATCGTTTACAACATTCAATAGATCTATTTTTTCAAGATAATCTCACTTTCAAATACTTTTTCTTTTTGGCTTGCCATTTTATAAAATAAAACTAAATCATGGATTTTTTTGGCTCAGAAAAAAATGAGTTCATTTCTGTGATGATAATAATTATCATTATCATGATTACTAAGTTACTCACTTATTGATTAATGTTAAATAATAATGTTTTTAAATTAGTTCTGCTGTTAGAAAAAGCATGTATTTCTGGGTTTCAGTTTCCTCAGCTACTAACATTATTCAAATATATGCTTTGTTATGTTACAGGAAATATATGATAAACTAGTTTGTGGAAGCGGGGGACATAATGATTAAAAATAACCCACAATTAATGGAAAACATGGAGTCTTATATTTAAGTATGTGTGTGTATGTATATAAACATAATGTTTTGAAATAACCAGACACTAAAACAAAGAAAATGCCTTTTAAGCACCCAAAGTAAAAAGACAGGTTATCTGCAGGCAAACAAAAACAGACTGTTAGAATATGGCTCATTAGCAGTAATAAAGGAAGAAGACAATGAATCTTCCAAATATTGAGTTAAAATATTCAACCTAAAATTCTATGCTTAGCTAAACTACAATTCAGAAGTAAAGAAAAAAAATTTTCAAATTTTTAAAAACTTATCACGCATACATACTCAAAGAAATGATTAGAAGACATCATTCAGGAGAAGGTTAGAAATTTATGTTAATAAAGGAAGTTGTAGGATGCAAGAAGCAGTGGTAGGCAAAGAAATTAACAAACATGAATAAATCTAATCAAGCATTAATTGTTCAAAAACTAACAATAATTACTAATCTGAGGATAAAAATTTAGGAGCAAATCAAATATGAAAAAAGTGACAGCTAATGTAATTCTATGTACAGCAAATTCTTTAATGTGTTTTACATATATTAATTACTTTAATTCTCAAAAAAATCTATGGGATAGTTAGTATAATATCCTCACTAACAGACTGAAAAACCAGGCCAAAGTAGCATAAGCAACTTGACTAAGAAGTCATCGCTGGCAAATAGAAGATCCAGAATTTGAACCTAGGGAATCTATGCTCTTCATTTGTACCTTGTACTGCCACAATGAATTAGCAGCATACAAGAGATATCTTTAAGAGACAATTGTTAAAAATATAGATAATAACAATATATAATATAGAGAGAATGACTAGAGGTAACGTTTTCAATTTTCTTGTACCATTTTGGGAGAGATTAGAGATCCTCTAATTAAAATTAGACATTACTAAGATAAATAGATGAAATAAACAAGGTTTTTTACATGTTGCTGGCAGAAAGTAGTGTGGTATTATTAGATAAATTTGAATATATGGATATACTATGACCCAAAACTTCTCTTCCTGAGGAACTCTGGTGCACATGCATAACAGGAGATAAATGCATGTATATTTATGGAAACAATGTATGTAATAGAGCAAAACTATAAATATTTAAAAAATGCCTATTGCAGAAAGAATGCAATTAAAATTTTCATATACTCCAATAACGCAGTTTAATCCTGCAGCGAAAAGAAAACTAAAAAAGAAAACTAAGGCACCCACAATAACAGGGATGAAACACGGTACATTAATATTAATTAAATAAGATATTTTATGAGTCTGTTATAATTTTGTTGGATTTTTAGATAGTAAAAATTAAATAATTTCTTATTTAGGCATATAAATTTAGGATAAATTTGAAAAAATAAGAGAGACAGCATTAAGATACGGAAATACATAAAGGGAAGAACATTTAAGTAAATTAAATCTATTGTCAACATTCTAGCTCTTCGATAGTTTCACCATCATGAGTTGGTAGGTTCATTACCATCAGAAGGTTCAGTCAGTCAGTTCAGTCACTCAGTTATGTCTGACACTTTGCGACTCCATCGATTGCAGAGTGCCAGGCTTCCCTGTCCATCACCAACTCCCAGAGGTTGCTCAAACTCATGCCCATTGATTCAGTGACGCCATCCAACCATCTCATCCTCTGCTGTATCCTTCTCCTCCTGCCTTCAGTCTTTCCCAGCATCAGGGTCTTTTCCAATGAGTCAGTTCTTCACATCAGGTGGCCAAAGAATTCGAGTTTTGGCTTCAGCATCAGTCTTTCCAGCAAATATTCAGGATTGATTTCCTTTAGGATTGACTGGATTGATCTCCTTGCAGTCCAAGGGCCTCTCAGGAGTCTTCTCCAACACCATAGTTCAAAAGCCATCAGTTCTTTGGTACTCAATTTTTCTATAGTCCAACTCTCACATCCATACATGACTATGGAAAAACCATAGCTTTGACTAGACCTTTGTCAGCAAAGTACTGTCTCTGCTTTTTAATATGCTGTCTAGGTTGGTTCACACATTCATGAATTGTTCATTATGAATCACACGATAATGAATTGGAAGGTTCACACTTTAATGAATGAATAAGTCCTTTGTGCCATGCAAGTGGCAGTGATGAGAGTATGTTGATAACAAAGAATTGAGGTTGTTTTTAAACCATGAAAATGCATTTCTTCTCCATGGGAAATACAGAAGGATGAGAAGTCATGGAGGAGTTGGCCGTTTGTGTGAGGAAGACCCATAAAATGAGGAGAAAGCAGTTAAAAATGAGAAAGTGTTGGGAGCTGGGTGTTAAATATTATGTTTTCTCTTTATTCATGGAAGTCATTCTATTAAGCCTTGGTGGAAGAAAAATAATTTCCTGGATTCAGTTTTCAACTCTGCTACTAAATCACTCTATAATATCATGGACATAAAGGGATAATTGTACTTCATTGCTGTGCAGTGTCTTTCAGTCAAGTCTGTTAATTTCTAATCCTCGTAATATTACACCTGTGAAATTACAGTATAGTAACAGATCTTACTACTATTACTAAGTACCTAACAAGTACTCAATAAAATTTAGACATTATTATTATTACCATTAATAGTGATGTCACTCAGTGTATTTTTTAAGTATGAGAAAATTACCATCTTACTGTGTTGGTTCTCAACACTGTTTAGCATAAGAGTTTCATGAGGGTCTTGATAAAATGCAGAATTCCAGGACTAATCTCTGGTTATTCTGATTCCTCTGTTTTGTGATAAGGTAGAAAAAACACCTACCCAGACAACTATCATGCAGAATATCCTCAGTCAACACTTTAAAAAACATCTAGGAGGACCAAAGCGTACGCCAACCACCGTGTGTGCACGCTCAGTCATGTCGGACTCTTTTTGCAGCCCCAGGGACTGTAGCCCACCAGGCTCCTCTGTCCATGGAATTGTCCAGGCAAGAAAACTGGAGTGGGGTGCCATTTCCTCCTCTAGGGAATCTTCCGGAAACAGGGATCAAAACCATATCTCTTGAATCTCCTGCACTGGCACGCAGGTTCCTTACCACTAGTGCCACCTGGAAAGCCACCAACAGGTTAATCAAGAATTTCTGTGTAACAATATGTATTTATTAATCTACTCATGTGGACCAGGATCTTTTGTTGTTGTTCAGTTGCTAAGTCATATTGCGACCCCACAGACTGCAGCACGCCAGGCTTCCTTGTTCTTCACTATCTCGGACCAGGCCCTAGGCATCTCTAACTAATTACATTATAATCTAGGCTGTTCTAAGAAAATATGTGTGGATTCTAGCTCCAAATAGTCAAATTTAATCCTGAAGCTCACTAGGAACTTCTCCTCAATTTGGAGAAAGTGCTGAGGGGTCTATACTAGAACCTCATAATGGGCTGGATATTGATTATTCATCCCCTTCTCCAAAAATTTCAAACTCGTACAGAAGATAAGCAGGTAAGCCAGCATTAGTTATTAATAATAAAAGACATCATCATAGAGGTAAAATTGAAGATCGATTGGGACATGTCTAATTCCAGCCCACACTCCTCACTGATTCACCTTTAAAATGGGGAAAGGGTCTAACAGGATTCAGAGAGCTCTGCATGGAGCCTGTGCATGCATGCTGTCTTCACTTCATGCTCTCCCGCTCCTCCACTGGTGAGCCATCTGAGGCCTCCCTGGGCATAGCAGATGGAGGGGACACCACAAATGCAAGTTGTATTATTTTGCCCTTCTGATATCTTTGAAAGTTATTTTTGAAGGAGGAAGGAAGATGTGCAAGAATAAACTTATTTAGGATTTGACTGTGAGTTTTTTTTCCTAAATTCACTGATTTTAATATTTTTTTATCAGAGTATGGTTGCTTTTTGATGCTGGGAAATACTGAAGGCAGGAGGAAAAGGGGATGGTAGAGGATCAGATGGCTGGATGGCATCACTGACTCAATGGACATGAAGTCTGAGCAAACTGCAGGAGATGGTGAAGGACAGGGAAGCCTGGAGTGCTGCAGTCCATGGGGTCACAAAGAGCTGGACATGACTAATGGCTGAACACAACAACAACAATGGTTGCTTTACAATGTTGTGTTCTGTTATTCTGCTATACAGTGAATCTGCAAAGTGAATCAATTATACATACAGCCCCTCTTTTTTTAGATTCCCTTCCCATTTAGGTCACTACAGATCACTGAGTAGAGTTCCTGGTGCTATAAAGTAGGTTCTCAATAGTTATCCATTTTAAGCTGATGCTCTAATACTTTGGCCACCTGATGTAAAGAGCCAACTCATTGGAAAAGACCCTGATGCTGGGAAAGATGTAAGGCAATATGAGATAAGGGTGGCAGAGGATGAGATGGTTAGATGGCATCACCACCTACTCAAATGACATGAATTTGAGCAAACGCCAGAAGACAGAGGAAGACAGAGGAGCCTGGCATGCTACAGTCCACTGGGTCACGAACAGTCAGATACTACTTAGCAACTGAACAACAAGTGTATATATATGAGACAAATTTTATTTTATATATAGTACTGTACATATGGGGCAAATTGGGAGATCGGGCTTGACATATACACACTACTATCAAACCAGTTAATTCTAAAGGAAATCAACTCTAAATATTTATTGGAAGGACTGATGCTGAAGTTCCAATACTTTGGCCACCTGCCATGAAGAGCCGACTCATTGGAAAAGACCTTGATGCTGGGAAAGATTGAGGGCAGGAGGAGGAAGGGGCAACAGAGGATGAGATGGATGGATGGCATCACTGACTCAATGGACATGATTGAGTATACCCTGCGAGATGGTGAAGGACAGGGAAGCCTGGCGCACTGCAGTCCATGGGGTCGCAAAGAGTTGGACATGACTGAGCAACTCAAGGACAACAATTATAAAGAAAATGTGGGCTGAATTAGCAATTATTCAAGTCATATAGAAGAGAGGGCTTCCCAGTGGCTCAACTGGTAAAGAATCTGCCTGTAATGTGGGAGACCTGGGTTCGATCCCTGGGTTGGAAAGATTCCCCTAGAGAAGGGAAAGGCTACTGACTCCAGTATTCTGGCCTGGAGAATTCCATGGACTGTATAAGTCAATGGGGTTGCAAAGAGTAGGATACAACTGAGCAACTTTCACTTTCAGAAGAGAAGCTACAAATGGAACCAAGTTCCTGAAAAGTAAGGAAAATGAGAGAGTGCCAGAATTCATCTCAGAGAAGTGCTGTCTTTTTAGTGAGTCAAAGACTTGGAGAAAGGCAAACGGGATCAACTTGCTACTTAGAAATAGTCTAAGAATCCCAAGATGATACCAGGGTGCCTTACTTATGGCTCAGTAGAGAGGGTACACTTCTGTTTGCCATGGGATGGCCCTTGTAAATTCTGTTGCTCCTGCATAATTATCCATGGTGTCCCCTTTCGACCTCCAGAGATGTTCCAACATGGCGATAAATTATATGGTCATTCTATGAATAAATACTTAACAGTAATGGCTAACAATCATTGAGCACCAATGTGCCAGGGGCTGTTACATGAGTTTTGGCTCAGCTACATGCCCCCAAAGAAACATCTATATTCTCATGCTCATTACAGCATTGTTCACAATAACCAAGATATAGAAACAACTTAGGTGTCCATTGACAGATAAATGGATGAAGAAATAATGGTGTATACATGGTGATATCTTGGAGATATCGTAGGTTTGGTTCTAGAAGCACAATGAAGCAAATATTGCAATAAAGTGAGTCCCATGAATTGTTTTTGGTTTATCAGTGCATATAAAAGTTATGCTTACACTATAGTCTATTAAGTGTGCAGTAGCACTAAGCTTTTAAAAAGCAACACGCAGGGACTTCCCTGGTGGTCTAGTGACTAAGACTCTGTGCTCTCAATGCAGGAGGTCAGGTTTGAACTAGATCCCACATGCCATAACTATTAATAATAGTTCACATGCTATAACTAAAGATCCTGTATGTCACAATGAAAATCAAAGACCCTGTGTGCCTTAACTAAGACCTGGTCCAGCCAAATAAATATTAAAAAAAAAAAAAAGCAATATGCATACCTTAACTAAAAATAATTAATTGCTAAAAAAAAATTCAAATCATCATCTGACAATGTGGGGTTGCCACAAACTTTCATTTTTGCAAATAATGCAGCATTTGTAAGGCACAATAAAGTGAAGAGCAATGAAATGAAGTATTCCTTTATAAAAATAGTGAAAATTTAGAAATGTTTCAAAAATTAGCAAAAATGTGACACAGAAATGAAATGAGCAAATGCTGTTGGTAAAAATGGTGCCTATAGACTAACTCAGTGCAGGGTGGACACAAACCTTCAATTTGTGAAAAACGCAGGATCTGTAAGGCTCAACAAAACCAGGTATGCGTGCATGCTAAATCGCTTCACTTGTGGTCTGACTCTTTGCAACCCCATGGACTGCAGGCTCTTCTGTCCATGTCATTCTCTAGGCAAGAATACTGGAGTGGGTTGCCATTTCCTTTTCCAGGAGACCTTCCCAACTCAGGGATCAAACCGACGTCTCATTATGTCTCCTGTATTGTAGGTAGATTCTTTACCACTAGCGCCACCTGGGAAGCCCAAAACAAGGTATACTTGTATATAATGAAATACTATTCAGCCATATGAAAGGAGAAAATCCTGCCATTTGCAATGACATGGAGGACTCAGAGGGTATTTTTTTTATTAATTTATTTTTTATTGAAGGATAATTGCTTTACAGAATTTTGCTGTTTTCTGTCAAACCTCAACATTAATCGGCCATAGATACACATATATCCCCTCCCTTTTGAACCTCCCTCCCGTCTCCCTCCCCACCCCACCCCTCTAGGCTGATACAGAGCCCCTGTGTGAGCTTCCTGAGCCATACGGCAAATTCCTATTAGCTATCTATTTTATAAACGGTAATGTAAGTTTCCATGTTACTCTTTCCATACGTCTCACCCTCTCCTCCCCTCTCCCCATGTCTATAAGTATATTCTCTATGTCTGTTTCTCCACTGTTGCCCTGTAAATAAATTCTTCAGTACCATTTTTTCTAGATTCCGTATATATGTGTTAGAATACGGTATTTATCTTTCTCCTTCTGCTAAGTGAAATAAGCCAAACAGAGAAAGTCAAATGCTGTATGATTTCAGTTATACATGGAATCTAAAAAACAAAACATAATAAAACAAACCAAACAAGCCAACAAAAAACCTTGTAGAAATAAATCAGATTTGTGGTTGCCAGAGGAGAGGACTGGGAAGTTAGGGGAATTAGATGAAGATGGTCACAGGTGCAAGTTCCCACTTACAAGATAAATAAAGTCAGGGATGCAATGTACATACAGTGATGGTTGTTAGCCATATATATTTGAATATTTCTAAGAGAGTAGCAAGGGAATTTCAGAAAAGCATTGCTCTCTCTTTCATCAACTACTCTAAAGCCCTCTGACTGTGTGGATCATGACAAACTGTGGAAAGCTCTTAGAGAGATGCGAATACAAGACCAGCTTACCTGTCTCCTTAGAAACCTATATTCAGATCAAGAAGCAATAGTTAGAACCCTATCTGGAACATCTGACTGGCTGAAGATGGAGAAAGGAGTATGACAGGGCTGTCTGCTGTCACCCTGTTTGTTTAACCTATAAGCCGAGCACATCATGAGCAATGCCATCTAGATGAACTGCGAGCTGGAATCAAGATAGGCGAGAGAAACATCAACAATTTCAGATATGTGGACGATACCACTCTAATGGCAGAAACTGAAAAGGAACTAAATATCCTCTTGATGAGGGTGAAGGAGGAGAGTAAAAGAGCTGGCTTAAGGCTAAATATTAAAAAAAACTAAGATCATGGCATCCGGCCCCATTACTGCACGGCAAATAGAAGGGGAAAGGGGGCAGTGGTGACAGATTTCCTCTTCTTGGTGAAAGATGATGAGTCCAAAATCATGGCAGATGGTGAGTGCAGCCACGAAATCAGAAGACAACTGCTTCTTGGCAGGAAAACAATGACAAACCTAGACAGTGTGTTGAAAAGCAGACATTACACTATCAATAAAGGTCTGTATAGTCAAGGCTATGGTCTTCCCGTTGGTCACATTTGGTTGTGAGAGCTGGACCATAAAGAAGGCAGAACGCCAAAGAATTGACGCCTTCAAGCTGTGGTGCTGGAGAAGACTCCTGAAAGTCAAACCAGTCACTCTTAAGGGAGATCAACCTTGAATATTCGCTGGAAGGACTGATGCTGAAGCTGAAGCTCCAGTATTTTGGTCATCTGATGCAAACAGACACAACTCATTGGAAAAGTCCCTGATGCTGGAAAAGACTGAGAGCAGAAGGAGAAGAGGGTGTCAGAGGATGAGATGGCTGGATGGCATCCCCTATGCAATGAACATGAACTTGGGCAAACTCCAGGAGACGGTGAGGGACAGGGAGGCCTGGTGTGCTGCAGTCCATGGGGTCACAAAGAGTCGGACACGACTGGGCAACTGAACAAAAAAACGAGAGAGTAGATCTTAACAGTTCTCATCACAAGGAAAAAAAATGTACATGTTAAGTTATGGATATTAATCTTGCTGTAATAATCATTTTGCAGTATATACATATATCAAATCACCATGTTGTATACCTTAAACTAAAACAGTGTTATATGTCAATTATTATATCTTAGTAAAAGTTGGAAGGGAGAGTTTTGACTTAGTTATCATTTCTTATGCTCGACCACTCATGAAATAGATACCGTTTTTATTCTCATTTCACACATGAGAAAACTGAGGCACTGAAAGGCTGAGTGGCTTGCCCGAGGTCACAGAAGTAACAGCAGAGAAGCCTGGATTTAACCCCAGTAGCAGGTTCAAAGCCCAGACTTCTAAATACTACTCATACTGCATTTTAACTATGAGATATGTTCAAAGTAATGATTTTCAACTATGAGGAATGAATTCTTTTTCTCCACATTTTACAAATGAGAAGAGAGAGAAAACACTTTTCTAAGGTTATAAACTCAGGCAGTCTAACTCTAAAGTCTGTGTTCTTAACCTCCATTCCATACTCTTCCCTGAAATATCTCAGAGCTTACAAACCCTGAAATATTTCAGAAGCCCTTGGAAACAAGAATTTGCAGGAGGTTGCACGCGCATTAGACATAAGCAGGCCATTCTTTTTCACTCTTACGATGAATATTAAAATACCTCAATAAAAACCGCACCCTTCTGTAAGAGACCACACAGTCTTGCATTTTTCACAGTTATGTCTCAGATAACTCAATGAGAAAACCTTGATGCTCAGTGTTATAGTATGTGGGTTAATTCTGGACCTTAAACAGAGGCAAGGGTAGGGAAATAACAAGGTCACTATAGAAGAATCTCAAAGCCTATGGGTATTCTGTGGGGTCTGCTTCTAAGAATCTTAAGTTTGCAGACTAATTTGTCAGTGCTTCATGCCAGGAACCAGGGAGCGACAGCAGGAGAGATTAGGATCTTCTCTCTGCTATAATTGGTCTCTAATAAGCACACCCTTCTACGGCGATACCTGCAAGCTGCTGCATACAGACCCAGCAGTGGCCACCAACTGTGATACGTGACCCCCTATATTTACAAACTAGAAATGCACATTGTCCAAACATCCCTCCAGAATTTTTTCGCTTAACAACACTTCATCTTCTGCATGTTGTGAGACTAGTCATTTTCTGCCAATTAGGCTAAGAAAGTTTAACCCAAACAGATGTTTAATGTCTTTCCTGTAATTTGCTCACTCATTATTCCCTGTGTGGAGGAACAACAAACCAACTGCAGCATGTATGAAAAACAAGGAGGCAGACTGTGGGGACATTCAGAAACACAAACAAGCATGCATGCATTAAAAACACTATACTATATACATATACTACACTATGTATATACATATACTATGTATAGTATGTGTGTGCACTGCATACTATACATACACTATATGTATACTCTACACTGCATATACTGTACACTGCAAATCATCTGAATAATGTATCAGCTAACATATACTAATGTACCACATTCTATTGGATATGAAGAAAATTAAAAGAGTAATTTAATTTGTATTACATGGGAGTTTTACGTAAAAGCCCAAGGGAAAAAAATTTTTTTTTTTAATTATGACACTGACATTTTTAAAAAGTCAGCTTTGGACCCCCTCTCAGGTGGTGAGAGAGAGTGACGGTGATGGCAGGATTCACAAAGGGAACACAGAGCTCCCACACCTCCATGCCCCTTTACCTCTTGTTCTTCCATTGCTGGTTTAGTAAATCTTGTTTCTCCCCCTTATAATCCACAGTAGGAACTAATCTACACACTGATGCACAAAGAGCCCAGAAATACTCTGCCAGTAACTTCAGGGGAATAACCTACGTCTCAAGTTTCCAGAGTGTAGTTCCCACACCCAAGCTCACTAGCACACAAGATTCTTTGTGGGGAACGGACTGCAATGGGGAAATCCAATGTCAGGTTTACTCAGAAGCAGTCCTGTTTCAGAAAATGAAAGGTGAAAATAGAAAGGGGAGGAGGAGGGAGACTCTGCTTATTACAACTCTCGGCAAAATAAACTGTTTTTACTATTCAATCAGAGGCAGCATAGAAGAATTAAATGACACAACACAAGTTATACCTCAGTGATGGTTTAGTAGAAAAGACTTGAAAAGTAATTGGATCCAATATTAACAACTTACCGGTTGTGCAAACATGGAAAAACACTTAATGTCTCTGACTTCAGTTTATAATCATTGAAAGGAGGATAGTAATAGAATCTGTAAATAATCTGAAATGTTATTTAACCAGTAAGGTCTGAGTGAGATGATACATATGAGAGTGCTTTATAAACTGTGATATTCTAAAGATACTTGCTTGTGGCCACTGTTATACACTGTTATGAAAATGAATACACTGTCCCTTGGACTGCAAGGAGATCCAAACGGTTCATCCTAAAGGAAACCAGTCCTGAATATTCATTGGAAGGACTGATGTTGAAGCTGACACTCCAATACTTTGGCCACCTGAGGCAAAGAACTGACTCATTGGAAAAGACCCTGATGCTGGGAAAGATTGAAGGCAGGAGAAGGGGACAACAGAGGATGAGATGGTTGGATGGCATCACCGACTCAATGGACATGAGTTTGAGTAAGCTCCAGCCGTTGATGATGGGCAGGGAGGCCTGGCGTGCTGCAGTCCATGGGGTTGCGAAGAGTCGGACATGACTGAGAGACTGAACTGAACTGAACTGTTATGAAAATAAGTGCATGTCTTAAAAGAGAATTTACTCAATTAATTTAAGTGTAAACCTTTTGTTTGGAATCACTCATTGAGCTTGTTCTTGGGTTGCTTGGTAAAACATCATTAAATTAATTTATTGATGTCACTTGTTTTTTCCCATCTTCCTCCCCCTTTTTTCTTTCATAGTGTTAAGGAGACCAAACATGCTAAGTCGGCTACTGGGAATCCCAGCATGGATACAAGTTTAGTCATCACTTAATATGTAGGTATCCTTTGGAATTGGGCACAGTTCCTTTCTAGATTTTGTAAATAAGTTATATAATTAAAAAAACTGAAGATTTCTTTAGAGGTAATATATATGTGTGGCTTGGGAGAATGACAGGTATGTATTAAGTCTTTTAAATATATGCAATAGAGCTCTGACACTATTAATGAGCAATTCTTCCTGAACCAAGGTATTAAAATACTCACTAGTTTTTCTGCTGATTCCTCTCGATTGCCTGCCTTTCAGTCTCCAGGTTTCACCTTGCTTTCTTTCACTCACATAAGGAGTTGTTTATGACCTTCAGCAACCTATCCATTTTAATGGAAAGGTCTGCTTCCTGCTAGTGTCACCAGAAAGACGTTCTCCTCGGGAAATCAGATTTCCATCTCGGCTGCACTCAAGCTAATGCACACAGAAGCCAGCAAACCTCTGCTCTTTTAACCCAGCAGCAGGAACCTGGCAGTTGCTCACAAACAGCCACGCGGCTGCCCACAGCATCACTAGAGCTTATCCGCTCCACTAAGAAACAGGGCAGTTTGTGCTTTTCTTCTTCGTAGTACTTACTGTTTTATAACAGGCGTTTCCTTTTTCTCAAAAATATTGAATTTCTTTCAATAAGACAAATATGTAAAAGAATTAGGGACACACTTTTTTATTATTTATTTTTAAAATAAAGTCTCTACCCTCAAACTGGGCTTCCCTTGTGTCTCAACTGGTAAAGAATCTGCCTGCAATGTGGGAGACCTGGGTTCGATCCCTGGGTTGGGAAGATCCCTGGAGGAGGGAAAGGCTACCCACTCTAGTATTCTGGCCTGGAGAATTCCACGGACTGTAAAGTCCATGGGGTTGCAAAGAGTCGGACACGACTGAGCGAATTTCACTTTCACTTTCACCCTCAAACTACCCATTGTCTGAGCAGAAAAATAAACAGCAAAAATCATTATAACAAAAGGGAGTAATAGATATATGTACAAGGGAAAATAATAGCCCCAGGTTGTTAGTGGTGATATTTTTCTTTGTTTCGTTTTGTTTTTGAGGTGGGGAGTGTTGTCAGCTATCTCAATGAATGGTTTTTTAAAATTTCACTTTGCAATGTAAACAGGAGTTTTCTACATAGAGAAAGGAATTTCAAGAAAAGGTCTATTCGTGATTCCAATTGATTCTCTAGAATTAAAGAACAAGAGAGTCCAGGTTAAAAGTACTAACCAAGAACTCCCATAAAAGATGGTTTGAAAAGAGTTCACATCAAGACACATATCACAATGTCTCAGGAAATTCACAACAAAGAGAAGATACTGATGTATCCAGAGAGAAAGATACAGGTCACACACAAAAGAAAGGAAATAAAAATGGCATTCAGCTTTTAAAATGTGTTAGAAATGTTTTAAAATATCTTAGGAATCTAGAAAACTATTTGAATGAATTCCAAATTAGTATTCTATACTTAGCCGCAGTATCAATGAAACGTGATGACAGAATTAAGATTTCAAATATATGTACTACATTTTGAGAAACAATTGCAAAACCACTTTACTGACTAAACAAAAATAAACCAAGAGAGATGAAGATACAGGATCAAGAAAGCAAGGGAATCAACAGAGGAGAAAGGAAAAGGGAATCCACATGATGAGGGACAAGGTGGCTCCTGGAATAGGGAAGAACAAACCTGACTTCATATTAGATCTGCTCCTGTTACTTTAACCCTTGGGCTTTGTTCCCTGGGCTTAGACTTTTTGTAAAAGAGGGTTCTGCACCTTTTGTAAAAGAATGTTGCCTATAGTCTGAAATATATAGGATAGCCTATTCTTAGGGTTGTGATCTTTAAGTGTTCATTCATATAGAAATAAAAAGTTGCAGAACAGAGAATAACATTTGTCTTGTTGGAGGTTTATAGATATAGGTTTGTAGTTATAGATAGCTACAAGAACATAGGGTTCTGACCCCAAGAAGTCTGCAACAGCTAACTATACCTCTCCCTCATCTTGCTTTAAAAAAATGCTCTGACAAATTCCTTTGAGGGGTTCCGGGGGTTTGGGGGCACAAACCACCCATCGCCTTGCATCGCCTTGCAATAAACCTTTCTCTGCCCCAAACTCAAACCCTTCTGTTTGTTGGGGCTCACTGTGTGTTGGCCACATGAACTTGCGCTCAGTAACAATTCCGTGAGAGCAGACATGCAGCAGGCCCATGGAGCAATCAGTATATATTGGAGCAGGGAGTCACAAAGCTCCAAAGGGATACCTCTAAGGAAAAAGAAATGAGCTGAAGAGATACACTGAGATGTTTAAACATATTGAAAAGAGATTAAGATTTCTAACAAAGCATTTGTAAATGAACTTGTGATGAGTACTCAGAAAATCAAGCAAATAAAAATTGAGACTAACTGCATGAAAACAGAATGGTTCAGCTGTAAATAAAATGTACGTGTCCATAATAATGCAAGAACCAAGTAGTACTGATGAGAACAAAATTAGTGCTTAACTCTGGGCTTCCCTGGTGGCTCAGAGGTAAAGAATCTGCCTTCCAAGTAGGAGGTGCAGGTTCAATCCCTGGGTCGGGACGATCCCCTGGAGAAGGAAATGGCAATCCACTCCAGTATCCTTCCCTGGGAAATCCCAGGAGCAGAGTTGCCTGGCAGGGTACAGTCCACGAGGTCACAAAAGAGTCGGACACAACTTAGCGACTAAGCAACGATCACTTACCTACACTGGAGGAAGAGGAAGTACTGAGTACAGGCAATGTACAACAAAGTGCAGTTCTCATCTCTCAGAGTTGAAAGTAAATACAAAATTTTTTAAAAGGAAGGATAAGAATGTATTTGTAAACAGTCAAAGAAACACAGAAAGGAACAATGAAAAGCATTAAAAAAAAAATGTGGCCCCAGGGAGTAGAAACAAGGAGTAGGAAGGCGAGACGGAAGTAGTGAGACACATAGAACCACTTAACTCCACAGGTCTGTTCTACGGGGCTTCCCAGGCGGCAGCAGTAGAGTCCTCTGCAGTGCGGGGGCTGCTGGAGACGTGGCTTCCGTCCCTGGGTCGGGAGCATCCCTCGGAGGAGGGCGTGGTGACCCATCCAGTCTTCAGCCTGAAGAATCCAGTGAACAGAGGAGCCTGGCGGGCTACAGTCCATAGGGCTGCAAAGAGCCGGACACAACTGCAGTGACTCAGCACACATGCACAGATGCTTTATACCACTAAAACCAAACGTTAAAGATAAATATTATTGGAGGTAGAGAAGGATGCAGTCAGGGAGGCAGCAATCAGGCACTGAAGAGCTTTGCATGCCAGTCCACTGCCTTTACAATTTAACTGGTGAGCAATAGAGAGCTTTTGAACATTTTTAAAACAGGAGAGACTCATGATTTTATTTGGATTTTGGAAACAGCTTTCCTGTAGTGATACCAGAAGGGATAAAACAAGAGGCAAAAAAAAATCAATTAGATGTAAAAGCTAGGAAAAAAACATATGTAAACATGACAGATAAAAAGTTACCATGTTGTTAATAAACCAGGAACTCTTATATATTACTAGAGGAAATGCATGGAAGTGTAAAACACAGTTATAAGATAGATAAGTTCTGGGGATATAATATACAGCATGGCAACTGTTACAAAATTGTTAACAAAATTGATTTGTTTATTTCAAAGTTAATGAGAGAGTAGATCTGACAAGTTCTCATCATAAGAAAAAAACCCTGTAAATGGATAAGGTGATAGATTTTAACTCAACTTATTGTGGTAACTATTCTGCAATATTGGCAACCCACTCCAGTGTTCTTGCCTGGAGAATCCCAGGGACGGGGGAGCCTGGTGGGCTGCCGTGTATGGCGTCACACAGAGTCAGACACGACTGAAGTGACTTAGCAGCAGCAGCAGCAGCATTCTGCAATATATACACATATCAAATCATTATGTTGTACACTTTAAACGAATACAAAGTTATATATCAATTATATCTCAAAACTGGGAAAAGAAAGATCAAAATAATAGAAATGAAAGACATAAACAGAAATTTCAGAAAATAAGAACTAGAAGTGATAAAGAAAATAGAAAAATATAGAAGATATTCAACTCACCATTAATCCCAAACATAGAAACAAAATAAATATCATTTTAACCAAACAAATGACATAAACAACAACAAAAAAGAAAAATCTGGCTTTAATGAAGGTAAGGGAACTATCACACAGTTATAGACAGTGCAAATTGCTATAATCTTTCTGAAAGATGAGCAAAAATACTAAAATCAAGAGAGTATGTGTGGTGCAGAGTGCATTCCTCTTTCTACCCCAGGTTTCTGCCCTTCCACAACTGCATTTTGCACATGGCTTTGGCACAGCAGTGCAGTAAACCCACCCCAGCCCCCCTACGATCTCTCACTGCAGCTTCCTTTGACTGACTCATCTTCTATTGCTCTAATTCCAAATGTTCAGGATATGAGTTGATCAGCATTGTTTGTGTGATACACATTCCTGGTTGAACCCCTTGAATGAAGACAAAGGAGGTTACTAGGTACAAATCTAAGCACCTACTCTTTCAGGCTATCCTATGGGCTGGGGAAATTTATCAACAAGGCAACTGAGGATTGGTGGTTACCTGAAATAGCACTTGAATATTATGTATTGTGAGTGTGCAGTGGTTAGGAAGACAGAGGGGGGCCAAAGCTTTCTACCACTTACTTTAGCTGGGTGACCTCTGGCAATACTTAACTTCTCTGAACTATTTCCTCAGTTGTGAAATGGAAATAATAGCCATCTACATGATAGCCATCTACACTGTTGAGAGAACAACTGACGTACAATAGGAGTTCTTCATTTTTACTGTAAACAATCTAAGAGAAAAATGATGTTGGTCTGGAATATGGTGTAGGGATGGAGAAGGGGGAGTGTGCAGAAAGGAAAGTTTAGCTGAACCCTTGGCCCTCCTTGTTTTCCTTTAAGTGTAGCTTTAAAGCATTCAGACATAAAGAGGAGTCATTTCACTTGGTGTCTAATATTTATATGTATGTTTGTAAAAATTCTCAAGGGAATATGCATTGCTGTGAAGACAAACACATGATAATTCCCTCAGGAACTGATATTTCACAAGTCTACATTCTGAGTAACCTAAAGTGATCTCTCCTGAAATATTTCAGTCTTCAAAACCTTCAGTATAACTTTTATCATATTGCTTTTTTAATGTTCAGACTGTGTGTTGTTGTTTCTTGATTCATTGCTGCTATTGCTAGGTCACTTCAGTAGTGTCCGACACTGTGCGACCCCATAGACGGCAGCCCACCAGGCTCCCCCGTCCTTGGGATTCTCCAGGCAAGAACACTGGAGTGGGTTGCCATTTCCTTCTCCAATGCATGAAAGTGAAAAATGAAAGTGAAGTCGTTCAGTCGTGTCAGACTCTTAGCGAGCCCATGGACTGCAGCCCACCAGGCTCCTCCATCCATGGGATTTTCCAGGCAAGAGTACGGTGCCACTGCCTTCTCCTTCTTGATTCATAATTGACCCTAAATCTTGCCCAGGCTTCAGAAATGGTTAGTCACACTGACACTTTCAGCAGACACCCCTGTTTCAGGGACCAGAGGGCAGTTTGGTCCTAAACGAGTAATAATATAATGCAAATTTCATGGAGGTTGCTCTTTGTCAGTTCTCCCATTCCTTCCAACATTTCATTTATTTTCAGAGTTAGAACAGCCTCCAATTTGCCTTTAGCTCCTGGCACTCGTGACCTGTATGTTTTGATTCCACTTTTCCCTAACTCTCCCAGTCACAATTACAGGATTTTGTCCAGCTCTTCCCAAAGTTCATTCCCCTAAGCTGTCAACGTCCGCTGCCTCAAGGGCTCAGGCACCCATGTGCTTCTCCTGAAAGGTGCAGATGAAGATTATCTTAGAGTAACAGTTCTTAAACTCTTGTGGATAGTTTAAAATTGTGTTAAGACTGTGGAACCTTTGTAATGTTTGGCTTCATGACTAGAAGTGTCAGATTCATTGCTGGGAACAGCATTTATTAGAAACAACTGACCACTCAATTTTCTTTATATCTCACTGAAGGGAAGATGTATTCATTCAAAATTTACACATGTGTGCCTCAAGTTATAGAAACTCACTCCAGCCAACCTAAGAAACCTAGGCTACAAAGATGGAATGTACAACCCAATGAGAGGGTAACAGGCAGGAAGGCCAGGGGTCTCCAAACAGAGGAAAGAGGCTCCAAGTGCCAGACATTTTTATCTCTCTTAAGCGGCAGGAGGAAACAAACCAGCGATATGTTTTCTTCTCTATACAAATTTAAAATGAGGTTTCTCTTAAAATGCTGTGTTGCCATGACACCTGGTTTCACCTGAAGCTAACTACTCTCAAACCTTGAGTTAACCAATACATTTCTTTTTCTTATGGAAATGTTGTCTTAAGCTATGACTCTTTCTTCAAATTGGTTCCGCCAAATGGCCCAACCTACTTACTCAGGTATTGTTCCCCTAATCTATGTAAACGAAACTATTTGTTGGTAATCTGCCCTTCTACAAGATTCAAGTCAATCGTTTTACGGCCAGGGATGAATTATCTGGTGCCATTCTAAGTTTTATGACATTCCTTTCTTTTCATTAACAGATTGTGAGTGACTATATAACAATAATGTATCCTGCCTGAGGACAGTCTTTGGATTAAATCCTCTGGCTAATTCTGTTATCTTAAAAACATAAATTATGGAAGTAGGCCTGGTCTTTACAAGGATGTGTACTGCCTGAGGACAATCTTTGGATTAAACCTTCTAGCCAACTCTGTTATCTTAAAATGTAAATTATGGGAGTAGGTCTGGTGAGGTCTTTACAACCTCCAGACATTCTTTGGATTCATTGGAGAGTATACAACTCCATTGCTAATACTAGCAAAGGGGGTACTCTTTTGCCCCCTTCTGATGCCTATGTCAGAAGCTTTCTCTATCTCCTTTATACTTTAATAAAACTTTATTACACAAAAGCTCTGAGCGATCCAGCCTCGTCTCTGGCCCCGGATTGAATTTGTCTCCTCCGGAGGCCAAGAATCCCACATCTTATCGTTCAGAAACAACCTTTCACCAAGAGCAGAGAGGTTCGCAGGTCTCAGAACTGAACAGTATTTTTTTACCCTCTCCTTTCTGCCAATTCGTTTTACTTCTTTTTCTCATATTTCCTAGCTCTCATTTTCCCATCCACCCCACCATCCTAACTAGCTGTCACTCTTGTAGACATAGTGGAGATGTGGCCCTAAAAGGACCATCCGATACTGAAAATGCATAGAAGGGTCACTGATGCCTCAATTGCCACCCACTCCCCAGCTGTGTCAAAGAGAAAATCACCCGGATAAGCAGACAAGGTCAAATGCAGTAGTAACGCTGGTGCTTAGGGCAGCACCTTTAGTGACTGGGGCAGTGTCAAAGTGGCAGAACTCAAGAAAGAGTGGCTGATAAGCAATCATCCTGAAGCCTGCACCACTTTCTTTAAAAGTAATAACCATTTGGGAAAACATTTTGCATCTGGAACATGCAGCTACTAAGTTGGCTGCCCTCCTCTACTGATCAATGGAGGAAAAAATCCTTTTTAAGTCATGTCAAATTAAAATAAAATATTTTTATTTTCATAAAGAATATGTAATATTTCCTACATTGAGTTTAAATTGTTACTTTATTTAAAAAAATAAAGCTTTATTAAATAAATAAAATGGAAAAGAGAAAGACTTCTAGACTCCAGGATAAAATGGCAGACTGAGAACATATTTATTTTCCTTTCCATGCTCTCAAAATGTTAGGAGATGTGTTCATAACCACAGTCAGGTTTGGAGGGAGAGGCAATCCATAGACCAGATATTTTGATGACAGATGAACTATGCAGGGCAGATGAAGCCATAGTTCAGAAAATGAAGAGAAGAACAGGTGTCAGCAATTGTAGAAACTGTTCTCTCTAGAGAAACTGTGTGAAGCCTGAAGCTAAAAATTGGCAAGCTTAGAGAGAAAGAAAGAATGATAGAGAAGCAACCAAAGGAAACAATTAAAAACTGTCCACATCACTGCAACTTGGCTCCTCCCAACAAACCCCCGTTCCCATGTGAATGGTGAATGACAGGTCTTGCATGTTCAGTGAGCATGAACCAGAGGACTATTTTCTAAAGAAGCCAAATCAGTTGCTTAGGAACAGCAAGTATTCCATGTGTGGGATGTTGTCCCAAGATTAAAGTTGTCTTATTTTGTCTGAGGGAATCCTATGGAATGTATGCTTGCCTGCTTCTCATCTACATACCTTAAAATGAAATTTTTGTGTAGCCAATAACACCACATATGCATGCACGCGCGCGCACACACACACACACACAAACACACACACACACACACACACACACACACACGCTGAGCTCTGCCCTCCTGGATAAGGAAAATGTTTGGTGGATTGATAAAGAAACAAATACACAGCAGAAGGAACTTATAGCAACTTAACCTAATCAACATTGTATTTTATTCATAAAGATGAATGGAAACCTAATTATCATGAGACAAATGGGGAAAATCATCAGTACAAAGAAAACTATCAAGAAGAACATGCCAAATAGCTGATCCTGGATCCTGGAGAAAACACAGATAATAAGGAAAAAATGTGTGTGTGCAAATACACATAGATAATAAGAAACAGATAATAGTATATATACATATATACACACATACATATGTATGTATGTATCTTCAGTTCTGTTTGATAAGACAATAAACCCATGTAACAGGAATGAAATGCCATGAAAAGGAAATAGAGGCTATCTAAGAAGAATGCCTTAGAAATTAAACATATTATTACTGAAGTTGAAAGTTCAGTGGAAACGCTGGCTGCTAAAGAAACCTCCTAAAATATAGAGCAAAAAGACAAAGAGATGGAAAATACAAAAGTGCCAATTCCTAACAAATAAAAGTTTCAGAAAGAAAGAACAAAGAAAATAAAGGGGAAAAATATGTAGGAATTCAAAATCCCAGAGTTAAAAAGAGATACGAGGCTTCCTATTCAAAGGTGTAACCAAATGCCAAACAATGAATTTTAAAAGACCTACACCTAGACACATAATCATGAAATTCTAAAAAAAAAAAACCTGGAATGAAGACAAAATGCTAAGAGTCCAGAAAGAAAAATAAACTCAAGTTATAAGTTTCAGTGTACTAGACATTTCTTGTGTCCCTGCCCCTCAGCCACATCACAGTCCACTGCCTAAGTGTGATTCCAGCTGCATTTGGAGAATATATTCCATGGGAACCAGGACACAGCGCGCAGAGACAGCAGCCCGACTCAAGCACGTATTGTGTCTTTTCTCTTTCTGCCAGTAAGTCTTTCCCAAGCCCGGGGAGCCCGTGTGCTCAAGCATAAACATATTCCAGACTACAAGATAGTTAACCCAGGACCAACCTTACCAGCAGAGGAGCTGGTAAATAAGTGATCCAGCTCCCTGTAGTTCCAGAGGATAATTCTAAGTGGCATTATATGTCATTCTCAAAAGATCTTAGCAGACTCAAGCCTCTGTGACCCACAGTAGTGACCTCATCAATGCACCCTAAGATTGTCTTTTTCTCCTTTTTTTGTCTCACTACTCTCCTCCCTCAGCTGTTTCCTGGGATCTCACTGCAAATAAATGGCCTGCACCCAAGTCCTTTACTCAGACTTAGTTTGGGGAAACATGAACTAAAATTTTGGGGCTCACATGCTGATGAGTGAGTAGTTCCAACAACCACAGCCAGACAGGAGCAAGGTAAGCATTACTACTAAGAAGAACTAAACTCTAAACTTTCTTGGCATTAGCTTTGGGACTATGCAATGGACAGAAGCTGGAAAAGTCTGCAGAAGACCATTAGGGAAACCAAGAAGGATCTCGAGGAAGCTGTTAGTGAAGGTTTAAATACAGTGATGAAAATGAAGAGCAAAGAAAAAGGGAATTTTTTATGCAGTGACAGAAAATTTGGCAATGCTGTCACCTGCATTAATGAGAGACTAGAAGGAGTACCCAGGGGAACTGTGAATGCCTGGGGAAATTTGAAGGCAAAATTTCAAACCTTAACTGGCTTCTTACCAGCTGCCTATGATATAAAAAGAGAAATAAAATAAAGGAAGAACTCTTTAAGTCTGTTTTAGTAGAATTTAAATGAAACATAAAGGGTCAAGCTTTAGGGGATCAAAAATAAGACTGTTTTTCATGTCTGGTCCCTTCAGAAAAAATTCTTATAATGTGAATTTCTTAAAAACAAAGATCAAGTCATATGGGAGTGTAAGTTCCTTGATACACTTCAGAAAGAACTAAGACAGTAACTGAAAGACAATTTCAGACAAAGGACCTTGTAGACCCTCTGTGTTAAACATGAAGGCTTCTAATAATCTGAAAGACATGGTCCACGGGGAACAAAAGATAGAGAAGAACCAGTCCCCAAAAGAGTCATGAGTGTTGCTGTTGTCCAAAGCAAGTTTC
Organism: Cervus canadensis; assembly: GCF_019320065.1. NCBI lineage: Eukaryota > Metazoa > Chordata > Mammalia > Artiodactyla > Cervidae > Cervus > Cervus canadensis. Next base: position 46,840,473 of record NC_057412.1, read on the forward strand.
TCAGCATTGGTACTATTGACATATTGTGTAGACAATTCTTTGTTTAAGGGGGCAGGTTGTGCACTGGGACGTTTAGCGCTCTTAACTGCGGGATGTTAGCGCAGCCCTGGCCTCTACCAAGTAGTCACCAGCAGTATTCCTCCTTGCACTCTTGACAATAAAAGTTACTTCCAGACCTTCTAAATGTCACCTGGAGGGAGGAGATCATTTGAGAACCACTGATCTAAAGCACTGAAGTATAATTTGATACACATAACATCAACAAAGATTTTAAAAGAATGATATCAACTCGGGCTTCGAGGGAGAGAAACAGGACAAATTAAATGAAAATCTGTCTTTGGACATCTATATGGAAACCAGCCTAAGAAAACCAGTTAGTTGCAAACATGGGGTATTTCTATGGAAAGGGCAAGTCTCTCACCAAAAGCAGGGTTTATGGCCAGCCCCTTTGAATTTGGGTAGGCTGTGTGATTGCTTTGACTAATAAAATATAGTGCAATTATGCCATGCTAGGTTCCAGGTCATGGCCCCAAGAAATTGGCAGTTTTCACTTCCTGTCTCTTGGGAAACTTTTGAAACTCAGCTGCCATATATTAGATGCTTAAGACATATGGAAAGGCAACATGCAGGTGCATCAATCAATAGCCCCAGCTGAACACCAACACAATAATCAGTAACTACTAACCATGTGTGTTAGCCATCTTGGACATCCAGGTCAGTTGTGTCTTCTGATGCCAGTAGCAGCCTCTATCTGACGGAAACGTAGGAGAGATCCCAAGGAAGAACCACCCAGCTAAGCCTAGTCAATACAAAAACCATAGCAAGAATAAGGCATTGGTATTTGAAGCCACTAAATTCTGCAGTGACTTATTATACAGCATTGGATAACCAGCAATCAGGGAAGAAGCTCTGGGTAATCACACTGACTTTTCAGAGATTAAGCATTTGGTTAATTTCCTCAAGCAATTTTGACCAGCTGAGTTGCTTGCCAAAGATGAGAAAAAACCTAGGAAGAGTCCTAGAGGAAAGAGGTAATGAATATCCATCACAACCTTGGAAGCAGTGATTACACTAGGGACGACAGTTTGTTTCACTAAAGACACTAAATGTGGAATCCTATAAAGATTTCAGCTGGTAACTACCTTGAAATATCAGAAACAGACTGAACTTAATGTGGAATGTCAGGAAATCTTTATACTGCAAGGAGTGAACCAGAGAATGCTGGTGCACTGGTCACACTCCATCAGTCCACATGTGATTTAATCCTGAGCTGCGGTGGACAGTTCCATGTGGAATCAAACATCTAACATCGACAGCATCACACATCATGCATGCATCTTTTGTATTTTGCCTCAAAATCTTCTCTGACACTGTAGGAACTTGGAAGAATTGACAGAACAAGTGGCAGCATTAAGCAGAAGCTTAATGCATCTAGAAAGAAACAACCAATGAGGAGTGGTAGCCTGAATATTAGTTTCCCAGCCTCCTCTTCTCCAGGTAGAAAAATCTAGGCAATGTTATGTACATTTTTCAGGAGATGCTGCAGGAATTGAGCCCTGTTGCTCTCAGTAGCTACTTTGAGAAAGTAAAAAGTGAAAGTACAGTCGCTCAGTCATGTCCAACTCTTTGGGACCCCATGGACTGTAGCCTACCAGGCTTCTCCATCCATGGGATTCTCCAGGCAAGAGTACTGGAGTGGGTTGCCATTTCGTTCTCCAGGGGATCTTCCCAACCCAGGGATCGAACCCAGGTCTCTCTCATTGTGGGCAGACACTTTACCCTCTAATCCACCAGAGAAAATACCTGTAAATTAAATTTTCTTCCTTACCAAACTCACTTTCCTCCTCTGACTTCTGATACTTTCAGTGGATGACAAAATAAACTACCTGTAGCTAAGCCTTTCCCTTACATCCTGCTTTCATCAGGAACGGAAGAAATCAGATTGGTAGCAGACTCTTTTAATCAGCATCACTATGTACAAGGAACCTAGATTTCTGGGCCTAGCCTACTATCAAGCATGAAAGCAAAACATAGTTTCTAATGTGCAAAGACAGATATTTCTTACCTCCTATGCACCTCTCCTCAAAAAAAAAAAATTAAAGAGGTAATGCAGAAAATTTTTAAAGTATTCCGAGAAAGTTCTTCATCAGATTTGTGATTTGCAAGTATGTTCTCTCAATTTGGAATTTGTCTTTCATTATGACTTGCTTTTGAACAAGCATCTGAATACCTACTGCAAGATGTCTCTTGCAAGATTTTCATTCTCTTTGGTATAATATACGATTACACACCTTCTCTGTAGAGCTACTCAGAATATTTAATCTTGTAGTAGATTATGTGTATATAATCATTACATTATAGGAACCCTTTCTTCATTTGCCATTTTGAAACCCACCTACAAGCAAAGCACTATAAATTAATTTTAATTGAATTCTATTAATTACTGACTTAATAGAATAAAAATATTACAAACTGGAAAATATGGTAAACAAAATGATGGTTATCTGGCTGGTTTAGTCGCTAAGTCGTGTCGGACTCTTGTGACGTCATGAGCTGTAGCCGGTCAGGCTCCTCTGTCCGTGGAATTCTCCAGGGAGAACACTGGAGTGGGTTGCCATATATGGTATACAAAAGTGAATAGTGAAGGTTGTGAGGGGTATATGAGAGTGATAAGAGGGTCTTTCATTTTAATTGTATTTATTTATTTTTAATTAAAAGGAACCTTAATTTTATCCTATTTCATAATGATATATCTTCAAATAGTTCTAAAACTATGAAACAAAAAATAAAGACTTAAGTATCTTAGTAAACAGGATAATTGAAAGCAATAATATTGGTAGCAAAACTTAGGAGGCGATGAGAGATCAATGTTAGTAGACGTGAGTTAATTCCTCATCAAATGAAAATGTAATAGAATAGAATGTGCAGTCCCAAGACTGCACATAGACTCAATAGAAAAATATTAGCAATAATTTTTTATTTGATGTATGATAGTTTTAAACTGCTCAAACTTCTATGTGCATGTATGAAATAAATATGCATATGTACATTTATATTAAAATATAATTCTATATTATGGGTAGTTAGCAGAGTGGAGGAAACTGGAACTTCCCCAGCAGTCCAGTGGTTAGAACTCTAGGCTCTCAGTGCAGGGGTTATAGGTTTCATCCCTCATCGGGGAACTAAGAGCTTGTATACCACGTGTGGTGGCCTCAATAAATAAATAAATAAAATTAAAAGTAAATTAAAATTTTTTTTTCCCAAAAAAGTAGCATGAGAAAGTAAAAAAAGGATAAGGAAACAGGAGTTTTGAGGGGAGAAACGCAGAGAAAAAATGCAAAGAAAGTGAAAGAAAGACAGGTCCAGGCAGAGGGAATAAAAGCAGTAGAGAAAAAAACTTGGACTGACAGAAACCCAGTGTACAAAGGAACATCAATGATGCAAACTGACTTCCATGGAATAATATTGTCAACTTGTGGCCTTTTAAGATATTACAAGTAGAGATTTTTCCAAAATTTTGAAAAACTGCAAAAATCTCATAAAATGTTTTGTGTCTGAAAAAGCAAGGATCCAACTTTCTTTCAAAGTGAAATGCCAATACTTTTGAGAGACAATTTTCAGTTACATGGGAAAAAAACAGAATATATCTTTTTATCTATTCCTTAAGAATCAAATGCTGGTGAGTTTACTTATTCAACCAGAGCATTTAAGTTATTCACAGAGGATACCATAATCAAACACTAGAGAATTCCTCTGAACACTCTGAACACTTGACTAGACTTTTTCTGCATAATTGTTGGGACAAGAGCTTTTGCGAATATCTCCTTTGTAACTGTTAGCAACAAATTCCACAAATACATCCCTGAGCTCATAAATACTTGCCATACCTCTGACAAGCACCTACCTCCCAAGCTTCAGTAGTCCTATCAGTGTGGGATAGGGAGAAAAAGAGACGACGATAACTTAATTTTACCATTTGAACTAAATAGTAAGTACCTTTTGAACCTAGAGTTGCAGAGTGGATTTGTGGTATGGGTTGGGAGGAACAGGTAAGGAGACGGGCTGATAGGGGAGAAAAGAAAAAGCCAAGAGCAGGTGCCACTAACGCTAATGCTATCAGTTCAGTTCAGTTCAGTCGCTCAGTCGTGTCCGACTCTTTGCGACCCCATGGACTGCAGCACAGCAGGTTTCCCTATCCATCATCAACTCCTGGAGCTTACTCAAACTCATGTCCATCGAGTCAGTGATGCCATCCAGCCATCTCATCCTCTGCCGTCCCCTTCTCCTCCCGCCTTCAATCTTTCCCAGCATCAGAGTCTTTTCCAGTGAATCAGTTCCTTGCATCAGGTGGCCCAAGTATTGAAGCTTCAGGTTCAGGATCAGTCCTTCCAATGAATATTCAGAACTAATTTCCTTTAGGATTGACTGGTCTGATCTCCTTACACTCCAAGGGACTCTCAAGAGTCTTCTCCAATACCACAGTTCAAAAGAATCAATTCTTTAGCACTCAGCTTTCTTTATGATCCAACTCTCACATCCATACATGACTCTGGAAAAACCATAGCTTTACCTTTGTCAATAATGGCGGTAGTGGTAAAGAACTCTTTTGCCAGTGCAGGAGACACAAGAGATGCAGGTTGGATCCCTGGGTCAGGAAGACCCCCTAGAGGAAGACATGCCAACCGACTCCATTATTCTTGTCTAGAGAATTCCATGGACAGAGGAGCCTAGTGGGTTTCAGCCCATACAGTTGCAGAGTCAGACACGACTGAAGAGACTTAACACACACACACAGTACCTACCACATTTATTTGCCCATATATATGAAGGAATTATACATATCAATAAAGAAAAATATATGAATCCAATGTAAAATATCAAAAGATACAAATAGGCAGTTGATAGAAAACAAAAATCAACTACTAAATTTTATATTACAAATAGATGTACAATCAAGGTAGGAAAGAAGGAAGTAAAAATGAAAACCAACTATAGATATTACTTCACATTTCTGAAAATACTGTCTGAGAAATAACAATAAATGAGAATTTTCATAGTCCACTGATAGAAACAACTACTTTTAGAGCAACCGGCAATATCTAGCAATTCTAAAAATTTTATACCTACTATTCAGAAGGCATACTTATAAGAATAATAACCAGACAAATGATCACACATATTTATAAGGAGATATTCCAAAAAAATAAAATAGCAAAATCAATTAACAACTTAAATGTCTGCCAAAAGAACAGGCAAATGAATTTCAATATAATCATATATTAAAATATTAAACAACAATGAAAATGAATTCACAGCAACTGAATATTCAATATAGATAAAGCACAAATATTTGGAACAAAAACCTATATACTCAGTGATTCTATTTATACAGAGATGAAAACATGCAAATCAGACTATATACTATACATATATATATATCAAGCAAAACTATAAAGACATAGATGAAAAATATTAAAATTAACTCAATGGTTTACTAGGAAATAAATTGATTCAAATATTTTTTCAGTTATTTATTTCTTAAATGGATAGTAAGAACATGCATGTTCCATACATGTAACTTATAAAATTCTGCATGCAATACTTCATTACTTAGATAAATGAATATAAAATCAGTATATATATTTTTTGCATGAGAATGAAAGCTGTGTAACAATGAAAAAAGTGGATGATTTGCCCTCAAAATCAATTTCAGTCTCACCTCTCTCTCTGCCTCTGAAATCTGGTCAACATCTTATTACTTGCTTGTTTTTAAATCTTGGTAAATTTTTTTTGTTTGTTTTTTAACCTCTTCAGGCCTGTTTAAGAAGACCTATGAAAGGACAAGATCAAAACATAGGCAAAGACTTTAGCTTTTGATGTAAGAAGATATTTCTTCTAAGGAAGAAAAAAAACAAACATAGTTTTGATACATGCAGTTTGAACTATCTAGTCTATTATTTTAAGCTTGCTGAGAAGAAAATACAATGAGAATGTCTTAAACAAATGGCTTGCATTATTCATTTCAGTATTATTTTCATTTTGTTGTAATGGACCGCATGTGTGATCATTATTTCTCATTTTCAAGGTCTGCAGTGAGTACTGCTAAGTCAGTTTGTGGATTTAAGTAGCAGGCCAACCACATCAAATACTGCTGGGGCACTAAGTAAATTGGGGAGACAAAAATGTCCATTTAGCTTGCCAACACGAAAGCCTCCTCTGACTTTGACAAAACAGTTTTGATAGAATGGTTGGGTGGGAAGCAAAGCTGAAGAAGAGCTGAAAAGCAAAAAGAAAGTGGATGAAAGTAGATTGAATAAGTTTAGCTATGAAAAAGCAAGAAAATGTGGAAGCTGGTAGCAGGAGGGCTGTGAGAGATTCAGGGAGGATTTCTTTTCCTTTTAATGGGAACTCAAAGAATATGTTTTGTACTGATCCAGTGGAGAGACAGAAGTTGATGATACGGATGTTCCACAACTATTTCAGATTCAACATTTCAGACACTGAATCCACCATCATCCTACCCCTTCCAACTCTCTCCAGTTAGCCTGCCCTGCTCTCATCCCTTAACCAATTTACGGAAGTCCCCCTTACTGCTACCTAAATTAAAAGTCATCCTAGACTGCTCCACCTCTAGCATTTTCCACATGCAATCCATCACTGGGTGATACAAAATTTACGTCCTAAATTATAAACGTCCTTCCCTTCCCCATCCTACTATCAATGTTCTGATTCAGACAGCCACTGTCTCTCGGATGCACACTCTTCACAGCTTCTGGCTGATCACTCTGGCTCCAGTATTTCACTGTAATATCTCCTGTCTATATTGCTGCCTCTGTTGTTGTTTAGTCACTGAGTCACGTCTGACTCTTTTGCAGCCGGGTAGGGACTACAGCCTCCCACACTCCTCTGTACATGGAGTTTCCCAGGCAAGAATACTAGAGTGTACTGACATTTCCTTCTCCAATATTGCTGACAAGTCACTCTCTAACATACATGCCAATCATCTGCCTAAAATTCTGTGATGGTTTCCCAACAATAAAACCTAATTCCTAAGTTTAGTTTATTGGTCATACCATCACTGTTCTTAAGCAAGAGTCCTACTTATGAATGCTGGCTCATAATATATTATTTCAAATATTCAATTTTTGGCTAAAATTGCCCAATTTGACTTTACTATTACTCTTTAAAAATTCAGCTCAGCCTTGATCTCACCCTGGTAGATTTCCCCTCCTCACCTTCACTATTATGAACCCTTCCTCTACATCCCTATGGTAGGTAGAACTCTGAAGTGGTCCCTCAAGATTTTCTGCCCAATTCCCAGGACCATGAATTTGAAGAGAATTCATTCAAGCTCTGACCATGTTAATTAATAAAAAGGATTTTACAGAGGTAATTAAGCTTCTAATTAGTTGACCATGAGTTAATCAAAGGGGATATTATCCAGGTAGGATATATGAGCCTTTTAAAAGCAGAGTTTTCCCTGAATGGCAGTAGAAAAGGAAGTCAGAAAGATTCCAAGCATGAAGGATTCAATGCACCACTGCTGACCTGAAGATGGAAGGGGCCGCATGATAAAGAATACGGAGAGGCTGCTGACTGATGGCCAACAAGGAAGCAAGAACTTCAGTACTGCAATGATAAGGAACTAGATTCTACTAGAAACTCGAATGAGAGTGAAAGTGGATTCACTAGACCTTCCATATAAGAGCCCAGGCTGGCTGTTACCTTGATTTTTGACCTGTTGAGACCCTAAGCAGAGAATCCAAGCAAGCCTGACCAGGTATCTGGACACTGGATAGAACTGGACACTGTTTTAAGTGTGCTAAGTTTGTGAAGATTTTTTATGTAGCAATTGAAAGCTAATGAAACTCCAGTTATTCATCTGTGTTTGCGTTGGCTCCCTGGCATTTCTTATTTATGGTGCTCTCTCCCCAGTTAGTTTGTGAGCTGCTTGGGATGGAAATCATCTTTAAACGATGTTTGTATTCCCAACATCTAGCATTCGGTTCAGTTCAGTTGCTCAGTCGTGTCTGACTCTTTGCAGCCCCATGCATAGTAATTGACATATAGGGTAGGAGATGGTCAGCAAGCAGATACTGAGTATCTTAGGGGAACGTTACTGTATCAGTTGAGTCCTGTGAGAAGCAAACACTGAGAAAGAGTTATGAGCATGAGGAATATGTGGAGGTGGGGAGGGATTCAGGCTTATGAAGCTAAACGAGAGAAGGTGAATTGATCATGGAAATATTCAGACATCCATGCATATATGAAAAAGTCATGACCAACTCTTAGCAATGAGTCTGGAGCTCCAGACCAATATGCAGCCTTTAGAGGAGTGCCATGTTGGGCAGAAATGACCAGGCCCAGTACCTCAATCTACTCCATCGTGGGTCAGGGGCTGCCTAGGGAAAGCATTCCTTGGCCTGAAGGTTGAGGTGGGTCCTGATGGTGACAAAACTAGAAGTGTCTGTTAACTGTTCCTCTTGCAAGTGAACAGTAAGTTTTTTCCGGGAGGAAGATCCAAACATACTCCACAGCTACCATTCTCTATGAAAGATGACTCTCTCTGAAGTGAAACATGAAATAAGCTCTACTCATCAAAGTGGAACTATGAGGTTTTCTTCCAGAAAGAATGCAATAAAGAAAGGACTCCAAAATAATAGTATTCTAAAATTTAGTTAAGAATCAATCCACTATTTTACAATAAAAGTTGCAATGATTACACTTGCTCCTGATATTGATGATTGTGTTTTTCTCAAAGCAGAGAATTATTAGTCAATTATAACTTTCTCAAGGTTTTGGTGAAGAAAAATATTTTCACCTCAAGGGCATATCTTCAGCTCAGAGAAAATTTTGTTTTAATAAACACCAGTGATAACTTTTAAAGGAGTTTAGTTTTCTTAGCATTATTAAAATGAAAAGAGAAAACTCTGTTTTCTTATATGATTCTGTCTGAAATCACATACCTTTGTTCTTACACTGTTTTTCTTATTTGTTTCAACAGTTCTTATTCAGAATTAAATAGGTGTGAATTCTAAGCAAAACTATTCAAAGCTTCTATTATCATTTCACAAGTGCCAAGAACAACAAGACATTGCTCTTTTTTTAAAGAGGACTGAATATTTCAGAGACAAAGAGGTCTGGCAATATACTAGAGGAAGAGTTATTTTCAAACACAGCTGACAAATCATGTTCTTGGACAATTCACATGTTTGAAAGTATCGACTTCACATCAGGGGAAATGTGACAATTAAGAATATATTTTTCCCAAATATTCTACATTTTTATTTATGTATATGAGTATAAAAATTCCCATTGTAAAATGTTCTCAGAAATATAGTTTTAGATTTAATTATACCAAATGACATTTTCCCAACCATAAGGCTGGATGACACTTAATGTCTTTTGATGCCCTTAATGATACCGGTTTTCTCTTAAATCTCCAAGATCTGCCTTGGGGATTGGGACACATTCTAATTGGGATGTTGAGGTTTAACTGTATCATATTATGTTCAAATATATGAACATAAAGTTTTAGAGACATTTGTTAGATTAACACAATTTTTAGAGGTGTAATAATTCTAAGAAAAATCTACCTTTAGTGTCATTTACAAGAATTCATTCTAATTCTGACTGAAATTTCCTACTCTCTTACTAATAAGCAAAAAATGCACACCAAAAAAATATAAAAACATCAATTTAAAGAAAAAAAATATCTTTTCCGCATCCATAATCAACAGTAAAGACAGAAGCCCAGAGCTCTGTGAGTCTGTGACAAGAACTCTCAACTGCCCTTCCATAAACCACATCTTCTTAATCTTTTTCCATTCCACCCCTGGATGACCAGTCAGTCTTTTCATCCCTCAAATTTTAGCATCTCCTTCTGTGTGCTCACTTTTCAGCTGATGGGCTTATTTATTGTTAGTTGGAAGAGTAAGGTTATCAGGGGGGGTTTTCACGTACTGTGATTTCCACGTCTATCAGCTGCCCGCATTTGAGCCCTTATAGGCGCACTGCCTTCCCGTTGCTGCAGATGAACAGTCTTACTTAGCTCCTCTCTGGGCAGAACTTCCAGTGAAGCACTAGCTCCCAAGAAAATTATTCACACTGTAACACAAACTCAGTGTTTTATTTGCACCTTTTTTAAGGCATCTTGATCTCACAACCCTTCTGGAAAAGACTCTTTTCAATGGGAAAACTCCTAAGAGCATATTCCCCCTATCTGCCTTCTCTCCTCTTTTCTTCTCCAGACTCTTGTTACCACCATACCAAAATGGCTCTTGTGAAGGTTAGCATTGCTAAATCAAATAATCAATTTGCAGATCTTACCCTATATGCAATATCTTGTCATTGCTGACATATTCTCAGACACCTTCTTCACTTCTTTTTTAGGGCATTCCTCTTTCTTGGTTCTCCTCCCATCACACTAGCTGCCTCCTCTTGGTCTTTTTGCCATTTCCTCTTTATCTCCCATGTTGCTAATGTTGAAGTACCCAGGTCTCAAGGCCTTGGATAATATCTCCTCTTCTATCTATACACATTTCTTAAAATATCTAATCTATTTTTGAGGCTATAAATTATACCTCCTATCCTGATCTCTCTTATAAAATTCGAGACTGTTATGTCCAACTGCTTACTCCCAACCCACACTTAGATAGCTAATAGGAATCTCAAATGTACCATGTATAAACTGAATTCTGACCTCATCACTTCTTGAAAATTGATCTTTCCTAAATCTTCCCCAGTTTCAGTCCATGGCAACCTCATTTTTCTACATATGTCAAAAAAACCTGGAGTAACTTTGATTCTTCCTTTTTTTATACTCTCCATTAACCCATCAGCAAACCCTGTTGACTCTACCTTCAAAATACATTCAGGAACTGCCATTTTTCCCACTTCAATTGCTACTCTCCTAGTGCAAAGCTACCAACGTCTCTCCACTGAGTTACTTCAATAGACTTAACTAGTCAGCCTGCATCCACTCTTGAACCCCTGCAACTTATTCTCAACCTAAGAAAAATCATATTTCTTCTCTGGTCAAAACCCTACAATAGTTTCCCATCTCACTTCTATCTACAAGGGTGCTCCAGAGAAACCAAATCAATAAAACAGAACAAATTATATTGAGAATATAAAGAGATTTCTTTAGGGTTATGATGGAGGCTGACAAGTCTGAAGTCTACAGGGTAGTCTAGCAGGCTAGAAACTCAGACAGGAGTTGATGTTGAAGCCATGAGGCTGGCTTTCTTCTCTCAGGAAACCTCAAGTTTTGTTCTTATGGACTTTCATTTGATTGAATGAAGTCTGCCACATTATCAAGGACAAACTCCTTTAAAATCAAGATTATAGGTGTCAGATGCATCTACAAAATACTTTGACAACATCTAAATTAGAGTTTGATTAAATATCTAGGTACTATAGCCTAACCAAGTTGACACATGAAACTAATAATCACATCAATCAAAGCCAAAAATCCTTAATATTGCCTTAAAAGCCCTGTGTACTCCATTGCTGTGTTAGCTCTGACTTTCTTTTCACTCTTTCTCTCTAATTCATTCTGCTCAGCCACTTTGGTCTCCTTGCAAGGTCTCAAGCTCATCAAGTACATTCTTTCTTTAGAAACATTGTTGTTCCTACTGAAATATTCTTCCCCAAAGATTTAAAAGGCATCTCTTCACTTTGTTCATATTTTGCTCAAACATCACTTCCCTCCGTTGCTTTCCTGATTTATTATTTTCCATAGCACTCATCACAATCTGACATACAATGCACTTTTGTGCTTATTTATTTATCATGTATTCATCATGTATCTCTCCCCATTAAGATAAACTCCAGTAAGGCAGGGATCTTTATTATAGTCACTGAGGACAGTGTCTGAAATATAATAAGTATTCAATAACCCCTTTTGAATTAATTTTTTTTAAAAAAAAAACCACATCATAGGAATTTCCCTAATGATTACATTGAAGTTTTTCCAGTGAGCGCAGTGAAAGTGACTGGAGTGTAGATTTATAAGCCTGAGCGCTAATGTGGCTCTATCATATACCTTACTTCCTCCCTGATAAATCACTTCCCTACTCCAGGACAGACTGCCCCAATAGCCAAACAAGTGAACTGAATCAGGTTCCTTCCAACCGAGAAATCTCACCTTGTTTCTTTCCTCTACATCTTATTTAAATAGAACTTCAAGAAATACTACAGGTCAAGGAGTTGGAAAAGTCTATACATCTCTCATAAGGGGATTGCCCCCTACTTGAAGCATAGATGATATAAATTAAGATCTACATGGTATGGGGACCTATTTATGCCAGTTAACTAAAAACACTTTCCAGACGCCACCTAACCCCACTGCAATGTTATAAACACGTATTTCCATAATGGCCTGCACACTTGGAGGGTCTACTACATACTTCAGAAGCTGAAGATAGATGCTGAAGGCCCACCTCTTCATAAAGACACCACTTCTTCTTCCTCCAAACCTGAAAACATTCTGCTCTTCTGATTTATATTTTAGTTCCCCTGCCTCAAGATCCCTAAGCACCTACTGTCTTTCTGGAATAAAGCAGCAGTTACATATAAGTAGTCGCTTTGCTTAGAGCTGTCCCAAAGCCTTCTGAATCCCATCATCATGGCCCTGCAGGTGCAAGAAGCCCTGCCCTTCTTTATGGAAAGTAGCAACCAGTGTCACTAGTTGGCAGTTTCAGCAATCTTCAGTGACCCCATTTTTCTCTCTCCCTCTCTCTCATTCAGACACAGAATTATGAGCATTCATTGTCCATAAGATTTTAAATCAATGCAGTCAATACTTTACAATTCTGAACCACAATCAATAAAAGTGGCTTGTACAACACTGCAGTGCATCTTCTTTTGCCTGGGAAACTTTCCTTTCTTATAAGAGAGAGAAAATGAAGAATCTTACACAATCAATAACTCAGATGTTGAGTCTCCCTAATCCTTCCAACACGAGAAAAGGAGCCATGTCAGTTATAATCATAGTATGAATTTTTACAGGGGTTTACTTTCACTAGCTTAATAATAGATTCAATTTTTAAACTTCCCAGAAAAAAAGACTCAAAGCTAAGATTCAAAAGTTCAGCTTAATTCTAACTGCAGTCGCAGGCACAAGTAAATTGGTGCTAATGCAAAAGAAATACACAGAGAGCAATTAAAGGGAAAATCTAAGAATGAACATAGCCGCAAAACGCTTTAATTGAAGTTAATCTCACATTAAAGAAAACCATTATATGAACAAGGCAAATTAAAACAGTTATTAACAATGCAAATGTGCTCGACAAGCCAGCCTTAGCCTTTCAGGCAATGCAGACCAGTCCTGTGAACTCCTGCCTCTCTATCTCCATCACGCCATTAAGGAAAAAAAAAAGTAAAAATGTATATTTTCAGTTTGAAAGAATACACTGATAATTCTAAATTAGTTTTCACTCTCACCCTTCAAACTTACATAGATGGGATTAGCAAATTTCAGGCCCTAGAGAAATATTTTATTTTAATTGGAGGAAAATTGCTTTACAATGCTGTATTGCTTTCTGCTGCACAATAATGTGAATCAAGATATATTTTTAATGCTGAAAACTAACTCACCTCTCTCTAGTGGGCTTCCCTCATAGCTCAGTTGGTAAAGAATCCGCCTGCAATGCAGGAGACCCCGGTTTGATTCCTGGGTCAGGAAGATCCGCTGGAGAAGGGATAGGCTACCCACTCCAGTATTCTTGGGCTTCCCTTGGGGCTCAGCTGATAAAGAATCCTCCTGCAATGCAGGAGACCTGGGTTTGATCCCTGGGTTGGGAAGATCCCCTGGAGGAGAGAAAGGCCACCCACTCCAGTATTCCAGCCTGGAGAATTCCATGGACTGTATAGTCCATGGGGTCACAAAGAGTTGGACATGACTGAGCAACGTTCACTTCACTCTCCCTAGTGCCTAAAATGCCCCCAACACTATTGCAAATTCCTGGCCATTTTTGGATGCCCACTAAAATCAAGACTTTGTCCAAGACCCATGACATACATTATTTCAGCTCAGTACTGTAAAGACACTGCAAGGTAGGCATTATTATTCATATGTTTTGGATTAGATACTCAGGTTCAGAAAGGTTAGGACAATTTACCTATGGCTATACAGCTAATTAGTGAGAAAGCTCAAATGCAAACTTTGGCCTATCAGAATTCACAACTGATGCTCTTTATACTGCTCTGCAAAAAAATGAGTTTCAGTTGAGATTCAGTGACAGGGTAGCTTTAAAAAAAGAAAGAACTACGGGACGCTGGGACTCTCAGGGAAGGACCGCAGCTGCAAAGCCTCTCACCTCCTTTTGCAGATTCCAGGAAAGCAGCGCCCAGGCCCTGCTGAGGGCACAGTGAGATTGGCAAGAAAATCAAAGAAAGCCTTCCTGGGTCTCGGTATTGAGGACAGGGTTGCCCAGGGGTCAGAGAATAACAGAGAGTGACATTTTCAGCAAAATAGGCACCACAGTTCCCGCACATGTGCATTTCAACACCTAGCATCCATTTTTTTTTTTTTTTTTGACAGTGTAACCAAGAGGTTGACCCATGCAGAGTACTTCAGAGTTCAGTCCCCAGGTCAGGAAGATCCCTGGAGACGGGAATACCAACCCACTCCAGTATTCTTGCCTGTGAAATCAACACAGGGACAGAAGATCCTGGCAGGCTACCGTCCATGGGGCCACAAAGCATCAGACATGACTGAGCGCCTGAGCACATTCAGCACACACACATACACGTTAACGGTTTCAGTGCTTTTCTATCTGCTCACGGGAAGATGCAAAAATTGGGGGCCACTGAAATTGTTTATATTAATGTCTAAACATGCATCTAAACCATCTAGGGCCAATATCCTAGGCATGGAATGCTTCCTGGTTTTCTCCACCCTGAATTCCCCTCAGGGTATAACTTCATTGGGCAATTGCAGTGGTGAAGGGCCCAATCTTTGGAGAACTGGAATGGCAGGCAACATTATTTTCTGTATTCTACTCTATGGTGGATGATCCGTTGCCAAATTGTATCTTCAAAACACCCTTTACACAGGAAGAAACTCAAGGGTAATTTTACTTTCCTCCAAATCCAAAAACTAGTCAAGTAAAATCAAGCTATAAATAAATGAATACAGAATAATACAAAAGAAACAGTAGCTTTATTTTTTACAAAAGAAAGATGACTTGTTGTGTGAAGATAGTATCAATATGAGTCTCCCAGCTCCTCATTTCAGTCACATTGCTGTTCCTAAACACCTTCTATGTAGAACTTCTGGGCTCCCACTGAAGAGAAAAGGCAATCTATGTTTGATTTCACATCTAAAATTAAAGTTAAATCAATAGCATCTATGTTAGTTTCCTATTACAGATCTAAAAAATTACTTAAAGCAACACAAATTCATTATCCTATAGTTCTGAAGGTCAGAAGGGCCTTACTGTATATAAAATCAAAGGGGCAGAAGGTCTGCACTTCTTTTCAATTTCCTTGCCTTTTCCAGCTTCTAAAGGCCACCTGCAGACCTTGACTCAGGATCCCGTCTTCTGCCTTCAAAGTCAACAGTGAAGCATCATCATCCAGTCTCTCTCTCTCTGCCTCTAACCATCATTTCCACCCGTCTTTTCTTCTTTTAAAGATGTTTGTGCTTACATTGGGCCCTCTCAGATAATCTAAGAAAAATCTCCCAGTCTGAAAGTCCTAAGCTTAACAACATCTACAAAGTTCCTTTTCCCATGTAACCTAACATTCACAAGTACCTAGGATTAGAACAGGGACACCTTTGGAGAGCCATTATTATGCCTAGCACAACATATTTGTCTGGATTTTATATTCACTGATCTGGAAATAAAGACTTAAAAGAGTTTATAACAGAACATGCTATTGCCTCTTCTGTAAGAAAAATGATGATGAAAATACTTTTAAATATCAAAGTTCTTAGTATGATTCCAAGGAGCAAAACTCTTCAATTTGACATCTAAAAAATATGGTTTACATTTGGGCTACATAACATCTCTGATAAGGGGAGAAGAAATTCCACTGCAGTAAAAAAAGAAATATAATATTGGAGGCCAAAAGATGCAAAAAGTATATGTTTGTGGGGGGTGGGACAGGGATTAGGGGTGGGGGGGCGGGTAGTGTATATTACCACTGAATGACACTGGCTTTAATTCTAGGCTCTTCTGCTTACCAGCTAGGTGACTATAGGTAAGTTACTTAAGAAATCAATGCCTTAGTTTCTCACATGTTAAATGGAGACTGTTTCAGTATTATAGCCATGTTTAAGGCAGTTGTGAGAATTAAAGATCATGCCACATAAGTACCTATCACAGAGCTTGGTCCAGTGGAGTTGCTAGGTAAGTAGTAACTGCTGTGTTTCCATTTCCTTTAGCTTTGTTATTATATAAGGAACTCCCCATGCAAAGATGTTTTCCATTATTTGGTTAAATGTACATTTCTATTTCTGAACAGAGTACAGCTTCAGAAGAAGTCCTGCAGAGCTATAACTCCTTCCATGATGATACTTTATAAGACTGCTTGATGAACTGCCCAATAACAAATTAAAGAAATGGTCACGTTTTGACAATTAAATTACACAAAGCTTCAAAAGCCACAGTCACAGAACTGAAAACAGACAAGTCTAGAATGCTAACTCAGGTAAAGCAGTGCCAACAGGAAGATTTACCATCTGCAGGCTGTCACAGAGGACTTCAGTAATGTTCTGACACCAGTTAGAGGTCAGTTGAATAAATAAAGAGCTACATAGATCTTACAATGTGAATATAATTGCTAACCTCTTTCTCTAGTTTCTTTCGGTCATTAAGTACTACCTGACACCCCCTCACCAAGTCAGCATTTGAAATGAAAAAGTTCCTGACCTAGCTGATCATGACAAGTTACATCAATCCTCAATTAAGCTGGGATATACAGAGAATATCTTTTTAAAAACTGAATGCTAAATATTGAGCAGATAATACATTCCTAACACAAATCTAAAATGAAGCTAACTACAAACAAATATAGAATATTATTCTATAAAAGAAAAAATATTTACAGTTGTTTATAGAAAACACTCTTATTTTTATTGTCAAAATGTCTAATGCAATTCAACAAAACAAGGTAGTCTCTATTAGGAAATATATCAAACATCAAAAAAGGGGATGTAATCAAAAAAACAACAAGAACACCTTCCTGGTGTGGTATCTGCGACGTATATCAAAATGTGTATATTTTGTTCCAAAATCTATTAGAAATTCTACTTGTAAAGTTTATACTCTCATTAAATAGTTATGTAAATTGCAAATTCCATCTACAACCTTTCATATTCATGAACACAATATAAGTATATCAAAGAAACAATGATTTGCTCCTGAATACGGTTTCCTATAAGGAAATGACCTTTTGTTTTCCTGTCTTATTCTTGTGAAATCTGAATGAAAACCAGAAAACTTTTAATGTCTCAAATTTAAAATAACAGCTAGAGATTAAGAGACATATATATACTGTCAGCCAAGGCAAAGGAATTCTACCTGTTAAATCACCAGAGAGTCAGTGCATGCTGCCAAAGGCCTCTTAATTTAATCAGTGTGATTTCATCAGAGTCTGGCAATGAAGAATCAGAAAGTTTATATTCCTTTGGCTGCTGAAACACTGGGGTTTTAACATCTTCATAGAATTGAATCTTCGAGGGATTTATGATGGGAGCCTTTAGCTATCTACAACTCCAAGTTTTTGAAGTTGGGAAAACTATTAAAATAAGAAGAATATAAAATGGCAAGTTCCTTGATGTGAGGCCTTTGCAGCAGGGTATGGTGTTAAATGAAGCTAACCAATTTCCACTCTGTAGTTTTGATAGATGTCCAGAGGGCTTTTTGAAAGAAAAACAAAATGAAAGGAACAAAAGCTGAGTGATCATTTCATCAAGGGACCCTTGGTTTATACTGTGGTTCAATTTAGGCATGTCAATATCAGAAAACTCAAGAAATATAAAAGAACTTCTCCTCCTCAAAACTCATTTCATCTCTCATCCAAGAGCATACCCTAATGTGCATTTTGTCATTTTTTCTGAAGTTGTACTCCTCTTGTATTCCCTTCCAAGAGAAAATATTACTACGTCCATCATCTATAGAAGCTTTAATCCATGACTTTATACACAGGCAAGTATGTTTCACATACAGTAAATCTACTTAACAATTGAATTAGTTTATCAACAGATATTTCTGAGCATCTATAGTGTATTATGACCTAAGCTAAGTTCGAAGAAAGAACAATGAACCAGACAGCTATACTCTCTGCTCTCATTAAATTTACAGTTTACATGTTGGAAAAAAAAAATAAACAACTAACTATTCATTTCAATGTGATAAGCACTGTGAATCAGAATAGGGTACCAGGGGAGCTTTTAATATATTTGAGTCAATGGAGTCTCAGAGAATGACTCATTGGATATATGAGCTAATTTTGAAGGGTGACTAGCATTAACAGGGAAGGTGGCTGGGAATTAGTTGGGGAAGAAGGAAAACTATTCATGCTAACATAACCCGGAGTGGATTGGAGTGCTGAAAGTTTGAGAACTGAGAAAAAACCAGCATGGGAACGGCCAGGAGTGAGGAGGGAGACCATGACAGAAGCGAGAGGGAGAGGCGGCCGGCCGTTAGATCACGGCAGACTTGGGAGGGAAGACCATGACAGAAGCGAGAGGGAGAGGCGGCCGGCCGTTAGATCACAGCAGACTTGGGAGGGAAGACCATGACAGAAGCGAGAGGGAGAGGCGGCCGGCCGTTAGATCACGGCAGACTTGGGAGGGAAGACCATGACAGAAGCGAGAGGGAGAAGCGGCCGGACGTTAGATCATGGCAGACTTGGGAGGGAAGACCATGACAGAAGCAAGACGGAGAAGCGGCCAGAGGTTAGATCACAGCAGACTTGGGAGGGAAGACCATGACAGAAGCGAGAGGGAGAAGCGGCCGGACGTTAGATCACGACAGATTTGGGAGGGAAGACCATGACAGAAGCGAGAGGGAGAAGCGGCCGGACGTTAGATCATGGCAGACTTGGGAGGGAAGACCATGACAGAAGCAAAAGGGAGAAGCGGCCGGACGTTAGATCACGGCAGACTTGGGAGGGAAGACCATGACAGAAGCAAAAGGGAGAAGCGGCCGGACGTTAGATCACGGCAGACTTGGGAGGGAAGACCATGACAGAAGCAAAAGGGAGAAGCGGCCGGACGTTAGATCACGGCAGACTTGGGAGGGAAGACCATGACAGAAGCAAGAGGGAGAAGCAGCCAGAGGTTAGATCACAGCAGACTTGGGAGGGAAGACCATGACAGAAGCAAAAGGGAGAAGCGGCCGGACGTTAGATCATGGCAGACTTGGGAGGGAAGACCATGACAGAAGCAAGAGGGAGAAGCGGCCGGACGTTAGATCATGGCAGACTTGGGAGGGAAGACCATGACAGAAGCAAGACGGAGAAGCAGCCAGAGGTTAGATCACGGCAGACTTGGAAGCCACATCAAAGATACACGTTTACCCTAATCAAAAGAAGAAACCATTGAAAGATGTTAAGCAATACACTGATACAATCAGACTTGTGCTTTTAACTGGTCACTCTGGCTGCTATGTGGAGAAGGGATTAATTACTATTAACCAAGCAGGTATTTCTCAAAAATTCATGAATTTCCCACACCGTACAACAATAGTGAATCAAAAGGAAAATGAGTGCAAAAGTTAATAAAAAACAAATGTGCACCAAAAAAATCTAAATCCAGAGACTGTAACTGTGATTTGGTAGAACACCACAAAAACTGTCTTGTTCAAATAACTACGTCTGTCTTTCCCAATAGCATACATATTTCAAGGCCACATTTATCACCTGCACTTTGTCCATAATTTATCTGCAGCACCTGAAACCGCGGTGGGCAATGGCAGATCCTCACTAAACACTTACCAAATGAATGAATAAAGAAGCAAGGAAAGTTATTTCCACTGTACACCAGTGGTAATTACATTCCCCATTCTCTTGATGGTTTCCATAAATATCTTCTTTCTGTAGAGTCTTCCTCTTCCATCTTTCCTACAATGTACCACAGGGGAAGGTAGTAGGGTTTTGTGACAAGATGAGCACAGTGCTAAGTGATGTCAAATAATAACAATGTAGAAATCAGAAGAAAAGATAAACTAGGGAAACACAAGATACAAAGAGAATGAGTTAGGTTAGGACCTAAATCATTCATTTAAATGAGGTTTCGGGCCCATTAGGGCCTGGTGACTCAGAGTCCCTGATGATACTCTGCTAATGTCTGGGTGTTTACACTGCCCAGAATTCATATGTTGAAACCCCAACCCCCAAAAATGATGATATTAAGACTCAGATACTTTGAGAGGTGATTAGGTCATGAAGGCGGAGCCCTCACTAATGAGATCAGTGTCCTTATAAAAGAGACCCGGAGAGATCCCTTACCTCTCAGGTCTCATAAGTAATTATAGCAAAGAGGCAGCAGTCAGGGAAGCAGAGTCTCACCCGACACTGAATTTGCTGGCACCATGACCTCACACGTCTCGGCTTCTCTAGAACTGTGGGGAGTGAACGTTGTGATAACGTTGTTCCAGCAGCCGGAAAGGGACTGACACACCCGTCTTCAAGAGCTCATACTGAAAAGCTGTCTTAAACGTAATCACCTGGAAGAGTAGCAAGCTCAGTTACATATCCAGATAGCAAAACAACAAAAGCCTCTCCGTGGGTGTTGAGACAGTGCTGCCATCCTCAGGGGAAAGCGTGCAGGAGAGTTTTGTGCAGCAGCTTCGGGGTGACGGCTGAGCAGCTCTGTGGGTCCCATGTCTCCTTGCAGCAACACTGAATACTTTGCATGTAGCCAATTTTCAATCAGCCAGGAAACGCAGATCCTCAAGCATGCATTGCCCATGCACATTTATACACACCCTCAACGCACACACCCCGGCACAGAGAGAAAGGGAGAAGGCCCACCTCCAATGGAAACGTCTGTGAGAACGCATTTGTTCGAGAGGTCTGGCAGGGCTCATAGCAGACTGTGCCCAGAGACCAGCTTCCAAGCCACCTCATGTCACAGAATTCTATAGAAAGATAAACTATGATTCAAAAGTGGGACTAATATAAGGGGATTTCAGATCTATAAAGGCTCACCATATGGGTCCCTGAGAGGTATTTTGTAAAAGAATTACCAAAGAAGATATCAGAGAAAGTAGAAAAATGAAGCCAGGAGGAATTATTGAAATTCAAGAAGTAGTGGTAAGTTAATTACTCAGTGTTACTGTAAAGTTTAAATAGGTATTGATTATTAAAACATTAAAAAACAAACATTTAACACACATGTGTGTGGGGAGGAAGGGAAGAGGTGCCTGAGGTGGGGGTGGAGGACAGAATTGGAAGTTAAAGGATGCAAACACATCTTAGTTTATGTCTTTTAGGGTGTATATATAGATGCTCAATTAATTTAAATCATTGTTTTAAAAAGTATAAGTTTGAACATTTCTGCTAAAGTGACAAAGGAAACATTAAACAAATAAAAATAGAAGGATCATTTTCAGTTTAGGAAATGCAAAACAAAAGCAGGTAGAAAAAAGAAAACATGATGCATCTAACAAAATCCAAGAACGTGGAGAGAAGAAACCAAGATATCACGGTGAAGAGAAAACACAAAGCAACATAGCAGATATTCAGGGGAGACAGTCAACATAAACGTGCTTAAGTTAGCTCATCTGTTGAGAGGCATTTTCAAATTCATTAAAACAAGCTAATTAACCATATTCTATTTTTAAAGGATGTACCTTTTATAAAAAGGACAAAAGAAAGTTGAAGGTAAAGGTGAATGCTAGGAAAATAAATCTGAATTGACTATAGCATACAAAAGAAAATTCAAAGCAAAAGCTTTAAAACAGCTTTCAAGCAGGTCATGACATACTGATAAAACAACAATCTAATGCAAAGATATAAAAATCATAAATTTTAATCATTTAGCAACATAAATTCAAAACTTATAAAGGAAGAACTGATATTCCAAGGAGAAATGGATAAATCTATAGTTCACAGTAGGAAATATAACATATATCAGAAATCAACAGAGAAAACAGAAAATCATATTAGTACAGAGGATTTTCATCCTACATTTTAAAACTCTGATTTAATACACACACACACATACACCAGGAGAAGCTGCATGAAAGAAAACACATTTTTTTTTTAAGCACATTTACACATAGACCAAAA
Organism: Cervus canadensis; assembly: GCF_019320065.1. NCBI lineage: Eukaryota > Metazoa > Chordata > Mammalia > Artiodactyla > Cervidae > Cervus > Cervus canadensis. Next base: position 46,862,721 of record NC_057412.1, read on the forward strand.
AAAATGATTTTCTATCAGGCCATAAAGAAGGTAACAACGTTTCAAAAAATCAGTATAAGTCTTACAAGGGTTATTCACCAGTCATATTAGAAAAAACTAGAAATCAACAACAAAAAATAGCAAGAAAAACCTGAACTTTTTAAAATTGAAATTCACATTTCCAGTCATTGTACTACACAGGAAATTAAATGCAAATTACAAAATAGTCATCACAAATATGCCCAAGGAGACATGTATAAAGATGTTTAGGTAATCATTGTTTTAAACAACAAATAAAATTTGGGGTAAAAGTCTGTTCTTCAATAGGATAAATAAACTTGCTGAATAAAACATGGGACACTTGCACCATGAAATACAAATTAAATCCATAGATACTACCATGGATCCATTTCTAACATGTATCTCTGAGAAAAGCAACTTGTAAAATAATGTGTATTAATGAGGATATCAACAAAATACAATGCTCACAATCTAATCTACATGGAACTTTTATGTTTGTGTGTGTGTGTGTGTGTGTGTGTGTATAGGGGAAATGTTTTCAATTTTTCACCATTGAGGATAATGTTTGCTGTGGGTTTGTCATATATAGCTTTTATTATATTGAGGTATGTTCCTTCTATTCCTGCTTTCTGGAGGACTTTTATCATAAATGGATGTTGAATTTTGTCACAGGCTTTCTCTGCATCTATTGAGATAATCATATGGTTTTTATTTTTCAATTTGTTAATGTGATGTATCACACTGATTGATTTGTAGATACTGAAGAACACTTGCATCCCTAGGATAAAGCCCACTTGGTCATCATGTATGATCTTTCTAATATGTTGTTGGATTCTGTTTGCTAGAATTTTGTTAAGGATTTTTGCATTTATGTTCATCTGTGATATTGGCCTATAGTTTTCTTTTTTGTGGCATCTTTGTCAGGTTTTGGTATTAGGGTGAAGGTGGCCTCATAGAATGAGTTTGGAAGTTTACCTTCATCTGCAATTCTCTGGATCAGTTTGAGTAGGATAGGTGTTAGCTCTTCTCTAAATTTTTGGTAGAATTCAGCTGTGAAGCTGTCTGGTCCTGGGCTTTTGTTTGCCGGAAGATTTCTGATTACAGTTTCTAAATAGAAAACCCTAAGGATTCCACCAGAAAATTACTAGCGCTAATCAATGACTCTAGCAAAGTTGCAGGATATAAAATCAACACACAGAAATCCCTTACATTCCTATACACTAACAATGAGAAAACAGAAAGAGAAATTAAGGAAACAATTCCATTCACCACTACAATGAAAAGAATAAAATACTTAGGAATAAATCTACCTAAAGAAACAAAAGACCTATATATACATATATATATATAGAAAACTATAAAACTGGTGAAAGAAATCAAAGAGGACACAAATAGATGGAGAATATAATATAGCGGATCAAAAGAATCCATATAGTGAAAATGAGTATATGACCCAAAGCAATCTATAGATTCAATGCAATCCCTATCAAGCTACCCATGGTATTTTTCAGAGAACTAGAACAAATAATTTCACAATTTGTATAGAAAAACAAAAAACCTCGAATAGCCAAAAATCTTGAGAAAGAAGAATGGAACTGGAGGAATCAACCTGCCTGACTTCAGTCTCTACTACAAAGCCACAGTCATCAAGACAGTATGGTACTGGCACAAAGACAGAAATATAGATCAATGGAACAAAATAGAAAGCCCAGAGATAAATCCACATACCTACGGACACCTTATCTTCAACAAAGGAGGCAAGAATATACAATGGAGAAAAGACAATCTCTTTAACAAGTGGTGCTGGGAAAACTGGTCAACAACTTGTAAAAGAATGAAACTAGAGCACTTTTTAACACCATACACAAAAATAAATTCAAAACGGATTAAAGATCTAAATTTAAGGCCAGAAACTATAAAACTCCTAGAGGAGAACATAGGCTAAACACTCTCTGACATAAACCACAGCAGGATGCTCTATGACCCACCTCCCAGAATATCAGAAATAAAAGAAAAAATAAATGGGACCTAATTAAAATTAAAAGCTTCTGCACAACAAAGGAAACTATAAGCAAGGTGAAAAGACAGCCTTCGGAATGGGAGAAAATAATAGCAAATGAAGCAATGGACAAAGAATTAATATCAAAAATATACAAGCGACTCCTGCAGCTCAATTCCAGAAAAATAAATGACCCAATCAAACAGTGGGTCAAAGAACTAAACAGACATTTCTCCAAAGAAGACATACAGATGGCTAACAAACACATAAAAAGATGCTCAACATCACTCATTATCAGAGAAATGTAAATCAAAATGACAATGGGGTACCATTTCATGCCAGTCAGGATGGCTGCTCTCCAAAAATCTACAAACAATAAATGCTGGAGAGGGTGTGGAGAAAAGGGAACCCTCTTTCACTGTTGGTGGGAATGCAAACTAGTACAGCCACTATGGAGAACAGTGTGGAGATTCCTTAAAAAACTGTAAATAGAACTGCCATATAGCCCAGCAATCCCACTGCTGGGCATACACACCGAGGAAACCAGATCTGAAAGAGACACGTGCACCCTAATGTTCATTGCAGCTCTGTTTATAATAGCCAGGACATGGAAGCAACCTAGATGCCCATCAGCAGATGAATGGATAAGAAGCTGTGGTACATATATACAATGGAATAGCACTCAGCCATTAAAAAGAATACATTTGAATCAGTTCTAACGAGGTGGATGAAACTGGAGCCCATTATACAGAGTGAAGTAAGCCAGAAAGATAAAGACCAATACAGTATCAGTTCAGTTTAGTTGCTCAGTCATGTCCGACTCTTTGTGACCCCTTGAATTGCAGCACGCCAGGCCTCCCTGTCCATCACCAACTCCTGGAGTTTACCCAAACTCGTGTCCATCAAGTCAGTGATGCCATCCAGCCATCTCATCCTCTGTTGTCCCCTTCTCCTCCTGCCCCCAATCCCTCCCAGCATCAGGGTCTTTTCCGATGAAGTCAATTCTTCGCATGAGGTGGCCAAAGTACTGGAGTTTCAGCTTCAGCATCAGTCCTTCCCATGGACACCAAGGACTGATCTCCTTTAGGATGGACTGTTTGGATCTCCTTGCAGTCCAAGGGACTCTCAAGAGTCTTCTCCAACACCACAGTTCAAAAGCCAATACAGTATACTAACGCATATATATGGAATTTAGAAAGATGGTAATGATAACCCTGTATGCGAGACAGCAAAAGAGACACAGATGTATAGAACAGTCTTTTGGATTCTGTGGGAGAGGGCGAGGGCAGCATGACTTGGGAGAATGGCATTGAAACATGTAAATTATCATCTGTGAAACAAGTTGCCAGTTCAAGTTCAATGCATGAGACAGGGTTCTCGGGGCTGGTGCACTGGGATGACCCAGAGGGATGGGATGGGGAGGGAGGTGGGAGGGGGGTTCAGGATGGGGAACACATGTACACCTGTGGTGGATTCATGTCAATGTATGGCAAAATCAATACAATATTATAAAGTAAAAAAATAAATAAGTAAATAATAAAATAATTATGAATTTATAGGCTGTTGTAAGAAATAATACAGTGAGATCCCATGTACAATTTACCCAATTTTCCCCAATGGTAACATCTCGCAAAACTACAGTACTGCATTACAGTCAGGATACGGACAATGATACAGTCAAGATATAAAACACTTCCATCACAACAAGGATCCTTCATGTTGCCATTTAAGAGCCATATATCTTCTCCTTTTAACCTGGCAACCGTTAATCTGGGCTCTATTTTTATAATCTTGACATTTCAAGAATGTTACAGAAGGGAATAATATAGTATGCAACCTTTTCGGATTGCACTTTTTTCCCTCTGTATAATTCTCCAGATAGTCATATAAGTTGTTGAGTATAATTAATAGTTCGGTTCTTTCACTGCTGAGTCCTAATCCATGGTACTAGAGTTTAAACACTCTCCTCTTAAGAACTAAGAGAGCTGAATCCTTGTATGATCCATGTAAAGGTTTTTGTGTGAATACAAGTTTTCATCATTTCAGGATGAATGCCCAAAAGTACAACTGCTTGGTTGTAAGGTAGCTGCATGTTCAGTGTTTTTAAAGAAACTGCCAAATTGTTCTCTAGAGTGACTGTACTATTTTACATGCCCACCAGCAATGCATGAATTACTAATTTTTCTACAATCTTGTCTGCACTGTGTGTTGTCCCAGTCTTTATTTTAGCCATTTGTAGACACTCCCATAGGTGTGCAATGATATCTCATGATTTTAATATCCATTTCCCTAATAATTATGATGATGAGCATCCTTTCTAAGTGACTATATTTTCATCTGTAACTCTCCAGAGAAATGTTTGTCTCATGCCCATTATCTAAATGAGTGTTTTACTATTGAGTTTTGAGGGTACTTTATATGTTGATACACTAATTCTTTGATAGGTATATGGTTCGTAAATAATTTCTCCCTCTCTATGGCTTATCTTTTTAGCCTATCAACAGGTGGTTGTTTTTTGTTTTGGCAGAGTAAAGGTTTTCATTTTGATGGGGTTCAGGTTATCAATTTTATGAATGGTTCTTTTAAAATAAATTTAAAGAGCTCTTTGCCTAATGGTAGAGATCAAAAAATTTCTTTAATTTTTTCTAAGGATGTTAATAATTTTACATTTTCAGTTTAAGTCTTTGATACATTTTGAGCTCATGTTTGTATAAGATGTGAAGGTATGAGACACAGATCAAGGTTCTTTTATTAAAAAATGGATATCCAGTTGCTCCAATTGTTGAAAAGGCTATCCTTCCTCCATTGAATTTTTTTTGCAGTTTTGTAAAAAATGAGTCGGGACTACATTTGTGGGCATAAATCTGGATTCTCTGCTCCGCTGCATTGAGCTCTGGGTCTTTCTCCAACAATGCCATACATCAGGACTGTGATAACACAAATACTAGATTTTTTGTTATAGTTATGCAGATCATGGAGGTGGGCTAATCTTTTTTAGTCTCTTTTCTCATTTTTTCCTCACACAGCAATTTCTATTGTTCTGTCTTCAAGTTCCCTAAAGCCTTTGTCTTTTCCCACCATTCTGCTGTTAAACCAATTCACTAGCTTTTTTTAGAATTTTAGTTACTATATTTTTTAGTTCTATAATTTCCACAGGATTCTTCTTCATATCTTCAATTTCTTTATGAGATTTATTGACTTCTTTGCTGAGACTTTTTTCTTTGTTTGAGCAAGTTAATAACTGTTCACTAAAGCATTTTCATGCTTAAACTCTTTTTTTAGGTATTAATAATCAGAATATCTCTGCTTGGTGTTGGCATCTATTGGGTATCTTCTTTATTTCAGGTTGAGAACTTCCTTGTTCTTCAAATAAGGAGTCATGTTTATTGAAACCTGCACATTGTGGATGTTATGTTATAAGACACTTTATCTTAACTGTCTTCTGTTTTAGCCGGCTTTCTCTGAAACCACTCAACAAAGAAAGTAGAGATGCTGACTCGTTACTGCCAGGGGGAGGCAGACGTTCAGGTTCCTCATTTAGCCTTCATGTATGTCCAAGATGTGGGCTAACTGGTACTATTAAGCAGGGGTTGAAATTCTATCCCCCCAGCAGAACAACAGTGATAATTCTCTAGTGGAAGAGATACTGCACTGTTATTGTTACCCCCAACCTCAGCTATCCTGACACTGACAATCTTTCCTATTTCTCAGGGCATCCATGAAAGTCACATGGGAAAATCATGAGCTACCAGAAAATCTCAAAAACTCAATGACAAATCTCTCCCTTCACCCATGGTCTCTTGAACAGTTCCATGCTTGACTCTGGCATGCCACTAAACTGATCTGAAAATCCAAAGTTACAGTGAGCTCAGCTCACTGCCAAGTAAGCACTTTCCTGAGGCAGGTCTTAAAATATGCTAATAGGAATGTAAAAACACTAAATTTATTTTACACCCATAAGACTCATACTGGAATATTCATCTTCAGCTGTGGATTCCTATCTTAGTGCTTAATATAATGAAACCAAAGGCATCTGAATAAAAAGTTGCTAAATTTATAATAAACAACTGCTTGTCAAGACAATTTATTACTGGTACATTATATGCCAGAGGATGTAATTTTATGCAGTTTAGATGCAAACATATAGAACTATTATTCACATCTGCATTATCTACTCTGTCTTTGCTCCTCTCCTGAGATGATTCCCTGAGTTCTTCATTCCCTCAGCAGCTGTGAGAATTGGTAAGGAGCTGATAGCCTCTTACTTCTAAGTCTCCAACTGCAGATTTATTAAATAGCTTTTTAAAGACTCAGCAAGTCTGGTAGATAACTAAGGCAAATCAACATACCTCAGTAAGGCTCCTCACTCTACAGTGGACATTGAGGCCCAGGAAAGATAAGCAGACTATCAAGCAATCCTTCACTATCACTATCCTTAGAACTAATCACTTACTTACTTAGTGTGAACTTACTCACTTAGAACTATCACTTACTTAGAACTAATTGCTGGGAACATTTTCCTACCAACCCTTCTTTCTCTGGTTACTCACTTGTTTTCTAGACTAATTTGAGGTGTAATTAGGTCAATTTTCTTTTACAAAAACTGATGAAGATAAAGCTCAATCTTATCATCACTGGAATATAATTTAGATGTGGCCTTTTAGTGAATGCATACCACCCTTATAGCAGGGAAGAAGGATGTTGCTTTTGCCCTCCCCCACTTGCTCCCAACAAGGTGAGGAGACAGTGGGGCCATGAAACTAGGCCCAAGCAGATAGATGTCCCCACTTTTGGACCATTATCTTTGTATCTAGGCCCCTACTGTGTCTTCTCCAGTTGGCCCAACCTTCTTCCAGGAACCACACAAGCACTTCCAAGAGTCTACACTCCTAACGTTATATCAGTGATGTGACCTAGGTACAGCCAAGGACGGCTCTAGACAGAAGATGTGGGTGGAGGAGTCCAATAATCCAAATTTGAATATAGCCCTCCCTGTAATTATGAAAGTATATTTGTTAAAAAAAAAAAGGAGGACAAAATATATTTTATTCACCAGTCTGTTGGCTCAGTTTATAACTTCTAAATATTTAGACATATGGCAAATGGGCCTCCATCTCTATATTTCCTTCTGGGATCTTACAACTAGTAGAATTAAACTCTAGGCTAAATCTTTGTGTGGTAAAAGTAAATGCCTACAATTATTTGCTAATTATAAGTGACAGGAGTTGGTTCCAATGAGAGTACCAATATAAAAATTCCAACCGTGTATCTTTAAGATCCTGGGAAACATAGGATAATTAAGAATGGAAGAGATAGAAGTATCTCTATAAAACCTGGGCATCAGAAAACACTTTAAGATTATGGAGTCCTATCTTCCAAGAAGGATTCCTTCACCCCCCGCCCCAAATGAACCAGGTGCCCACATCCAGGAAATCACTGTATCCTGTCCTACCATAGCACTGTACTATAACTACTCACATGCCTGCATCTCCCACCAGACAGAGTTCTAAGACAGAAATACCATTAATCTGGTTTACTACTTTATCCTGAGTACCTTATCAGGCATAATGTACAATTCAATTAACATAATTTGAAGGAACAAATCAAAAAGTGAACAAATGTTCAGTCCCTCACTCGTGTCCGGCTCTTCGTGACCCCATGGACTGTAGCCTGCCAGGCTCCTCTGTCCAAAGAATTCTCCAGGCAGGAACACTGGAGTGGGTTGCCATTTCATCCTCCAGAATATCTTGCTGACCCAGGGATTGAACCCTTGTCTCCCGTATCTCCTGCACTGCAGGTGGATTCTTTACCTGCTGAGCTATCGGAAAATCTGTTCTATCCTAACAGAGATAAAACAGAAAATGGAAAACTGACATTTTCAAATCTTCAAATACTGGGCAATGTGAGGAATGCACTCCTCAAAAAATGGGTAGGAACAGATTATAACTAGTAAGAAAATATAAATTTGACTCATCAGAGAAATAAACCCTGGAGCAAGAAGTCACAGTATTCTGATAACTAGAGTGAAATTTTCCAGTTTGAGAAAGCTTTAATGAGTTCCCTAAAGACAAGACTGGAGTCTAATCCATCTCTGTACCCCCAGAATTTAATGCAGTGACTGTACTGCAGTAGGTGCTCAAAAAACTTTTGGTGAATAACTAGACTAAGATACTTTCCAAGAAAAAAAAAAAACTAAACTCAATTTCAATGTTATATAACCATTGTTCAGAATACATGCTCTAATAAGCACTGAAATTCAGTCAAAAGATACATTTTGATTGTGTAATTGTTATCTTTAAATGTACTGGATTGTAAAGTCCATGATGGTAGCTCATGTATATAAAGAGTATGAGTACATAGATAGTATTAGTTTCCAATATCATTTATTTAAATGATAGTGTTCCAGTTATCTACAACCATAAAACAAATCCCCTAAAATTTTGTAGCTTAAAATCACAATAACCATTCTATTATCTCTTATGATTTCTCTGGGTCAGGTATTTGACCAGGGCACAGTGTAAAAAAATCTGTGTCTTTTCTATGAAGTTTGAGGTCTCAGCTGAGAAGACTTAACACACTTAAATAACTGGATGAATGGAAGGCAAAATCGTCTAAAAGCTCACTCATTCATATTTCTGAAGGCTGCTGCTAACTGTAGACTTGGGCCTTAGCTGTAGTTTTATTAGAATTATCTGCCGAAATACTTAGCATAATCTCTCATGGTTTGTCTGTTTCTTTAAAGCATAGAGAGAGGGCTCTAAGAACAAGTATCCCAGAAATAGGAGGCAGAAGCTCTATCACCATTTGCTGTTTGAATTCAGAAGTTATATAGCTTCACTTCTACCAGTCACAGGTCCACCTAGACTCTAAGGAATAGCGTCAACATCACATTATATTATAACAAAAGCATAAAGAATAGGTGATCTTGTTGCTGTCAATGTGAAAAATGCAATCTGTTATAGTCCACCCTCTGGCCACTATAATTCACATCCCTCAAGCATACAAACCATCTCCTTTGCCGCCACAGACCACCAAGTCTAATCCATTACAGCAACAGCTCAAAGTTCATGAGAATCATCTAAATCAAGCACATGGGTCTCCTTAGCTGAGATACTTCAACTGCAGCTTCTTAAGCACCCTTTACTTCCTGCTGGGAAGGCACTGGGAGACAAGTTAGGCATCAATAGATTATCAGAGAACTGTCTTTCCTGCAAATGTCTCAGGCAGCAATAGTGGAACAGGCATGGAACAAACATTCTATAACTCTCATTCAAAAAGGGAAAAAGCAGGAGGCACACAGTGGTCAGTAGTAACTAGTTAACTAGTAATTCTGAAATCCATCCTGATAATTGTCATTTCTTTAATTAAAACACAGTACTACTCCTTAAGAATGATTCTCCACAACTCTTGGTTCTGCCATATGAATTATCTTTCCTTTTATGTGTAAGTCAGCTCATGTTTACAGCTGAGTAGTTTTCTTAAGATGTATCCTGTTAGAAATTATGGAAAAGGGGACCAAAAATCTCTTTTACTTGTCTCTCTCTGTCCCTTTCAGTCCAAGCTAGTGGGGCCTCCATGAAATTAAAAATGCCATGGGTTTTCCTATGACTCCTTTTGGTGTTCATTCACTTCATTAGGCAAAAGCTGTAACCACAAATCTCTTCTAGATGAGCTTCACTATCTAGTCCTCCCTGAAACGTTGCAGTGGTTCAACAACTGTAAGAATCTTAAAGCCTTATTACTTTACAGAGATCTATAAGGCACACCAATGAGGTCCTTAAAAAGACTTTAGTCTGTCGAAAGAGTCTATGAAGCACCACCTTAGATCTTTCTGAGGTCTTAAAAAAAGGTTATATGTCATACTCTTAGCTTTTTCTTTAGACAATATTTTTCTAACAATGATGTGGATTTGACGTGTATTAGGAAGTCTTTTCTTAATTTTAGAATCATTTCAATTTGGAGAGGCGGAAATGAAAAATAGTTTTATATTTACACATAACTCCTGGCTCCTCATTTTTAACAGCTTGATTTTTAGCTTATCTTCTTCTTTTAATATTTCATCATGGGTGCCAAGAATTTCAGTGACACTCTCAGCATTCTGCCTGTGAAGTTCTTTAACTAGATCACGGAAGTAATTAGATACATACACTATTTTCCATTTTACTGCAACTGAGGGTGTCAACAAACTTTTTGTCACTGCATAACCATGATTCCTTTAACTCTAGTCTCTGATAACATTTTTTCTTACTGTCCTTTAAGTCCTCAAAAATACCTTTTCTATGGTCATTAGGTGCCCGTTAGCTCATTCTTTAGGGTCCTTTAGGCTTCACTTTGAAGTCTTCCCAATGTCTTTCCAGCTTCCATCTGCCATCCAAAGTCAAAGCCACATGTTTTCGTTGCTTAGCTGCTCTTTCCAGTACCCAAATCTGTTCTGGTTTTCTGTTACTAGGCAAATGTCTTATGGATATTTATTATAATATCTATGGATATTTATTAGATCTCACAATTTCTGTGCATCAGAAATTTGAACATGGCACAGACACGCTGGCTTGATTCTGCTCTATAACATCTGAACTTTCCACTGAGAAGACTCAAAGGCTGGGGGCTGAAATCATCTGAAGCTTTGATCACTCAGGTATCTTGAGATTAATGCTGGCTATTAGCTAGGCCCTGGGCTAGGAGTATCAGTCAGAATGCCTATATATGGCCTATCCATATGATCTCTTCACATCCTCACAGCATGATTTGTTGTTCAGTCACTCAGTTGTGCCCGACTCTTTGTGAACCCAGAGACTGCAGCACGCCAGGTCCCTGTCCTTCACCATCTCATGAAGCTTGATCAAACTGATGTCCATTGAGTCAGTGATGACATCCAACCATCTCATCCTCCATCATACCCTTCTCCCCCTGCCTTCAATCTTTCTCAGCAACAGGAGCCTTTCCAATGAGTCAGTTCTTTGCATCTGGTGGCTAAAGTATCAGAGCTTCAGCTTTAGCATCAGTCCTTCCAATGAATATTCAGGACTGATTTCCTTTAGGATTGACTGGTTTCATCTCCTTGAAGTCCAAGGGACACTCAAGAGTCTTCTCTAACACCATAGTTCAAAAGCATCAATTTTGGGGCACTCAGTTTTCTTTATAGTCCAACTCTCACATCCATACATGACTACAGGAAAAACCATAGCATTGACTAGACAGACCTTTGTTGGCAAAGTAATGTCTCTGCTTTTTAATACGCTGTCTAGGTTTGCCAGAGCTTTTCTTCCAAGGAGCAAGTGTCTTTTAATTTCATTGCATTCACTGTCTACAGTGATTTTGGAGTCTGAGAAATAGTTTGTCACTATTCCCATTGTTTCCCCATCTATTTGCCATGAAGTGATGGGACTGGATGCCATGAGCTTTGTTTTTTGAATGTTAAGTTTTAAGCCAGCTTTTTTCACTCTCCTCTTTCACCTTCATCAAGAGGATCTTTAGTTCCTCTTTGGTTTCTGCCATGAGGGTGGTGTCATCTCTGTATCTGAGGTTATTGACATTTCTCCTATCAACACTGACTCCAGGGTGTGCTTCATCCAGCCTGGATGGCTCCAGAATCATCAAGCTGGTAGTTGGATGAAGTTGCACAGCATGGTGATTGTGTTCAAAGAATAAGCTGTATTGCCTTTTATGACCTATCTTTGAAAGTCACACACTGTGATCCTTGCCTTAGTCAAAGGCATGCCCTAATTCAAGGAAAGGTCAGACGGTGACTGCAGCCATGAAAATAAAAGACACTTGCTCTGTGGAAGAAAATCAATGACCAACCTAGACAATTTATTAAAAAGCAGAGATATTACTTTGCCAGCAAAGGTCTATATAGTCGAAGCTATGTTTTTTCCAGTAGTCATGTATGAATGTGAGAGTTCGACCATAAAGAAGCTGGGCACCAAAGAACTGATGTTTTTGAACTGTGGTGCTGGAGAAGACTCTAAGTTCCTTGGACTGCAAGGAGATCAAACCAGTCAATCCAAAAGGAAATCAGTCCTGAATGTTCATTGGAAAGACTGATGCTGAAGCTGAAACTCCAATACTTTGGCCACCTGATGCGAAGAACTGACTCATTGGTAAGGACCCTGACATTGGGAAAGACTGAAGGCAGGAGGAGAAGGGGATGCCAGAGGATGAGATGGCTGAATGGCCTCACCGATGCAATGGACATGAGTTTGAGCAAGCTCAAGGAGTTGGTGCTGGTCAGGGAAGCCTGGCATGCTGCAGTCCATGGGGTTGTAAAGAGGCAGACACGACTGAGCGAATGAACTGTACTGAACATAGACGACCTTCCCCCCTTGCCCTAAGGGCATTTCTCCCTTGTTATAGGGAGAATATTCTCCCTATAACAAGAATGCCTATAATATACCATAAGAAATGCAGGTATAATAAGAGAACTTGTTGTAGTCATTTTGTTATTTAGAATCTGCCACACATAGTATTAAAAGAAGACTAAGATGTCTATGCTTACATGCCTCCAAAATTCAAAGTGTAATGATATCTTAAGTCCTGTATCTTAAGAATCTATATTTTATATATATGCATTTTCTTTCTGATTTAATGCTATAAAGAGGATTTAGAGATCTCTATCAAATGCCCTCCGTTTACACACAAATATAGTAGGGCACAGAGAGTTAAAATAACTTGCCTGTCACTAAACTAATTAATAGTCTTTTAACTTCCAGTAGAGTTCTCTTCAGGGAACCCACTCCAGTGTTGTTGCCTGGGAAATCCCATGGACAGAGGAGCCTGGCGAACTATAGCCCATGGGGCTACTAAAAAGCTGAACACAACTTAGTGACTAACAACAACAATGAGCTGTCTTCCCATTATATACCCTGTTGCATTAAAATCCTTTAAAAGATTCTTTTTCATCTATCAAGAGATCTATAACACCCAAATCATCAATAGTATTGCCAGTCTTTCTGAGAAGTTTTAAAAATGCAGATGACAGCTAAACTACAGATATATATAGATATATCTGTAGTTCACAGATATATGAACTATTAATTTATTACAAAGGAGCCAAGAACATACAGTGGAGAAAAGAAAATCTCATCAATAAAATTGTGTTAGGAAAACTGGAATGTGCATGCCTGTTCAGTCATGTCCAACTCTTTGCAACCCCATGGGCTCTAGCCCTCCAGGCTCCTCTGTCCATGATTTTCCCAGCAAGAATACTGGGATGGGTTGCCATTTGCTCATCCAGGAGACCTTCCAAACCCAGGGATTGAACCTGCATCTCCTGTGGTGTCAGAAGAGGCACATGTATAAAAAATGTAATTAAACCACTCTTACACCATGAAGTGAAGTGAAGTGAAAGCTGCTCAGTCATGTCCGACTCTTTGTGACCCCATGGACTATATAGTCCATTGGATTCTCCAGGCCAGAATACTGGAGTGGGTAGCCTTTCCCTTCTCCAAAGGATCTTCCCAACCCAGGGATCAAACCCAGGTCTCCCACATTGCAGGCGAATTCTTTAACAACAGAGCCACAAGCAAAAATTAACTTAAAATGAATTAAGGACTTGAGTGTAAGACCTAAAACCATAAAACTCCTAGAGGAAACATAGGTGTTAACCTAAACTGACATTAATCTTAGTCATTTTTTTGTGGATTCAATTCCAAAGGCAAGAACAAAAATAAATAAATGAGATCACAATGAACTAAAAAACACAGCAAAGGATAACTATCATCAAAACAAAAAGGCAATCTACTGAATGGGAGAAGATATTTGCAAATCACACATCCAAAAAAAGGGTTAATATCCAAAATATATAAAGAATTCATACAAAAACAACTTACATAATTTAACAAAAAATACAACCTGATTTAAAAATATGAAGAAAATCTGAACATTTTCCCAAAGACTCAACATCACTTTTATAGAAATGCAAATCAAAACCACAATGAAATATCACCTCATATCTGTCAGAATGGCTATTATAAAAAAGACAATAAACAACAAGTGTTGGTGAGGATGTTGAGAAAAGGAAACTTTCATATACTGCTGGTAGGAATTGGTACAGCCATTGGTACAGCCATTATGGAAAACAGTATGGAACTATTCCACATCTGGGTATACAGAACTCAGTGTTCAGGGCAGCATTATGTTAAACAACCAAGATATGAAAACAATCTAAGAATCCATGGAAGGATGAATGAATAAAGAAGATGGGGTATATATACACAATAGGATACTACACAGACATAAAAAAAAAAATGAAATCTTGCCATTTGTGACAACATAGATGGAAGTAAGTCAAAAGATGGAAGACAAAAACCATATAACTTTACTTCTATGTGAAATCTGAAAACAAGAACAAAAACACATCCTCGGCACAGAGGTCAGTTTGGTGGTTTCCAGAGGCAAGGAGGTTATGAAGCTGGTAAAATGAATGGAAGTCAAGCATACAGTGATGGATGGTTACTAGACTTTTGGTGATGATCACGACAACAAAGTTGCAGTGAACAAAGATATCAAATCATAATGCTGTACACCTGAAGCTTATATAATGTATTTATTTTGTCTCAATAAAAATTAATTTTAAAAGTTTTATCATCTTGTAATTTTATAGTTAGAACATAGTACAAAGTCACATTTCCTTATGCAAAAAGCTAGAATTTAACTGGTATCTCTGGACCAGCCACAGAAGTTAGTTAACAAATAAAACTTGCTTTAAATAGAAAAGAATATAAACACTTCCCTTATCTTTCTTTCTCCTTCCTCAGTGCAAACTCTGGTTACATGTGTTTTATCTTACCGTCTGCTTTTAGGACTATTTAGGCATTTTCCCTCTGGTAGTACCACTGAGATGTTTCACTGGAGAAAGCATGGGTGGACCAGTACCACCTAACTGATTCCTGAGTAAAATCTTTTCAAAAACATACAATTAGCTGATTATTCTTTGTGGACTACTACCATCAATAATCTAGAATTATTCATTCTCAAAAATAATAAAATTAAATGAAAACATTCCTATTGTGAGAGAGAAAGAAATACAGACTCTCTTCTTTTTTTATAAAGTAATTTCATGTGGCCAGTGTGAAAGTTGTAGGAATCTTTAAATATTACAGTAAGCATTCAGCTCAAGCAAGACCCTCAGTTGTGTTAAACTGCCATCTCCATTTATAGTAACAGGGGCATGCAAGGCAAAAAACATAATTACTCCAAATTTGTTTTTAGACATTTATCGACCCTAAGAGTTCAAAGTCTATAAAGCTGCTCTCATCCAAAACTAATCACTGACACTTCATAACTCGAATGCTGACAAATTTCTACTCAGCTGCTGTCAAAGATTGCATAATTATATTTAAGGCACTTTCTTCTAGAATGCTTCATATATTTTGATAACAGTGTTGGAGTCTAATTTTAAAGGTGTTCATTTGTCAAAAGGATATTTTTTCAAATTCTAATTTCTGAAAATAGTGACATGAATATTTAATGCAAATGAAACCTATTGACATGTAATACTGCCTTCAGTCTTTAGAAAGCAACATGCTATTTCTCACTCAAAACCATGCTTCTAATAGGCCTGAGCTCAGACTGTGAACTATAAAAAAACATTTTATTTAAGAATAGACAAAAATAAAAATAAAATAGCTGACAGCGATAACTTCATACATATTGCCGCTTACCCATAAACATTGGACTATTAACCTATTTTTAGAAAACATTACCAAAAATATTTCATTCATATTTTTACTTTAAAAAAAAAGCAGATGCCAAAAAATACCCATCTACACCAATATATAACACAATTTTTAATGTAATAAAATTAGTCATCCGATACACGTATCAGTCAGTATCCACATCAGATAATTTTTTAGCCCTTAAACCAAATTAAGAGAAATCACTTACTTAATAGAGAAAGAGCCATTTTATCTGTATTGATATTTTACAATTTTAATCGTGAGTTCTTTGGGCAGAATTGTTGACTTTTTTCTTAAGTGTTTTACAGTTTTGTGTTTTTATTGTTGCTATTAGCGATTTTTATCTGGATTATTAATTCTGTATTCCCTGGTTAAGTTCACATATAGGAAAGTAATTACTCTTGTATGTTGATATTTTATCTAGACACCTTGCTGAATAAGCATATAAGCTTGAGGTCTGATCAGTCTGTCAGCTGATTCTCTTGGATTTTGTCTATGTGACAGTCATCTTCTGCAGATTTTTCAGTTACGTTGTTATTGTTTCATTCACCAGGTACCCTGTTAAATAGGTACAGTAATAATGACCCTTCTTTCTTGTCCCTGTTTTCAGTGGGAATCCTGAAAGTAATATTTAACAGGATACCAATGTTTATAGATTTATATATTTAAAAAAAAAACCTTCAATATAATGATTACCTTTCTAGTTCTTGTTTGCTTAAAGATGCATTTAAGTTTTATTTAAAAGGTTTTTTTTGCATCCTTTAAAATGTCACTATTGTGAATTGTATTCACACATTTTATTGGTGTTGATCCATATACTTTATTTCTGGCATAAACACTGAATGTTCATGATATATTTTAATTTCAATGCATTGTTTGATATTATTTACAAATGTTCCATTTAGAAAGTGTGCATCTATGTTTACATGTTTTCTTCTGTGAATCTATGTGTTACTGTCTCTTTATAAGGTTTTAAAATATTTTTACTCACTCTTTCTTGCCTTTTATTGAATCAGTCAACTTATCTTTGTTCTTTTATTTTTACTAATGGTTGAAACATCTATTTCTCTTCTTCTAGTAATAACTTCAACTTTTAAACTACTGCTTTATGAGTGAGTGAAGTCACTCAGTCATGTCTGACTCTTTGCAACCCTATGGTCTGTAGCCCACCAGGCTCCTCCGTCCATGGGGTTTTCCAGGCAAGAATACTGGAGTGGGTTGCCATCTCCTTCTCCAAGAGACCTTCCCAACCCAGGGATTGAACCCAGGTCTCCCACATTGTAGGCAGAAGCTTTACCATCTGAGCCACTGAGGAAGTCCACAACTCCTTTATAATGAATTGTAATTCTATCGTTTCTAACAATGACCAACTAAACTGTGTAACATCACTTTCTCACTAGAAGTAAAGAACATATTTATGCTTCTATTTATCATCCCATTTGCCATGTTGATATAACCTGGAAATTTTTAATTATAAATAGCTAATTTTAGAAAAATAATTACAATTTTTTATAATTTAAAAATGTAATTATTTTTTCTAAATTATAATCATTATGCACTTAGAATTTATAATTTTTACTAACAGTTACTTATCAGTGCTTCAGTATCCTTATTCTTCCTCTTGGATCTATATTTGTCTTCTTGAAGGAGAACATCCAACAGTAATTCAAATTCTGTCTCTACGTAATACATTTTCTGAAACATTCTATGTACAAGTCAACCCTAGTTCTCTCATACAATGGAATGATCAGATAAAGAATTATACAAAGTTATTTACCTTAACTATATTTTTCCATTATCTTTGTGCATCTATTTAGTGAACTTTGAGTTGAATTTCAACAATATTTCCTAGAAAAACAGTCTCTTTTAGTCTCCCTCTCTGGAAGCTTTAGGATTTTATCTTTGTCCTTGGTGTTCTAAGATTCATTAGGATGGGGAGTCCTCTGATAGCTTTCTTCAAATCCTGCTCAGTCCTTGCAGTGGGGATGGGTTTCAACCTGAAGACACAACTTTTCCCAATTTTAAGAAATGTTTGGCAGTTCTTTCATTCAATAATACTTATTCCCTGCGCTCCACTCTCCTCTGATCTTTCAGTAAATGAAGTATGAGATGACTTTCATGCTTTTCACCTTTTTCGTTTGTCCTGAGTTCTGCAAGAACTCCTCAGTTCATTTTTTTTTTTTAATTAAACTCAGTTTTCAACTTTAGGGACCATTCTGTTATTCTTAGTCCATCTACTTTGCTGTAGTGTAACTGATCAATTTTTATTCTCCATATAAAATATTTGATTAATTTTTAGGTGTCAATATCCTCTTACAACTCCATGTGATACTAAAGATGCTCTAATAATAAATCCTTTACTTCTTGTTTTAACAACTCTGTTTCTTTGGGCTTAAGTTCTTCTGTTTATCACCTTTGTTGTCTCTCTTTTATGGTGATGAATTTCTGTGAATATGCGGTGATTTTTTAATTATGTGTCTCTTTCAAAAGGGCAGACTCTCTGTTAGAATGTTTGTTGCAGCACTTCATTGTTTTTCTTTGCTATACCAAAATCCTACTTCTGCCCTAGGGATGAATTTATTGCTAACTGACAGAACGGCTAATAGAAAGATAAGCTTTATTGTGTGATTCACAGGCTGTCATCTTTAGCTTTCTAAGGAGAATTTGAGTGCACTTTTGGCCTTCAAATGAAATAATAAGATAGAAAAGACCATTTACTCCATTTGGAAGACAAAAACAATTTCTCAGAGAACTTTGGGTAGAATAATATCACCACCAGATTCTAGTACCAAAAAAAAAAAAAAAAAAATTAGCAGCTCCAAAAAATCCTGCTATAAAAGGAAAAATTATGGTGGGAATGCTACACTTCAGATAGCAGGTTTTTATTTCATGGGGTTGTTTTCTTTAGGTTACTCCATGACAAGAAGTTTGGTAGGAAAAATAGCATTCAGAACCTTTGCTCCTTGCAGAGTCATGAATAAAAAAGCAATTTAAATATGAATTGTTCTAAAATTAGATAAGATTTAACTTTACAAGACACTAGATCAAGTCATTTAATCTTTTGATCTTCCACTGACATTTAGAAACTAAGATTGATCATAGTAACATGTATATCACAAGATTTTGTGAGCACCAAATAGATGAATATATCTGATTTTATTTTTCATAAAGTGTAAAATCTAAAAAATCATTGGCCATATATGCAGTCCTTTACTATAAAAGAGACTACACATGTTATTGATTATTATTAAGTCAATCGGTAATAAAATTGTGAAATTAACTTTTTCTTTATAATCATCTCTTCCTATCCCATCTCTTTTTCATATAGAGATGAATAGTTAAGTAATACTCCCTGGTGTTCTTAATATCCCAATCTGAAGTCAATTATAAATCATGCATCTTCTTCATTCTTGAACATAAGAATCTCTTGAGTTGCTTGTTACATGAATAACAGTTTCTAGGTCTTCCTCTGGAGATTCAGATTCAGGAGGGGCCCAGACAAACATTTTTTCACAAGCACCCAAATTAAAATTTGTCATCACGAGTATGTGGAAAACACTGGCCTAGAGTCATGAGCTGTAATGGTTTTCTAAGAGTGTAAAATTCATCTTCATCTAGTGCTAATGACAAAAGGCAAAAACACTATAACCCGAAAGTAAACTGTCCCATATTTGTCTAAAGTCCTCTGTGTGCTCTCATCCTAATGAAAGATAAGTTAAATCTGCTTAGAAGAAACCATGTTAGGTCTTCTAACCTGTGTTACATTTATATTATTTCAGGTGTGTGTGTGAGTCGCTCAGTCATGTCCCACTCTTTGTGACCCCATGGACCACAGCCCACAAGTCTCCTCTGTCCAAGGAGTTCTCCAGGCAAGAATACTAGAGTGGGTTACCATGCCCTGTTCCAGGGGATCTTCCCGATCCAGGGATCAAATCTGGGTACCCTGCATTGCAGGCAGATTCTTTACCACCTGAGCCACCCTGGAAGCCCTATTATCTCACATAGGTGGCATTAAGTTCTATTTTCTAAGACTTTCAGGTAAAAAATAGATAAATAAAAACATTTCCCTCCTTTGTGATAACCCATTCCATTTTTTTCAACTATCCAAATGTTCATTTATTAAAATCTGACTTAAATATTTAATGTACATAAATTTGTTGTTAGTAGGTCAGTATTGCCACTAGAATGTAGAGAATTTTATCTCAGATCTTAAATAAATTCATAAAGTGTTCCCCAAATTAAAAACTATTCTTCACCATCCAGAAGGTCATATCTTGCTAAGACAGGTCAAAGAGATCAAAGAATAGAAAAAAAAAGAAAAACCCGAAACCTACATCCACCTAAACACCTCTACAAATGTGCTGTCAATAACACATGCGGGGGTCGGGGCTGGGGAAAGGAATGCAGGGAAGAAGGTCCTGTTTTTCAAGAGACGAATGATTAGCATGAAAGACTCGTGCTCAGATCTTTAGGACAACACAATAGCTTGGGTCTAGAAAAAATTGAGCAACTGTTTCTGAAATGCTTTTATTTATAATTTCATGGACAGTGTGTTGTGCCAAAAGACGTCAGCAGGAGGTATTCATTCATCTGCATGATTGTCTTAAAGTCCTGCCTGCCACAGACCACTAATGAATATGAAGAACATATTTAAGGTTCAGCAATTTTCAGAGAGCCTAGTGACAAACAACCCTGACTAAATTTGCTCTCAAGGCCCTTTTTAGAGGATAGAGCCCCTGACATGGTGCCAGGCTTGCTGGCACATGATGGAAACTGCCTTGATTGTGCTCATCTGCTGAAAAGCCTAGGCCATTGTATTCAGCTCCTTTGTCAATAGAAGCCTCTTCAACCGAGTGGTGTGAACCAGCCATTCTAGGAATGCCTTAAATCTTAGAACGGTGAAAAGAGAAAAGTAGACTGATTTGGCATTGAGACCTGAGGAACGAGAGACAACATTAAAGTTTAAAACATTCATTGATACGCACACATGAAATTTCATTTTGTGACTTTGGTTACTGCACTTTTGATCTGTTTTAGTTGGAGATTTCTTATACAGTTAGATATGTCAACTTGTCACACATTCATGGAAAGATCCATGATTGTGGCCACGATAGCTATTCATTGTTTAAAACTGTTTTGTATTATGATATATAATACACACAATGAAAAGTGCAAAAAAGTACAAATGTACAGCTCAGTGAGTTATCACAAAGTCAATTTCTGTGTAACTATCACCAGGTCAACAAAGGACACTGCTAACCCTGCAGAAGCCCCCTTGCAACCCCTCCCAAACACTGGGCTTTCTCATCTCCTCAAAGAGAACCACCACCCTGACTTCTAACACTACCATTTAGCTTTGACTATTTTATAAAATTTTTATCAATGAAATTACACAGTAGAGACATTTTTGTATCTGACTTTTCTGGCAAAATTTTAACTGTGTAATTCATCCCTATTGTTGGCTGTGATGGTAGTTCCTCCATTTCCATTTCTATAGACTATTTCACTGTGTGACTATAACACACCTGTTTATCTATACTACTGCTGGGTGAACATTTATGTTTTTTCCTGTTTAGGACTATAATACACAATGAAGCTACGAGTATTCATTTATATGTCCATTGGTGCAAACACACACACACACACACACACACAACACTTTTCTGCTGGATATACTTATCCAATTTCAATGAGGATTGAAACTGCAGGATCATAAGATATTTAAAAGATCAGCTTTAAGAGACACTACTAAGTACTTTTCCAAAGTGGTCACATTAATTTATAGTCCCAGAAGTTGTATACAAGGATTCTTGTTTCAGTCATGAAGCCCAGCACAAAATAAATGTCAAAGTTGAGAAGAATTTCTACTATTATTAAAATCTGAACATATGGAAATGCTGAGAGAAAAGTTTCATTAGATATCTGAAGGCATTCAATAATCCTAATGTCTAATGCTTATTATATACAGGACTTTGTGCCAGACACTGTTCCACTGTTCTAAGAAACACATATACAATGCAGTCTTCACAACAACTCTATACAGTAGGTACTATTATTATATTATTCCCATTTGACAGATGAGGGAACTAGCACAGGAGGTTAAGTAAATTGCCCAGGGTCACCTCAGTCAGTTCAGTCACTCAGTCGTGTCTGACTCTTTGTGACTCCATGGACAGCAGCATGCCAGGCTTCCCTGTCCATCACCAACTCCTGGAGCTTACTCAAACTCATGTTGATCGAGTTGGTGATGCCATCCAACCATCTCATCCTCTGGCGTCCCCTTCTCCTCCTGCCTTCAATCTTTCCCACCATCAGGGTCTTTTCCAATGAGTCAGTTCTTCGCATCAGGTGGCCAAAGTATTGGAGTTTCAGCTTCAGCATCACTCCTTTCAATGAATATTCAGGACTGATTTTCTTTAGGATGGACTGTTTGGATCTCTTTGCAGTCCAAGGGACTCTCAAGAGTCTTCTCCAACCTAGCTTGTAAGTATTCTAGCTGGAATGTGAACCTAGGCAACACGTTCCCAAAACTCATGTTGTAATGTACTATCTGGTACATTAACAAAGGAATCATTCACAAAAGTCAATGTCCCTGTAACTGATATCAACCATTAGCAGCACATGTTTGAAATAAGAATATATAAATACAGGTTAGTATTTTTCATAATGGCTTGTAACGGCTAATTGAAACAGAAAGCAGACATAAGTAAGCTGAGACCAGTCTTTAAGAAGGATTTTAATTTTAGAACCCAGGTACATAGTCTTTTTAATGCTTTTATAAAATCCTTTGTTTAGACGTTCAAACATTAAATTCAAATTTAATGCTAAATTTAACATTAAATTTAGAAATTCCTTCTTTTAGGCCTGCAAATGTGCATTATCTAAAAAACACAGTCTTTGTAATCAAGAAGACATAAAAATAAATGCCTTTCCCTTGGCAAGCTAACTGTAACAAATGGTAATAATGATGATAATAAAACTCTAGGTCTATGTCTTTCTCATGCTGCTCAGGTATCACGCACACACCCCTGCAACCTGACTACCTGGATACCCTCAGTCACAGATGACGAACCCCTCTCAGGCGGCAAAACCACTATTTCCAGTCAAGTTCTCTCACACACCACCCTGATGAAATGAGTCTGTGTTGTAAGTTAGCCAAGCAAGTGGTGGTGCTAAGTACTCAAATAACACTGGTTCCAGTTAGTCTGAAACCCTTACTCTAGCCATGCACGAACATGAAATTCTAATCAGACTCAGATTTTGATTCGGAGAGCTCCAACTCCACCGATTCCCCTAATTCTGTCTGTTCCCCAGGGTTCATTCAGCTCTCTGATGGTAATCAGTCTTATAGTTTCAAGCCCAAAGAGATCAAACACTGTCAAAGAAGATAGGAATTGGACAACATTCTTGAGTTCCTCTAAGTGAAATAACATTAACTGAGCAAGAGGAGAAGGTCTCCTTGTGTGGAGCTACCTTCATCTGAGAGGTTGTGACTCCATCTGTACATATACCTTTCTATTCCTTCCAATTTAAAATGCACCATTTCTAGCCAGCATGCTAGAAAACAAATGCAATGATTATAAAATAATTTGAAAAAATATATATTGCTCTAAAATATTCAAGGAGATTTATTTCCTTTCTTGCAGAATAATAAGTCCCTATTGTACACACAATAGGATATTTTAGATACATTTTGTTGCATATTTGGCACAATTCTGAATATACATATTGCCTCAAAAGCCATTTACTGGAGCCTTCATAAAAAACACTTTTTAATCTTATATACAACAGCATAAATCCCAAGTCTTTTTTATGAATTCACTAAAGTTGTATTCAAATAGAGTAATTATCCTTAAGTATATAAGCTTAAAATATGTAAAGAATATTTATGTATTAAAGCTGGTAGGTTCCGATTGCTTTTATTTTGATGGTGAGTTATGAATCCTCTACATTTAAAAGAAAATGTGTTTTCAAGCCCCAAAGCCAGAAATCTTTTTAAAACATATTGAAAATGAAGTCATATTTCCCTGGTCTATTTCAGTATACAGTACTTAGTAAAATAAATACTCCAAAGCGGTTTGACTTCATAACAGTAATTGCTTAAAAACTGCCCCAAGGTTAGGCCTGGCACTCCAGATTTTGTCTGGTGACCAATTATTACGGTTCTGTTAATGCTCTAAAAACACTGTCTATGATGGAAATGCCAACTTCTCTGTAGTCCATATGAATGAAATATTGCAAATTAAAGTATACAGTTGATATGCAACCTCTGTGAAATATGATGATTGCTATTTGCCAATACATTTTCAAAATATGTGTGAGCAACAAGAATTGGTGTGAATGCGTAGGGACTACAACTAAAAGTATTGTTCAATTCCTTATAATCCAATCTTTTATTATATTGTAGCATTCAGTTCATTACAAGCTACATCAGAAAGTAAGGCAGCCTTCTCTAACTCAGTGACATACAGCATACTATAATTATTACAATATACTAAAATTATTTACTGGAGGCTGGTATATACCTGTGTGGGCTTCCCAGGTGGCTAGTGGTAAAGAACCTGCTTGCCAGGACAGGGGATGTAAGAGATGAGGGTCGGGAAGATCCTCTGAAGGAGGGCATGGCCACTCACTCCAATATTCTTCCCTGGAGAATCCCATGGACAGTGGAGCCTGGTAGGCCACAGTCTATAGGGTCACAAAGAGTCAGACACGCCTGAAGTGACTTAGCAACAAGCACATCTACCTATGCAGTCTGTGATTCTTGGTAGACATTTTAAACTGTAATTAATAAAAGAAGTAGAATCTGAAAGAGAGATGGTTCTTCCAGTGAGAAAAAGCAGAAATGGCAAGAGAACCATATCAGAAGACTGTACGCCCACTTCAAATTCTGAATGGTAATAAGAGCGCGTCCTACCACCTGCCCTGGCAGTTCCTTCCACAGAGTCAAGGACAAAAGAAACAGGAAGATTACTGGGGAAACAACATCCTATGTAAATTCCCCTTGCCTCTTCTCCTGCTATCTCTATTCTGCCGTTCCAAAGGGTGAGAGATCAATCCACACACGTGTCTAGACAGCATCCAAGCAATACCAATGAGTCAGGGGAGCACTTTCACTTCCCACTGTGCTGTAGTCAAGGTGCAGAGAGTCTTTAATGACTTATTAATATAATAGAAGGTGAGCTGCAACTGGATACATGTGCATGTACAGCTGAGCCCCTCTGCTGTCCACTTGCAACTACCACAGAAGTGTGAACCAGCTATACTCCAAAGCAAAATTAAAAGCTTAAAAAAAATCATTAATCTGAATCTTTACTTCTTTTCTGGAAATATACTTTCCACACTGAAGAAATGCTTGAAATCACATTATCATTTCTTATTCTACAAAACGCTGTCAATCAAGGAACTAATCATCAAATGTATTCTAGTCACTGTGGAGGTTTAAAAAAGAGTTAAATATGTGATCTCTAGAAGTAAAGGATCATATCTGGTTGTTTAAAAAGAGACATACAAAAGGAACTAGAAAATAAAGTGTAGTGTGTATTAGTACACACAAGGATGTTTTCAAACTATACTTGCTTTGGGAATTTAACAAGGAATGGAAGAGCTTAGTCTCAAATGGTCATTGAAGGAAATATATGTGTTGGACAGATTGGTGGAGAGGCAAGAAAATATTTCATGTGGGAGGGAGACCATTTGGCGCAAAATGGGAATAAGCAGATAGAAGATAGAGGCTAATAAATGTGATTGCTTCAGTGAGATGTTTATCATAGTATCTGGTTAATGGAGAGTGTTAAACACGAGAATCTGTAGGGACCACCACCAAAAGGACTGAAGCAGGAAAATGCAAGCTGTAGGCTTTACCAGAGATGAACCATGACACAGTGGTAGGGTTATAAGAAACTAATGATTGCACTGAGTACTTTAAATGTACACAACAAACTGAAAACACGCTCTAGAGTGTGTCTTGACTGGACTCCCAGCAACTCTACTTACTAAGGTACCAAGAACAAATATCTGAAATCCTTGTGCAGCAGTTTCCTTACCTAAAATTTTGGTAAAATAAAATACATAGCTCATTGGGTTATTACGAAAATTAAATGAATTAATACAGGTTAAAAGCTTGAAGTAAAGCAGGCACATCATAAGCAGTCAATAAAATTAAAAAATAGTATAATTTTATTATTACTGGGAATTATATGTATATGTTGCATATTCACACAGGCACAATTTTTTACATTAATTTTCTCATTTTGTAAAAATTATTAACTTGAGGATAAAGGATTGTGAATTTTTCAAAACTACATCCAGTTTGTAAGCCTGAAGTCATAGAATAGGCATACAATAGCTATTTCTTGAAGAAAAAACAATATGGAAAGAGAGAGAAAGGCTAATATTAGATATTGATTATTAAGCTAATGGAAAAAATTCATGAGGGTAAGAAGATTGCATTACCGACTTTGATCCCCTCAGAACTTAGAAAAATGCAATGAACCAATGCCCCCAATATATTCCAAGAAAATGTATGAAAAATTCCTGAAATTATACACAAGAGCAAACGGACAGCTTAATCATGCTGCTGCTGCTGCTAAGTCACTCAGTCGTGTTCGACTCTGTGCGACCCCATAGATGGCAGCCCACCAGGCTCCCCCGTCCCTGGGAGTCTCCAGGCAAGAATATTGGAGTGGGTTGCCATTTCCTTCTCCAATGCATGAAAGTGGAAAGTGAAAGTGAAGTCACTCGGTCGTGCCCGACTCTTAGCAACCCCATGGACTGCAGCTAGGTCTCCCCAAAGAGATGCAGAATCACATAGCACATTCGAGAGAAGTCAGGAAAGCGGAAGAGACAGACCAGGAAGGGAACTCTTCAAAGCAAATAGAATCCTGAGTTTTTAAAAACACATATAAAAGCAGAGACAGAGATTTTATGTGGAGAACAAATACTAGGGAGTTACTCAGAGAAGAGAGATTTCACATCCTCCGCAAAGGCTAGAGGTGCGCACTTGTGTGTGCATGTGTCCTATGTACTTCAGCGCAAAGTGAACAAACAACATATAATAACGAATGCATCTTGACAATAAGCCACCAGTGAGTACTATAAACGTGGGAGACACACCTCTTAGGCCAAAACGAGGACAGGAGAATATGGAGGAAGAGTGCAGATGAGATGGAGACCGTCTCTGAAATGCTTCTTATACCCAGGAACTTACTGTCCAAAGTTCCAGTTAACGGAACAAAGTGAAAATAATTCCAATACAAGGACCTGGCAGCATGGCTGAGATGGCAGGTCACCTGATGTGCTGCTGGCTTAAATTTATTAGATGCTATTTTCCTTCGATTCAACTTCCTAGTACATGCTCAGAATTCTTGGGAAAAGTGGTATATAGAAACAAAAGAAAGGCAAATGAGTCAGTATAATTTTGCATCACAAACAAGGGAATTCTCTGGCAGTCCAGTGATCAAGATTCCATGATTCCACTGCAGGGGGCATGGGTTCGATTCCCTAGTCTGGGAACTGAGAACGTCTCATGCTGCATGGCAGCAGCCTCCACCACCCCCCCAAAAAAATCACAAACAAAAAGCAATTATTTAGATTTTTTAATATAGGACCTCTGCAGCAGAGTCAATCAACCCAGAGATTATCTATGTATACAGAGACAATAAGAGAGTCTGAAATGCAGTACCTGGGTACAACTTCAAAAATGACAGAATGATATTGGTTTATTTCCAAGGCAAGCCATTTGACATCACAGTAATTCAAGTCTATGCTCCTAAAAATCGATACTAAAGAAGTTGAAGTTGATCAGTTCTATAAAGACCTAGAAGACCTCCTAGAACTAACACCAAAAAAAAGGTGTTCTATTCATCATTGGAGACTGGAATGCAAAAGTAGGAAGTAAGGAGATACCTGGAATAACAGGCAAGTTTGGCCTTGGAGAACAAAGTGAAGCAGGGCAAAGGCTAACTGAATTCTGCCAAAAGAATGCACTGGTCATAGCAAACACCCTTTTTCAACAACACAAGAGACGACATCACCCATGGACATCACCAAATGGTCAATACCAAAGTCAAATTGATTACAGTCTTTGTAGCCGAAGATGGAGAAGCTGTATACAGTCAGCAAAAACAAGATCTGGAACTGACTGTGGCTCAGATCATCAGCTTCTCATAGCAAAATTCAGGCTTAAACTAAACAACGTGGGGAAAACCACTAGGCCAGGCAGGTATGACTTAAACCAAATTCCCTATGAATGTGCAGTGGACGTGACAAATAGATTCAAGAGACTAGATCTAGTTAACAGTGTGCCTGAAGAACTATAGGCAGAGGTCACAAGATTGTACAGGAGGCAGTGAACAAAACCATCCCAAAGAAAAAGAAAAGCAGGAAGAAAAAATGGTTATCTGAGGAGGTTTTATAACTAGCTGTAGAAAGAAGAGAAGCAGAAAACAAGGGAGAAAGGGAAAGGTACATCCAACTAAATGCTGAGCTCCAAAAAAAAAGCAAGGAGAGTTAAGAAGGCCTTTTTCAATGAACAGAGCATAAAAACAGAGGAAAACAACAGGAGGGGAGAGACTAGAGACCTCTTCAAGAAAGGGAACATTATGCCCAAAGAAGGGCACAATAAAGGACAGAAATGGAAGAGATTTAGTGGAAACAGAAGCAATCAAGAAGAGAACAATACATGGAAGAACTATATGGAAAAGATCTTAATGAACTGGAAAACTACGATGGTGTGGTCAGTCACCCAGAGCCAGACATTCTGGAGTGTGATGTCAAGTGGGCCTTAGGACCCACTGCTGTTAATAAAGCTAGTGGATGCAATGGAATTCCAGTAGAGCTATTCAAAACCCTAAAGGATAATGCCATCTAAGTGTTGCATTCAATATGTCAGCAAATTTGGAAGACCCAGCAGTAGCCACAGGACTGGAAAAGGTCAATCCTCATCCCAATTCCCAGAAATGTAGTACAAAGAATGTGCCAACCATCAGATAATTGCACTCATCTCCCATGCTAGTAAGGTCATGCTAAAAATCTTACATGCTAGACTTCAGCATTATGCTAACCGAGAACTTCCAGGTGTCCAAGCTGGGTTTAGAAAAGGCAGAGGAACCAGAGATCAAATTGCCAACATTCACAGATCATTGACTTTTTTACCCAATGGAATATAAGGTCCATGAAACAGAGGATAGTAAGTATTTTGAGAGGCAGTGAAGCATAAAGATTAAGAATACAGATCTGAGAACCAAACAGTGCTTACTGTCTCCATTCCTTGGTTTCCTCACCCGGAAATGGGTGAATAATAGGATGGCTACACTTTAAAATAGTTTCTCAGTCATGTCCAACTCTTTGCAACCCTGGGGACTGTATCCCACCAGGCTCCTCATCTCCTTATTTTGCAGATGGGGCAAACTGGGGTAAAGATAAGTACACAGCATTGCCTATAGTGACACGTTCTTTCCATATTATCTGCTGTTGAATTAGACACAATTAAAAAGTATTAAGAAATTAGTTTCCTTTATGTTAAATATCATGGGATCAAAATGCAGAACTGAAAGAGTCATTCATCTGCAAGTTTCATAAAATATAAAATAGCTCCTCAGTCTTGCCCAACCATATGGAAATAAGAGGCACAGATGTCTCAAGCGGTGTCAAGGATGGTGACAATGAAGCAGTGTTCTTTCCCCCACACAAGGCCAACTGGTTTCTGTATAAATTCACTCTACACTGTGGCTTCATTCTTGAACACTTAAGTCAATTTGTGCAGTAATGTAGCAGAGAGGTTGAGAGCACCAAGGTCTATCAGACAGACTTTGGAATGCATTCCAGTTTCACCATCTTCCACGTCTAAGACCCCAGGCAGTTTAAACACTTGTTAACTTTAGGACCCCCAACTCTCAGTTTCCTCCTCTACAAAATCAGGATAATTTGCTACAAAGAATTTTTCTGAATATTGAGAGAGTTAACATTTGTAAAACCATTTAATACAATGTCTGACAGCTAGTAGCACACACCAATGATAATTATCATGATGTGCAGAAATCCATTCCTCTCAGTACACTGTGATCATACAATGAATATATCTGCATATAAATATTCATACCCACACATATATTATGAATGAAAAGTTGCTACATCTGCTAAATCATTTATTTTTGTGTCTCTATGGAAATTACATTTTGAGTTACAAATTGAGTTACCACATAAGAATTTCACATTTGCAAAGCATGAATGAGACCTGTTATTATATAATCAGAATTAAAGATTAAATTTTGTAAAAGCTAAATTTCAAAACATATTTACAATGTTAGGATAGTCCCTTAAAGCAACTCATTAAATAGAAATTTTTTTCTCTGCCTTCTTAAGAACAGTATAACCAAATTTCACATTGTATCAATTACTTACAATTATCATTATACCAATTATACATGCCATAGCTACTCCTAATGTGGGATATAGAGAGTAAGGAATATGAACTCAAAGACATTCTCAGACAGTTGCTTTCCTATATAAAGCAAATGACTGGCTTGCCTCTTGCTCATCTGCATTTTTCTTATGAAATTGCAGTGAATAATGTTGAGCTGTCTACCCTTCAGGGCAATAGAACACCGCTAACATTTTGAAGAATAGATTAATGAATTAAAGAGTGAAGTCACCATCCCTGAACTATTTTACTTGCCCTCCAGAAAATTATCTTCTTTGCTTGTGCTTTCAGTATTTCTTGAGTTGTCAGCACCAGTCAAAACATTTCTTATGATTTCACCGTGGATGTCATTTCAGATCATCCGCATTGCTTCTCATGCTGTCCTCTCCACACGTGAACCAAACGAACAAACTTGACTATAATTTGGAATTAATGTCTGCAATAACTCTCAGCCCTGTAACAGGTGTGAGTTCCAAGATGCTTTTGTGCTTATGGAGCTATTGCTTTCTCCACCCCCATCTCCTGAGTTACTTCCATGGGGATGGAAAATTGCCTCAAATCCTGATTTATATCCCAGTTTTCTGACTAGGATTGGATCTGACTCCTCAGCTTCAACAATCATAAGAGGGTTCTAAAACAATCCTCTTTTCCCTTGGAGTTGGACACTCTGTCCATCCTGCCAACAGCTGGCTAGAATTCTGCTTGGGCCCAGATGGTCCCTCACACTCCAGAAGCCACACAGTCCCCTCCACCTGTCTCCACTACTGCGGGAAACTCAGGCTGGGGGACCACAACCACGTGATTTGAATCTCAGGATATCAATTCGAGCCCAGATGGAGAACAAATTTGAGACATCAACTTGGATCACAAATCAGATTCCTGCCACCACCCTCACAGGCAAACCTGCTGCTGAGAAAGGTTTCTGAGCCCTGGCACTCCCTGCTCTAACTTATTTTTCTCCTGCTGCAGGCCAAACCATTGAGAATTCATCATGTCTAGGACATGACCTGTCCTCGACAATTTATTACAATAACTACCTTTGGCAGCCTAATGCTAGCTTCTTTCTCTCTTCTCTCTCTTCTCTCTCTCTGATATGTTTCATTAAAACAATGTCAATGAACAGTAACTTCAGATGTACCCAGTGTTATTCTAGGATACTTTGGGCTCATTCCTAATGTCTCATCAGCAAAATGAGATTCTCTATAATTATGATACTGAGTTAAAACGATGAACTCTGTACTGTCCATGCTATATAGAGTCTGACACACTGTGACAGTCCACTCCACCAACCACAACAAAACACCATAGACTGGGTGTGGCTTAAGCAACGGAGATGTATTCCTCACATTTGCAGAGGCTGGAAGTTCACAGCCAAGGTGGTGGCAAGTTTGGTTTCTCCTGAGGCCTCTCTCCCTGATTTGCAGACAGCAACCTTCTTGCTGTGTCTTCTTCTCTGTGCAAGTGAATCCCTGATGTCTCTCAGGTGTCCAGATTTCCTCTGATAAAGATACCAGTCACGTTGTATTAGGGCTCACCCTAATGGTCTTATTTTAAATCTCAAACACTACCTCATTGTATTGCACAGGGAACTATATACAGTATCTTATAATAACCTATAATGGGAAAGTCTTCCCAGATGGTGCTAATGGTAAAGAATCTGCCTGCCAATGCTAGAGACTCAAGAGATGTGGGTTTGACTCCTGGGTCGGGAAGATCCCCTGAGTAGGATATGGCAACCCACTCCAGTATTCTTGCCTGAAACATTCCATGGACAGAGGAGCCTCGCAGGCTATATAGTCCATGGGGTCACAAAGAATCGGACATGACTGAGCACATGTATTCTAATCTTATATTCAGTCTGGAAATTATAAGTCATCAGAGAGAAGCTAAGTGTTCTGACTGATGTGTGATGACACATGACCTTTAAAGAGTAATGCAGTGGCTCTTTTGACTGAAGCATGAGACACGGTCACCATGAAACTTTTGGTGTATAAGGTTGAACAAGCAATCCATGATTTATAAAGCACATATTATGCCAGGCTGGCACATGCACTCCTGGGGAAATGATCTTCTGCTAAGTCATGGGACTGCAAAGAGTCTGACACAACTGAGTACAACTTTCTTCTTTATAATGGAAAGAGATATGAAAAAAATATATACATATGTATATTCATATATACACATGCACACACACACATATATATGCCTGAATCACTTCACTGTATACCTAAAACTAACACAACACTACAAATCAACTATAAAGTGAAGAACTAAAGAGCCTCTTGAAGAAAGTGAAAGAGGAGAGTGAAAAAGTTGGCTTAAAGCTCAACATTCAGAAAACTAAGATCATGGCATCCGGTCCCATCACTTCATGGGAAATAGATGGGGAAACAGTGGAAACAATGGCAGACTTTATTTTTCTGGGCTCCAAAATCACTGCAGATGGTGAGTGCAGCCATGAAATTAAAAGACGCTTACTCCTTGGAATGAAAGTTATGACCAACCTAGACAGCATATTAAAAAGCAGAGACATTACTTTGCCAACAAAGGTCTGTCTAGTCAAGGCTATAGTTTTTCCAGTAGACATGTATGGATACGAGAGTTGGACTATAAAGAAAGCTGAGCCCCGAAGAATTGATGCTTTTGAACTGTGGTGTTGGAAAAGACTCTCGAGAGTCCCTTGGTCTGCAAGGAGATCCAACCAGTCCATCCTAAAAGAGATCAGTCCTGGGTGTTCATTGGAAGGACTGATGCTAAAGCTGAAACTCCAATACTTTGGCCACTTCATGCGAAGAGCTGACTCAGTTGAAAAGACCCTGATGCTAGGAAAGATTGAGGGCAGGAGGAGAAGGGGATGACAGAGGATGAGATGGTTGGATGGCATCACCGACTCAACGGACATGGGTTTGGGTGGACTCCAGGATTTGGTGATGGACAGGGAGGCCTGGCATGCTGTGGTTCATGGGGTCGCAGAGTCGGACATGACTGAGCAACTGAACTGAACTGAACCTATGTACTAGTATGCTTTGCATATACTACAATCAATTATATTCCTTTAAACATTTTAAGGACCACTTCAAATTGGCAGATGTTTTATGTTAGCCTGGAGTGTGGACAAATAGCAGATGATTCCTGTAAGCAGTGCGTCCACTAACAACTACCACTAGCATAAAATCTGATAACATCTGAGAAAAAAAAAAAGACTCGTTTTTCTACTGATAAAACAATCAGAAAATGGTCAGTATTCAAAAATAAATTCTGTGGAAAGACTCGTTTTCAATTTATGGTTTTTAAGGATTGATTTTTCTCCCCACTGGCTATGCCACTAGGAAATGCTAAAGTTTCCCATCCCTGCATTCAGCCCTTCCAGCAAGGGCTCTGGGTAATCTTAGATATGGAAGACCTTTAGACTCCACCCAGTGGGAAGGCTCCTGTGAGACAGCTGGCACTGATCACCTGCATCTGTTACCACGGCCACATGGGCCGCAGGGACACCTGCCTGGCACACGGCCCACAGGGGACCTCCCTGATGTTCTCTCCCACCAGGTTCCTGAAGCTTGCTCCATGATTAGTGCTGCTCCTAGCTCCTGGTCTCTCCTGTTCCCACCGCTTCTCTCGTTTCAGCTCTCCGCTAGACTCAGCTTCTCTATTTCGTTTCATCCTCAGGCTGCAGTGATTTCATAATAGAACCTTGCACCCTGGTAAGAGTGTATCTGTAGAACAAATTTCTTGAACTGGACTTGTGGGGACTGTTCAATACTTTTTTAATGTGTAAAGAGGAAGCAAAGGTGATGCACTAAGAAAACCCTGTGTTTCCCCATCACGAGTGAAACAGCACAGGTTTCTATATTACTCTGAAGTTTTGTTAAGAGCATTTGTGGTCATGGGAGGGGTGAGAAGCAGAGGAAAGTTCAAACAGGAAGGAAAATAGAGAAAAAAGGTGAGCGGGAACTGGAAGGTTTTCAGGCAAACAAGGAGAACAGTTGGTAGGGAGGAGAAGATTTAAACTATGCCCAAGCACAGTGACGTTCACTTCCAAAATTAAAACTGTCTGTTGATTGTGGCTGAAAACCCACAACTCTTTTTTTAATCTTCTTTTCACCATCATAGTCTTCTTAGGCTGGCGTAATTACCTTTTGGAGTTTCAACAGCATTTGGCAAAACTACAGCACCTCAATTTCAAAAATGTCTGATTTCCAGAAAGGAATCTAAAGTTTCTTATTTTTTAATAAATGCAGGTGGTTAGCTGTGAACAATTTTTACCTGAAGAGTGGCATAATTAACCCAAGCATGCTATATTCCCATTGTTAGATGTTCTATTGCTGATTTATTTAGAAATCAGGCTTCATTTAATAATAAACTAGCATTTGAAATTATCTGTTCATCATCCTAGCATCATGGCAAATGCACCCAAGGTGCCCTTTCACAGAATAGCTGTCTGTTGTTCTTGCCAGATTTCACCCTGCCGCAGGTGACAGACGGACCACATGAGGATGAACATCGGAGAAAAGAAAAAGGAAAACAGTCAAAGCAGATATACTGTGCCTTTTTAAAAATAATTTATCTTTTGATGTCTTGTTCACATAAGGAGGCAACAATTTATGACTATTTTATGATAAATGTGGTAAAGTTGAGTCAAGTAGCAGGCTCCTTGATCTCAATGATAATGGAGAGCGGGGGATTGGCTCATTGTGGCTGCAGAGGACCAGGTGGTCCTTAGAGTGTGGACTCAGAAGTTTAACGTTATCAGCTCAGTTGGGGAGAACCCGCCTTGGCAGAGAGAGGAAATGTAACCAAATTCTGAACAGACTGCTTTATAAACCGATTGCCAACTGGTTAACTTACAGTGAGAAACATACTTTTGAATGAAAACAGTTTTCTCCAGAATGAAGGCTTTAAAAAAAACAATGTTTACCAAAATGCAACTATATAAGATTGGACTCTAAGCAAAGTGGGTTAACATGATAAAAACAATAGCACCTGCTCACAGAGTCTCTGTTACAGCTACTCAGCTCTGCCTTTGCAGTATGAAATAGCCATGGAAAAGGCAAGAAATGGGCAAGGCCATTTTCCACTAAAACTTCATATTCTAAACAGGAAGCAGGCAGGTTTCAGCTCGGGTCTGCACTTCAAGTCATGCATGATCATGTATGAGATTCATCAAAACTCCCTGAGGTTAATATTATGCATTTCATGGGTGAAAAAACTGAGACTTGGAGAAATTAATCAACTTATTACCTGAAGTGACACGGGTAATAATGCTAATGAATTGTTCAAATCAGAACTTCCTATTCCAAGTTGGATTCTGCAACATTAAAGCTGGCTAGTCTAGGGGTAATTTCATGGAGGCAATAGTATAGTCTTAATTCAAAAGATTTTTCTTCTATCTCCAGGTTATTTCATCAGTTTAAATTATTTTCCCAAGAGAAACACCCAACATTTTAATTCTCAAACTATTATTTTTCTATGAATATTTGGGTATTTACTCTCTGTGGTTCAGTTGCACAAAGAAAATAGCTTCTTAAATTCTTTAAATCTGCATTTATTTTTTTTTTCACAACTTTGAATCACAGATAGAAAGACTTTTTTTCCTAATTGGCTGCCTAAAATATTTTTGCCTCTTCTGGTTTCAACAAGCCTTACCTAGTCTTTTCAAAGTTAAACTCCCTATTAGGGATTTTTAAATTTTTCCTCTTTCACAAAATTTACTCTTTTAAGGTAAACGTCCATCTTTTGGTGTTGGAGAAGACTCTTGAGAGTCCCTTGGACTGCAAGGAGGTCCAACCAGTCCATCCTAAAGGAGATCAGTCCTGAATATTCATTGGAAGGACTGATGTTGAAGCTGAAACTCCAAAACTTTGGCCACCTAATACAAAGAGTTGACTCACTGGAAAAGACCCTGATGCTGGGAAAGATTGAGGGCAAGAGGAGAAGGGGATGACAGAGGATCAGATGGCTGGATGGCATCACCAACTCAATGGACAAGGGTTTGAGTAAACTCTGGGAGCTGGTGATGGACCGGGAGGCCTGGCGTGCTGCGATTCATGGGGTTGCAAAGAGTCGGACACGACTGAGCGACTGACCTGAACTGACTGAACTGAACTGTCCATCTTTCAGATTTAATCCCTTACTCCTCTCAGGTTCATGTGTGTATGAGAGGGGTCCGACCTTGTCCTCATAGAAGTGAGTGAAAGACACATGAAAGGATGGTAGAGAGATTCATTCCTCAGACCCATGAGGTATCACCTAAATCTCTAGAGTCTCTTTTACAGAATGCTCGGAGTAGTCTTCTCCCCGATCGGGACTGCTGATGGGCAACTGGCTGCATTACGCTTTCGGGGTGACATGCTGGCACCCCTGGTGGAAACCATAGCACCAACATTTTCACCCAGTCTGAGAGTTCTTACCTACTCTTGACGCCAGGTCTCTGCTACCCACCAGCAATTTCAACATCTCTTCATCATTTCATTGAAGAAATTCCAGGATCCTAGAACACCATGCAGACTCAACACAGCGGCCTTATGAGAAGGCTGGGCATAATTACCCCGTGCCATGTTGAAATAATCTGAAGTCTAAAGACTCACACACTCACGCAGTCTTGCCGGAGAAGCATGATCAGCCTGAGTGGGCTCAGCCTCCACAAACCCATGGGAATATATCAAGTCAACTCCTTTTTTTTTTTTTTATATTCAGGCAGATAATAAGAGGCCTTACTCCTGAGCTACTCACCCTCCTCTCTGTTCTCTCTCCCACCTTCCTCCACCAGGACAAGCAACATTTTTCTTCTCTGTCTCTCTCTTCCTCTCTCTCTGTCCCCAGTTGATAAAAACCACCTAAAAATGGAACTCTGCAATCAGGTTTTACATTCTGCATCATGAAAAGATAAAAGAATCTAGAAAATCCTGTTTTACCAAAGCCAGGCTTTCAAGTCTGTTGTCTTCTATAAGCTTCTATCTGTGCAGTGTCAGAAGCTAAATATTAATTCACTCTCTTTGATTTCCCCTTCAGGCATTCTTAATCCCTCCCTGAAGTTAATATATCTCTAAAATTGGCTATGAAATTAAATGCAGGTGTAACAAACACATTTTAAAAATATGAGTTCTACTATACACCATTACAGTATTTCCCCCACTATACTGAAATATTTTCATATTCCTAAAATAGTTTTCATTGTTCATATTTTGAATTGTGTGATTCCTGATGACCCAAAGAAATAAATCTGTATTAATTTCCAAATGGAAAGGTATACTCCAAAAAGAATACAAAATTTGAAAATTTATTGATTCTTTTAACAGCAATAATAGAGAACCAACTGCAAAGTTTCACTTCTTCAATAGGTTGTATTTGGATTCTAGTCCTCACTCCATAGACTCTTGAAAATAAGAAGGACTCTTGCAGATTAGAGGTAGGGTGTATCTAGAAACCATTATGTCAGACAGCCCAGGCAGCTGTATAATAAGAACTTCACTTGCGACACTTACATTCCCACACCCTGGAATTCAAGCCAATGAGTTAACACTTGACAATTCTATAAAATCTAAAAAGTCAAAATTTCAAGTCTCTGAGTGACAAGAGGTCAACTTTCATGTGGTAATAACCTCCTTAACTTTCTAGAGTCAAGACTAAAATAATTTCCTCTTATTCATGGCATCATAACAGCCATCTTCTGTGATCCACTCTATCATTTAACTATTTTATAGGTGGAAAGTTTACTCTGTAACTTTAATTTTTCAAATCTCTTTTCTGGAAGCATGTTAATTTAACCCATTTAAGCATGTTAATTTAATTTTCTTTATTAAATGAATAAATCAAGCATAATCCAATGATGAGCCACACACATGTTTTATGATATATCCATGTGCTATAAAGAACTGGCATTACAATAGTTCCATAAGTTTTAGAAGAGTTCACTGCCATTATCTCAAATCATTCATCTTCTTACATTGCTTCCACAATTTTTTGGTTCACCACATAAAGGATTATTATAGTTTTTTTATTCTGCTTTTATCTTTCTCTTTACAAGTCCAATCCCAAATGTAAGGGACAGAATCATTACCTTATAGGGTAAGAATTTTATAATTTTACTGTGAAGTTTTCTTTGGGGAATTCTGTGACTGTTATATTCAGATCTGTGATGTGAGTCATGCGGTAATGAGGGGTTTGCCCTAGTTATAATCCTAATTAAAGTTTTCTCCATAGCTCCTTTTTTCTGACCCTTTAATCATTTTTGTGATATTTGAGCCTTTCCAACATTCTTATTCATTACATAAACTCAATGGTCTCTAATGGTTTGATTATTGCTTTACATTTTGCCCAAATGTGCTGACTAATCACTGATTTCATTTTTGCTTTATTACTCTTTTCCTGCTTGCTTTTGATATGTATTTGTTGGACTGTCTATCAATCACTATACCAAACTTTATTATGAACTCTCACCTCATATCACATGTTTACTCCTGAATTTACACCTTACACTGTATCTTGAAAATATAACCAAC
Organism: Cervus canadensis; assembly: GCF_019320065.1. Classification (NCBI taxonomy): domain Eukaryota; kingdom Metazoa; phylum Chordata; class Mammalia; order Artiodactyla; family Cervidae; genus Cervus; species Cervus canadensis. The sequence goes on from NC_057412.1 coordinate 46,901,316, forward strand.
TATTTTAAGTTCTAGACACAAAAGATAAGACATCAACATTACATGTAAGCTACCAATGATTAAGCTATTTCTGACTTAATTCAAATTGTGGTATTTGGAGAATTTATGTTGCAACACAGTTGTTGAACCTTTGGATGCAGCATGGCATATCAAATACACTGTTTTTAAGACAGTTTATTGTCTCCTGATCATAAGATAAAAGAAATTTATTGTGAGTGAATATATGTATACATATAACTGATTCACTGTGCTTTACAGCAGAAGCTAATGTTGTAAAACAATTATACTCAAATAAATAAATACATATATATACATATATGTGTGTATATATGTATGTATATATATAGAGAGAGAGAGAGTTAGCAGGTGTTACTTTCTATTGAGTAGCTAAACTGCCTTATTAAAGGGCCAAGAAGAACAGTAATTTCATGGGAACAAATCAAGTTGCACAGAAAAAAATTCCACTTTCTGAGGAATCCTAAACACCTCTAGACCCTGCTGTTCTTAACGAGATACTGAAACACCTGACTCATCTCTCACTCTTCCACATTCCTTTCCAGAGACAAGGACTTACAAAGTGAGATAGTACCTCTCTTCTCCCCCATTATTTCCTTAGAGTTCTTTTGCACTTCCCACAGTAGAGCATCCTTTCTGCCTTGTTAATCATTTCAGGCTATTCAAGCAGACAAGCCTCTGGTTTTCTCAGTGAACAATGGACAAGCATTAACTGGAATTGCGTGGATATTTGTATTCATTGTTTTTTCTATGAAAACAGAAATAGAGTCAGTCTCTTCCACCACTGAACTGCCAATGCCTAGCACAGGGTCTGGCTGTGTGACATCTGCATACAAATTTGTTACATGCTTCACAGCGTGATGTTATTCACACACAAAAAATTAATTCTTTTGATTCATGTATATGCGTATATGCACTACATATCTCTTTTAATAATACAAGATGTTTTTATTCTTAACACTCTCAACATTCTCATTTATAAAATCTCTACCTTTCTTTACGTTGGTGACATGATTTTATGAACAGACGAGGAAAGCTGTTCTGCTTTTTCACATCTGCTCGTTGATTCAAACTCACTCGTTTCAGATTTCTCGTCAACAAAATGGCGAACAAATAAGAAACAACCTCTTCCTCATAGTATAGTTATGAGGATTAAACGCAGCAACGTATACAAAGCATTGCTTCAGAGCAGATTTATTTAAAAAATGCCTACAGGGCATTCCTAATGCTCAATAAACGTCAGTTGCCTTTTTTCTCCTTGTTTTATTCCAGTTACCAAAACAAATGCCATCTTTTCTACAACTACCTCATTAGGGTAAAATGAGATTCTCTATTTCAGCTTTCTTCTCCTCCTAAGAAAGTAACCAGAGTCACCAGTTGTGCTAAACACAAATAGCAGTTGTACAGGTGATGGAGAGTTGAAATCAACTCAATAAATCATGAAAGAATACATAGCTTAACAAAAAAGAGTTTAATTAGAAACTGTAGTACCTCCATCTGCTTCAGTATCTTTTATTGAGTCCTGATTATTACTGCCTGAGGCAGATAAGCTTTAGACTAATCTGAATGAAGTGAGGTGTGACATTAATTGTTACGTTTGAACTCTTACCAGATTAGAAATTGTGCAGCTATACAGAGGCCATATAGCAGCTTTCAGGTCCTCTTTTTAAACCCTCTATTTTCAAGAGACTATTCCATCTAGGATGTTAGTGTTCTGTTAAAAATAAATCTTGCACAGAATAAAATGTTCCCTGAGACTTTGTTTCATGTGAGAGAAAGGAATACAGCTCTACTAGACTAGTGCATAGCCAGATGAAGCCCATGTTTATCTTTGCCAATGTAGACTACAGACATGAAAAGACTGTCTTTTGCCATAAAAAAAAAAAAAAAAAAAAACCTCTCCGGAAGAACCAACAAGGACAGAAGTAAATTCAGAGAAAGCAAAAAAAAATTAACTGACATTTAGTAAGTACCAGTCACAAAAACCTCTATTGGTAGGAATTATTATTCATATTTAGTAGATAAATAGCCTTGTGTAGGTTAAGTGGAACTCACACAGCTAGCAAATGGATGAGCAGAGATTTCAGCTCAGCTGGGTTGGGATATTTTCCCTTTCAAACATGGTTCATTCTACAACTCCTTGTTTTATGAGCAAAAAACTCAGAGGACTATTGCTAGTATCAAATTGAAATTACAGATGAAAAGTGCTTTGAGGGCTGAAAGATGGAGACATGTAGTAGACATATAGACATACCCTGATTCAGTTTCTCCATCATTAAAATGGAATGTTATGAAAATAAAATTGGGAAAGTCTTAAAGGATGCTTTAGAAAGTCAAAGTATTATAATGCATCTTATTTCTATTCATGCTTACTTATAATAAAGAGGCAGAGAGCAACATGATGAGACCCTCCTTCCTTCCCTCTTACCTCCTTATTGCTCTCCCCTCTCTCCTTCTATCACAAATTCTCATGTATATATACTTAAAGACAATGAAGTCCTTAAAACAAATTTTCAGAAAATAACAAAAGAAGGTAAAGAGAAGGACACTTAAAGTCTTCAAGGAGGAAGGAGCCTGTGTTTCATATCTTGGGGTAGTGGTCTCAGAACTCTTTCGGAACTACAGTAATAGCATTACTTAGCATTACTTATACATAAGAGCAGAGGTGATATCTCAAGGTTCTTTGTATTCCCAGCACATTAGGATCCTTGGATTTTTGAAAGACAAAATTGGAATTATAAATTATAATTAAGAGGCCAATAGGTTGAGAGAAACCAGAAAATTAATATCTTCTTTTTTTTTTCAGGAAGAGAATAGTGTCAAACTCCAACGTGAAGTCAAATAAGGTATATAGGGGAAAGTGCCTAATACATTAAGCAACAAGGAGAACATTGGTAACCTCCAAAGCAGTAAATCTGTTCAGTCTTCTAATAAGCCCATATTTCACTTATTGAAACAATGTGTTTAAATCATCTCATAGCTGAATTATGTGGAAAACCAAGACGCCATATTGAATGCATTTATCCATTCAGCAAACACAACTGAGCACTCACTAGGCAGTAGGGATAAAATACAGATAAATATCATGGACTTTCAGGTACCATTCATCTAATTTATCATTTTTCTTTTTAAACTTTTACTTACATCAAAATCATTTTGAGGAGCCTTTGGAAAACATAAATTCTTTTGGCTTTTTTTTCCCCATGAGTCAATGAGTTTGAATCATCTATTATAAGACCAAGGTATCTATATTTTTATAGCCTTCAAAAAATTCTAATACACATGCAGGTGTGCTAAGCTGCTTCAGTCATGTCCAACTCTTTGCGATCCTGTGGACTGCAGTCCTCCAGGCTGATCTGTCCATGGAATTTTCCAGGCAAGAATACTGGAGTGGGTTACCATTTCCTATTCCAGGGGATCTTCCCAACCCAGGGTTGAAACCCATGTCACTTATGTCTCCTGCATTGGCAGGTGGATTCTTTACCACTAACACTAACCTGGTGTTTTAAACCAGTAATACATCATCCCTCTAATAGTGACAGTTCAGTTCAGTCACTCTGTCGTGTCCAACTTTTTGCGACCCCATGGACTGCAGCATACTGGGCCTCCCTGTCCATCACCAACTCCCAGAGCCTACTCAGACTCATGTCCATTGAGTTGGTGATGCCATCCAACCATCTGACCCTCTGTCGTCCCCTTCTCCTCACAGCTTCAACCCTTCCCAGCATCAGGGTCTTTTCCAATGAGTCAGCTCTTCGCATGAGGTGGCCAAAGTATTGGAGTTTCAGCTTCAAATCAGTCCTTCCAACGAACACCCAGGACTTATTTCCTTTAAGATGGACTGATTGGATGTCCTTGCAGTCCAAGGGACTCTCAAGAGTCTTCTCCAACACCACAGTTCTAAAGCATCAGTTCTTCGGCGCTCAGCTTTCTTTACAGTCCAACTCTCACATTCATACATGACCACTGGAAAAACCATAGCCTTGACTAGATGGACCTTTGTTGACAAAGTAATGTCTCTGCTTTTTAACATGCTATCTAGGTTGGTCATAATTTTCCTTCCAAGGAGTAAGCGTTTTTTTAATTCCACGGTTGCAATCACCATCTGCGGTGATTTTGGAGCCCAGAAAAATAAAGTCCATCACTGTTTCCACTATTTCCCCATCTATTTGCCATGCAGTGATGGGACTGGATGCCATGATCTTAGTTTTCTGAATGTTGAACTTTAAGCCAACTTTTTCACTCTCCTCTTTCACTTTGATCAAGAGACTCTTTAGTTCTTCTTCACTTTCTGCAATAAGGGTGGTGTCATCTCCATATCTGAGATTACTGGTATTTCTCCCAGCAATCTTGATTCCAGCTTGTGCTTCCTCCAACCCAGTGTTTCTCATGACGTACTCTGCATATAAGTTAAATAAGCAGGGTGACAATATACAGCCTTAACGTATTCCTTTTCCTATTTGGGACCAGTCTGTTGTTCCATGTCCAGTTCTAACTGTTGCTTCCTGACCTGCATACAGATTTCTCAAGAGGTAGGTCAGATAGTCTGGTATTCCCATCTCTTTCAGAATTTTCCACAGTTTGTTGTGGTACTAACAGTCATAAGCTAAACATAAATCTATGGTTTCTGTTCCTATCTCAGCAAGATGGAGAAATAAAATGGCCTAAAAAGTCACAAGTTGAAACATCAGATAGATCATCATACATAGCTGACCTTTCAAGAAAGGAAAAGAGACGTCTACTTCTGGATAGAACATACAGGATGAAAAAGACTTTGGTCTTAATGTGTTGTGGATGTAATACATCCAGAAAAAAATAAATAAAAGTCATATCTTCAATGTGACAAACAAGTCTTGATAAACTGATAGCCTCCATATCTAGAGGCAGGTATACAGTCTAGGTGCAGCTGAAGCCTAGGTGGCACAGTGGTAAAGAATTAGGCTGGCAACGCAGAAAAGGCAAGAGACACAGTTTCAGTCCCTCGGCTGGGAAGATCCCCTGCATGATGAAATGACAATCCACTCCAATATTCTTGCCTGGAAAAGTCCATGGACAGAGAAGCCTGGTGGGCTATAGTCCAGGGGATCACAAAGAGTCACAAATGACTAAGCACATATGCACAGCTAAGGAGAGAGATGCTAAAGATGAAGCAATGATATGGAACGGGAGAGGTCAGATAAGCCCTGGATGATAGTATCAAATGAACTGGAGTATAGAAAAGTCCTAAGTATGAGAACAAATCGCTGAGCCTGACAATTCTCTCCACCAAATTCTTTCCTCAAAATTTTGCAAATAAAGTTTCAGTGGAGAAAGGACTAGAAACGTAATCCATGCATTCTCATGATTACTGGACTGCTGAGTCCTACCAGTATAGAATCCAAAGATTAACCAACATATGTGGAGCTGCAGCCAACTCACTCCCAGCTCAAATATTTATGAGATTTAAACAGAATGAACCCAATCTAATAAAAGCTGTGACCTAATCTCAACTCAACACAGGGAAAGAATTCACCTCTCTAGACTACAGAATAGATGATATGATACTTCAGTCTTACCTTTTTATGCACAAAATCTGGAACAAAATTCTTAAAAAGGCAGGAAATTCAAGTAACAAAGAACTGACTTTATAAACAGAAAATAAATAGGATGGTGATAGATATACCAAAATCATACTGATGTATATGTTAAATGTCAATAGACAAAATATTCCAACTAATAGTCACACATTGTCACATTGGATTAAAAAGTCAAGAAGCAACTGAATTTTGTTTCCAAGAGACATGTTTTTAATTTAAAGATATAAATAAAGTAAAAGGAAAAGATACAACAATCATTTAAGAAAAGAGAAGTAGCCATATCAATATATTAATACAAAATAGACTTTAAAACAAGTGTTACCAGAGAAAAATAGGTCATTTTGTAGTGATAAAAGTCATTTTATCAGGAAAAAATAATCTTAATGCTATATACACCTAATAACACAACATCAAAATACATCAAGCTATCAACGGCTAGCATAGGGACATAATCTTGCCAATGGACAGAGCAAGGGTTCCAATGAACTACAAGTTAGAGCTGCTGCTAGGCATTCTGGAATTGCATCCAGGGACCAGAAAGCGAGGAGTTACTACCATATTGTCCTGGGTAGTTAACCATGATCAACAGGAGGACTAGAGATGCTTTTGCACAATGGAGAGAGGGAGGAATACATGTAGAATCCAAGTGAGCCACTGGGATGCCAACTAGTACCTTTTGTCCATCGCAGCAATAAATGAATATAAGCAGCAACACTGGCCTGGAAATAATTACCGGAGTTTCAGAGCCCTCTGAAAGGAGATCCGGGCCACACGCCCAGGTGAGCCACCAAGAGCCAACAAGGTAACAGCAAAGCATCAGGGGAATTCGGAATGCAGAGAGGAAACAGTTTTCGCCCCAATATCAACTGCAACTACTAGGCTGTATCTTATCTCGCTAGGGCTTCTCTGGTGGCTCAGACAGCAAAGCGCCTACCTGCAACATGGCAGACCTGGGTTCGGTCCCTGGGTCGGGAAGATCCCCTGGAGAAGGAAACAGCAACCCACTCCAGTACTCTTGCCTGGAAAATCCCCCGGATGGAGGAACCTGGTAGGCTACAGTCCATGGGGTCACAAAGAGTCGGACATGACTGAGCGACTTCACTTTATCTCACTAACCTGCTTAATGTCCTCTCAGGAAGATAAGCCCATGGGAATCATGGAGTAGCTAATCCCTAATCTTGTATGGAGAAGCAGATCTGTGTGATGTAAGGGACAGACTATGACAGTCATAAAAAAATGTACCACTCAAACCTCCAACTGAAGGGACTCCAATTGACTGCTACCCTCAGCTGCTATGCTTTGAATTTACATCACTGCATCCTAGCCAAGGGCATGCTGCAACTGAGCTGCTCCCAGCCAATGACTTAGCACAGAACGGATGCTAAAGCAAACCCATTCCAGTGATCTAGGACACCTAGGACAGACTATTTTGGCACAAAGACTCTACATTGGCCTTGCCAAAACATTCACAAAACTGCACTGCAATCTAAGGCTTCCTTCCTTCCTTCCTTTTCTCCTTCACAGGGTTAGATGTATCACAATAAGATATTCATCCAGCCTCTTCCAGCTACCTTCTCATTTTTTATCACAAGGGGAAATTTTCCAATAAATCTCATGAATGACCAGTGCCATCTTGTCATCTGTTCTTCAGATGATTTATATCAATGCTGAATCTTTAAAATAACATTTATATAAAATTTTGTTCAATTAAATTCAATGGTAAGTTTGATCATTTTTATACCAATAGTAACTAGGTCTTCTAGTGTCAGCTAGACCATAATTTTCAAGATCTTTAGGTATCATAATAACATACTAATATTATCTTGAAGCTACCCATTTATAATCCAATATTAATTATTGGGTACCTAGATGATTTCTATAAAGGACTGATTACTTTCCACTTATCACTAAGGATAATTATTTATTTATATGCATTTGCCTATTATTATATGCCATATAGTAGCTTTATCTTTTGGAGTACTTCATAAATAGGTTTATTTTTACACTCGAAGGTTTAAAGGAATATAAAGTTTTTTTCCTTTATTCATATACTTTGGTACTGTTAAAAATTCTTCTATGTTACATAGAGTTCTCAATTATCTACCATTCAGTTTTCCCTGAGAAATAGAAAGTGAAAGTTACTCAGTCATGTCCAACTCTTTGTGACCCCATGGACTATACAGTCCATGGAATTCTCCAGGCCAGAATACTAGAGTGGGTAGCCGTTTCCTTCTCCAACGGATCTTCCCAAACCCAGGGATCAAACCCAGGTCTCCCACATTTCTGGTGGATTCTTTACCAACTGAGCTACAAGGGATGCCCATTCATTTGATTTTCCCTGAGAAACAGAAGTTAGCATCAAAAATGTTAAATATGTAAAATAAAATCTTTAATGTAACAAAAAGATCATACAGCTTAATATCAAAACAAACAAGCAAATAACCCAATCAAAAAAAAATGGACAGATGATCTAAATAGACATTTCTCCAAAGAGGACAAACAGATGACCTGAAAGCACATGAAAAGATGCTTAGTATTGCAAGTTATTAGAGAAATACACATCAAAACTACAGTGAGATATCATCTCACAATAGTCAGAATGACCATCATCAAAAAGTCTACAGTTAACAAATGCTGGAAAGGGGATAGAAAAAAAGGAAACCCTCCTATACTATATGTGGGAAGGCAAACTGGTCAGTCGCTATGGAGAACAGTATGGAGTTTCCTTAAAAAAAAAAACTAAAAATAGACTTAGTGTACGACCCTGCAGTCCTGCTCTTGGGCATGTGCTAAGTCGCTTCAGCTGTGTCCAACTCTTTGTGACCCCGTGGACTGTAGCCTGCCACGTTCCTCTGTCCCTGGGATTCTTCAGGCAACAATACTGGAGGGGGTCGCCAAGCCCTCCTCCAGGGGATCTTCCCAACCCAGGAATCAAACCTGTGTCTCTTATGTCTCCTGCACTGGCGGGCAGGTTATTCACCACTAACGCCACCTGAGAAGCCCACTCTTGGGTATATATCCAGAGAAAACTCTAATTTAAAAAGAAATTTTTAAAAAGAAGTAAGCCAGAAAGATATACTAACATATATCTATGTATCTATATATATATATAGATAGATAGATATAGATAGATATAGATATAGATATAACTAACATATACTAACTAAAGATATACAGTATACTAACGCATATATATGGAATTTAAAAAGATGGTAATGATAACCCAATATGCAAAACAGAAGAAGAGACACAGATGTACAGAACAGACTTTTGGACTCTGTGGGAGAAGGCGAGGGTGGGATGTTCAGAGAGAACAGCATTGAAACAAGTATACTATCAAGGGTGAAACAGATCACCAGCCCAGGCTGGATGCATGAGACAAGTGCTCAGGGCTGGTGCACTGGGAAGACCCAGAGGGATGGGGTGGGGAGGGAGGTGGGAGGGGGGATCGGGATAGGGAACACATGTAAATCCATGGCTGATTCATGTCAATGTGTGACAAAAACCACTACAATATTGTAAAGTAATTAGCCTCCAACTAATAAAAATAAATGAAAAAAAAATTAAAAAATAAAAAGATACTTGCACCTCCATGTTCACAGCAGTACTGTTTACAATAGCCAAGACATGAAAGCAACCTGAATGTCCATCAACAGATGCATGGATAAAAAAACATGTAGAATATATATATATGTGATGGAATATTACTCAACCATGAAAAAGAATGAGATAATGCCATTTGCAGCAATATGAATGGACCCAAAGATTACCATATTAAGTGAAGTAAGAGCAAATAAAAAAGGATGTAAAAAATCCCAATCCAAAAACATAATCAATATTTTAGGCTAAAGTCAACCTTTAGACTTAGTTGATCTATACTGTATGGCTCAAAATTTGCAAAGAAAATGCAATAAAACATATATAATTGATTAACAATGATAGCTCAGTTGGTAAATACCCCAGTTAGATTCCTGGGGTGGGAAGAGCCCCTGGAGAAGGGAAAGGCTACCCGCTCCAGTATCCTGGCCTGGAGAATTCTGGGCTTCCCTTGTGGCTCAGCTGGTAAAGAATCCACCTGCAGTGCAGGAGACCTGGGTTCGATCCCTGGGTTGGGAAGATCCCCTGGAGAAGGAAGAATTCCACAGGGTCGCAAAGAGTTGGACATAACTGAGTGACTTTCACTTTTATTGATGCATCTTAATAAGGAATTAAACCAGATATAACGAGACTAGACATTTTTGTGATCCAGAGTAAGCTTTAGAGATTATCTACAGTCACAGGTGACTAGAGGGAGGAATACTGTCAGGAGAAAAAAAAACCCCAAGACTTGGAGATAAATAAAAGTGTGTACCTAGTATCCTTTCAGTGGAGTGCTAGGCATTGCCTAGTGAACCCTCTAATTATCTGATTCTATAGGAGCATGCACCTTTCATTAACTTTCTATTGACTAGGCAATTTTATAACTTTATAGTGGTAATGATTAAGTTGCAGAAAACTGATAGCGAGGCAAAGGATTCCTAGCAATAAAATAATCCCTATTCATAACAATATAAGTCAATTTTCTTTAGTAGAGATTATAAATCTTTATAATTCAAATTCTCATATGAACCACTTAAAAATTCTCACTGGTTACTTCATTCATATGTTGAATAATAATTCTTGACATATGTTTATTTTAAAATAAATAGGCAATACTAAGGTGAAGAAATATTTGTAACATAGCTAATAAGGAACTCACACAGAGAATATATAAAGCACTCCTAAAAATCAATAAGGAAAACACGAACCAAATGGAAAATAAAGAGGCAATTAACTTGAAAAGATTTTTCACAAAAGAAGATATACACCCACATGCACATCTATTCATTTCTCTTCTGCCCACCCTCATGAGGTCTGACAGAAAACAACAAAGTTCTGTAAAGCAATTATCCTTCAATAAAAAAAATTTAAAAAGAAAGTAGTAAATCACCAACTATTATTCTATATTTATTATAACATGCAGGTTTTTCAATGATTATCTCCCTCTTGAAAGAACTGTGAGTACCTCACTTATCCTTTCCACCAGAAGCTAAATGCTTCCTTCTCATCATGTTTACCTCTTCTTTAATAAGCTTAATTCAGATTTAGTCTTTTTATTTATAACCAAAGTAGCAAATATAATCAGTGACATGTATCTGAATTACCTGGAGAAGGTTTTATAAAATATATTAATACTGAAATCTATACCCACAGTCCTGGATATACTTATGTAATAGGCCGGAGATGAGTCTCTAGCAGGAATGAATATTCTCTAAAAGCTTCTCTCTACCAAAGTTACTCTGATACACAGCCTGTGACCATCAAATGAGATCTATTTGCATTTTCCAGGACACCATGAAGCAAGATATCATTTATAACAACATTCTGAAGCTACTCTGAAAAGTAACTTTCTGCATTAAACTCTGAATAAAAAACTGTTAACCTTAAATTAAGGTGGTATCTTTCAAAATTCTTTTTTGAAAAAATTTTGAAGCAATATATGCTAATTATAGAATATTGAAAAAATACAGTTGTTATTTCTTTATTATTTTTACTTTTTACTCTAATATATATATGTGCATGTGTGTACACACTTTTTGCTTAAATAATTAGATTATGCTTTAGAAATTGGTTTATTCTTCACTTTTTTCATGTTGTGGGCATTCTCCAATGTCTTTATAAAAATCTACCAACACTTGAATTTTTGTTTTATAATTCACTATAAAGACATACTATGATTTATCTACCCAGTCTACATTGTTGAACATTTAATAGTTTTGATTTTTTCCTGAGATAATGATGTGAGATCCTTCAGTGTAAGTCTTTGTACATTTTATTATTTCTTCAAAAAAATTAAAATAAAATAAAATTGTAAAACATTATACAAAAAAAGCATATAAATAAATACTCTAAATTTAAAAAAAAAGAGAGTCTCAGGAATGGAATTAGTGAAGGTGAACATTTTTAAAGCTCTTCATTCCAGATTTGTTGTATTAAGGTTCTATTATTTATACATATCTTTGTTTCCTTATGGAGGTTCACATTACCTTAGAATTTCTACACTCTTTTATAGATCGTTATGAAATATGTGGTCTTAGAACATCTTCATCTTTATACACTAGAATGGGGATCCAGGGAAGTGAGACACCTGAACTTGCTTCACTTCATTACAATTTACTTGCTCTGTGGTCTACAGCAATTCACTGGACAATTTTGTTGAAAAACTGCCTCAAGGTTCTACAGAGTAAGGGAGAATGAGAAAGTTATACCCACATTCTCTTGAAGATTAGAGTGTGTGCTCTGAAATTCAAGCAGACAAAATGAAATAAAAAATGAAGAGTTGAATTTAACACACAGGAGCAAACAAGTGACAAAATCACCTTAGGGATGAAACTGCAAAGAATTACATTTAATATATCTGCAGAAATTTCCAGAAATTGAGCCACCTTGTTTCCCTTCATAAGCAAGCATTTCTTTTCTGTTTAAACACACCCAATTTTTCACTTAACAAAGCAAATTCATGTTAGAAAGTTAATTCCACAATTATTTTTTCTCTAACTTTTATTTAAGGCTGCAGATTATTTCTTTTTTCCTAATTCTTTCTCTAATGTTCATTTAAAGTTAATAAAGGAAACAATTTAATAAAGCACTAACAATAAAAAGCCACCTGAAGTGAGCTAATCTGCAGCAAGCAGAGAGGAGCCTATTTGAAATGGAACATCTTTTGTAGTTTTAAATTTTATATATTCTTTTGGTCATTTACAGAACCTATGCATTCTGAAAACCTTTCTGAACATTTTATATACGTCCAGCTCTACGTCAGACAAACATGTAGAAAACTGTAAGACAAATGTTCTCTCTTCAAAGGGTTCATAGCACTGTGAGAGAGATAAACATATATAAAAATAATTACAGTGCCATGGATAAGGGCTACCAGACTCGAGGAAACATTTAGACTGGAATAAATAACAAATTGAGCCTACAGGCAGCCTATGGTATGGAAAAACTTGTCAGAGGAAGTTACTTTTAAATATATGATAAAAGAATAAGCCTTCACAGCAATGAAAAGAAGAAACACACTAAAAGCAAGGATAACACATTTCATTAAAAGAACACAGAATTATGGAACATGGACTACATATACTGTGAATGATCAGAGAAGTCTGGTTACATAAGACTTTTGTATTAAAATACATTCTCTCATTGTTTATCTTCAGGTATCACTTCTCCACTGGAATCCTAAGAGGTTATTTAGTACTAGAAATTATTTAGTACTTTTGTACAGATATTTTTGCATAACTCTCTCTAAACTAAAACTGATTTTTCAAAGAAACTATAACAAAAACATGAAAAAAAAATTACTCAATGATTGTGCTATAACTAGTTAGGCAGTGAATCTCAGGATTTGAGATGGTTGCCACAGAGCTAAGTAACTGAGAAGAACTCAAGAAGCTTATGGTACATAAAAGAGACACTTTCCCCATAGGTCAGACCTACTGCTAGGAGCAGCGTTTCCAGGAGAGCTGAGCAGAGTACAGAAGAGCCTGGAATCCTTCCCGGGTCTCAGTAAATTTCTGATCAGGACTTTGATCTCCTTAGAGTGAGGCATGGTGCAAGTACAAAGTATTTATTATGAACTTTTCATAGAAAACCTCTCTCAGAAAAATTTAAGAGCTGAACATTAAAATCTCAACTTAGCAAAACCGCATTCTTTATTTTATGACTAACAGCCTGCTAAATTTTAAAAATATTAAAATGTTATGAGCAATTAACATCTCTCATACTTATGTGGTATTTCTGTACAAATGCATGTTAAATATTAAGGTGCATAATGGCTGGCAGCGCTCCAGGGCTCTGCAAAACACAGCACATTGGCAGCCACCATTTGCCTGCATCAGCAGAGGCTGCAATTCAGAGACTACCAAATTCTTCTCTCCCTCTCCATGTGCTTCTATTTGGTTCTTTTTCTCCTCCTCCCCACTGACAATCACATTCAATGATTTAATATTTATACTTTATTAAAATACATTTTAAAAACATATAAGTTAAACTGATTTGGGGGTGCTAGAACTGCACACTTCCTTCCCTAATATTTTCTAGAATGATGGATTAGCAAGAAAAAAAATTATCTAGAGAGAAGGGAAATCTAGCCTACCAGATATGGAATTATAGAAAGCACGGTGGAAGGTTAGAAGGAAGGAGCACCTTCGAGTAGGAATCAGTTCCCATTTTCCTAGAGCAGCTTTACTCTCAAATGGCAGTAGCAAGTTATCTGAAATTCCCAGACTGAGGAAAAGATCTGATGCTTAACAGGAATTCATATTGTCCTCTATTGCATGCTTTGGTGCATTTAGTCCTCATAACAATCTTAAATGTGGAAATACTGCACCCGTCTTACATATGATGAAGCTAAATATCAGGGAAATTAGGTAAAATTCGTTGCTAGTAACTGATCGAACTAATCTCTGTAGAACACTAAAACACATTAATGTTTTCCTCATTTGGGTCATTGCTCACATGAATTTGTCCAGCCTTCAGCACCAACCCCACCCTCCTTCTTTCCTCACAGACATATCGAGATGAAATTCACCATGCGTAGATTACTGGTATCTGTCCCATAAAGATTCAGTTTGTAGTTATCTTACTCCCTTCTCCTCATCCAGGTCAAAACAGATCTATCCCAGATAGTCATCAGCAGAGCCCATTAAAAACTCCCAGGAAATAAAAACAGAATCTGAGTCATAAAATAAAGTGTAACCTCTTTAGTGATACTTTCACTTGTTTTTCAAAGGGTGCCGCGAGCAGAGGCCTCCAGCTCAACGCTTCAGACTTCAGACGGGACGTTCTTGAGGAAACCAGACACCACAGGCCCTCAACTGAAGATGGCGGCGGGCCGCGCGGAGAGGCTGCGGAGCCGGAGCCGCACAGGCGCCCTGACTCAGGAGCACTCCGCTGACTGAGGGGATCCCGAGGAAGCCGCCCCGCCCACGGCCTCGTCTGTGGGACACGGACAGTGGGCTGTCGAGCATGTGCGCTAAGTCACTTCATTCCTGTCTGGTTCTTTGCAACCCTATGGACTGTAACCTGCCATGTTCTTCTGTCCGTGGGAGTCTCCAGATAAGAATACCAGAGTGGGTTGCTATTTCAACCCAGGCATCGAACCAGCATCTCTGTCTCCTGCCTTGGCAGACTGGTTCTTTACCACAAGTGCCACATGGAAAACCTGTGCCCTAGAGGAGGGATTTCCAACGTCTGGGATCTAATAATGCCTGATAATCTGAGGTGAAGCTGATGTCACAGTAATAGAAATAAGTGCACAATAAATATAATGCGCTTGAATTATCCCGAAACCATCCCCACTCCCTGGTCTGTGGAAAAATTACCTTTCACAAAACCAGTTCCTGGTGCCAGAAAGGTTGGAGACCGCTGCTCTAGAGCAGGAGCTGGCAAGCATGTTTTCATTCTCTCGTCAAGGACAAAGCCTGCCTTTCCCGCTAAACGGAGCTTGGTCTCCTTTTGGCTCAAACAACACACCAGGCAGAAGGAAGCTTGTTGGAGACTGACTCAGGAGGGTCAGCAGCAATTGGATTTTTTTTTTTCAATTTTATTTATTTATTTTTCATTTATTTTTATTAGTTGGAGGCTAATTACTTTACAATATTGTAGTGGTTTTTGTCACACATTGACATGAATCAGCCATGGATTTACACGTATTCCCCATCCTGATCCCCACTCCCACCTCCCTCTCCACCCGATCCCTCTGGGTCTTCCCAGTGCACCAGACCCGAGCACTTGTCTCATGCATCCAGCCTGGGCTGGTGATCTGTTTCACCCTAGATAATATACATATTTCGATGCTGTTCTCTCGAAACATCCCACCCTCGCCTTCTCCCACAGAGTCCAAAAGTCTGTTGTGTACATCTGAGTCTCTTTTTCTGTTTTGCATATAGGGTTATCATTACCATCTTTCTAAATTCCATATATATGTGTTAGTATACTGTAATGGTCTTTATCTTTCTGGCTTACTTCACTCTGTATAATGGGCTCCAGTTTCATCCATCTCATTAGAACTGATTCAAATGAATTCTTTTTAACGGCTGAGTAGTATTCCATGGTGTATATGTACTAGTCCAAATTCACTTCAAAGGAGCAGACACTTTCACAGTTCAATCAAGAGAAGCATCAGGAATATGTTCAGTGACCTATGTATTTAAGCTCAACTCTTGCCTGTTACTTCTGAAATCTTTGACAGTGAAAGCCGCTCAGTCATGTCTGACTCTTTGCAACCCCATGGACTATACAGTCAATGGAATTCTCCAGATCAGAATACTGGAATGGATAGCCTTTCCCTTCTCCAAGGGATCTTCCCAACCCAGGGATGGAACCCAGGTCTCCTGCGTTGCAGTTGGATTCTTTACCAGCTGAGCCACAAGGGAAGCCCAAGAATTATGGAGTGGGTAGCCTATCCCTTCTCCAGGGGATCTTCCCAACCCAGGAATTGAACTGGGGTCTCCTGCATTGCAGGCAGATTCTTTACCAACTGAGCTATCAGGGAAGCCCTCTGAAATCTTTATCCATTGTTTACTGTCATGAAAAATATATTGTAATAATACAACCCAATCTTCTCCTACAACATGAGCGTGCCAATGAGATCCACCACTTCAAGTGACCTCCATTCTAACCGGATCTTCACAAGTGGTCTAGATGGTAAAGACATCTAGGCAGGTTATATAGCACTTAGTTGTTTTGTTTGTTTTGAAATATATGTTCATGAAGAATGTTGGGTTAAAAACTTAATACTTGTTTTTTATCATATGTAATAATCATACAGTAATTATAATTGTTATACAGTAATAATAGTATTAATAACTGTTACCACTTATTAAGCCCTTATGTGTCAGGAACTGCTCTAAACTGCTCTAAATTATAAGAATAAACTCAATTAATTTTTAACACAACACTATAAAGATAGATGTTATTTTCACCCACATTTGTTCAAATGAAGAAAACGAAGTAAGTTTTATGGATTAATTTGTCTAGGGGAACAAAGTCAGTAATTAACAAAGCTGACTCTTGATCCCCAGGAGACGGGCTCCAAATGCCAAGCTTCTCACCCTGCCCTTTACCACTTGTGATAGGTGGACTCCGGGTGAAGAGCCACAGATCACATTTCAGGCCTTTCCAAACTCAGGCTCCCTCTTCTTTTTTTTTTTTTTTCCATTTATTTTTATTAGTTGGAGGCTAATTACTTTACAATATTGTAGTGGTTTTTGTCACATATTGACATGAATCAGCCATGGATTTACATGTATTCCCATCCTGATCCCCACTCCCACCTCCCTCTCCACCCGATCCCTCTGGGTCTTCCCAGTGCACCAGGCCCGAGCATTTGTCTCATGCATCCAGCCTGGGCTGGTGATCTGTTTCACCATAGATAATATACATGTTTCGATGCTGTTCTCTCGAAACATCACCCTTGCCTTCTCCCACAGGGTCCAAAAGTCTGTTCTGTACATCTGAGTCTCTTTTTCTGTTTTGCATATAGGGTTATCGTTACCATCTTTCTAAATTCCATATATATGCATTAATATACTGTATTGGTCTTTATCTTTTTGGCTTACTTCACTCTGTATAATGGGCTCCAGTTTCATCCATCTCATTAGAACTGATTCAAATGAATTCTTTTTAACAGCTGAGTAATACTCCATGGTGTATATGTACCACAGCTTCCTTATCCATTCGTCAGGCTCCCTCTTCTAAAGTCACTTTCTGAGTACTTTTAAAAGATGGTTTTAGATCTGCCTCATGTGGATACTCAAATCATTAAATATTTGAATGCAAATATTTAAAGGTCCACTATTAGCTTCAGAGTATTAAATGAAGATAGTCACCCCAGAAGAAGCTACAGTATAACCAACTCAGCAAATTTTTCTAAACAGCACAATAGTCTAAGTTCTATGGTTCAAGAAACATTTCCTCTTCAGAATCTTTATGCCTCCACAGTGCCTCAAACTTGGCTTCACTATTATGCTAATCATATTGTGTTAGACTTACTTATTTGTTCCCTTGTTTAACTGACCATATTGACAGAGGGCCAAATTTGAAATCTACCTATTTTCCTACTCCATACACTAATCTGGCAATGTCAGACACAATGTATTAGTTGAGTGAATAGACAAACAATGTCATTACTCTCAGAGGTTTATGTTATCATCTTAAACATAGTAACAGGTGTTCTATTTCAAAATTAAATACTATTAAAATATAACTTAATACATTGATGTTCTCAAGGATTACAACCAAGAGATTTCTGAAACCTTGCTAAAATTCCTATTTGTGTGTGTGTGTGTGTGTGTGTGTGTGTGTGTGTGAAAACAATTCACATTTCAGATTTTCTTTCTTTGTTTTATTTTTCTATGCTGGATCTTTGTTGCTTCATATGGGCTTTCTCTAGTTGCGGCGAGCTAGGGCTACTCTCTCACTGTGGTGCCCAAGCTTCTTACTGCAGTGGTTTCTCTCACTGTGAACCACAGGCTCTAGGGTGCATGGCTTTCAGGAGTTGACGCATGTGGGCCCAGTAGCTGTGGCTCCCGGGCTCCAGAGAGCAGGCTTAGTAGCGTGGCACACAGGTCCAGTTGCCCCATGGCATGTGCAATCTTCCCAGAGCTGAGATCGAAGCCATGACCTCTGCATTGGCAGGTGGATTCTTTACCACTGAGCCACCAGGAAAGTTCCAGATGTTCAATTCAACTGGTTTTTTTGTAACATTTTAAAGGAGAAAAGCAAAAAAATAAATAAATAAATAAATAAAAGAGAAAAGCAAAGTATTTTTACTGGTAGTTTGAATTCTATGAATTTGGAAAATATGTGGGGGGGGAGCATTGAACCTGAAAAAAAATGTATTCTTTAAATTAAGAATTAGGCTAAATGCTAAAGTTTCCTTGAATTTACAAAATATTCTCTTATAACCAACACATATTTGATTATAAGTAATCCTAGTGCATTTTTTAATGATATTTTAATTTTTTTTCTCTCAAAATTAGGTCAATTTTCAGCAATGTCTTTCTGAAAAAAATCCTGCTGAAGTATTGAGGCAGTGAGTGCTGAGTCAGAATGATCTCCCTCTCTGCTTTGGCCAGACTTTGCCATGACCTCTGACAACCCATCAAACATCCAAGACACCAAGATTAAATCAGAAAGAACTGACACACATGTGTATAGCTACCATATTCCAGGAACTATCTTTGTTTTTTAAATGGATACTGTATTCAGAATTGCTGAATAACTTCTCACTTCTGATTTCTGGCATCCAATGTAGAATTAGGCTACTCACAAAAGTGCATTTCAAGGCTGTCTTTAATTCTTCTGATCCTTTAGCTTTGCAGGTAGATCAGTTCAGTTCAGTCGCTCAGTTTTGTCTTTGTGACCCCATGGACTGCAGCACACTGTCCATCACCAACTCCCTGCCTCCTCATGTCCATCATGAGGAGTCCATCGTGTCGGTGATGCCATCTAACCATCCTCTGTCATCCCCTTCTCCTCCCACCTTCAATCTTTCCCAGCATCAGGGTCTTTTCCATTGAGCTGATTCTTCGCATCATGTGGCCAAAGTATTGGAGTTTCAGCTTCAGCATCAGTCCTTCCAATGAATATTCAGGACTGATTTCCTTTAGGATGGACTGGTTGGATCTCCTTGCAGTCCAAGGGACTCTCAAGAGTCTTCTCCAACACCACAGTTCAAAAGCATCAATTGATGGCTGATTTTTCTCCTGCACTCTTGAGAAAAGTTGTATAATAGTTTTAAGGCAATACAAAAACAACTCAAGAAGCAATGGACACAATTTGAAAAGTAATGGACAAAGATTCATGGAAGAATATTTTGCAAACCATCAGCTTTTAAAATTAGGAAATAAATCTAAATAATACATTAATGTCTTGTGTTTGCCTGAAAATAAATTGAGAAACCTCACAAAATATATTGTTGATATATTTTTTGTCTAACCAAAATAAAAGTAGATGATGAAAGATTTCTAGTCTCCTGAATAATCAGGATTCTAAGGACAGATTATTGTATTTTTTAAAATATCTCATCATAGTATATCTGCTTTGGAATAACAATAAATAAAAATGAAGTTAAAAATAAAAGTAATGGACTGAGATTCATCAGAACAGGTAGCTTCTTATCTTGGCCAACTGGTTCCTAACTGTGTGGTCTTCAACTAATCTCTCACTTCTCTGTGTCAAAAATCCCTTCCCCATAAACAGGGTTCTAGGATTCATTCATTTATCCCAGGTGTTTATTGTACACTTACCATTTGCTAGGCATTATATATAAACTTTAGAAATTTAGCCTGTACTTGGCTAACTAATAGAAATAACTTGTTCTTTTAGGAACAGCTAGAAGTTACTTCCAGTTAGATGCTACTTGCAGAGACCCAAAAATCCTGTCGGTTACCCATTCTTTGCAAGGTATCCCCAAGGGAATTATACATACAAGGAGCAACAAATAAGAATCAAAGCATAATTGTTTTAATAAATTAGAAATGATGATAACAACTAAAATTTTTAATCACATAGTATGTGTCAGGGGAGAAGGAAATGGCAACCCACTCCAGTATTCTTGTCTGGAGAACTCCGTGGACAGAGGAGCCTGGTGGGCTGCTGTCCATGGGGTCACACAGAGTTGGACACGACTGAAGTGACCTAGCATGCATGCGTGCATTGGAAAAGGAAATGGCAGCCCACTCCAGTGTTCTTGCCTGGAGAATCCCAGGGACGGAGGAGCCTGGTGGGCTGCCGTCTATGGGGTCGCACAGAGTCAGACACGACTGAAGAGACTTAGCAGCAACAGCAGAATATGTCAGGACCCATTCTAAGCACTAGGCCCTGCCATGCAGCCTGCAGGGTCTTAGGTCCCAGACCAGGGACTGAACCAGTGCCCTCTGCAGTGGAAGCATGGAGCCCTAACCACTAGACCACCAGGGAATTCCCAGAAAGGTTCTATTCTTATCTCCATTTTTCCATAAGAGAAAACTGAGTTCAAAAGAGTCAAAGATTAACTGACTCATATGTAGCAAATCTCAGATCTGAAACCAGGATTTGAATCCAGAACTTCTGGATTCAAACATAAGGGCTCAATAATTCAATTCAGAATTCCCTTGTTGGAACTGATCTAATAGCTTGTCCTTGATGTCCACCCTATAAAACTGAATCTGTTTCTAGGTAGAAGGTAAGGATTCTGGGAACTGACCCTCCTACTGCAAGCAAGTAACACTACCTTCAGGGCTGCCTAAGGCAACAGGATAGATATGTCGTTCCGATTAAGACCAATGACAACTGTGCTGCCTGTCTCCTCCGGCTTCCTAGGGAAGGAACTCTGAGGCCACTGGAACTGTGTCCCTGTTCTCTGCCGTCAGCATGTACGACACACTGCCTAAAAGATGACCAACAGTATCCTCTGCTCTTCAGTTAGGAAAGCCTTCTCTTTCTTCCACATTATGTCTAGAGAGAACCAAAAGCATGCCTGCATTTTGTACATATTTGTATGCTCTTCATATGAAGTAATGTTCATATGAGGAAAAATAAATTTCTCTGAATACTTCTCCAACAACCACACAGTTCTTAATTCAACTAACTGGAATCTACAAACTTGTGGAGAAATCAAAGAGTTGGCTGGGCTTTCAGCATGAGCCCTGGCTCAGATATCCGCCCCCCCCCCTTTATATTCCCAGAGGTGGTATAAATAAAATAAAGTAAAAGACAAGAAATAGCAAAAATGACTGAACCTACCACTTTGCCCAGCTATACAGAACATAACTACACGGTTCTTAACACAGGGATCTGCCCACTTGTAAATTTGACTCACTGGATAGTTTTATCGCAAGCCTGTGGATACAGGAAGGGCTAAGCAGAAATTGAAGCTTTCTGGTACACAGAGAACAGAAGTGTTCCCACTCCGAAATATATGAAAAAAGTACTCTTTTTTCCTTCACAAAGATTTCTTTTTTATTATCTGTTAACTGCATAACAGTAGTATAAGAAGATGGTTATCCACATTTACACATAATACAATTGTGGAAAATATCTCCTAAAACCTCATTCCAAGCCACATATTCCTTGTTACAGAAACCAGCACACATTCCATCTATAATTCCTAAGACTGGTCTGATATGAATTTATATGTGCTATATGTTTAAACCAATAGAGATTTATGAGAACCTGTTCCAATTCAAATACTTCACTCATTGACACATTCAAGACATCGAATGACAACAATAAAATGAATACAACGAAGATCCGTCTAGTCAAAGCAGTGGGTTTTCAGTCGTCATGTATGGATGTGAGCAGCGGACCATAAAGAAGGCTGAGCACCAAAGGACTGATGTTTTCAAATTGTGGTGCTGGATAAGAGTCTTGAGAGTCCCTTGGACAGCAAGGAGATCAAACCAGTCAATCCGAAATGAAACCAACCCTGAATATTCATTAGAAGGACTGATGCTGAAGCTGAAGTTCCCAATACTTTGGTCACCTTATGGGAAGAGCCGACTCACTGAAAAAGGCTCTGATCTGGGGAACAATTGAGGGCAGGAGGAGAAGGGGGTGACCGAAGATGAGACGGTTCAATGTGATCATAGGCTCAATGGACATGAGTTTGAACAAACTCCTGTTAGTGAAGGACAGGGAAGCCTGGGGTGCTGCAGTTCGTCGGATTGCAAAGAGCTGGACATGACATAGCAACTGAACAAAAAAAAAATGAGTAAATGTGACTATACTTGTCCCTTACTTTGCATTTGAGCATGTTCTAAAATTTCACTGTGGATTTGGAGTTTGACTGATTCAACTCAAGGTAGAAACTTTGTGTTTGGGGTCTACCCTTTATTATTCATCTGACATTGAACCAGACTACCACTGAAGAGAATGCCTGCTCTTACTTAATTTTACATTTTTACTCTGAATTGGATTCTTGATGTCCCAGACTAGCATCCACCAAAATGAGCTGGCTTCTAGATTTCCTCCAGATCAGTTATCCTCAGTCATCATCTTTGGAACCATATGTGACTCATTCAGGTATGCGTTAGCACCCAAGCTATCACATTGCTGCTTTAGAATTGTTTTATGCAAAAGTTTGCCAATATTGTAGACAGGCATTTTAAAAAAGATATTAATGACTGTAAATGTGGCTACATTGTCAATGAATGTACACAGTTGTGTTAAACTAAGGGTAACCCAGTAATGGAAAAAGCACTTTTTTCAACATTTAGTTGCATCAGACTTGGACATATCATACTTTCTTTTATAAGTTAAAAAGCACGTAATGCATTTCAGGGATAATTATTCCAAATGTCTCCAAAAGAAAGCATATATATGGCATTTTTTCCCTGTCATAGCACCTAGTGTTCTTGGTGAATCAAATATTTATCCAAAAGACAAGGCTAAAATCTAAATGACATCCTTGATTTCTCTATCTCCTTTATGACTCATTTATACCTGATTAACTCTCTGTGCCCCCCCCACACACACACACTCCTCCATCCTCATTACCATTGCCATCTTATTCAATCATCTCAAAATAATTTATTGACCACTTTACTATATTGAACCAAATAAAATGCTTGTTACTGGTTCACAAAAAATAAATGAAAAAAAGCAGATATCAAAGTATAGTTATGACAACAGATGCGTAATCAAACAATTAGATATAGCATGTTAAATACTTTAGAAACTTGGAGAAGAAAAAACTGATTTTCCTTGAAGGATTCAGAAGCAGATATATGGTTTTGAAGAATTCTAGACTGGGCTGCCATTTCCTTCTCCAGGGGATCTTCCTGACCCAAGGATCAAACCTGTATCTCCTGCATTGGCAGGTAGATTCTTTACCACTGGGAAACATAGCCTATTAGCAGTCGTGGCAGTAAGTGGATTTTGAGTTAACTCTTTTAACAAAATTATTCTAACATTCCCATGACAAAATGGTCACATCAAAATATAAAAATATTTTTACTTATTTAGTTCAACTAATCATTCTTAGATACTTAGAATATATCAATGAAGAAAACAAAGATCCTTGCCTTGTAGACTAAGAGAGGTGAGAGAGATAATAAACTAATAAAACAGGAAATTAATATATTACAATATCAGCATAATTAAAAAGTTGAAGAAGTGAAAGAATGCTGGATTTGGGAAGTGGGGAAGTTTGAAATTTTTAATGTTGTTATAGGATGGACTTCACTGAGAATGTAAGATAGGCACAAAGACTTAAAGGAGCTGAGGGGGTGTCAGAGAAAGGGTGATGCCAGTTTAAAGGTTCTAAAGGGAGAACCCACCATGCTCAAGAAATAAAAAGGAGATCAGAATAGCTGAAATAAGAGAAGTGAACAAAAGATTAGTGCAAGATGAAGACAAAGAGTATGAGGGACAGATTATCTGAGACATTGGTTGATACTAGAAAGATGTTAGACTGTATTCTGAGTGAAAAAAGAATTGACTACAGAGTTTTGAGCAGAATGGCACACACTAATTTGCTGTCTTGAGAAGGAGAAAAGGGAAAGAACAGAGATCAAATGAGGCAGGCAGATTCTGAGCCACCAGGGAAGCCATGGTTCTGAATGACCCAAAGGTAGAGAAGAAAGCAAAAGGGAAATTAGAAAGTATTCTAGAATGAGTGAAAACACAATATATTAAAATTTTGTGAGATGCCACCAAAGCAATATTTAGAAAGTTACAGCCCTAAATGCCCAAATTAGAAAAGAAGAAAGATCTCAAACCAGTGACCTCAACTTCCAACTAAGAATCTAGGAAATAAGGAGCAAAATGAACCTAAAGGAACCAAAATAAAGGATATAATAAAAACCAGAGCATAAATCAATTAAGTAGAAAACAGAAAAATAATAAGAGAATATCAGTGAAACAATAGCTAATTACTCAAGGTCAATAAGATTAATAGATCTATAGCTATTCTGACCAAGGGAAAGAGAGAAGAAACAAATTACCAATATCAGGAATAAATCAAGTAAACTACAAGTTTTATTTTCACAAGCATAACATGGTAATGTCATGAAAAATTTTATGCCAATAAACTCACCAATTTGGAGTAAATGAAAGTTCCTTAAAAAACCAACCACTAAGTCTCACTTAAGAAAAAGATATTCTGAATATCCCTATATCTATTAAAGAAATTGAATTTGTTGTCAAAAAACCTTTCCCAAAGAATGCTACCAGACCAGATGACTTCATTGATGAATTCTTCTGAATATTTTAAAAAGAAATAATACCACTTTTATATAAACATTCCTTAAAGTTAAAAGTCAGGCAATACTTCCCAACTCATTCTACGAGGCCAGCCATAGATTGATACCAAAGCAAATAGACATTGCCAGAAAAGAAAATGACAAATCAACATCCCTTATAAAAATAGAAATGATAATTCTTAACACAATTTTCGCAAATTAAATTCAGCTATATATAAAAAGAGTAACATCATAACCAAAAGAGATTTATCACAGTATTTGCAATGTTGATTTAATCATTCAATGTAATTCATCACAGCAACAAACCAAAATGGAAAAACCTTATGATCAATTCAATAGACACAAAGAAAGCATGTGACAAAATATCCATTCTTGATAAAAATCCTCACAAAACTAGAAATAGAGGGAATTTTCTCAACTTCATAAAGAGCATCTACAAAACATCTATAGCTACCAATATACCACATACATAACAACATACTAAATAATGAAAGATAACTTGCTTTTCTCCTAAGATCAGGAGTAAGACAAGGATGTCTGCCCCCATCTCTTCTGTTTGACACTGTACTGGAGGTTCTACCCAGCATAAATCTTCTAGAAAATTAAATAAAATTCATGCATATTCTTAAAAGAACTAAGACTGTGATTACTCACAGAAGACATGGTCATGTTCTTGGGAAATCCAATGAAATGTTAGAAAAAAAAAAACAAAAAACACTAAAACTAAGTTTAGCAAGGTCAATATGCAAAAGTCAATTTTATCTCTGTATACTAGCAATGAACAATTGGTAACTGAAAAAAGTGCCATTTGTAATAAAATATATTAATATATAAGAAATACTTAGGAATAAAGGATAAAAAAAACCCAATACCTATAAACAGAACATATTAAATGTTGGTGAGAGAAATTAAAGAAAACCCAAATAAATAAAGAGATAAACCTTATTCTTGAGTCAGAAAAGTCATTTTAAGATGTCAACTTCCTTGGAACTGGATCCTTAGATTCAAGGCAATCCCAGTTACAATCCTGTCAAGTTTATTTTTTTCTTTTTTGTATAAATTTACAAAGAAGAATAGATGAACATATTCTGGCATATCCACACAACTGAATACTAGTTAGCAATATAAAGGAATGAATTATTGATATATGTAACAAAAATGAATCTCACACTAATAATGTTGAGTTTAAAAAGTCAGACAAACTAGGATACATACTATGTCATAAAAACTCTAGGAAATGAAATATACCCTTTAATAATGGAAATCAACACAATGGTTGCCTGGAAACAGGGGGGTAGGTGGGGAATTGTGAGGGGGAGATTTTAGTGGGGCATAGAAAATTTTAAAGAGTAAACAATATTTTTATTATCTCAAATTTGGTAATGATGACTTCAGGGTCCAGATCTTTATGCCATAATTTATCATTTGTATATTTTAAACATCTACAATAAACAATTTATTGAATATCAATTATAACACAGTACAACTGTTTTTTAAAAAGAGTATAGACTGCTGTTGAAGTGCTATCTTTAAGAAACTAAGTGGAAAGGTAATCAAGAGGCGAGCAAGAATGAAATCTGTAAAGATAGCATTAGATAGGAACCCAGATTTAAGCACAAAGGCATAAGAACATGAATACCAGAGTTGACAGGTGAGTAGATGCGGTTGTGGGAGTCCTTACAAGCTTTCAGGTGTTTCAATTTTCTCAGTGAAATAGGAAACACTGTCATTAACTGAGACAGGAGGTGGAGGAGAAGATTTGGGAGGTTTGAGGAAAGAGAGGGGAATGTGAAATAGTAGTTTAGGAGAGCCTGTAGTTTAGTCTACAGAAATGTAGTATGATTGTCAGGTGGCATTAAAAAAAAAAACCCACTTGATGCTCGTGGCCATGAATTTAAAGTAGGATGGTTTTTCCAGTAATCATGGATGTGAGAGTTGGACCATAAAGAAAGTGGAGTGCAGAAAAATTGATCCCTTTGAACTGTGGTGTTGGAGAAGGCCCTTGAGAGTCCCTTGGACTGCAAGAAGACCCAACCAGTCCATCCTAAAGGAAATCAGTCCTGAATATTCATTGGAAGCTCTGGTGCTGAGGCTGAAACTCCAATACTTTGGCCACCTGATGTGAAGAATTGACTCATTTGAAAATACCCTGATGCTGGGAAAGACTGAAGGCAGGAGGAGAAGGGGAAGACAGAGGATGAAATTGTTGCATGGCATCACTGACTCGATGGACGTGAGTTTGAGCAAGCTCCGGGAGTTGTGATGGACAGGGAAGCCTGGTGTGCTGCAGTCCATGGGGTCGCAAAGAGTCAGAAATGGCTGAACGACTGAACTGAACGGATTCAGGATGTTTAGGTATGTTTTTCCAGTCAGTGGACAGGGCAAGCATGGAGTAATCAAAGTGCTCTTTTAACTAGAGTTGTGTTCTTTCCAAGTAAGTTCAATGAAGCAAGCAAGGAAGAAAAGAACTGAGCATGTGTGCAATAAGCATCTATAATCATTGCTCACAGAATTCAAGCCTGGTAAGAGTGGAATGAATGAAATTAACATATTGGAAGGGCTGTAATTAGTGATAATAATATGGTCTAGAGAAACACCATGAGTGAGAGTTGAAATAGGATAAAGGACAAGATCACTGGAGGACAGAATGTTGAAGGGATCATCAAATTGAAGCTGAACTCAAACAGAATTAAGGTAGGAATGATGTTGGCAAAAACATCAAGTAACCAGGTGCTAAAATCTATGAAAAAGGAAGGAGAACAACCCAGAGATTGAGATGACAGCAAAATAATAGAAAGTGGGTGATATAATCGATGACATAATATTCCTCTTCAGGTTCAAGAGTATGATAACTATGAGAGAAAAACTATCACTAGCTGGAAGACCTAAAGAGAAAGTAGTGTGTTAAGGGCCGGGGGATGAGCGTGTGAACGAACAAGTTTCCATTAGCTCAAAAAAACATGATCCAAATGTTTCAATAAGAGCATAGTCACATACAGAATATTTGCTGATGCTGAACTGATTTTTAGAAAGTACAACAAAAATATATCAGGAGCTGAAGATAGGTGGGAAAAGGGAGATTAAGATGCTACAAAGCCTTATGGAGAACACTGGAACTAAAGGATGATTCACAGTACAGAGTCCCCCTCGCGTGCCTGTGTGTGTGCTAAGTCACTTCAGTTGTGTCCGACTCTGCAATCCTACAGACTAACAGTCCCTCTTATTGTCCAACAAATCAGGGATAGAAGGCATAAGATTTGTCCTGGTGGACTCAAGGTCAATCATGCTGGCGACGATCTGAGTTTAGAGGTAGCGAGGGTTGGCTATCTGGAACTGTCTCTTAAACCCTCGTCATGGAGTCAAAGAAGTCTCTAGAGTGGAGCCTCAGTCTCGGGACTAAGTAGGGAACAGTCTTTGGGAAGGCATGGCCTCAAGTCCCAGTGTATGGGTTTACCTTTGAAGCTTATTAGAAAAAAGGTAAACTTACAGCAAATAGGCTGATTCATCTTCAACCATTTTTGTCGTCCAAGATGTCTAAAGAAGCCAGCTAATGTGAAAAATGATCAGTCCTAAACTGTACTGAATCTGGACTTTCATCCTGTCTCTCACAGCACCTTACAACTCGGGACTTTAGCCTCTCTAGGTGTTTAGGGAATGGCTGACAGCACGTGTAAGAGGAGGAGAAAGAATGTCTTTGTGCACATTATTTGACACCTCTGAAAACAATTTAAAGTAAAACATGTTCACATTTTAGCCTGCGTCAAAATATCCTATATTTTGAGGTGGCTATCCTACATTAACGGAGAAGGCAATGGCACCCCACTCCAGTACTCTTGCCTGGAAAATCCCATGGATGGAGGAGCCTGATAGGCTGTGGTCCATGGGGTCGCGAAGAGTCAGACACGACTGAGCGACTTCC
This sequence comes from Cervus canadensis, assembly GCF_019320065.1. NCBI lineage: Eukaryota > Metazoa > Chordata > Mammalia > Artiodactyla > Cervidae > Cervus > Cervus canadensis. The sequence goes on from NC_057412.1 coordinate 46,930,091, forward strand.
CTTTCACTTTTCACTTTCCTGCACTGGAGAAGGAAATGGCAACCCACTCCAGTGTTCTTGTCTTGGAGAATCCCAGGGACGGGGGAGCCTGGTGGGCTGACGTCTATGGGGTCGCACAGAGTCGGACACGACTGAAGCGACTTAGCAGCAGCATCCTATATTAAGGGGTAGCTATCAAACCCTTTATACCCTAATCTCCTACCCCTTCTACACTCGCCTTTTGTTCCATCTCCCACTCTCCATACACACTTACCAAGAACCATCATTTTACGTAACTCAAACTTTCCAAATCCATGATACACTTTTATTGATTTGGACCTTTGTTTATGCTCCCTCTCACCCTGGATACTGCGTCCCCATCCTTTCATCTGCCTGATGTACTCTAGCTTGAAGCTCAACATTCAAAAAACTAAAATCATGGCATCTGGTCCCATCACTTCATGGCAAATCAGTTCAGTTCAGTTCAGTCGCTCAGTCGTGTCCGACTCTTTGCAACCCCATGAACCACAGCACGCCAGGCCTCCCTGTCCATCACCAACTCCCGGAGTTTACCCAAACTCATGCCTATCGAGTCGGTGATGCCATCCAGCCATCTCACCTTCTGTCATCCCCTTCTCCTCCTGCCCCCAATCCCTCCAAGCATCAGGGTCTTTTCCAATGAGTCAGCTCTTCGCACGAGGTGGCCAAAGTACTGGAGTTTCAGCTTCAGCATCAGTCCTTCCAATGAACACCCAGGACTGATCTCCTTTAGGATGGACGCTTACTTCAACCTAATTCCGACATCCCACCTCTCCTGGTAAGCCTCCCATTGTGGCCCCACAACATACGCTCATCCTCAGTGCTGCGCCCTGCTGCATACACGCTGCTCCATCAGAGTGTATTACACGACGTGCTAGCTCTTCATGCGCTTGTCTTTCCTGCTGGTCACTGAGGCCTTCAACATCAGGAGATACTATTCAGCTTTATACCACAAGGGCCTCAAGGGCTTTGTTGAAGTAACTTGAATATAGTTTACTATTAAATATTTCAGAATAGGTGGTGTTGACCAAAGTCAGTCATATGAAGTTCAAGTTTTATAAAAATGTGACTCATATTCACTTTTATCAAAAAATAGTTTATTCATATTTCTAAAAATATTATAAGGAAATGTTTTAAATTTTTCATAAATAGAATCATTTATTTTATTTTATAATGATTAGTTTAGTCATCCCTGCAGTATAACTGGAATTAGGAGAGTCAAACTAGCTTAATAAATACAGTTGGTTTCAGTGAAAAATCAAAGGATAAAATTGTACTCTATCAAGGTGCAATAAAACTATGCACCTAAGTAGCACAGAGGAAGCAAAAGGTTAACTGGAATTTAAACCAAACCCCATTTTAGTAGACGAAGCCTTAGTCAAAAGGTGGAACTCAGCATTAAACACTACAATAAATATTACTATCTGAGATCCTGGTTTGTAAAAGTATGATAAATCAGAGTACCTTTATTAGAACACAAACAATTTTGCAGGATATCAGAATACAACAAGCTAAGTCATAGAAAGAATTTGGTAAGGCACAGTTTATAACATGGTTCAAAATGTTTTTACAGAGTAAAAGCATAAGTCAGATGTAATATTTCCAGGGGGATTAATTAACAACACAGTGTTGGCCCAATCCAGTTCAAGTATGTGGACATTTCAGGAAGTCACCTCAGATTTTAAAACTTGTTGGAAACTGAATTCACGTGCAACACCATGATAAGTCAAATAGCCACTGAATGACAATAAATATAGATCTGCAGAGGTTTAATTTTTAGGAATGAGATTTTATTTGAAATTAAATTTATATTTTATCATTTACTGTTGCAGTAACAGGAAAGTTAGTGCATAATAATGTCAATAATTTCTTTGAAAGTCAGTAAGAAGAATTGCAAGTTGTCAACAGTTTTAAGAGCTTATGCCAGTCATAATGACAGAAGCAATTCACAGCCTTCTTTGCTGGACACTCACAGAATGTCCAAAATTGACATGCTAGGAAATTCTATTTTCTTTGAACTTATAGTTTATCCCAGAAAATTGGTGTTTCATACCACTGGGATAACAAAAAGCTGCAGCCTTTCTATACTGCTTTCTCACTTCAAACCATGTGATCCATATGCATATCCACCCTGAGAAAGGCTTGAGGAAGAGATGAGGGGACAAGATTGTTCTTAAATAGAAATAAAAAGTGACTTTTCTCTCTCTCAGAAAAGATCAGCCTCTCATTACACTGACACTGCATTTCCCACAAACATAAAATTCTGCATGTTCTTTTAGTCCATCTAAAAACAAACTTCTTACCAAACTGCAAATCATTAGCATTGACATTTACGAAGTCTGAGATTTGCATAACTCTGTGTAGAAAATTGATAATAAAATATAAAGACAGTTCTCTCTATAATTACATTCACATATTAATTTCTTTAATCATAGAAAGCATCACACAGAGATGATAACTGCAATTATCTCAACAGTTGCTACAATCACCAGCAAAAGCAATAGCCATGTGTGGTCACACACAGTGTGACCACAACACCCAAACTCAGTACCAGCAGTCAACGCAAAAAGAGTCAGAAACTACGCCTGCCGCCCACTGCTTGTTATTTCTAACAAAAGAATATTTGAACAACAGAAGGCTGACCTGAAGAAGCTCAGAACATGTCAGGTTAAAACTTAGAAGAACCTGGGTTCTCATAACCTCAAACCTGCCCTGCACACATTGCAGCCTTCTCCTCTCCTCTGTCTTCAACATAAAACTAACACTGTTTCCTACTGATGATTTATACCTGAGTCATGGTGACTGCTGTGTGATCAGCGCCTGTGGTATAATGTGAGATTATCATGTTAGCAGTTCCAAGAAAATGGCTGCTGATTTCAGAATTTTGCCTTAAGAAGCCAAGAATGCACACACACAATGCAGATAATTTCCCTTTTCCCTATCGTGTAAATAGATAAGCTAGAGCCCAGCTGTCCTGTCAAGGAACTTATTATTGTCATAAAATGCAAGGGTTCCAATCAATAATATCTTTGACATTTCAGAAGAGCAGCTCAGTAGTGTTCCCACTCATGATGGTCAACTCCACGATGCCGACAGGAAAACTGATGGAGGCAAAGGGTTCACAGTTCAGTGTGCTCGGCTGATGCCAGACTCGCCCCCTTCAGTGACGGTGGACTGACATCCTCCACAGTCACTGAGTCAGCAAGTGAAGCAGTGTGAAAAAAAGAGAAGGGGCTCCTCTCATCCTGTTAGAGCTTATCAATTTTCGGCAGATACTCTGACTTTCTTCTCTGTCTCTGCATGAAAAGTCCTAAACTCTGAGCAATGTGATTATCCCTTGACTATGATCTTCACTTGGACAGCACAGAATCTTAAATAGTAGAACGCCTCCTAAATGAAGGCAATTTAAGTTGCTATTAAATATATTGTGGTAGAAAGGTATAAGAACATACCTAAATAGGCTTCCAGTTGTTTTATATTTGACACAGGGAGATGCTGAAAATTATAATTATCCATATGAAAACTTTATAGCAATAGAAGGTTTCCCTGGAAAAAAGCAAGTATCTATCAACCTGACAACCATTGAGGAATAAAATATTTGAATCCATTTATCCTAACAGTAAACATGTGTCTTTAATTGTTTTCTTAAAAGTCTTATTAACATTTTATTGTAACACAGGTTGAACCTCATTTCTATGAATATTTTATAATGGAAAGTATGGCTCATGTAATTTATTTTTCTACTTTGCAGCAATTGGTAAATTGAGTTCAAGATCTTCAGCTATTTAGCAATTATTCTGCCACTGTACTTCCTGTAGACAACGGCACAATACGGTGGAAAGGGGCACTAGGAGCACGGATAACTAATAGAGCTACTTTGGGAACTGTTTAAATCTTTATTAACCTCCCAAGTCATCGATGGTGTTTTTCTAGATTGTCTCTCCAGAGTATAATGGTACAAATGAAGCTCCAAAACACACTGGTCACCTAATAACCAGAACTGGAGAAGTAATCTAGTTTAATTCAAAATTAAAACCCAAACACCTCTCTAAAGACCCTAAGAGCAAGGCATTTGGAGGAACACAGAGGAAGCTGCGCGCCTTAACAAGCTATCACAAATAGCTGGAATACAAGTTCCAAGTGATTTCACTGGAGCACAGAAGAAGCATTTTTTAAAAAGTGAGAGATCATATTTTTTTCAAAAACAAGGAAAGTTTTGTGGAGGATTTGACAATGGGAATGGAACTTGGCACAAAGGGTTGTTCTACAAATTTGTTTAGCTGGTAAATTATTTCTCAAAATAAGCATGAAGAGAAGATAATTCATATGAATGAATTAAATTTTTAGTAGTCCATGTAATCTTTTCGGCAAAGAATGGGCAGAATCATTCATTTCCTGTATTTAATCTTCCTCTTCCTTTATCTCTAAGTAATACTACCTGGTACACAGTGTTCTGTTTATTTTTTTAATCTTGTTGAATATAGCTGAATGGCTAAATATATTTTGATATATTCATACTATAGAATATTACACAGTAGTTTCAAAAAACAGACATATTTACCTGCAGTGAGATGAATAAATTTCCAGAATACATGTTGAATGGAAAAGCTAGTTGTTGAAACGTTACATATCATATCATATTATATATGTCAAAAACACTAAGAAGTACTTGTTATGACTTACATAATTCTCTTTATCTAAATTCAAAGACCCTAATGCTCAGGCCTGAGGGCTTCCCTGGTGTCTCAGATGGTAAAGAATCCACTTGCAATGTGGGAGACCTGGGGTTCAATCCCTGGGTCGGGAAGATCCCCTGGAGGAGGGCATGGCAACCCACTCCAGTGTTCTTGCCTGGAGATCCCCATGGACAGAGGAGCCTGGTGGGCTACAGTCCGCAGGGTTGCAAAGAGTCGGACATGACTGAGGACAGCACAGCACAGCGCTCCAGGAAATAACTCTGAAAACCCAGTGGAGACATATCCTAACTCCACAAGTTTCCAAACCCAGGAGCAGTAGAACCCTGAGAGAGTCAAGAAGACAAGGACCTCCAGAGAGGGTGTTGCTCATTCACTATACCTGAATACAGTGGCCAGGAGTACCCTGAAGCAGAGGGTAGTCCCCGCACCGCATGTGTGGCATTCAGCTCAGCTCCTGACAGGTGCCCTAAAAACACTGGCAATGTTTTTCACTGAGAAACTATGAGAGACCATGAATTTCCTGTCTTGAGTTCTCAGCCTCATGCTCAGGACTTGCAAGCACACTGATTATCATGTATCCAAAGAATGCTCTATGAAATAAAATCAAGTTACTAATACCAGGTAGCAGGAAAAGAGAATGATTAAAAAGGTGTTAATAGGCCATAGCAATTCCCAAATATAAAGTACAGAAGTCCTGTGATCTTCTCCACTCGGAAAAAATGTTTGGAAAAGTGCAAGAAACGATGACTTTGTCTTGAAGAGTCACATACATGCATATTTAAACGCACTATAAAAGTTCTGAGGAGAAGGCAATGGCACCCCACTCCAGTGCTCTTGCCTGGAAAATCCCATGGACGGAGGAGCCTGGTGGGCTGCCGTCTATGGGGTTGCAGAGTCGGACATGACTGACGCGACTTAGCAGCAGCAGCATAAAAGTTCTGAGAAGCCATGCGGTGACAGAACCTGTTGAGCATTGTTTAATTTCTCTGTAAGCTCTACCCTCATCTGCCTCTTCAATATATCTAAAGGCACCTAAGCTTTCTTGTGCCAAAAACTGAAAGCATGTGTTACCTCTCCAAACCCTATCTTCCTCGGGTGATGCCTTAAGTGCACAAGTCATTCATCTAGGGGCTCAAGTTAGCAAGCTCAGTCCTACCCTCTCTCATCCTGTATCACAGACAATCCCACATCAAATCCCACCGCCTCTACTTACAAAAAGTCTCTCACTTCTGTACACTTTTCTCAACTTCTGTCATTTCCACTGCAGTACATTCTGCATTCTCTCTTATCTGAACTACTGCTCTGGTCCTCCTCCCAGTACTTCATATCCAGCTGTGAGGACTTCATGCCACCTCTTAGTATCCCTGGGCTGCCGTAATGAAATGCCATAGACTGGGAGACTTAAGCAACAGAAACATTTTTCTCATAGTTATAGAGGCTGGCAGTCCAAGATCAAGGTGCCTCTATTCCTGACTTGCAAATGGTTACCTTCTTACTGTGTGGCCACGTCTTATTCCTCACATGGCCTCTTCCCTGCATGGGCTGAGAGAAAGAAAGATCTCTGTTGCCTCTTCCTCTTCTTATAAAGACTCAAGTCCTATCACATTAAGGCCCCATGCTTATGACCTCACTTAAACTTATTACCTCCTTATAGGCCCTATCTGAATGTATAAATTTGGAGGGTCACAATTCAGTCCACACTAACCTAATGATCGAATGTAATCGAAGTGTTACTTTAAAGATGAAAATCTGATCATGCCACTCTCTCTCAAAAATTATCTTTTAAAAAATTATCAACACTTTGCTCATCTTGCTCTCCATTTGCCTTGCTAACTACCTGTGTGAGCTTCTGCTACAAAGACCCTTAAATTTCTCAAACATCATGATTCTGTTTATCTCAAGTTCTTTATACATGCTGCTCCATTTCTGCATTGCTGACTCCCCTCCTCCTGGGACACCTTCTCGGTTCCCCAGATACTCCAAAACTAAAAAAGACCTCCTAAAATAGTCTACCACAATGCCCTACACTACTTATTCATTACAATTATCTCAGTTATTACATATTTGTATGAATAGTTAATGTCTTAGCCCCTTTTGACTTCTTTAACCATATAGACTGGGTGGCTTATAAACAACAGAAATGTATTTCCCAAGTTCAAAGTGCCAACATGGTCAGGTGAGGACTCCTTCCTAGTTCAGAGCCAGTGCCTTTCTGAGGTGTCCTCACGTGGTAGACGAGGCCAGGAAGCTCTGTGAGATCTGCTTTATAAGGACACCAACCTCATTTATAAGGGCTCTACTCTCATGACCTAAATCACCTCCTAAAGGCCCCAACTTCGAATACCATCACATTGGACATCAGGATTTCAACTTATAAGTTTGCGGGGGATACAAATATTCAGACCATAGTAATCAATGCCTGTTTTCCCTCTAGACCATAAGCACCATGAGGCAGCGATCATGTCCATTTTGCTCAACATTGTATCAATCTTGCACTGTGTCCACCACATAAGGAGGTAATAATATTTGTTCAATAAATAAATAAGTGTGTCCCAAATTTCTTTAATTTACTTGAAAAAAGATTACAAGGACTACTTCTAAATATTTTGCTATCCAGAACACCTTTTAAGAAACATGCCAATTATCTAAACTTCCCTGGGATAAAGAGATGTCCTGGAAAATAAATCCATAGGAAATTTTGCTCAGATCTAGAATTCAGCAGGTCACATATCTGCAGATATGAAAAATAGAAAGCGAAATCTGATTAGGAGAACTTTACACAGATTTTTGAAATTTTTCAGATGAATTCTAAAAGGATTTCTACCCCTATTTCTCCTGAATCAACTACGGACCCTGTGATTAGCATCAGCTGTATCTCTCAGGTATAGGGACCCGTATATGTGTGGTTCAAATTAATTATGATATGTTTACTTGACTCTAATGATAAATTATTTTATCATCTGATTGCTATATATGTATATGCATATGATTATGATTAGTTAGGGTACTTATGACTATTTGCCTGGATCTGCATATGGAAAACTCCTCTCATTGCACTAGGGGAACCTTCCAAATAAAGGATCTTCTGGAAATGACAATTTGTAGTAGGTTTTACAAGATAATCTTAAAGGTCCGTCAAATCTGAGATATGATTCTACTTTTTATTCTTAAGAACTAGCACCTCAAATAGATGCATGATATGTTGAGACCCTAGAGAAATATCATCAACAATGTCTTTGGACAACAAAAGTACTAGAAGATTCATTCATACAAATGCCAAGAGAATGAAGGTGCTGCCATTCATATAGGTAAACTGAGCTGCCTGATGTTTCATTTCCAAAATACTAATGCAAATTCCGTCTCTCAGAATTACCTAGGGGTTCATTTAAAAGTTAGTAGAGAAACACCATACACAAAAATAAACTCAAAATGGATTAAAGATCTAAATGTAAGACTAGAAACTATAAAACTCCTAGAGGAGAACATAGGCAAAACACTCTCCGACATAAATCACAGCAAGATCCTCTATGACCCACCTCCCAGAATATTGGAAATAAAAGCAAAACTAAACAAATGGGACCTAATGAAACTTAAAAGCTTTTGCACTACAAAGGAAACTATAAGCAAGGTGAAAAAGACAGCCCTCAGATTGGGAGAAAATAATAGCAAATGAAGAAACAGACAAAGGATTAATCTCAAAAATATACAAGCAACTCCTGCAGCTCAATTCCAGAAAAATAAATGACCCAATCAAAAAATGGGCCAAAGAACTAAACAGACATTTCTCCAAAGAAGACATACAGATGGCTAACAAACACATGAAAAGGTGCTCAACATCACTCATTATTAGAGAAATGCAAATCAAAACCACAATGAGGTACTATTACACGCCAGTCAGGATGGCTGCTATCCAAAAGTCTACAAGCAATAAATGCTGGAGAGGGTGTGGAGAAAAGGGAACCCTCTTACACTGTTGGTGGGAATGCAAACTAGTACAGCCGCTATGGAAAACAGTGTGGAGATTTCTTAAAAAACTGGAAATAGAACTGCCATATGACCCAGCAATCCCACTTCTGGGCATACACACTGAGGAAACCAGATCTGAAAGAGACACGTGCACCCCAATGTTTATCGCAGCACTGTTTATAATAGCCAGGACATGGCAGCAACCTAGATGCCCATCAGCAGACGAATGGATAAGGAAGCTGTGGTACATATACACCATGGAATATTACTCAGCCATTAAAAAGAATTCATTTGAATCAGTCCTAATGAGATGGATGAAACTGGAGCCCATTATACAGAGTGAAGTAAGCCAGAAAGATAAAGAACATTACAGCATACTAACACATATATATGGAATTTAGAAAGATGGTAACGATAACCCTATATGCAAAACAGAAAAAGAGACACAGAAATACAGAACAGACTTTTGAACTCTGTGGGAGAAGGTGAGGGTGGGATGTTTCAAAAGAACAGCATGTATACTATCTATGGTGAAACAGATCACCAGCCCAGGCTGGATGCATGAGACAAGTGCTCGGGCCTGGTGCACTGGGAAGACCCAGAGGAATCGGGTGGAGAGGGAGGTGGGAGGGGGGATCGGGATGGGGAATACGTGTAAATCTATGGCTGATTCATACCACTGTATGACAAAACCCACTGAAATGTTGTGAAGTAATTAGCCTCCAACTAATAAAAAATAAAAAAGAAAAAAAAAAGAAATGCTTAACTTAAAAAAAAATAATAATAAAAGTTAGTAGAGAAAAATAAAGACTGAAAATCATCATAAAACTATGAGCCATTCATACCAATTTATGTCTTATTGACATATATTCATATAAATATATGAATAATATTCATACCAATATTATTGTCTTATTTTGAATCAGGTGGCAGAGAGGTCTAGAAGAAACTTAAGATCATAAAACCTCATTAATTTGTTCTTCCAAACTTAAGATAATTTGTATTCAGTTGATTGTAAAGTTTCCTTTTATTTAATCCATCAGAAAAGGGCTTGCTAAGGAAATGAATATCATATAGATTACAGAGATAATGTTTATCCTTCTTAAACTATTCAAGTACTTGAAATCATTTGCATATAAGCAATTAATATGCTCAATACAAGAGACACTTATGTATTCATTAGAGTAATTCCTATGGGACTACTACTTGGCAAGGCTTTGGGTGTGATTAAACATAAATTATACTATATATAAATGGCTAAACACAAGCCATCAAACATTCAGAAAAGTTCTATTTATTAACCAATTAATAGAAGATTGTTTCATTTCATTATTTCTAACTTCTGATTGTGAAGATGCATATTCACTAGTCAGACCAGATATTGCAATATGTCCTTTATACTTCTGAAAATTCAGGTTCGGCTTTCTCTAAATATCCCTTATTTCAGAACTTTCAGAAATGTTTACCGGCCTTTCTGCACTTATTCTGAGCCAGCCTCCCAAAGAACGCAACCCCCATGGGGGGTCTGAGCCAGAGGAAGTGCTGCAGAAGCAGCCTGCAGGGAATGGAGCCTCAGTCAGGCGCCACCAACTCAACAACACATATGCAGCAAAATGATGAGTCGGTGGTCCTGAATGGGGCCTCCTCAGCAACAAAAAGACCCTCTAAGATGTCCATGGAAAGAGAAATCTACCTTACTCAAAATCTCATTTTAAAAGAAAGAGCTTGAATGCTTAGTGTATTTAAACTTTAATGACAAATCCTCAGAGTATTCTAAGTATAGAAGAGAATGACAGGAATGAAAAGACATGGCTAAGGCTGAGACACATCAGAGACAGTCTAGAAAGAAAAGCAGAAACTGGGGCTAAATCAAACTAAACGCACACCAAAGCAGCTATTGAACTTTCTAGTTCTACAAAGATGTGCATTTTGTCAAATTGAGATATCAACTCCAAAAAGCCTGACACAAGGTCTCACATATTTAGCTGTTCAAAAGCATTTCTTCTCTTCTTGGGCATTAACTCAGAACAAGTTTTCTGGAAAATCTGAAAACAAAGCAAAAAATAACACTTTCGCATTAACCATTCTCTTTTCTCCCACCCTCCCTACCATCCTTCCCTCCTTCCTTCCTTCTTCCTTCCCCGTCTCCCTTCCTCCCTTGAAGATATATCTCCCTGAAATGGAAATCGTGCTGCATCTGTAACATAATGATGAATGAAAGCACCACAAAGTTGGCTTTTATAACAGAAAAGGGAATAGACCCAAAGAAAATTGTGTCATAAATAAAATTTGTGGAAGTGACTTGTAAGTTATAAATGCAAGCATTATTATTCTCATCCAGGGGGCATTCAATACATTCCTTCTGATAAAGAATTCCTAAGTGTTCACTAAAATTTTAATGTCTTTCCTGTCACTTATTACTGACAGATGCCATAGGGCATTTTGTCTAAAATTTAATAAAGTCAACGCTCATCAAGAAATCAATTAAAATGCAAGCTGCCTGCAGGCTGACTTCTGCCCTAGGTGATGAGGATGGTGCACTCCCCTCAGACCAAGCATATCTCTGTGGTGATTAAGCAATTCTCAAAAGTTGTGGGTATCCCAGGATACCATCCATGGCTGCCACAGAACACAAATTAGTTCTTTCAAGCAGAGTGCTATACCAACTTTTATTTATGCTACCCATCATTTCTCTCCCCTAAAACATATTACGGGGTGATGACAATATTGGCATTTTAAGGGAAAAATTAAAGAATTTTTTTACAGAATTATAACCAATGACTGCATACAAATGACGCCCAAAGGAAACAATGAAATACCTGTGTTCTCAGTCAGAATGGTTGCTGCTAATAAACAAACAGCAAAAGGATCTTGGGCAACACAAGTGTTCTGATATGAGTGTAAATCATCATTGGTAGGTTACAAGATCCTCAAATAATATTTGCATAGCACTTGACATTTACAAAACACTTTTATATATATTCTCAATTTGTTATCAAAGCAAAACTATAAAGCTGTATTTTGCTTTTGCCAACTTAAGCACATGGAAATAAAAACTGAAAGAGGCTATATGACTTGTTCAAAATCAAGGAACCAAGCAGAGGCAATACTGGATTCAAACTCAGGATGTAAGACTCCAGTAAATCTGCTTGTCCCATTCACTTATTCTATTGCCTCTGTACAACTCTGTAAGACATTTGAAAGTGTAAAGATAATGTCAGGCACAGTACAAGTTCAGTAGTCTTTAGAATAAAGAGTTCAGTAGTCCTAGACTTCTGGATTGAGAATTTTGATTGGGTCCATTCAGCATGAGAATGTCAGTGGTAAGGCCTTCTCTTTGGTCCCAGTTCCTCTGCATGAAAACCTAAGAGCATCAGTTTTATCTAGCCCATAACACTTAGGGCCTATGTCTAAAATTAAAAAGGTTCTGCTCCTCTAGGCTTGGTTCAAGTGGGGAACTTGTGACAATGCAGAATCCTGGGCCTCATTCCAAGCCTATTAAATTAGTTAGAATCCACATTTTCAAAAGGTCCCCCAGGAGATGCATATGCACACTAAAATTTGAGGACCAAAGCTCTGGTATAAATCTCCCTGGAATTTACATTCTAGTAGACTCAGGGTCCTGCCACTGTCAGAAACTTAGGACTGTGGGCCAAATATCTCCTAATTTTATGGTGATTAGATGTAACTCTAAATTCAGCTTCGCACCTGATACTCACATCTGTGTCAGCATGTTTCCCTCTCAAAGGAAGAAGAAGAACACAGTGGTCAGCCAGAGCAAATAAAAGACAAGTAGAGTGGAAGCTAGGTGACTTGACATTTTCTGCAATAGAACACTGAAAAGAGAGCATTAGAGAATTGGCAGAATGTTTTTAATATATTAGAAGTATCTCTGTTCAGAGAGAATGGTTTCTTGATTAATGAATTCCCTTATTGCCAAAGGAGTGAAGTACTACATGTTGGTCCCAGTCTTCTACAGCCCTGACAAGCAGCTTGGACTCATCTGTAAGCGTCAACAAATCATACCACATGGGTCATCTGGAAGCTTTGATATATACGTCAATACATTCAGTTCAGTTCAGTTGCTCAGTCATGTCTGACTCTTTGTAACCCCATGAACTGCAGCACACCAGGCTTCCCGTCCATCACCAACTCCCAGAGTTTACCCAAACTCATGTCCATCGAGTCGGTGATGCCATACAACCATCGCATCCGCTGTCATCCCCTTCTCCTCCTGCCCTCAATCTTTCCCAGCATCAGGGTCTTTTCCAATGAGTCAGCTCTTCGCATCAGGTGGCCAAAGTACTGGAGTTTCAGCTTCAGCATCAGTCCTTCCAATGAACACCCAGGACTGATCTCCTTTAGGATGGACTGGTTTGATCTCCTTGCAGTCCAGGGGACTCTCAAGAGTCTTCTCCAACACCACAGTTCAAAAGCATCGATTCTTCAGAGCTCAGCTTTCTTTATAGTCCAACTCTCACATCCATACATGACCACTGGAAAAACCATAGCCTTGACTAGATGGACCTTTCTTGGCAAAGTAATGTCTCTGCTTTTTAATATGCTATCTAGGTTGGTCATAACTTTCCTTTCAAGGAGTAAGCATCTTTTAATTTCATGGCTGAAATCACCATCTGCAGTGATCTTGGAGCCCAGGAAAGTAAAGTCAGCCACTGTTTCCCCATCTATCTGCCATGAAGTGATGGGACTGGATGCCATGATCTTAGTTTTCTGAATGTTGAGCTTTAAGCCAACTATTTCACTCTCCTCTTTCACTTTCTTCAAGAGGCTCTTTAGTTCTTCTTCACTTTCTGCCATAAGGGTGGTGTCATCTGCATATCTGAGGTTATTGATATTTCTCCCAGCAATCTTGATTCCAGCTTGTGCTTCATCCAGCCCAGCATTTCTCATGATGTACTCTGCATATAAGTTAAATAAGCAGGGTGAAAATATACAGCCTTGACGTACTCCTTTTCCGATTTGGAACCAGTCTGTTGTTCCATGTCCAGTTCTAACTGTTGCTTCCAGACCTGCATACAGGTTTCTCAAGAGGCAGGTCAGGTGGTCTGGTATTCCCATCTCTTTCAGAATTTTTCAGTTTATTGTCATCCACACAGTCAAAGGCTTTGGCATAGTCAATAAAGCAGAAATAGGTGTTTTTCTGGAACTCTCTTGCTTTTTCAATGACCCAGCAGATGTTGGCAATTTGATCTCTGGTTCCTCTGCCTTTTCTAAAACCAGCTTGAACATCTGAAAGTTCACGGTTCTACATCTAATTATGATATACTTTCTAGATGATGCATATTATTGTGAAATGGCAGTCTGCCTAAGGAAAACAAATAATTCAGAAGCCTGCATCAGGTTTCAAAAGTTCCTATCATGTATAACTAGAAGTCAACAATAATTTTGGAGAGTTGTTCTCAGAAACATAAGGTGGTGGACTTAAGAGGAAAGCAGGCATCCCACATCGCAATGAAACTGTGAACAACCGGGAGGAGCATCAAGTCCAAGTGAGCACAGCTCGAGGAACTGATCAAATCTGGTGTCAACTGAACACCAACCAAATGGAAGATCCAAAAGGAAGGGTGTTGTGTTAACTAACCACAGCTGTAACAACTAGACCCCGACCGATGCCCCACCTGGCATCAGAACCCACTTTCTAGCAACAAGTGAAATCCATTCTAACTCTAACTGCTCACCATGTAAACAGCATGGCTCAACTCAAACAAAATCCTGCTGAAACTGTAAAATAAAAGTTCTTAAAGAAAAAGCAGACGCTGGAATTCCCTAGTAGTCCAGTGGTTAGGACTCTCGCTGCTGGGGGGCCTTGGGTTCGATCTCTGGGGAGCTAAGATCCCACAAGCCACGTGGCTGGACCAAAAACAAAACAAACAAACAAATGAAATCAGGAAGAAGCCTTGATTGATATTAGGTAATTAATAAATACTTGTTTAAAGATCATGAGGGAAGGAATCAATGAAACAACAACAACGGAGGCAGTGATTATCGTTAATCCCACACCAGGTTTCTATCTAGAGTCATCTCTTCTGCTCATATGTTGAGGATATTTTCTTTCACAGCAGCAATGAGGCTCACCAAAGTCAATAACATGGAAAAACTTTTATCTTCCAAGCATCATGCTGGAATGGGTAGCATACACAGAATGAATGATACATACTGTTTTAATTGCAGCCAGTTTTAGTGCACTTAAGTGTAATTTGCAATGTAGGAAATTCAGAAGTAAATTTATAATTGTCACAATACTTCCTAAAGCCAAGCATGTGCCTTGAAGGAAAGAAGCAAAATTTAGTCTGTAATTGAAGGAAGAATTGCAAGCCAGGGTACATAAATATATCCTTACGCAGTATAAAGAGGAGTATAGATGAGCACTCTCATCTGTTGGGGTCACGCCTGTGTGCTAAGTCACTTCCATCGTGTCTGACTCTTTTGTGACCCCATGGACTGCAGCCCATCAGGCTCCTCTGTTCATGGGATTTCCCAATAAGAATACCAGAGTGGGCTGCCATGCCCTCCTCTCCTAGGGGATCTTCCAGACCCAGGAATCGAGCCTGCATCTCTTAAGTCTCCAGCATTGGCAGGAGGGTTCTTTACCACTAGGGCCATCTGGGAAGCCCTTTGAGGTCGTGTCAGCACACAATTATCCAGGTCACCAGATATGGTGTTACCTAGGTGATATGAGATACATCTCTATGGACCCACAGAGATGGATCTCATATTTTCTAAACATTACATAAAGCTTTCAAGAGCTATCAAAAAACTCAGGATTGGAAAACTGTTAATATCAAGAAACACTTGCCGAGAACTTGCTAGGATAAGGCACTCAGGAATATCAGTGGTAGAAGTAAGATATCTGCATTAGCTATAAAAGCAACCATGTTCATGAGTACTTCTTTTATGCTCCATTTAAATCACTTTTGAAATTACATTTTGGTTGGAGAAAATGATATCCTCACTACCACTTATGCGTTTTCACATGAATCCAACTATATCAGTCACAGGATAGTCCTTGTTAAATAAAGAATAATTAGTTCCTTTTCTAAAATGGATGCAATAATTCAAAAGAATAGTAGCCATCATCTCTTGGGGGAAAAGTGAATCAGCAAAAGTAAAGTCTGTCAGAGCATTCAACATGTGATATTAGCAATGCAGTAGGAGGTAACCTCTTTGGGAAGCGGTTAGGGGTGAAATGGAAGACAAATTTATCAGAAAGAAGTATCAGTACACTGGGTGTTTCTATACTCACAAGAATAATTATTAGGGCAAGGTATTATGATAAAATATCTGTAGCTCCTGTGCAAGTACACCAAGAATTACCAAATTAGAGCAAGTTTATGCTCCATCCAGGACAGTGTTCGGTCGCTAAACACGGTAGTTAGCACATGTCTACTTGTTGAGCTGAAAAAGAAACCAAGCACCCACCCCTAAAGCTGCACGTCGCATATTTAAAGTGAGTCCCCAGTGCAGCGTCTTCGGTCACAGCAAGCACTTCTGTGAAGAAAACTGTTTGAAAACCTGTTAGCAGAAAATCCAAGGTACAGAAAATATGCAAACCTAGCCAAAGAATTTTAAAATGTTCCTCGTGTTACGGGTGTATTGTGAAGACAGGGAAAAGAAAAAGGGAAACAGAGGTGGGGAAAGAAAGGCAAAAATGGAGGGGAGGAAAAGAGCCATTCCTATGCACTCTAGTGTCCCCTGAATTTCTAAATTAAATTCAGAATGAAAGTTTCCAAAATAAAGAAACGCCAACCAGTATGACTGTTAACAACAGCAAAATCATCTCTATTACATAGTCAGCTTTTATTTTTTTCTATGCTTAATTCTAGAGCCTAAAAGTGTGACCACAGAGGACACAGACTTGAAATGAAAATAATGCCTTTATTAGATGTATAAAGGTGAAGCACATTCCAGCAAAAGAAGATGACATTGCTGAAAGGATTAACTTTGAAGTGATAAGGAAAAATGAACAGGGGAGGAGAAGAAAAGAACTGGAAGAAATGGGGCAGCAAGAACATTATTTCATGTAAATTAAAATTAAATGTAAAAGGATGACAGTAGTTCTGATCTTGTCAGGCTGAGATATTTTGGTGGCAGACAGTAATAGGAGAATTATAAGCAATTTGCAAACCACGGGTCTGCAAGCATGCACATTTCTCCTCTCTTATGATTATTAATCAAGTTTTTTTTTTTTTTTCCACCAAGAAAAACAAACTCCCAAATGTCAGTTTCATGAATCCCTGCCAAAATCAGGGGCAGCCTGGTCCCTGCCAGTGACAGACAGCCCCTGCCAACCGCAGGCAAAGTTTGGCAATGGCTGCATTGCCTTTGATGGTGCCTCCACTTGATGACATGCTTCCTGGAGCTGTGTTTCAGACAGGTGCAGATTGCCGCCCTCTCAAGGCTTTCTGTCTGAAGCAGCAAATGTCCCCTGCCCCTCCCTGCCCTGGGTAAAGCCCTCTGGCCTAGGGTTGTTCATTCCACAGATAGGAGCCCTCCCTCACCCAACTCTCTTTCTGTAGGTCCACGCAACAAGGGTCTGTTTCTATCTCTTCTCCTCTAATACTTGATACATCATCCTTACTCTGTAGTATGAATTTTGACATATATTTATACATTAAAATTATTTCATCCTCAAAAAAAAATTTTATCCTCAAAACCACCTTATGTGGTTTACACTATTATGACCCTCACTTTACAGGTGAAGAACCTGGGCAAAGAATGAATAATGACTTAGCCAATTTACACACCTAGGAAAGAATCTGAACTCAGGGAAATCTAAGTTCAGAGCCAGTCCCACTACTTCATGGCAAATAGATGTGGGAAACAACGGAAACAGTGACAGCCTTTATTTTCTTGGGCTCCAAGATAACTGTGGACAGTGACTGCAGCCACGAAGGACAAGCTGGAATGAAGATTGCCGGGAGAAATGTC
This sequence comes from Cervus canadensis, assembly GCF_019320065.1. Lineage (NCBI taxonomy): Eukaryota > Metazoa > Chordata > Mammalia > Artiodactyla > Cervidae > Cervus > Cervus canadensis. Next base: position 46,947,721 of record NC_057412.1, read on the forward strand.
AACAACCTCAGATATGCAGATGACACCACCCTTATGGCAGAAAGTGAAGAAGAACTAAAGAGCCTCTTGAAGAAAGTGAAAGAGGAGAGTGAAATAGTTGGCTTAAAGCTCAACATTCAGAAAACTAAGATCGTGGCATTGGCCCCATCACTTCATGGCAAATAGATGGAGAAACAGTGGAAACAGTGAGAGACTATTTTGGGGGGCTCCAAAATCACTGTAGATGATGATTGAAGCCATGAAATTAAAAGATGCTTGCTCCTTGGAAGAAAAGTTATGACCAACCTAGACAGCATATTAAAAAGCAGAGACATTACTTTGCCAACAAAGGTCCATCTAGTCAAAGCTATGGTTTTTCCAGTGGTCATGTATGGATGTGAGAGTTGGACCATAAAGAAGGCTGAGCACTGAAGAATCGATGCTTTTGAACTGTGGTGTTGGAGAAGACTCTTGAGAGTCCCTTGGAGTGCAAGGAGATCCAACCAGTCCATCCTCAAGGAGATCAGTCCTGGGTGTTCATTGGAAGGACGGATGCTGAAGCTGAAACTACAACACTTTGGCCACCTGATGCATAAAGCCAACTCATTGGAAAAGATCCTGATGCTGGGCAAGATTGAAGGCAGAAGGAGAAGGGGATGAATGAGAGAATGAGATGACTGGATGGCATCACTGATTCAATAGACATGATTTTGAGCAAGCTCCAGGAGGTGGTGAAGGACCTGGAAGACTGGCATGCTGCAGTCCACGGGGTCGCAAAGAGTCAGACACGACCAAGCAACTGAGAAACAACATGGAAGTCTGGTCCCAGAGAGCCCCCTCTTGTAACAGTGGAATTATATAGCACCTATTTCTTCTATTCAGCATGATTTACTTTAGCATTATTACATGCAAGCTACTGTGCTAGAAGCTAAAGATGAGTGGAAAAAAAAAAAAGATACAGCACTTTTTTCTTGGAAGCTGTCAACTTGGGGCGACAGATGAAGAATAAGTGACCCAGTAGGGTCACTACAGTGAAAGTGTTCCAAGGAGAAAAAGACACGGTTAGAGAGAATAACCAAAGCAATAGAAAAGAGGGTCCTACATCTCCAGGACCTGAGGGGTGAGAAGGCAGCAGCTACCCAAGGGAAAGAACATGGGCAAAGGCCCAGAGGTAGGAAAAGAGCTTCCCATTTCCGGGAACGTAAAGGAAAGTGGTGTGACGAGAGCAGGGTAGGTGTTTCGTACGTAGTTCTGGCAGATCCCTTGTCAGAGCCCTCACCTAAGGAAATACGATGTCTCCCAGATTGCCAAATGTCTCTGAGGGTTCTATTATTGCCTGCTACTTTGGGGCTAGTCAAGTCATACTTTGATTTTACGCAAAGGTGGAGGCTCCAGATCAAGTATATATAACACATTCAAAACTGAACTCCCTGTAATGTTTTGTACCATCTGATTTACTCCTTTTCTAATAGAAACCCCCTTCTCTCCCCATCCACATCGTATTTTCCTAGGTGAGGGCTCTGACAAGGGATCTGCCAGAACTACGTACCGCCCCTTGGTGTGGCTGCAAAACACAAAGCTTATTTCTGACAAAGAGCCTGAGGCAACCAAACCAAAATAAACTCTTTGCGCAGCCAGGAATGGCTTGAACGAGAAGCCCAATGTCACTGGCTACTGGAATCATGCAGAAGAGCTGAATGGAAAGCCCTGAAATATCTTAGTCATAACATGAGACTCTATGCAGCAGAGAGCGCTGCCCTTCCCCCACCAGATAGAACGGTGACACCTTCAATGACGGCCGCAGGGAGCAAGACCTGAGACCAGACAGGACGGGTGACATCCCAGCTCACGGATGGCTGAATGGAAAAAGGACAGCGTGGACCAGATGCCTCCCTCTGATGCCAGAACATGGATGCCACTTTGAGGAGAAGGCACACCAAGGAGGAAAATTCTGAGTTAGCTCAGTTTACATCTAAAACTGATACAGAAAGCAAGAAGGTGATAGACTTTATCTGGAAACTTACACGGTTTTACCTTTAAGCAGGGTATGAATTAATGAGTTTTGAAATGTAGCTCTATTTCTTCAAATACCTAAGCAAACTTACTTGGAAATTTTCACTGACTACAGTAGGAATGGCTTCCTGGTCTTTATCACTCAGTTCCCTTCACAGTCTTCTGGGAGATTCTGCAAGGGGTTTCACAGGGGGACATAAATGTTCAGTACATAACATCCTCTTTTTTCTCCTTCTTTTTTGCCTCTAACTCTTTAAGGTAGACTTTAGATGGTTCCTCATTCATTCGCTCATCCATTCATTCATTCAAAACATATTTATGCAGGGCCTGTTATGTGCTTCCTTGGTGGCTCAGTGGTAAAGAATCTGCCTGCAAGGCAGGAGACCCAGGTTCAATCCCTGGGTCGGGAAGATCCCCTGGAAAAGGAAATGGCAACCCACTCCAGTATGCTTTCTGGAGAAATCCTATGGGCAGAGAAGCCTGAGAGGCTACAGTCCATGGGGTCACAAAAGAGTCTTACACAACTTAGAGACTAAACAACAACATTACATGCTAAGTCCTCGTTCTAGGTTGCTGGCAAAATAGCAGAAAAGGAGAGGAATAAGGTCATTAAGCTGACACTTATTAAAAAGAGGGAGCAGCAGTGTATGCCACAAAAATCAATAACCATGTGCAATGCTTAAAATAATCCAGGGTTATCTGATATAGAACAGATGGGTAAGTGCCATAGTTGTTTCTGTCATCTTAGCAGAAACTAACTTCAAAATTGGAAATCCCATTATACCAAAGTCTATTATTGACATCATTCTACCTTTCATGAGATTGTAATATGACTAATAGTTATTTAATTGTAACTCTATTTAACGTGCCACATGAAACCAATTAACAAGGTCAGAGGCTTCAAAGTCAGGAGTTGAGGGCTCTAATCCCTGATCTGCATTCTGCTAGCTGTGTGCCCTTGGTAAGTCATTTGACATGAAACCTCACCTTACCCAACTTCAGTTCAGGAATAATAACATTTAACTCAAAGTTTTGTTATGCATATCAAAACAATAATAACATTAAATATTATATGTTTGTTTGGTTTGATTATGGAGTCTCAACTCATTGAATCATAAATCTGGAATCATTTTACTGTTTTCCCAAATAATACCAGTCAAGTGTCTCCTTTTAACCCCATTCCACTTAGGTACAAGCTGCTTAAGGATTTCTCATTCTGCTTGTAACATTTTTCAGGATGGCTAAGATTCTCTCATATCTTACAATTTTCTCTCTTCCACAAAAGCAGGACACATACTAAGAGGAAATGACTGGCAGTGGGGAGGAAGGGAAGTGATCTCCAGAGACATCTCCTCCTTCTCAATTTCAGAGGCAGTAAAAGGAGGCTTGGAGACAACTGACCACTTGTGTGACCCCAATGCCTGGTGACAAATCCACCATTCATTCTCTTTCTTCTAGTTGTTGCTATTTCTCTAGAACAACGACTGCGTATCCATTCCACCTTTGAAAGCGAGATCCAAGTGTTAACTCTCTGTAGGTTCTTGGAGGTACTCTGGGCCTCCTCCTGCACGGTCCCTCGTTAGGAGACCAGGCTGAAGCTAAGTTTATCCCTCCGCGCCCCAACAGCCACAGCTGTGGCCTCCTCATCCAGAAGTCACCATGCTGCCTCGGTCACAACCACCATGAGCAGCAGTTTTCCTTCACACAGAAGACTCACACATTCTCACCAAACGTTGGGAGCAGAGCGGAGCCTCTGTCACTCCACTCACAGACAGCTCTGTCGTCTCTCTTCCGCCCTCTGTCCAAGTCCAGAACCAGCAGGTAGCAGGTGGGTTCAATGGAGAGTTGCTTTCAGGACAAAGCTCATCAGTTGTAGACCTCTTGAGAGGAAAAACTCATGCATTCACTACCAACAACCCCCCATCACCCCAACGTCAAAGTCTCCCATGCTGTCCCCCTCACTTAAGATTAATGCCCAAATCCTTACCGTAAGAATCTTCTGGTCACAGCAAATTCTCACCCACACCATCACACGAGCCATGTCCCAGGCCGCTCCCACCCCTTGCCCTCTGGGTCTCTGCCTCACTATCTTCTTTACAATCATCAAACATGCCATGCTACTCCTGACTCGGTTACAGACAGACAAAGAGCACCCAAGACAGAGTTCTGAGGAACACCGATACTTTGCGGTGGGTTAAAGGAGGCGGTTGGTGGTCGTGTTCAGTTGCTAAGTCGCGTCTGACTCTTTGTGACCCTGGGGACTGCAGCCCTCCAGGCTCCTCTGGGTTAAAGGAGAAGATGGCAAAGGAAGAAGAGGTGAAACATCCAGTGAGGAAGGAAGAACACCAGGAAACACGATATTGCAGAAGCCAAGTAAGGACACCGTCTCTAAGTAAAGTGAGCGCTTGACCGTATTCAACGCTGATAAAGTGAAGCCCCAGAACTGGTCTTTGAATGTGACCAGCTGCAGGAGACTGGAGACCCTGAAATAAATGTTTTAATAGAGTACTGAGGACAGAAGGCAGACTGAAGTAGTGTAAAGGTGAACACGAGGTGAAGGATTAGATAATCTTTAAGATAATTATACTTGATACTAGGAATAATATTTATTGGCACTTAAATTATTTTAATTTAAAGTGGACATACTCTTTGCCAGATACCCCGCTAAGTGCTTTACAAGCATTTTCTCATTAAGTCCTCAGAGTAACACTATCAGGCAAGGAAACTGAAATCTAGAGGGAGTTATGTACTTTGTCCAAACACAGCTAAGAAGCTGTGGCTGGCTGACGAATGGCCCCCAGTGATACTCAGGTCCTAATCACTGGAACCTCTAATGTTACTTCATACGCAGACATAAGGATGTGAGGTGGGGATAACCAGGGTTATCCAGATGGGCCCTAAATGTGGTCAGAATTGTCCAGAGAGAGGCAGAGGGGGAACTGAGACAGGAGAGAGAAGACACTGTCATAGCCTCAGCAGACAGAGACTCGAGAATGCTCGAGTCTGACTGACTTTGAAGGGAAGGGCTCTCGGGCCACAGAATGCAAGGAATGAAATGCTAAAACCCAAAGAAGGCAAGGCCTCCAAAGGGAGCACTGCCCTCAAATTAAGGACCTTAATTCCAGCCCAGGAAACTGCCTTCAGACTTCTGATCTCCAGAACTGTAACAGAATAAATGCACGTTGTTTTAAGCCACTGAGTTTGTGGTCATTTGTTATGGAAGCCATAGGAAACAATGGCATGGTCACAATCCTTTCTCTAACACAGCTTAACAGTAAACCCAAGTATCCCACACACGGAACAGAGAGAGGAGGCGGGGAAGGAAAGAAAGGAATATAAGAGAAGAGAGAAGTGAAGGAAGGATGGGGGAAGCAGGGAACACATGGGGAGAGGAGAGGAGAGCAAGGCAGAGGACAGGACAGAATAAGACTCCAAATATCCCTGAAGTGACACCAGAGCGGGGCACAGCGCCTTCACGTCAGGGAACATTATCCCAACTCAGGCCGAGCAGGCATTTGCCCCACAGCTGAGAGTTAGCTCTAGGGGATTAAACCGCGGTGCAGACTCTCCTATAAATCCTGTGGCGTCACAACGGAAGTGAAACCAGACCGGCGCAGGCCTACACTTTGGATGTCGATTGGTTCAGTAACTGTTGGTGCAAGTTACTAAATGGCAATATTAGAGAGTAAGAGGTGAAGATAAAAAAAAAAAAAAAAAACTGTAAAAAAACAAGACGACTTGTTTCTGCATCAGCAACTCAAGCATGGCCTTAATTTACCTTTTTTTTTTTTTTTGCCAAGTCACATAGCACACAGGATCTTAGTTCCCAGCCTAGGGATAGAACCCAGGCCTCCTGAAGTGAAAGTGTGGAGTCCTAACAACTGGACCACCAGGGAAGTCCCTAATTTGCTTTTTAAGAGATATTCGGCCAGTTTTTTTTTCTTTTTATCTTGTTATTACTTATTACTGGATATCATTTGCTATAATTAAATTGAGATGTTCACTTAATATGCTATAATAACCTACTTTCAAAAAGCAATTTTATAAACTTGAATATCTTATTTCATGTTTAAATAATTCACTGGCATATATTAATCAGAAACAACATCTCAAAAGACATTCCTTTGAGATTATTAATACAAAGAAAAGAGGTTTAGAAAGAAAACAAATGATTTGAGTGCCTAAAACTACCTCTCAAACAACTTGAGACTAATGGCAACTTCTCTCCCTTGGATTCAAGGGTGTATCTGAGAATGATGTAGACTGAATCTATAACCCTGACTCATTGCGCTTGCACAAGATTCTCTTCCTAGTTGAGGTTAGTGTTACATCATTTTTTCCTAAGGAAATTAGATACTTCATTTTGAAGTTCTCTGAGATTTGGATGAGATTAGAATAGAAACATGTGGAGTCCATATATAGATTTTGAATACACACGAACAGTAATTTTCCAAATTTGCTAACGAGTAGTCCTCATATTATAGAGCTGAAAACTGTATTTTAAGGGAGAATTAAGAATTAGCAGTGATGCCGGGGAAGGTACACTGGTGGGAAGAACTGCATTTAATTCAGTTTTTCCTTTTCAAAAACAGGAAGGGAAATAGCAATCAAATAACACAACCTGAAGAGGTCTTTGTATTGAAATCCATGTAGACAGCATTATCCTCCCTTCTGAAGATTTATCCCCCTGCACAAAAGGCCAGAAGGAGCGCGCTCAGCTTCTGTCACCCAAAGGCGTGAGTAACAGTGACATCTAGCGGCACGTGGAGATACAGGATGGTGAAACATGCTCAGCGAGAGCCCAGAGCGAAACCCGGGAGCCACAGGGCTGCATTCAAGTCTCCTGCGGCATGTGGCAATGAAACTGTATCCCAACGGGATCAGCGAGTCCCTTCTCTGGGAAAGTGATATTATTCTGGGTCAACACTTGGAAAAGTCACTCAGTATTCATTGCTGGGGAGTGGGAAGCCAGTAGTCAGATCACATCACCTCGGTCTTGGAATTGGAGAGATGGCCGCAGTATCACCGGGATTTTTTTTAAAGCATCATCAACATGGATCCACACAGGTTATGCTTCTCAGATAGGAGGAAGGCAGCTGAATATGCTTCCGAATGCCAACCCTAAAAATCTATCCAAAGATTAATTAAATTTCACTTTTCTTTCTTCTATGTCTCTACAGACTATTTTCTCCTGCCCACAGAAGAGGCCACCTCAGGCTATCCTCCAACAGCTGAAACTGGCAATCCGTCCTTTGGGTTAGACCTACGAGCCACACTCCTCTGCCCCGCTCTGCCTTGGGTGCCAGCCACAGCATCCTTTTGTCTGGTTCCAGGTCAGTAATCTCTCCTGGCATCTGCCTATCTCACCCCTTCCCTCCTCCTCCCCCTCCATCAAGAAATCTAATTCCAAGTTGGCAGGCAGCAGGTCAGAAATCTTTGAAAGCCGCAATTTCCATCACCCACGCTCGGGGCTCGCCTCTCGCACATTCTGCCAAATGCCAACTTATGCCCCCCCTCCTCTGTCACATCCTGCATCTCTGCGATGCCCAGGTTCTCACCTGAATCTTGCTCTCCCATCTGCTTCCCTCCCCTTCCTCAGCAGCAGGGCTGTCTTTTAATAGTAACATCCTGCCACATCTGTCCCAAAGGCCCAGCGCATCGTGTCATCCATCCTGGGACCCGCAGCCTCTTCAGAGTTACCGACTCTGGGACTTGCCTCTGTCAGAGGTGTCGAGAGGCCTCGGCGGGCCCAGAGCACCTGGGGAAAGAACTGACAGTCCCCTGAAACCCACACAATCACTTCTCTGCAAAGTGGACCAAGGTAAAGCAAAAGACTGAAGGCTGGTGTGACAGAGAAGACAAAGGAGAAAGCCACACCGAACCCCAATAGGTGACAGTTTTATTTCTTTTTACATGGTGAAAGGACATGTTCAGGGCTACTTTAGAACAGTCTGTTGGCCAAAGGAAAAAAAATTAAATATCTGGCATAATTTTTGCCCACTATGAAAAAAAATTTTTAAACACATGCACTGGGTATTTTATACCTTTTTTTGTTGTTTTAGAGAGAGGACCATGTCAATGTTTAATTTTGAAACTACAAATCGTATGGAAATGATATCCTGAAAAAATAGGATTTTACCTCACTTGTTCTTAACTTCTTATAACCATTATGTCATCACTATCAATTCTACCCCAAAAGAGCAAAGTCTGAGCTACCTACAAAAGGAGATAAAGAAAATGCCAGCAGGAAATTCGCTAGGGACCTGGTGGTTAGGACCTGGGGATTCTGTGTGCTGGGCCTGGGTTCAACCCCTGGTCAGGGAACAAAGGTTATGCAAACCATGTGACATGGTCAAAAAAAACCTAAAGCCAAAAAAGAGAGGGAGAGATCAGAAGGCAATTATTATCTATGATAAAAATACCCACTGAGCAGAAGGTGAAAATCTGACTCCAAAATCTGTGAGACTAGGAAAATGTTTACTTGTAGCAACTCAGAAAAGATGGATAAATCACTAACTAGCAAGAAAAAATGAAGTTACAAAAAAGTTTTTTTAGTATACTTTAGAGATACTATTATTTTTGTGCCACACTGCTGTATATATAACAGTGCCATATTTAAAGTGGAGTATATCATATATATGTATATATATTACCTGTACTGGGTCTTCACTGCTATGCATGGCTTTTTCTCATATATTACATGAAAGTGTTTGCTCTTTTTTCTTTCTGATAGCAAAGCAGGGACCAACCTAACTTTTCTATTGCCAATCCAGTACTATGTATACATCTATGTAGAATTTTTAAATATTAAAAGAATGCAACTGCAGTAAACAGATGCTTTAGTAAACTGAATTGTGTTCCCCCCACCCAAAGTCCACATGTGGAAGCTAGTAAGTCCAGTGCAGTGGTATTTGGAAGTAGAAGCTTTGGAGTAATCAAGCTGAGAGGAGGTCATGAGGATGGGGCCCCCATGACAGGATTAGTGTTCTTATAAGAAAGAACGGAGGGATGGCCATGCAATGAAAACCAGGAAGGGAGTCCTCACCAAGAACAAATCTGCTGGCACCTTGATATTGGTCTTTCCAGCAGCAGTAACTGAGAGAAACGTCCATGGTTTAAACCATCCAGTCTATTGTATTTTGTTATGTCAGCCCAAGCTAAAACAGATGACATCTGCCTCACACACTTTTCCATCTCTAAAATAAATATAGCCATAATCATGGAACCTTGACTATGCACCACCAAACCACCTGATCTACCAAAACTGGCACGTGATCAGGAGAAAAGGAAACATCTGTCCTTAAAAGGAAACAGGTAAAGAAGGGAGTTGGCATCAGAAAGATTCTTTCACAGACTGTGTAAAAGGAAAAAGAAAAGCACACACATAGAAACAGAGCTGAAGAACTGAGGTCGGAAAGACTGACAATGATTACAGGACTCGGACTCCGCAGGGCTAGTATTTGGAACTTGCTCTGTTCTCGCCACGTCTTTTGTGCTGCCGAGAAGACATTCAGCTTGAGAGGACAGGAAGCCAGTCTGCCATTCACTGACTACTACTAAAGAGGCGTATGGGATGAACAGGCTCCTGCAAGCTGAAAGAGCCGTGGGAGGTTTCCCCACCTTCACACTCTGAGGGATGGACTGATGGTGAGTGCTTGCCGAAGGCCGCAGCTCTCAAAGACACCTTTTGTTATTCTTTTAAAAGTAGTGCATCGCAATAATGCTCTGACTCAAAAACAAAGAATTCACTGAAACTGGTTAACAGTCTGGCTATAAAAGAAACCACCATCCCACTGTACCTGAGTTGAAATCCATTGCTTTCTGGTTATATAACCTCAAGCCAAGCATTTAGCCTCCCTGAACCTCAGTTCCCATCTTTAATCTAGAGATAATACATGTCTGCAGTCTCTTACCTGATGTCCTTAGGACTAGATTTCAGAATTTTTTATTATACAATGTAGTACATAAACTGAATTTTATGCAATACTCATAATGTCCAAGACAGCAGTTAGTAAGCAAACACATTGATAACCTTCAGCAAAATGATGTATTAATAATCTAATACTAATAGTAATCTAATATTAATAATACTAATAAAAGTTATTAATACTAGTTTTATGATGGTTCAAATCTGGTGTTGTTGCCAAAATTACAAAAAGAACTTTCCAATTTGGAGCTTTCCGGGTTTTGTATCTTGGGATGGGCAACTCATAAATACATTCACCCTAGAGTGACTATGAGGAATAAATGACATATGGAGGATAGAAACTCATAAGGTTATGTAGGATGGATTATAAATGAGAACCTAAGGAATTCTAAGGAGCCAAAGTATAAGGGAAATCTCTCCTGAGCATAAAGTCCCTCTCCAAAGATAACCAACACTCAGTTGCCAAGTGACCTGAGAGGCTCGCTGGGAAGGTACATCGTCTCCCTGGTTTCCATCTTCCATTCAGTATTCCCTTCTCCAGACCCGTGTCTTTAAGCCCTGTGGGAGCTGGCTTTTTGGCAGCTTGGGGAAGGGAAGCACATACCAGTGTTTTCTTTTTTAACACTCTGCCCACCTTCTAACTCCCTTCTCCCTCTTCGGGCCCCCAGAGAAAAGGAAAGAGCTTTGGGCATTGGTTTACAGTTTTTAAAATGTGCTGCCTCCACTGACCTCTCTAATCACTACAGCAGCAAATGAAAGGCCAGTCTTAACCTCCTATTTGCAGTTAGTATCAGGATCTAGTTTCCAAGCTTTCTGTATCCCCTTCAGGTGAAAAGCATCATCACAGGAGCCCTCCCAGGGTCCAGAAGATCTGTCTCTTCTCAGTTCAAAGCCCATGTCCGACTTCCCAAGCACAGTATTTATCTCTATTCCGAAGAATGCCTCCAATCCTGCCCAGTGACTCATTTAAAACCCTCCCACACTCACCTGTCAATCCCCGTAGGAATCCACCTTTCCCGAATTCTATCACCTTGGGTCTTACAACAGAAAATTGCTTTACAGTTTTAGCGGCAATGGAAGCCATTCAACCACTACTGTGAGCAGAGATCTGTTCTTTCACAGCTCCTGTGCATCTTAACAAAAGTCACAGACACAGATAGATATTAAATCTATCATTTATATGCTCAAAATCACTACATAGAGGTGTGGCTTGATATGAATCTAAATTCTAACTTTTAAAAGCCCCAGTGACACCTACTAAGATAAGGGTTTGGGAGAATGAACAATTACCGTGGAAGAATAACCACCCACACAAGTATCTTATGACTTAGACATTATATTTCTCAAACATCTTTTTTAAAAGAACATTGTAATTCAGGACAAGAGTCTTCATTTGAGGTATTTCAGTAACTAATAACAGGCCTTTACAATTGCTATCACTTCTGTCTAAATTCAGAAATCAGCAATTATGTGCATACACGTGTGTGTATGTTCCTGTGTATTAGCACATGAACATGTAAGCTTCATACCACAGTGTACTTAAAAGCATTAAAACATAATCTATTCCTATGTTGTTGGAGAAGAATATTTTTAAGGTAACAGTTATCCAAGTATCTCTGACAAAAAAGATTACTTGCATTAGTATTAATGTTTCAGCAGTTTAACTGTATTCTTATTGTTTCATAGGCCATAATTCTGATCTGATACCAAATTGCGCTTGTGAGCCCACTGTCCTGGTACGTGCAGTGCGTGTAGATCCCTTCCTTATGTTACACAACGCAGCGCTATATGGGCTATCGGGCCTCAAAACACCAGGTGGCAAACACTTCAAGAATTAGAGATGCTGTTACCATGGGGACAAGATGCTGGTCCTTCTCATGCAATCAACACACTTCCTTTTTCAGAAAAACTATTTCCACAGGAAAACAAATGAGCTCAAAATTTTTAAAGCTCGGTATTTAATAGTGACAGCAAAGCTGGGCAAGCAATGGGGAAACATTTAGGAAGCCTTGTTTTCAAAAACTCATTTCTGATTTTTGTTTTCCTCCCTGGCTAATACTAGGTGACGGGACCAATTTCAATGATCTCAGGCTCCACTTCTCAAGTGTCTGTCCTATGTGGTAGATTACCAAGCGGCCACAGATCATTTCTCTTCCTTTTCCTATATCCATTTGCACTTGACTTTGCAGCTCTTTCCACAAAGAGTGAGAATCTATTCCAGCACTTCTTGAATATGGCCTTATGTCATGTTTGTCTGGCCAACAGAATGCAGCAGAGCTGAGAACATATCAGTTCCATGCCTTGGGTCCAAACACCCTGCACTCTTCCACTTTCTTCCTTAGGGTCCTGCCCAGTTCCGTGTGAACACCCCTGGGCTACACGAGGAGGATGAGAGACACTGGCTTAGCCACGTCCACTGTTACCCAGTCTAAGCCGGCCGCCACCCTCAGGAGCGACCCACCTAGCTGAAAGGCAACTGCCTGCAGACACATAACTGCGCCCAGTGAGACCAAAAGAATAAGCGAACCCCCAGAATCATGAACGAAATAAACTTAAGAGTCTTAAGCCACTGAGTTTTGGAGTGGTTTATGTAACAAAGGGAAATCATGTACCAAACGCTTCTTTGTTAGTTCTGTCAAGTTTGAAGTCCACATGCAGCTGGATTCCTAAAACCAAAGACTAGTCTGGCATGACACATGCGGTGCTTAGTCACTCAGTCATGTCCGACTCTTTGCGATCCCACGGACTGTAGCCCACCAGGCTCCTCTGTCCTTGGGGATTCTCCAGGCAAGAATACTGGAGTGGGTTGCCATGCCCTCCTCCAGGGGATCTTCCCAATCCGGGGATAAAACCCAGGTCTCCTACATTGCAGGCAAACTCTTTACCAACTAAGCCACCAGGTAAGCCCAAGGATACTGGAGTGGGTAGCCTATTCCTTCTCCAGGGGACCTTCCTGACCCAGGAACCGAACCGGGGTTTCCGGCACTGCAGGTGGATTCTTTACCAGCTGGGCCACCAGGGAAGCCCTGAGTATCTATTAAAAATCCCAAGCTGGTATGCACAAGCATAAACATACATACATCCCTCCCTCTGACAATATGGACAGCAAAGAGTTTCCTGTCACATATGAGTTCAGATAAGTCTGAAAAGGAAATTTATCCCAGATGAACAATCGTCTCTCTCAACTGCATATTTACTACATGAAATCACCTTTGCTCTCCCAAGTATTAATATAAGACAAACATACTGTTATAGATTTTATGGAGAACACACACACAACCACAGGGAAAATTCCATTAATATGTTCATTGCATGCAAAGGAGATCATCATTCTTGTTTTATTTATTGGTGGTAGGTGAAATCTAACATAGTGGACAGTAAACAGTTAAATTTAAAATATTTTAGACTTTAAAATGTTTATCTCTAAAGCAGCCTTATTTTCCTGGAAAAAAATCTGAATGCTGTTCTTCAAATCTTCTTTTCCCACTTCTACATGCTCCCCCTTCCCTTCTCTTTTCCCAGCCATGGGGACCCTAGAGCCTTGCATTGAGATGGTGATCTCACAAGTTAAAGGACCCAGAATCCTCATGTCACCCTCATGGGGGGAGAGCTGCCCTGAAGAGCTGTCGAACACTATTTGATGTTGTATAGGAAAGAAATAAGTCAATGTTCTATACGTTAAGATTTCAGGATTTGTAACTACAAGCCAGCAAAGTCCACCATAAAGAAGTTTTAGGGCATGTGGACGTACTGACAGGCATGGTCCTGCAGAAGGAGGAAATGGCATTGATGCAGGAGAGAAAGGGGACAACTTCAGGAGCAACTTCCTTGAGAAGGTGATCCTCAGCCCATTTTCTCAGATAAGACGACAGAGTATGTGAAGTTGGCACACTTGCCGAGGGATGATCAGGGGGTACTTTTTTGGTTACCACTATTCTGACCCTAAATCAAGGGATAGATCATTGGCTGAGACTGAAGGGGACTGCAAGTCTGAGGACTAACTGGATGCTGTAAAACAGTCTTCTAAGGGAGAAGAGAGTGAATGACTAGAAAACTGTTGAATGTGAGATGTTCCCATTGGTACTGAATGAGTACACTCTCCTTTTGCTGTTGTTTAATCGCTCAGTTACATTCAACTCTTTGCTACCCCATGGACTGCAGGACACCGGGTTTCCCTGTCCATTGCCAGGTTTCCCTGTCCATCACCAACTTCCAGAGCTTGCTCAAGCTCATGTCCACTGAGCCGGGGATGCTATCCAACCATCTGATCCTCTGTCATCCCCTTCTCCTCCTGCCTTCAATCTTTCCCATCACCAAAGTCTTTTCTAAGGAGTAGGTTCTTCGCATCAGGTGGCCAAAGTATTAGAGTTTCACCTTCGCCCTTCCAATGAATGTTCAGGGTTATTTCTTTTAGGACTGACTGGTTTGATCTCCTTGCTGTCCAAGGGACTCTCAAGCGTCTTCTCCAACACCACAGTGCGAAGGCATCAATTTGTCGGTGCTCAGCCTTTTTTATTGTCCAGCTCTCACATGTGTACATGACTACTGGAAAAACCATAGGTTTGACTATACGAACCTTTGTAAGCAAAGTAATGTCTCTACTTCTTAATATGCTGTCTAGGTCATTGCTTTTGTCATTGTTTTTCTTCCAAGGAGCAAGCATCTTTCAATTTTATGCCTGCAGTCACCATCCACAGTGATTTTGGAGCCCAACAAAATAAAGTCTGCCTCTGTTTCCATTGTTTCTCCATCTATTTTCCATTAAGTAATGGGACCAGATGCCATCTCCTATGTTTTTTGAATGGTGAATTTTAATCCAGCTTTTTTCACTCTCCTCTTTCAACTTCGAGAGACTCAAATTCCTCTTCACTCTCTCTCAGAAGGGTGGTGTCATCGGCATGCCTGAGGTTATTAATATTTCTCCTAACAATCTTGATTCCAGCTTGCAATTAATGCAGACCAGCATTTTGCATGATGTACTCTGCATATAAACTAAATAAGCAGGGTGACAATATACAGCCTTGATGTACTCCTTTCCCAATCTGGAACCAGTCTGTTGTTCCATGTCCAGTTCTAACTGTTGCTTCTTGACCTGCATACAGGCTTCTCAGGAGGCATGTAAGATGACCTGGTATTCTCATCTCTTTAAGAATTATTTGTTGTGATCGACACAGTCAAAGGCTTTAGCGTAGTCAATGAAGCAAAGTAGATTTTTTTCTGGATTTCTCTTGCTTTTTCTATGATCCAGTGGATGTTGGCAACTTGACCTCTGGTTCCTCTGCCTTTTCTAAAACCAGCTTGTACATCTGGAAGTTCTTGGTTCATGTACTACTGAAGCCTGGGCTGGGAGAATTTTGAGCATTACTCTGCTACCATGTGCAATGAGTGTAATTGTGCGGTAGTTTGAGCATTCTTTGGCATTGCCTTTTTTTTGGGATTGGAGTGAAAACTGATCTTTTCCAGTCCTGTGGCCACTGCCAAGTTTTCCAAACTTGCTGGCATATTGAGTGCATCCCTTTCACAACATCATCTTTTAGGATTAGAAATAGTTCAGCCAGAATTCCATCATCTCCTCTAGTTTTGTTCATAGTGATGCTTCTTAAGGCCCACTTGACTTCACATTCCAGGATGTCTGGCTCTAGGTGAGTGATCACATCATCATGGTTATCCAGGTCATTAAGATCTTTTTTGTATACTTCTTCTGTGTATTTTTGCCACCTCTTCTTAATATCTTCTGCTTCTGTTAGGTCCATATCGCTTCTAGGCTTTATTGTGCCTATCTTTACATGAAATATTCCCTTGGCATCTCTAATTTTCTTGAAGAGATCTCTAGTCTTTCCCATTGTATTGTCTTCCCTCTATTTCTTTGCACTGTTCACTTTAAAAGGCTTTCTTATCTTTCCTTGCTATTCTCTGGAACTCTGCATTCAGATGGGCATAATTTCCTTTTCTCCTTTGCCTTTTGCTTCTCTTCTTTTCTCAGCTATCTGTAAGAAATCCTCAGACAATCATTTTGCCTTTTTGCATTCCTTTTTTCTTGCTTTTCTTTAGCCATGTTCAGCTGTTTGGCCACAGGCTTTATCTAAGTGAAGACTTGGATTTAATCACAGTGGAAGTTTTGCCAAGCAGGACTTATAATAAAAAGATGAGGCACCAGAAAAACAGAGGTGTAAAGAAGGCATGATTATGGCTTTATTTCCAGCTGTTTTTGACTGGAAACTGGAGCCTCTGTCAGTTTTCTTCTCTAGGTGACTGTATAGAGCAGACTCCTCGCCAACCAATGTTGACCATAAAGATTAGGTGAGAAGTGAACTTTTGTTTTGTGAGAACCAGTAGAATTTTGGGTTGGTGTGCATGTGTATGTTTGATTTGTCACCATAATAAACCTAGTCTCTCCTGATTTGTACACACTCCTTGATTCCACCGTGTACAAAGTAAGAACTGGGGAGGGAGGGATGAGAACGCATCAGAGAATGTGGAGAATGTGGTCACACTGAGGACACACAAGTAAGGGTCTCGGGGCTGCCAGATGGGCCAAGAGGCTTGGGTGAGTTGAAGTGACTGAGAAAAGTGAAGATGCGGGGCTTGGTTACATCTTCGGGAAAGGTACATTGGTAGGTGCACTTGAAGCCTCCTTCAACCGGTCCCTCAGGCACACTGTGATGGGGAGACGGGGCCTGTGGTCAGGAGTGGAGGGCAGTGGTGACAGCCTTGTGACTGGCTCCCACCACCCTCTGCATCCTGGTGGGGACAAAAGAAGCATGTCACTGTGATTATACGCACTTTTATTCTAACAAGGTATTTTCCCCTTCTTGGGCTTTCCAAATGACTCACACAGAGAACATATTAACCACCCCCAAGAAAGTCAAAACAAACATTTTTAGGAAGGCGAGGTGGAGGAAATAAAATAGAGGAAGAAAAGGAAATGCAAGGGAGGTGCATGAGAATCTTCATCACAGTTGATAGAGTTCAACAGGATGATGGGATTATGTGTCACTTTTGTTTTTTTGTTCTTTGCTGAAATTTCAAGGCTTCTGCAAGGAACTATAAGTATTAAGAGGTGGAAAATATATCATATACTCATAGATTCATTCACTTCTTCACTAATTCATTTAATAAGTAAATATCTGTTTATTGCACAGTATATGCTGAGCACTTTCATCAGTGCTAGAATTAGAAGCTAAGAAATTATCCAGTACAATTTGTTTATTTGAGTGGCTGGAAAAAGTCAAGAGAGATTATGAGACCACCTTAGTTAGATAGTTAGCAAGAGGACTAGAAAAATAGAGATAACCGTCTCTGGTTCTGGACTCTTCTACTTTCACCATTTGAACATCATGTACAAGGTTGTGATTTGACCGGTTGGTCAAATAATCACAGCAATACACCCCTTACTGGACGGTCCTCCCATTCCCCTTTAGTACACCATCCTCATGTTCCTCACTGAGAAGTTCTGTTTTGTAAATACCATTTCTCTGTCCTGAAACTTTCAAAGAATGTTCAATCACCTCCAAACAAAGTCTGGATGTTTTATCCTGACATGTAAGGCCTTCTTCAATCTGATGTTTACATATTTCTCAGATATATACTTGGTCTGCTCATTGCTCACATTTAAAAAATAATAAATTTAGCTATTATTTGTACCCTTCAGGCTCCATGACTACTCTCTGATTTTCTCTCATTATTTAGTAATTTTCTCAACAGAAATATGTAGCAGAAGGGGGAGGCAGCCAATCAATGAACACAACTGAACCCCAGACAATCAATCACAAAGGCTTAAATTCTAGTTCGAATTCTAATTCATCATTTAACAGGTATGTGATATTATGCTCCAAAATCACTGCAGATGGAGACTGCACCCATGAAATTAAAAGATGCTTGCTCCTTGGAAGAAAAGTTATGACCAACCTAGACAGCATATTAAAAAGCAGAGACATTACTTTGTCAACAAAGGTCCATCTAGTCAAAGCTATGATTTTTCCAGTGGTCATGTATGGATGTGAGAGTTGGACTATAAAGAAAGCTGAATGCAGAAGAATTGATGCTTTTGAACTGTGGTGTTGAACTCTTGAGAGTCCCCTGGACTGCAAGGAGATCCAACCAGTCCATCCTAAAGGAGATGAGTCCTGGGTGCTCACTGGAAGGACTGAGGCTGAAGCTGAAGCTCCAATACTTTGGCCACCTGATGCAGAGAGCTGACTCATTAGAAAAGACCCTGATGCTGGGAGGGATTGAAGGCAGGAGGAGAAGGGGATGACAGAGGATGAAATGGTTGGATGGCATCACCGACTCAATGGACATGAGTTTGTGTATACTCCAGGAGGTGGTGATGGACAGGGTGGCCTGGCGTGCTGCAGTCCATGGGGTCACAAAGAGTCAGACACGACTGAGTGACTGAACTGAACTGAACTGATATTAGTAAATAATCTTGGCTTCTTTGAAAACTCTGTATACTTCACAGGACTACTGTTCATTTCTTTCTTTATGGATTTTCATGTAATGAACTTTTATTGCATATTTATTACTCACCACAATCTGTTAGTTAACAAGCATTTATAAGAACAAGATGGGCATAGTCTCTGTGCTCTTGGATCAGGAATGAAGTCAATAAGAGAGGAAAATGGCAAGAGATTATCTATGATTATAATTTTTAAGGAGGATATTAAAGAACTAATACTTCTTAGAACACACATTGGAAAATGCAGGTCTAGAAGCAGATTAATCTGTGTGACTTGATATCTATCAGTGGAAGGAAAGTTATGACCAACCTAGACAGCATATTAAAAAGCAGAGACATTACTTTGTCAACAAAGGTCCGTCTAGTCAAGGCTATGGTTTTTCCAGTAGTCATGCACGGATGTGACAGTTGGACTATAAAGAAAGCTGAGAGCCGAAGAATTGATGCTTTTGAACTGTGGTGTTGGAGAAGACTCTTGAGAGTCCCTTGGACTGCAAGGAGATCCAACCAGTCCATCCTAAAGGAGATAAGTCCTGAGTGTTCATTGGAAGGACTGATGTTGAAGCTGAAGCTCCAATACTTTGGCCACCTCATGCGAAGAGTTGACTCATTTGAAAAGACCCTAATGCTGGGAAAGATTGAGGGCAGGAGGAGAAGGAGAAGACAGAGGATGAGATGGTTGGATGGCATCACTGACTCAATGGACATGGATTTGGGTAAACTCCAGGAGTTGGTGATGGACAGGGAGGCCTGGCGTGCTGCAGTTCATGGGGTTGCAAAGAGTCGGACACGACTGAACGACTGAACTGAACTGAACTGAAATGAAGGATAAATATTCTTGAAAATGTGGGAATACCATAAAAGGTTTGTTTTGTGGGTTAACAAGACAGTTTTCCTGGAAGGTGCTGCCACAAAGTAGATTTTTTTTCCCATTTCAAGAGTGAAGCTGCCTATGCAAAGGACAAGCTTCTATTTTACTTATAAAGGAAACAAATAAATAAGTGGACCAGGGAGTACATGAAACCAGTTATTCAATGCCCAGGCCTCTAGAGTAAGCCATGTTAGAGGGCTGGTAACTCCAGAGAATACAAACAGGGTGAGGTATCAGGCAACAATAAAAAAAAAAAAAAGAAAAGGAAATGCAGAGCATACAGGAAAGGAGATGGACGATGATGAAGCAGAAAAGGGAAAATTCCCAAAGCGGAGGGCTGGAATGAGAGGGAGGTAAAGCAGCAGGATCAACACAAAGCAGAGAACGTCCTTCAGTGATTACGTTTAGGAGAGGAACCACAGAGATACACAGAGAGAGCAGTTAAGAAAGGAGGCAGGAATGTTGATGTTTGGCAGAAACCAACACAGTACTGTAAGCAATCATCCTTCAATTAACAACTAAAAAATGAAAATAAATGTTTTAAAAGAGGCAGCAAAACTGAGAAACTGTAAAGCCACTGGGAAGTTGCAAGCCCTCTCAATATCTGCCCACTAGACACACCACATTCACAAGAAAAGAACAGGAGACAGTGGATCAACATTTTTTCAAAATGTTGATGAAAACAGGGAGGTGATGTGACTCGGCACAATTAAATTCACTGCCTAGGGTTGTTGCAGCAGCTGTAAAGAGTCAACAAATTGAGAATGTTGCAACAAAGAATAATTCTCAATCCCAGAAAGCAAGACTGAAATGTTGACATGTCCACAGATGGCTAAAGAGTACTTACCAGCTCTCAAAATGAGAAAAGATTATTAGTCCAACTTAAACTCAGCTTTACGTATTTTAGGCTCCACTCAACTCCATGGAATCCAGTAAAGAGTTCATGCACAGTGTAAATATTCTTTTTTGCTGCAAGTCTAAAAAAAGAACACCAAAATGATACTGACAAATGTATAACGGAATCCCAGTTGACTCCAACTGGGATCTGATCAATGGCCTGGAACCCAACTATGCCAGCCTACTTCCTTACCTACTGGCAGGAAAATTTGAATGTACATGTTCATGAGGCCATAATTAAATGATTGATGTCCCCCCCACACACACCAAAAAAAGAGCTATTACTGACACAGCGAGAACCAGGAGTAAAGAGGGAGGACACTTTTGCCGATGAGGTTACCACGAGATCTTTCATTACGTCTTTTCTAGGATGAAGAAATCCAGGCAATGAGCTCTTTGAAAGCAGGGCCGATGCCCACTCTAATGAGCACCACCAACACACAGGACCCATTCTGAGAACAGACACCTGAAGTTGTGGTATCTCTTGATGGAAGGGTGATTTTTTTTTTTTTAAGTGGATAATAGTTTGTGAATTGTGCTTATTCCTCAAGTTGCACTAACCCTTTTTCAAAGACCAACAGGATCTCTTCCTACTCCTTTGATACAAATAGGCTTATTGAGCATCTGCCATATCCCAGGCCACACACTAAGGCCTGAGGATACAAAGATAAGAAGACTCTGTGCTAGTGAGCTAGGGCCACAGCAACAAGGGGCCACAGACCAGGGGGCTTAAACAAGACAAGCCTTTCTCCACACTTCTGGAGGTGAGACATCCACGTTGCAAGTGTCTCCAGCTTGAGTCCTTGTGACGGCCGTGGGGAGGGATCTCTCCAGGTCTCTCTCCTCAGCTTCATCCTGTATCCTCACCTGATCATTCCTCCACGTGTGTTTGTGTCCAAATTTCCTCTTTTATTGGATTAAAACCTACTCTAATGACCTTATTTCAACCTCATTTCCTCTGTAAGGACCCTATCTCCAAATAAGGTCACATTTTGAAAGTAGGACTTCAGCAGATGACTTTTGGCAGGGACATAATTCAGCCCATAACAGAAACGGTCCCTATTTCAGAACACTCATATTTAATCATTCAGTGAAGTGCTCCCAGGAAGACCTGGGAAGGCAAAAATATTGCTGCTATCCAACACTTGCCTGACAGAATTCTACTTCCCAGCAATGAGCTTACCTTTCTTCTATTTATACTGAATTCACTGTAAGTTCTCTATTAAGAGAATTCTAGCCCATGGGATCACAAGGAGTCAGACATAACCGAACAACTGAACAACAGCAAAGCGCTGCTAACTAACTAGCCCCTCTGCCAGAGAATTAGAGAGAAATGCTGCATTTCAACATCCTTGTGGAACTAAAAATCATCGTGGCTACATTTTGCCAAAAGATATGCATGCATGTCAGAGATAAAATAGTAGTGAAATAACCAGACAGGTCCATTCCATAAAAAGCAAAATGGTTAACTGTATACTATCTACCCTTCTGCTTTATCTCTATAATTCTCACAGAGCAAGTTTATTCATCACAGGACTCCATCCTCTGTTCTTTGTTTCCAGTCTACACTGGGTCCCCAGCCTAGAATATAAAAACAGAAAGTCCAGTTGCATAAACAAATTTTCTGCTTGGATAATAAGGCTTATAAACCAAAGGCATAAGCATCTTAAAGCAAACTACTCCTAGTTCACTAATTCAATGAATGATATTTACACAGTTATTAAGAGTCATTTAGCTACCAAAAGACATTCCATTTGCACACAGCATTCCATTTCACCCAGACTCATAAAGTGTACTCACTTGCTGCAGATAAGCTGCTCACAAAGTGTAGAGTCAATTTCTACTTCTGCATGAGCAATGTCAAAAGAGGTAATGGAGGAAAACCTACAGTCTGAGCAGGCAAGCCAGCCCACTCTTTCATTTGCATAAACACATGCATTAAAGAGAAATTTAAGGTCTATTTATTTTACAATTACAAAAGATAACAGAACTTTTTCAAGCTTTTTGTCCTGAAACCTAAATTTCTAACTACTCTGCCAGATACGTAATATTTAGTTGGGTGAAGATTGCTATTCTTTACTCATGAGCAAGCCCAAATTTACCAATGTTCTTTCTCACAACCAGATTCATTATCATTATCTTAAGCCTCTTGTTCCATCTTTAATACCATAAAGATCTTTCCAGTTACCCAAAGAAGATATCCTAGAATCATCTTTCACTCTTCTCTCTTCTTTACTTTCCATATCTATTCAATCCCCAAATTTGTGCAATATTATTACTCTCATCCAAATTTATTGGCTTGCCATCACATGCCAGGATCTGAGCTAAGCACTGGGGAAATAAAGACACATAAGAAATGGTGCTTTCTACCAAATAGTTCATAAAAAATGTTGAGAGGAAAGTCAGTTATCAATGACAGTGATAGGGGCCATGACAGACCATGTTTTGAGTGTTTGGGGAGCTCAGAAGCAATATTCTTGGAGGGAGTTTGGTTTTTTTTTTTTCCTTTCTTTTTTTTTCATTTATTTTTATTAGTTAGAGGCTAATTACTTTACAATATTGTAGTGGTTTTTGTCATACATTGACATGAATCAGCCATGGATTTACATGTATTCCCCATCCCGATCCCCCCTCCCGCCCCCCCTCCCCACCCATCCCTCTGGGTCTTCCCAGTGCACCAGCCCTGAGCACTTGTCTCATGCATCCAACCTGGGCTGGTGATCTGTTTCACCATAGATATATACATGTTTCGATGCTGTTCTCTCGAAACATCCCACCCTCGCCTTCTCCCACAGAGTCCAAAAGTCTGTTCTGTATTCTGTGTCTCTTTTTCTGTTTTGCATATAGGATTATCATTACCATCTTTCTAAATTCCATATATATGTGTTAGTATGCTGTAATGATCTTTATCTTTCTGGCTTACTTCACTCTGTATGATGGGCTCCAGTTTCATCCATCTCATTAGGACTGATTCAAATGAATTCTTTTTAATGGCTGAGTAATATTCCATGGTGTATATGTACCACAGCTTCCTTATCCATTCGTCTGCTGATGGGCATCTAGGTTGCTTCCATGTCCTGGCTATTATAAACAGTGATGGGATGAACATTGGGGTGCCCGTGTCTCTTTCAGATCTGGTTTCCTCGGTGTGTGTGCCCAGGAGTGGGATTGCTGGGTCATATGGCAGTTCTATTTCCAGTTTTTTAAGAAATCTCCACACTGTTCTCCATAGCGGCTGTACTAGTTTGCATTCCCACCGACAGTGTAAGAGGGTTCCCTTGAAGGGAGTTTTAAAGAAAAAGAATTAAATAGGGGCCAGGTTGGGACTGCAGCAGGAGGCAGGTGGCATGTAGAGATGTAATCTGAAGAACTGGAAATACAGGCACATAAAGCAGCACTGGGAAACTCCCAAACTCCAGGGTGGCTAGAGCAGAGCATGCGGTGGACTGGCAGGAGACACAGTTGGATAGTAACGCAGAGAATACAGATAGCGTATCTTGTGTTTAAGTTATGAGCGATCCATTAAAGGCGCCTCAGGAGTGACACAATGAGATTTCAGACACAGTCAATCCCTGGGCAAGAACTGAGGTTCCACATGCCACAACTGAAGATTCCACACGCCACAACTGAAGATTCCACACGCCACAACTGAAGATTCCACACGCCACAACTGAAGACTCCACACGCCACAACTGAAGATTCCACACGCCGGACAAAAAAAAAAAGATCCCATGTGCCACAACTAAGACCTAGCATAGCCAGATAAACATATATTTTTTAAAAAAGGAAAAATCATACTGAACAACACGGGTAGTACAGTATAATTGTCCATATATGTACTCTGGAAAGAAACAAATCTTAGTCTAAACTCATTAATGGTGTAAACTTAAGCAGGTTACAAAACCTCACTAAACCTCAAATTATTCACCATGCAAATAAGATGAAAAATCAAACTTTTTAGAGCTATTGTGTAAGATACATGGGCTAACACACACACTTCGCGCAGTAGCAGACACACGGTATGCAACCAATAGAGAGCAGCTATGTTCACACCAGTGCAGAATTATCTGCCTCTGTGATAAACCTGCAGGGAGCTGGACAGCAGGGTCCTGAACTGGGGCATCGAGGTCTATGCCTTATTATTATTTCACTTCACATAAATTAAATAAATTAAATTAAATTAAGGGCTTCCCTGATAGCTCAGTTGGTAAAGAATCTGCCTGCAATGCAGGAGACCCCGGTTCGATTCCTGGGTCAGGAAGATCCGCTGGAGAAGAGATAGGCTACCCACTCCAGTATCCTTGGGCTTCCCCTGTGGCTCAGCTGGTAAAGAATCTGCCTGCAATGCGGGAGGCCTGGGGAGATGCCCTGGAGAAGGGAAAGGCTACCCACTCCAGTCTTCTGGCCTGGAGATTTCAAGTTGCAAAGAGTCAGACACAACGGGGCCACTTTCACTTTCACACAAATTACTTAGTATCTCCATTTTCTTCTGATCAACTGAGATAATTCTTATTCTGTTTATGTAATAAGTTTGTTTCCGATATGAGATAATATACTATGTGAAAGTAGCTTGAATAGTCTAAAATGATGACTGTATACAAGATATTATGGTCTGGCCTTGGCATATTTCACTTTGGGCAGCTCTGGTCACATGGTGATAGTCATGAACTGCTGCACAGAAATAGCACCAAAAGAGCAGTGGACTCGGATGAGGTGGGGGAGCGCAGGGGAGCTGACCTCTAACCTCAGGATTCCCACTGACCTGTGACCCAGGGCCAGCCACTTACCTGTTGGGAGTCTCCACTTCCTCATCAACAGCTTAAGGGGCTGTATTCCACACCACCTAAACCACTTTATTGCAGATCTAACAACCTAATTAGCTTCACTAAGATAACTTTAGATGTTCGATATTCCACACTTTCCTTCAGGTCAACAAAATGCTCCAAAATGAAGCAAAGGCAGGATTTACTATGGGTCAAAAATCTTCTAACCCAGAGTCAATACAACTTCACAGTATTTAATTTTTTACATGCTTTAATCTGTGATGGCATTCAGAAATGAGCAGATTAAATACAATTAGCCCACCAGAACACAGTGGTCAGGGTTCACCCTAAGAGGGATTTTATGTAGCAACTTTTAACTGAAAGAGGGCATCTGTGTAAAGATTCTGTTTAGAACAAGATTAAAAGTAGCTGGTAATAAAACTCAGCAAAGGAAAATGAACAAGAGACATGCTCTCTATTCTTTTCAGTATTTTTCTAACAGATATAGAACTGTTATCTGCTATTATTCTTTACTACTCAAGATTCATCTCCCTGCAATATGTTGGGCTTTTTCCCATTGGCAATATAATCAGAAAAGATATTAAAAAAAAAAGGGGGGGGGGGAGAAAAGGCTAAGCGTAGATAATGCTATAGGAAAAATTATTTTCTGGATGAACTAGTAACACACCAAACTCTCCCATTATGTTCTCAGGTTCAAGAACCTGAACTGTAAAAACCCCGTGGAAAACTGCAGAGAATTTTATTGCTGTTGACATGATTGCTTATTTTGAGTTGTTGCTCTGAATGAAAATTACTGTCCCCAAAAGAAAAAATGGCAAAACAGCTAATTTAAAGTAGAGTTCTTCAACTTTAGCAGTATTGCACCCTAAACTGGAAAACTCTTTGTTTGGAGAGACTGTCCTCCACCTCACAGGATGAGCAGGCTTCCTGGCCTCTGCCCACTTGGGGCCAGCACCACTCACCCACGCCCAGTCCTGACGGTCGACGACACTTCCAGACACACCGCCAAATGCCCCTGGGAGATCCAGTGCTCCCAGTATGAACTGGTTTAAAGAAAGTCCACACAGACTTGCCCAGTTCTAAATCTGTATCACCCACCTGCCATTATCATTTTGAGAATATCCTTTATCCATTAAAAAAAAAAAAAAAGGCAAGACAGTTACAGTGAAGTAGGGAATTTTTTTTTAACATGGCTCCTTCTTAGAGAGCCATGTCAAATGACAGACCACCAGGGCAATAGCCAAGAAACCATCCATTCCACACTTTAGCAGCCACAAAAGATAGGTTGGGATTGTCAGCAACCCCACGGAGAAGATGGAAAGCAGGAGGCCTGGGGTACAAATGCATGTGTGTATTTTAATCTCTATTTCCCATTTTGGTACATGTAATCTATGTGTGTTATCACTCAGCCATGTCCAACTCTTTGCAACCCCCTGGACTGTAGCACACCAGGCTCCTCTGTCCATGGGATTTTCCAGGCAAGAACACTGGAGTGGGTTGCCATTTCCTTCTCCAGGGGAACTTCCCGACCCAGGGACTGAACCTGTGTCTCCTGCGTTGCAGGCAAGATTCTTTACTTTCTGAGCCACCAGGGAAGCCCATATGGAATCTAGAGGACTCTTTACTTTCTCTTTTTTCTTTTTTTAGTGATCTTGTGTTACATGCTTTCTCTACATGTCTCTGTTTAATTCTTTCCTAAAAAACAATCTTGGAAGCTAAAATTTGTCATCAAAAAATTCTGGAAGGAAACACAGGAAATGGTTAGAGCATTTGCATCTGGAAAGGAGGAGATATATGGGTAGGGGTCTCTAGACTATTTTTTTAACTTGTGGCTGTACTGCATAATATGTGGTATCTTAGTTCCTCAAAACGGGATTGAACCTGTGCCCCCTGCAAGGAACTGCAGAATCTAGACTTACTTTTTTTCAGATTTATTTTTGTTGTACTGTTTGCCATGCTATTTGAACATTTAATAGCTTCCATGAATTTGTTTTCAAATTTAAAGAACTAGTTACCAAAATAAATTCAAATTATGATTTGCCATAGACAGTAGTACAGGGTAATGTGGTTTTTAAATTAGAAGGCAGCTGCCAACACTGACTCCCCCATAGACAGAACAGCAATTATTTAGGTCTGTGATTTGAAAGTCATAATATTTTTCCTGAATGACGGAAGAGTTACCACTGCCCGTAGCATGAACGAGGCAGAGAAATAGCAGGTGAACCTAAAACTGTTGCATAAAATAGAATCCTGGGTCACTACATTAGTAATTCTATTTTATGGGGAGGGAGATTCTGAGTAGTCCATTGCTTCTGAGAGTATATTCATAAATTCCTGCAATAATTCAGGCTAAAGCCTTGGATTACATCCATGTTAAGCTAGGACTTTCATATTACATAGACTGACTATGAATTCATTGTGAGTCACTGATTAAGAACTATACCACATGTAAATGCAGAATAGTTGCAAATATATTTCAGCTTCTGATTAATAGACACGCCTTATATATTTGTACCAGTTTAGAAAATGCAACACATGTTTACTTAGGGCCTGCTCAGTACCCAGCAGTGTGCTGGATGGGCGGATGTGACAGTGACCCAGACAGACACGGCCCTCTCCTTCAGGGAGTATCCGTTTATTTAAAATGTAAGAGAACTGGTAACTTTTAAATTCATACATTTGTAAAAGTGTCATTTATAATGAACATTTACTTTGCTTTTATTACTGAAAGCTATTTTAAAAGCAAAGAGAATGGAATCTTTAATAAAATAAAGCAGAATGTCCCAATTTTTTTCCAGATAAAATTGTTTCCACAAAATGTCCCCTCAAAAAAAAAAATCTATGCTTAAATAAGTTGATGAAACAGCACATACCATATAATATAGAGCTCTCTTAGAAAACTGAAATGTAATTAGCTAGAAATTCTTACATACCAGAATCCCAGAGTGTTTATTCCCACAAAAAGAAGAGACAAAGAGAGAACATGGGGAGAAGGGAAGGGAGGAGCAAAAAGGAAGGAGGAAAGGAAAAATAAAAACCAAAATACAGCATGGATGATATTAAACTTCCAGGTTGCTTCTAAGACACAAAAGTTTTCCTACTGGGAATGTTCTCATGTATCAGGGGGGTGGCAGGCAATCCCTCAGTATCGCTGGGGTTTGGTTCTAGGACTTCCACAGATACCAAAATCCCAGGATACTCATGTCCCTTTTATAAAATGGTATCCTGTTTGCAGATCATCTCTATACACCACCTGTATACATAAAATGGATTACTTATAATACTGCAGTGCAGTCGCTCAGTCATGTCTTTGTAATCCCATGGACTGCAGCACGCCAGGCCTCCCTGTCCATCACCAACTCCTGGAGTTTACTCAAACTCATGTCCATTGAGTTGATGATGCCATCCAACCATCTCATCCTCTGTCGACCCCTTCTTCTCTTGCCCTCAATCTTTCCCAGCATCAGGGTCTTTCCCAATGAGTCAACTCTTCACATGAGGTGGCCAAAGTATTGGAGTTTCAGCTTCAGCATCAGTCCTTCCAATGAACACACAGGACTGGTCTCCTCTAGGATGGACTTGTTGGATCTCCTTGCAGTCCAAGGGACTCTTAAGAGTCTTCTTCAACACCACAGTTCAAAAGCATCAATTCTTTAGCACTCAGCTTTCTTTATGGTCCAATTTTCACATCCACACATGACTACTGCAAAAAACACAGCTTTGACTAGATGGACCTTTGCTGGCAAAGTAATGTCTCTGTTTTTAATATGCTGTCTAGGTTGGTCATAACTTTTCTTCTAAGGAGTAAGCATCTTTTAATTTCATGGCTGGCAATCACTATCTGCAGTGATTTTGGAGCTCCAAAAAATAAAGTCTCTATTTTCACTGTTTCCCCATCTATTTGCCATGACGTGATGGGACCATATGCCATGATCTTAGTTTTCTGAATGTTGAGTTTTAAGCCAACTTTTTCACTCTCCTCTTTCACTTTCATCAAGAGGCTCTTTAGTTCTTCTTCACTTTCTGCCATAACGGTGGTGTCATCTGCATATCTGAGGTTATTGATATTTCTCCCGGCAATCTTGATTCCAGCTTACGCTTCATCCAGCCCAGCGTTTCTCATGATGTACTCTGCATATAGGTTAAATAAGCAGGGTGACAATATACAGCCTCCATGTACTCCTTTCTCAATTTGGAACCAGTCTGCTGTTCCATGTCCAGTTCTAATTTTTGCTTCTTGACTTATAATACCTAATATAGTATAAGTGCTACACAACTAGTAAGTAAAATGGAAATGATAATGTAAATAGTTGCTGGCATGCAGCAAATTCAAGTTTTGCTTTTTAGAACTTTTCAGATTTTTTTTTTAATACTTTCAATCCATAGTTGGTTGAATCCATAAATGCAGAACGAGCAGATATGGAGAACTGTGTGCACGTGTGTGTTTGTGTGAGTGTGTGTATCTGTATAGAGAGACATATAGCTATAGATATCTCAACAAAAGAAAGGAGAAGGAAAAGAAAATGTGTAGGGTAAATAAACATGAATGCATTAAAGACAGTGAGAATGAATGGACTGGTAAATGGGTGAAGAGACAGACCAACAGACAAACAGAAGACAGATAAACAGATAATAGATAAGAGGGGGAAAGCATCCTGACAAGGGCACAGAGAAAATGTTTCTGAGCAGCCGCTTTTCTCAGGGATGTTTGCTTTGCGACGAATCACATCAACTATGCTTATCTCTTCGAGAATATCTATAGTTAAGATGCACAGCCTTCTTAAAGTGTCTGAAATCGAAGAGGTAAGTTTGGGAAACATATCAACAAAGGCAGGCTCAAAGCAATTCACTCTACTAGCACCGCACATATCTGGACCAACAAGGCTCTGCAAGGCCTGACTGCATAGGTCACAGAATTAAGGATCAGCATATTCTAGGACACATTTATGGAGGAAGATATAGTCTACTAAAACTTATCAGTAAATAAAAAGAGCATGATTAAAGAAAAGAGAATAATGTTAACTAGATAGATAGATGATAGAGATAGATACATGGATAATAGATAGGGAGGGAAGTTGATTTTAAAGTAACACTAATTCAAACTGTTTAAACATTTACCATCATGAAGGCAACAGCCTGACTATGACAAGTTAAAAATCTCACCTAGCAACTTGAAGTTCTACCTGAAAGGCATTTGTATTATCATGAAGAGTTTTTATTATGTTAATCACTTTGCAACTAGTTTACAATAACATGATGACATTTACCTTGATTTTAATAAATGGCCACAGCATGTTTTAATGGAATATATTTTTATATATTGTTAGACTTTATTTGCTAATATTATACTGAAGATTTCTGTGTCTGTGCTCATGAGAGATAATTGTCTATATTTTCCTTATCCTGAAATGTCCTTCTCCAGTTTTGGTATTGGGAAACGCTCAAGACACAAGTTAGAAAGTGTTTTCTCCTCCACTGTATTTTGAAAAAGTTTGTGTAAGATCAGTAGTTCTCTTCCTTAGATGTTTGATAGGATTCATCAGTGAAGATATATGGTCCTGGAGTTTACAAATTCAATTTCTTTTGTTGATATGAAGCTATTCAGATATTGCTTCTTCTTGTATCAGTTTTAATAGTATGTGTCTATCAAATAATTTACTTGTTTTAACTGAACATCAAAATTACCAGCATAAAGTTGTTTATAACATCTCTTTATTTTTCTTTCAGTGATGTTCTATTTTCAATTTTTGGTATTGATAATTTATGGGAGGAGATCCCCTAGTTTTCTTTTGAGCTGTTTTGTTAGGGAGTTTTATTGATTTTCCTAATCTTCTTGAAGAACTAGCTTTTGGCTTTTGTTTCTTTGTTAAATTTCTCTATTGTTTGTCCACTTTATATTTTATTGGTTTTTGCTTGTATTTTTATAAATTACTTTCTTCTTCTTAGTGGCTTAGACAGTAAAGAACCCACTCTAGTATTCTTGCCTGGAGAATTCCATGGACAGGAGAGCATAGTGGGCTACAGGCCATGGGATTGCAAGGAGTCAGACACAACTGTGCGACTAACACTTTCTTCTGCTTAGTTTGCATTTAATTTGCTCTTGTTTTTCTACATTTTTAAGTAGGAAACTTAGAACATTCATTTTAAACCTTGTGGGCTTCCCTGCTGGCTCAGATGGTAAATAATCTGCCTGCAATGTGGGAGACCCGGATTTGATCTCTAGGTCAGGAAGATCCCCTGGAGACAAGAATGGCCAACCACTCCAGTATTCTTGCCTGGAGAATTCCAGGGACACAGAGAGGAGCCTGGTGGGCTACAGTCCATGGAGTCACAAAGAGTCGGACACGACTGAGCTACTAAAACACACTTATCTAATATAAGCATTTAACCACAAATTTTCCTCTAAGTAACATGCTAGCTGCATTCCACAAATTTTGACAGGTTGCATTTTCATTATCATTCCCTTTGAAATATTTTCTAGTTTATTCTGGATTATTCTTAAAATTTATTGTTCATTCTTAAAACCAGGGATTATTATAGATGTATTGCTTAAGTCCCTAACTAACCTACAAATATGGGTCCTAACAATTCCTATCCTCCCCATACATGTTCATCACTCCTCACACTGAGATGGAGATTATCTTACCCTCAAATCTGTGCTGGCTTTGCAAACTGGCTTTAATCAACAGAATGCAACAGAAGTGATGCTGTGCCAGTTCCAGGCTGAGTTCATTTAATTTGTAGTTGAGTTTGGATTTGCTGTAGCTCTATTTAAATCCTAGTCACCAATAATTTAGAGTATTTCAGTGGCAAGATCAGGGATTGTGATCTGAACACAAGCAATGATTCAAAGGTCTCGCTATGCTTTATAATCTATCCAACAGCTTTTAAGACTTCTGTGGAGTCCCTTTGTTCTCCCATCCCAAACCTGAAAATCCTTCTCCACCCTCCTGTTCCTCCCCTAATCTTCAGGGTGCCATTGTGTTGCAATCAGTAAATACCTGATACGCCAAAGGGATTTCTCTCAGTTCTCTGGCCCCGCCTCCAGCCTTTGGCAAACTCATGTCATTTGTTGTCATTCAGTCGCTAAGCCGTGTCCAACCCTTTGAGACCCCATGGACTACGGTGCACCAGGCTTCCCTGTCCTTCACTACCTCCCAGAGCTTGCTCAAACTCACGTCCATCAAGTCAATGATGCCATCCAATCATCTCATCCTCTGTCGCCTCCTTCTCCTCCTGCCCTCAATCTTTCCCAGCATCAGGGTCTTTTCCGATAACTTGGCTCTTCGCATCAAGTGGCCAAAGTATTGGAGTTTCAACTTCAGCATCAGTCCTTCCAATGAATATTCAGCGTTGATTTCCTTTAGGATTGACTGGTTTGATCTCCTTGCAGTCCAAGGGACTTTCAAGAGTCTTCTCCAGCACTGCAGTTCAAAAGTATCAATTCTTTGGCACTCAGCCTTTTTTTCATGCAATTGCCCTAAATGCTACAAAGACACTACATGCCTCAGAGGAATGTCTTAGTTCTCCTACTTTGCCCCCAGCCTGCAACAGGCTGCCTCTGTGCTCTCAGTGGAAGAATTGAGAGGTAGACGTGGCTTTGCTCTCTGACCAGTGGTCTAATTCAACAAAGCAACCAACATGCATCATTAAATGTTTATTAAAAGTTCACCTGGTTTCTTCCTATCCAGTTGGGGGTGAGTTGATGCCTCTGTCTGCTGTCCCCCAGAGAAGAGGGCAGTCACGGGTTCTTCTCTATAGGATCATGATCTCTTTCTAATTCACTTGTGATTCTTTAGCTCTTTGCTATTTAAGTTTATTTTTCTCATTCTATAATAGAAGCGATGGTCTTTCTCAACTTTCTACCTCAAAACAGAAAGCAGCAGTCCTGTATTTCAATATATTTAAAGTCCATAGCCTTATCACTCAACAGATGGGCCAGTCATAAATGATTTCTCAATACTTGTTCAAATTTCTTTTCCCACTTACCAGCGTGTACAACTAAGTGATTGATGTTCTCCTTCTGGTCCAGTTTATAAGTCAATTTTCATCAGATCAGATAAATCAGCAACTTCGCTGCCTTGCCTACCAGCTTCTGATTACATGTACAGGGTTGAGGTGGATGGTTTAGGGTTAGAGTCTGTTTATGGGGTTAGCTGGGCTGACTTGATACTAATATGCACAGTTCTCCACACTACAAGGACTGTCTCTGATACCTACCATATTGCTTCCACTTATACGTCCAATCTGACTTACTTCCCATCTGACATCTCAGTGACATGGTGAAATTAGGGCCAGGCTCTGCACTCCCTCCTACAGGACCAGGAGAGTGACACCTAAATTTTCTAGTCACCCTGTCTTTGCTAGCTACCTACTCATCTCCACATCCACCAACAACTAGTCAGCACCTCGCTATTGTAAGAAAACGATCTCCTGCAACCATAATGTTCTACTCATCTGCTTTTAAGCATTCAGTTCAGTTCAGTCGCTCAGTCATGTCCGACTCTTTGCAACCCCATGAACTGCAGCACGCCAGGCCTCCCTGTCCATCACCAACTCCCAGAGTTCACCCAAACTCATGTCCATTGAGTCGGTGATGCCATCCAACCACCTCATCCTCTGTCGGCCCCTTCTCCTCCTGCCCTCAATCTTTCCCAGCATTACACACCTACATTTTGCTCCAATATTTTATACAGAACTTGTGAGATTTTGTATTACTATATGCCAAGCATAGTGTATGGCAGAAAGTATTCATTCAATGAATGTTCATCATGGGCTTCCCTGGTGGCTCAGATGGTAAAGAATCTGCTTGTGATGCAGGAGCCGTGGGTTCGATCCCTGGGTCAGGAAGATCCCCTGCAGAAGGGAAATGGCAACCTATTCCAATATTCTTGCCTGGCCAGATGACCCTGGTGAGCTACAGTCCATGCAAACATAATGCTCTACTCATCTGCTCTTAAGCATTATGCACCCACATTTTGCTCCAATATTTTATACAGAAGTTGTGCAATTTTGTATTACTATATGCAGAGCATAGTATGAATATTCATTATTATTTAATTAAAGATAGCAGTAGTTAAAACTTCTATCTACATTGCAGGAAATGTAAACCAAGACAGACAAATGAAGGAAGACAGTTCAAGAGTGAGTCTTAAAGATTGGCTTCACCTATAAAATCAATTGTCCTAGTAATGATCTACGGTGAATTCCCTGCTCTGTATACTACCCCAAGATATGGTTCGATGGCTAGACTTCTGCTTCAAATTCTGATGTGGAAAGTCTCATGTGAAATTGGGTGAGATGATGCTACATACAAGTAATATCAGCTGTCAAGGCTGAGTTGAGCTGGGCATGAGCCCCAGGTCAATTACAGGGGTCAATTAAGATGACAATTCAAAATGAAACAGTCAAGCCATTAATCACTTATAGCACCAGGATAAGCAAAAGGTCAAACAGGGAAGGTGCCAGCTCCCTTAGACTATCTCACTGCCAACCGAGTCCAAGACAAAAGGCTCTTCAGGTTTTTATGTACCTGAGGGCCAGGAAGAAGAGGGAGAGAGAAGGGCTAGAAGTGGAAAAGTACTAAGTAGTGGGTCAGATGGAGAAAAAGTGTTTTCAAGCTTCCCACCTCCTCCTCTAGATAAGGAGGTCTCTGCAGAGGCAACTGAGAATGGCTTCTGCCAAAGGCCCCCAAAAGATCTCCAAATGGAGGTGCCTAGGCTGGAAATGCAGGAATGGATGACGCATGCCAGCCAAGGGGCTGGAGCCCTCAACTGCACTCCCTCCAGACACTTGCAAATATATTAGCCGTGCATCAAGCCTGGTGTGAGGAAGGCAGCTTTGCGGGGCAGTCTCTGTTATTTCCTATGAAAGTGAAAGTCGTTCAGTTGTGTCCAACTCTTTGCGACCCCATGGACTATACAGCCCATGGAATTCTCCAGGCCAGAATACTGGAGTGGGTAGCCATTCTCTTCAAGGGATCTTCCTGACCCAGAGATCAAACCCAGGTCTCCGGCATTTCAGGCGGATTCTTTACCAGCTGAACCACCAGGGAAGCCCAAGAATACTGGAGTGAGTAGCCTATCCCTTCTCCATCGGATCTTCTCAACCCAGGAATCGAACTGGGGCCCTGCATTGCAGGCAGATTCTTTACCAACCAACTGAGCTATCAGGAAAGCCCTATGGTCAGGGCCAAATAAAAGAAAAGTCACAGAGGATAACGGCTGGGAACTGGGCTCCCTATCATCCACCAACAGCAATCAGGAACCGAGATAGGTAGAAGCCGAGAGACTCCACAAGCCCACTTGGTCACACAGCCTGAGAGCCTGGTGTCCTCCAAGGGGCTGGAGGAAGCCCAGGACTTTGAGAAGTTCTTTTCTAGGTGAGTCCCTGCCAAGCTCTGTCCTGTGTCAAGACCCCGAGCCTGCTGGTCCACTGCACATGTATACACATACACACACACTCACAGAAATTAACCAGGGCAAAGGAAGAAGTTCTGGGTCAGTTCATAAAATTATCCATGAGCCAGGGAGGTCTTGAGACTAAAAGCACTGGTGTTACGATTCTCACAATAAGTTTTAGAATTAAAGAAAATCTAGTTTCATCTTCATTACATTCATCATCACAATACTTTACATCTATGGATATTAAATACTGTAAATCAAAATGGTGCCTTCAAAAGATGTAGCTCCTGTCCTGAAACAATTTATATTCTACAGATGTACTCAGACCTCAGGGAAAGGCCTGAGAGAATGTGGCTGTGCTGGTTAATGCCAACAGTAATGAAATAAATAATCAACAGGAGTCCCCATTTAAGGTAGTTTCATGCAAGCATTTAGTTTCTTTTAAAGATTCAATAGGCATTCTTTAACTACAACACATACACAGATTTTTGGACAGTAGACCTTTAGTTTTGCTTGACAGACCAAGAAGAAAGCTATGGAGTGGTTTATAATATCAGTCTTGAACAGTGATTCTGGATAATGTATGGGGTACTTGAAACAATAAATCACATTTTAATGGGATTTGTAATGAAAATGCCATGGAAGGATAATAGTTGAAGGGTCTCTGTCAAACTACGTAACTAACAGTAGTAATTGTTCGTGATTATTTCCAGAGTCAATGCCCTATATAAAAGCACGACATGCAGAAAGAAGTGTGCAATCCTGATATTGTCCCTGGTAACAGGCTGATATCCAACACCATGTGCCTGGCAGAGGGAAAAATAAGTGTACGAATATTTAGATAGGAAAAAGAAAATCATGCCCGTTTCCAAGTCACTCTTTCCTGTATCTCT
This sequence comes from Cervus canadensis, assembly GCF_019320065.1. Lineage (NCBI taxonomy): Eukaryota > Metazoa > Chordata > Mammalia > Artiodactyla > Cervidae > Cervus > Cervus canadensis. Next base: position 46,983,946 of record NC_057412.1, read on the forward strand.
TTTCAGAAATTAATTCACATGCTCTATGTTGCTGCTGTTTAGTCACTAAGTTGTATCCGAATCTTGGTGACTCCACGGATTGTACTGCCCGTCCAAACACCTAGGTGCTGCCTATGGGACAAGAGGGAAGGAATACTGCCCTGAAAATGACCACCACATAAGTCATGTAAGTTGGGATAAGCTAAAAAAAAATTTTTTTTTCATTTTTCTTCAAAGGAGATGTTATTTTTCTGACAGTTTTATGGGTGCTGTTTTCCGCAAACATCATCCTTAGCCCTGGCTCTCATCTTACATTCTGGAAACCATTTCCCCTTCATTTCACAATCATCGAAAAATGAGTGGTGTCTTCTGGATGCACCATGTAGCAATGCTGTTGCATCTGGGGATTCCCACTGAATCGACAGGCTCTCAGTAAATCTCCAGAAGTATCTCATTTCAGTAAAACTATGAAACAAATGAGATTTAGGTCGAACCAAAGAGCCACAGCATTACAAACCCTGCTTGGAATAAAGTTTCCAAGAAAGCATCAGTTAACCTATTCCTGAGTATCATTGCTGTAGAAGAAAGCCCTTGCTGATGATTCTGATAATATGGCAAACACTAAATTGTTCAAAAAGGCAAAAGGATTTCAGAAAAAATGCAAACAACTATTACAGGTAAGATAATGTATTAAATAATCCAAGTTGATTCTTACTTCACTCTTTACACCATTTGGTAAGAGTAGATTTTATGGGATGCGACAATTCTAGCAATCATGTTACTAGTGCATATATAAGCTGGAAACATTGGATTTTTCATAAAGTTTAAATATTCATCTTGGTAATTTTAGTAATTGCATTGTTCACTCAAAGGAAAATTTCTATTCATTTGTCTTTCTGCATATATTTGCCCTCCTCCTGTGCCGTAGTTCTGCAGTGAGAACTCTTAGGAAAAGCACAATGTATTGGCATAGAGAATGTAATTTTGCTCATTACTTCTCTTTTCTGTGAAAGAGAAATTTTCCCCTGGTATCCCAGGTATTTATTTCAATTTTTTTTTTTTTTAACCAGAATCATTTGAGGGCAAAAGGGAGTCGTATTTTTCAGCATTTAGTAATAGAGTTTGATGAATGTTATATTCTTTATTCTAGATAAACATTCATGGTATCTTAAATATAACCAAATGAAAAAAAAAACCCAGTTTACCTTATTTTATCCTATTATAAATCTGACACTTTCAACATTTACTTAAACTTTTTAGATAAGATATCCGAAGCAGCGATAAATTTTAAAACCACAGTCTCACAGAGCAAATGGGACACTTAGGCAGTTCATTAGAATACAAAGCCGGGAAGTGTTTTCAGTAAAGTCCAAAGTACTTCCTTGTTCTAAGGTAGAAAAGTTCCACTGTTTGACAGGCTCAGGATAAGCTCATTGAGAACATCAAATTTAAGACAGGACTTAGAAATAAATTTGATTTCAATATAATACTATTTACTTCATTTTTCTTACTTTATATGATAAAAAGATTCAAACATTCTATCAAAATATAAAAAACAGGAAAGCAGGACTCATGGGTATTTTTGATCCTCTGTAGATACACAATGTGCACAGTTGATTCTATTTTTCACATAACATTATGTGAAGGTGAAGAGATAATATTCATAATTATTGGAAGGCAGGTACTACAGAAGAAAAAGTATTACCTTTACCTACATATGCACTCTGTGGGCTGATGTGGTAGTTTTCAAGGAACAGCCTGCTAATCTTTTATTGATTCCATTATTCACAAAAGGATAAATCCCTGATGAAAAGTGCGCCTTACTGAAATGAGCCTGAAATAGAAAGATTTGCGTGGACGGCCTCATAGAGAGGTGCAGGCTAACCAGACACCAGGGAAATCTATCATAGCAACACTGCCTCCCCTAGTTTCCACTTTCTGATCTCACAAAATTCCAAAGGTACTGACAACAGCATTCATTTCAGCAAATGTATCATGCCCTTTAAACTGCCACAAGTTAGATGCACAGTACAAGATACACACAAAATACACATTAAAAGTATTGGTTGGCCAAAAATTTCATTCAAGTTTTTCTGTAACATCTTACCAAAAAATCTGAACAAACTTTTTGGCCAACCCAACATATTTATCTCATCCTTGAATGATATATTCATTCTAAATGCAATACCTCAGGGCTCCTAAGAAGGATGGATTTAGGAATCAGGGGATAATACTTGATGCCTTCCCTTCCCCACATCTTAACAGAGTAACCTCAATCTAATCATTCTTTTCAACACAAAAATGCAGTGAGTGCCAAGTACTGTTCTAGGCACTAGAGATGCAGATTTTTACATTCCAGTGGGGGAAGCAGACAGCAATCCACGTGCATAAGTGAATATGCACATTGTTACTGAGCATAAAGCACAGCAGAGTGAGTGAGTGAGTGAAATTTGCTCAGCCATGTCCGACTCTCTGCGACCCCACAGACTGAACAGTGCATGGGATTCTCCAGGCCAGAATACTGGAGTGGGTAGCCTTTTCCTTCTCCAGGGGGTCTTCCCAACCCAGGGACTGAACCCAGGAATCCTGCATCACAGGTGGATTCTTTACCAGCTGAGCAACCAGGGAAGCCCCGACAAACTCCAAAGAGACACAAACCCAGGTAGGTGACCAGAGGGGGGTTATTTTACAGACAGGGCTTGGAGGTCTCACCAACAGGCTCCCTGTGAGCAGGGCCTGAAGAAGGAGAAGGAGCAGGCCCAGAACACCGCGGGAGGGAGGAGACGTCCCACCCAGAGCAGGAGCCGAGTGGGGAGGTGCAGGTGGGGGGTAGGAAACGCGGTCAGAGAGGAGGAAACAGATGTCCCCGCCCACTTACATTTTTAGTTTGCCCTTCTTCATTACAGTCTCTCTAGCGCAATATTCTTTCAGACAGTTTTTACTTTCTTCATTGTTCTCCTTCCTGAGTACACAGTTTAATTAACTACAGTGAATGTGAAAGGGTCTGGACTCACCAGTGTGAGGGCAGGATTGGTAATGAGATGTAAAGAAATCACTGACGGCCTCCGGCTCTGCTAGAACTTTGGGCTCCAGGCTGCTTCTTTTCAGGAGTCATTTTCAAACCCCTGCCTCCTACCGGGATCTTGTCAGACCCTCCCAGGCCCTCACCGGGTCATCCTCTTGGTTTGCAATCCAAAAATAATATGTTCTCCGGATATGTGACAGTCCTGCAGTTTGGAAGTCAGCCGGATTAACTGACCCAGGGAATAAAAACAGACCTATGACTTGCACAGTGTACATTTCAAAGAGGGGCTGGCCCAGAGCACAGTGGAGAAGGAACCCCAAGCCCTCCTGTGAACGGTGACCCTGCTCTCTGGAAAGGAGCACCAAGGAGGAATCATCAGAATCCTGCTCTTCTGCTCAGAGATGGTTCTACTCCACCTGCTTGGAGCCAAACGGGACACAGAGAGCAAAGGGAACAGCAGTCAAACTTTCCCCTGGCCTAAGTGTCATGAATCCTCCATATAAAAGAGAGACGGGAGCTCTCTGAAGAATTTTAATATTGATAGAAATGCAAATTTTACTTGTGTTTTATCATCACATCTGTATTGGATGAACAGTCCAAAAACAGACTGATCTTACAGCTTCAAACTTGTTTATGTAAATGCTTGGGTCAAGAATAATGAAAATACCCTTGCATAAAACTATTTACCAAAAAAAATAGATTAGATGATTTAAGATCTAAATGGTAAAATGTGAAGCAAGATAAAAATACATAAAGAATAAAAATATAAAGTATTATGCAATAGAGGTTTGGAAGACTTTCTGAAATCAGATTCAAAAGTTTAACTATATAAAATTTAAATGTATGATCATATAAGGTTGTGGTACCAAAGTTAGAAAACAAATAACAGATTAGGAAAAATATTTGCAATGTATATAACAGCAGAAGGATTAGGAGTCAGAATACATTTGAAGAACTCCTACAAATCAAATCATCTATGAAAATGGTAGAAGTTAAGAAATATGAATAGATCACAAAATTGGAAATAAAGTACAGAGATGCTCAACTTTTATTCATTAGGGAAATATAACAAGATACATATTTTCAGTCATACTAACTAATGAAAACTAAAGGGTTTGACACTATTCAGCACTGCCAAGGTAAAGAAATGAACACTCATTTTAGGAAATGTAAATACACAAAGGTTTTGAAGCATGATTTGATAGCATCTATCCAGATATAAAATGTGCATTTTCCTTGACCCAGTAATTAAATTTCCAAGTGCTAAGTCGCTTCAGTCATGTCTGACTCTGTGCAACCCCATGGACTGCAGCCCCCCAGGCGTCTCTGTCCGTGGGGATTCCCCTGTCAAGAACACTGGAGTGGGCTGCCATGCCCTCCTCCAGGGACCTTACTGACTCAGGGATCGAACCCAAGTATTTTCAAAGCGATGCTAGTACATATCACAGAGAATCACACACAAGGATGGTCCATGTAGTGTTGCTCCTAATGGTAATAAGATGGAAATATTCTAAATGTCCATCAACAAGAAGAGAGGCAAATAAACAATGGTGTAACCCACAGTCTGGATACTGCACACCATTTTCCAAAAATTAGGGAAATCTCTTTACACTAGTGGTTTTTCAAGCTGGGGAGGGTTCTGGAAATGAATGTCTAGGGACATTTTTGGCTGATCCAAACAGCAGGAGTGGAGGTGCTACTGGCATCCAGGGAGCAGAGACAGGATGTTGCTAAACATTCTACAATGCACAGGACACCTTTCTTCAAACAAAGAATCATCCAGTCTCAAATGACAGTGCCAAAGGTTGAGGATCCTTACCTTATGTTAACACAGAAAGAACTCCAAGTCATCACGGTAAGTGTAAAAAGCAAGCCAGACAATGATACATATAGCACTGTTACACTGTGTAAAAACAAAATCAAAATTCAAAATCTTCACACAAAAATCTTGTGTTTGTGTATAAATATTGTTTTTTCTGGATAAAGAGATATCAAAACATTATTTAATTTCTAGGAAAAAGGGAGACTGAATATAAAGTGGACAACAACTCTATATTTTTCTGTACAGTTTGAAACTTCCCCACTAAGCACATTTTAAGGTATCATTTATGTATACATAAATTAAAAGAATAAAATAAAAATGCAAAAGCATATATCTGATTCATTCTAAGAGGACTGAATGAAGTTCTCATTTTCTCTCCTCAGCTTTGGTACCTCTGATAAACCATTCCCTATTATTGCATATTACAGTCTGAAAAGTAGTGATAATATTAACATTTGTTTCAGTAATGATTATGATCTAAAAGTACTCTGAATTCCCCAAAATCCAGTTGCTCTTACAGTTTGAATTGTTTCCAACCCAAAATTCAAATTCTGAATTCCCAGCTCCCATTACTTCAGAATGTATCTGCATTTAGAGATACAGTCTTTAAAGAAGCAATTAATTTAAAATAAAGCCATTACTTTGCCAACAAAGGTCCATCTAGTTAAAGCTATGGTTTTTCCAGGAGTCATGTATGGATGTGAGAGTTGGACTATAAAGAAAGCTGAGTGCCAAAGAATTGATGTTTTTGAACTGTGGTGTTTGGAGAAGACTCTTGAGAGTCCCTTGGACTGCAAGGAGATCAAACAAGTCAATCGGAGGACCGATGCTAAAGCTGAAACTCCAGCACTTTGGCCATCTGATGTGAAGAAATGACTCATGAGAAAAGACCCTCGTGCTGGGAAAGATTGAAGGCAGGGGGAGAAGGGGACGACAGAGGATGAAATGGTTGGATGGCATCGTCGACTCAATGGACGTAAGTTTGAGTAAACTCTGGGAGTTGCTGATGGACAGGGAGTCCTGACATGCGGCAGTCCGTGGAGTCAGACACAACTGAGCAACTGAACTGAACTGAACTGAAAGCCATTAAGGCAAGACCCTAACCCTACAGGACTCGCGTCCTCGTAAGAAGAGGGAGATCCAGTGGGGGCGCTGTACTCAGAGCAGAAACCAGTGAAGACCCAAGGGAGGCAGTGGCCTTTCACAAGCAAGGAGAGAGGACTCAGAAGGTACCACACCTATGGACACCGCGCTCTTGAGCTCCCAGCCTCGATCCTGTCAGAAAACACATTTCTGTTGTTTACGCCACCCAGTTTGTGGTCATTTTGCTACGCGTGCATGCTGCTAAGTCGCTTCAGTAGTGTCTGACTCTGACCCCACGGACTGTAGCCCGCCAGCCTCCTCTGTCCATGGGATTCTCTGGAAAAGAACCCTGGAGGGGGCTGTCATTTCCTTCTTGGGGCGATCTTTCTGACGCAGGGATTGGTACCGAGGCTTCGGTCTCCTGTACTGGCAGGCGGGTTCTTCACCGCTAGCGCCACGGGCGGTCCTGGCAAACAGCTGCCGCTGCTGCGTAAGAACGCGGTGAAAACGGACTCACCTGCTGGTTACAATTCTGTTCTCATTAAGAGGGGTTCAAGGCAAGAAGCAAACGAAATTCACCAAGCTGGCTTCATTTCTCAGCTGAGAAGATGAACACAGTGAGTGAAAGCAAATCCATACTCGCGGATGACAACCGTGCCGCATCCCTGATTGCAGACCCTGAAACTACCAAGTTATTAACACGGACTTCTGTGACAGACCCTCCCCCGGTGGGCTCCTCTCCCGACCAGCTACCAGCGCCTCTGGCTGCATCTCTGCACTTGCTTCTCCTCTCCCTGCCAATGACCAGCCAGCACAGCCCCCAGCTGCACCTCTGAACTCACAGGAGCCAAGGGATTGAATTCCACAGCACTTACACGCCAGCACTGAAGAGCTGGGATTGAGACATGCATTTGACTCAGGTTGACAGGGAATTGATCACCTATTTTTTTTTTTTTTTTTTTGGTTTTTATATTTCCCACGTAAGAACGCCTCCTTCATCACAGGGGAAAAAATAAAGGGAAAAGAGCAGTGGGAAGGAGAGGTTACAGAAACCGACAGATCTGAGTCTGGCATCAGGTCAAGAGGGACAGATGGGTCACCTCCAGATCAATTAAAGGGGAAGCCAAGTACCATCTGGAACTCTGGGAGGCAACCCCTCAAATCAGCCTTGCCTTGTGGGGTGACTGGTGGAATATGGTGACTGATAGCAAGTTTAGGGCCTGAGGGAGCGCCCCACGTTCTCCAGGGTAATCAGTCAAGAAGCCCCCCCTGTCCCAGGGGGACAGCTGATGTTGCTGGCTGGTGGGCGCCCCTGGAAGGTCAGCACAACGAAAGGGCGTGATCCTGAGGAAGGGAGCAAAGCGGCTGAGGTCAAATGGTGTCAGTGCAAAACTGCACGGATCCAGAGCTCAGAAAAGCGGACATGCAGAAGAAACGGTCAGGAGCAGCCCACCAGCGTCGAGCCCACTGCACTACCGGTGCTGAGAAAACAGCGCCAGGCTTGTCGGTTCAGAGGCAGCAGCCAGCAGGCTCCGACCACGAACACGCGGGAAAGACACCCTGCGCCAGAGGACTGGCTGAACCGGAGCTCCCTCCCGGCCGGTCGTCTACTTCCCGCCCATCACTGTCAGAGCACGGGGTCCGCCCGCACCCAGCCCGCCTTCCTGGGAAGGAAGAGAAGAAGGGGGCACCGCTTGAAAGAAAAGAAATGCCCTGATAGTGAGTTTGAACTTTGAGCAGGCAGAGCGCTTATCTAAAAGAGGTTGCTTTAGTCAGAAGAGGCTTAATTATACCTAATTATCAAGTTTTTACCCCGTGAAAACAAAACATGTCACAGAGCAAGAGAAATCAGTTACAGAAAAATTTCAAATCCCTTTTTATTCCCAACTTGGGTTATACCACACGCTTCTACTCTCCATCCTTATATTTTAGACTTTTTTTTTTTTAATAAACAAAGCAAAAATGTGAAGGCCCCTCTAGCAGCCTCCTGAAAAGACCACTGCATAAAATGATGGATGTATGCAGCTTCCTGGCAGTGGGCACAGGGCGAGAATATCAGAGCGTGTGTGAACCCCAGGCCTGCAGAGCCATCCCCCGCTGAGTGTGAGGGTGGAGGGGCATAGAGGGAACACAGAAGGAAAGACCTGCGCGGCCACTTCTCAAGAGGAGCTCCTAAGCCTTAGCTTCTATACGGCCACAGACAAATACTAGTTTTCTTGGCTGCTTTCTCAAGAGAAGTGAGGGGAGTGTAGAAAGAAAACACAAGAAAGATTTTCACCCTTCCTCATAAAAATAAGTACAAATCTTTAACGCACCCTTCAGTATTCCAAGGGTAACTAGGCATCCTGCTTGATTTGCATGCTCCTAGTTTCCTTTTGAATGTATCATTATTGTAGTAAGGAGATGCAGATGCTTAAATTAATTTTATTGTTAATGCCTCAAGGCATTTTTAGGAAAAACGTACAAAGCTTTTAAAAATCCAATAAATTATACAGAACCTTAATTTACTTTGTGCTATACCTTCAACTGAGGAAGGACATAAAGTGCTCTTGAATTTAGATCTTGCTTTTATCACCAATTGAAAATGTATTTGCCTTTTACTAAAATGGGCAAGACACATTCCTGGAATGTTATTTATGTGCTAACAATCCCTCATTAGTTGTATAAAGTATTACATCTTGACAAAATTGATAAGAAGCTTATAAACTATCTTATTAATCTGAAAATAATGATAGCTTGTAGACATATTATGTCAAACCCACATCAATAGAAATAAAATTTTCCTGGAATCATTCAATAAAAATGTCTATTCATCCACTCTATCCTCAAGGCACAGAATCCTGACTGCAATTGTCAGCAGAAATTCCATCAATTCAGTTAATTATGTGTAACAACATCTGGGGTAGGTTAAATAAGTGTTTTATAAAGATTAAAAAAAAAAAAAAAAAAAACCTGGAGAATGATAAAACGCACCCTACAGATTAGAGAACAAATTCAGTTTACTCACTTGTAACCCAGTTGAGATTGGACCTCACTGGGCTTTCCTTCTCTACTCCCAAACAAGCCCTGAAGCCAGGCTTGATGCATCAGAGCTCAACACACAGAAACGCAACTGGAATCAGGCAATGCCAAACGTAAGTGGTTCCGGTTGCTCCACCAGCAGGAGCCAGGAGCAAGGCTTTGAAACTGCAGAAGCAAAGAGGAAATTGTCTGAAATTATCTGTAGCTTAAAGCCTAGTTGGCTACTTGTGATTAGCCGACCTCAGTGTTTTGACTTGGTAACCCTAGGGCATTTACAGGCTCGGAGTTTGGTTTGCTTACATGGGTCCCAGCACTGGAGCCACCTCAGTCTAACGGCCTCCCTGCTTAATTAAACAAGAGGCTTTGTTTTGTCTTTATTTTTTAATAATAAAACTCCACTACTGATACTAAAGCTAAGTTTCACTCAGCCTCAAACACACGCATCCTCTGCTCACTCACCCGTGGCCTACTCCTGGGCCAAGCATGCAGAGCCTCCTTCCAGGGGAATCCTGAAGCCAGAAGAAATGACTCAGCACTATTCTGGTTCAGCATCCGGTCCCTGTTAATCATCTAATTCTTTTCACCTGCAGACATTATCTGCATTTCACACTGATGATATCTTCCACAAGTATCTATTGTAATGGCCACTTTTTAATCTCACTGTTTTCAATACAATGCAAAAGTAACTTTCGATCTCTATTACACATGGCAAAATTCATCATTTCAACTGTGGCCTCCCTCAAATGCATTTCCGTGGCATTGCTTTCTTCGCAAATGTCCTGCAAAATCCTGACTGCAAGTGTTTATTATCTGAGAAAAATTCTCTCAGCTCTGCATAATCTCCACTGTGAGTCTGTTTTTCTTCTCTCCTGTATTACATCTCTTATCTACCATAAGCCATTTCAGTAGAAGGATTTTTATCTCACTCTTGCTCTGGTAGAATTTTCAGGTTGCATTCAAACAGAAAAAAAAAGTTACCCTCCTTGATCAGTTACAATCTCTTTGAAATATTCTATTCACCAGGATTAAATAATCTTTAGATGTAATCACTACAGACTTTCTGTTTAGCTATCTCATTCACTTCTTCCTGGGATACTGAGGCCATGGGAGTAACCAATAATCTTGGGGTGAGTCAGAAGGGAGCCTCCCCTTTATCAGTCCAAGCCAATCATCTCAAATAGCCAGGGCTGGTAAAAAGCAGGTACACACAAAAGAATTGAAAGCAGATATATATATATTGATACTGATCACATAAATATAAAATTACTGAGAGAGATCCTGGCTTCCCAGGCAGTACAAGTGGTTTAAAAAAAAAAAAAAAAAAAACCCTCCTATCAATGCAGGAGACTTAAGAGTCACAGGTTTGATCCCTGGGTTGGGAAGATTCCCTGGAAGAGGGCATGGCAACCCACTCCAGTATTCTTGCCTGGAGAATCCCACGGACAGAGGAGCCTGGCGGGCTGCAGTCCATAGGGTCGCAAAGAGTCAGACACAACTGAGGTGACTTGGCATGGAAGAGAGATCCTAAGCCAATTATCATCCAGTCATCGCTCTAAAACTATGGACATTGGTGAGAGAGTCTCAAACTGGAAGTTCTGTTATTCCTTGAGAAGAAGTAGCAGTTTCAGAAGAATTCTTGCCATTTTAAAAGTTTGTTATTGACTTATGCCAGGGTTGACAGCAGCAGTGGACCCTGGAGCTCCTTGGAACCATACTCTTAGACACTTTAAAGCTGAACATCCTATAATGTAAGACCAAACAAAAACAGGCTACCCTTCAGAAGTCCATTCGAATTTTCAGTTATTTAAGCCTTGCCCTGGAGACAGTCTAAATTAGATGTGTCTCTGAATATCACTCCATTTCTCCAACTCCCAATTTCTTTTCACTGCCCAAGCTTCCATTAACAATCTTCAATCATTCCATTTTTAGGGTTTTTAATAAAGTACTTGAAGTTTTATATAACTCTCAGAATCAAACGGCTTCTTAAAAATGCACATGCTTCTGAAATGCCTTTGAACTAGTTCATTTTCAAACATGCCCCAGATAGATATTTCAACAGATATTAAAACTGTTCAGTAGTTCCAGGTGTAGTGAATTTTAGCTCTTATGAGCAAGCCACATAGTTTTCCCTGTCAAAGAGCTTACCTGCCAAAACAGCATGATCCAAACTATCCCCTTCTTGACCCAAGATAATAAGTATGAAAGAAGCATTTAATTTACAGAGATACAAATTGGTGATTAAGCAGAAAAGACAGCGCAAAAAGCGCAGCTTGTGATGAAACTTGGAAGCTGACTTGCAGGTGAGCACAGTTCTTGGTCCCAAATCTTTCTGCTGGCACCGGTGTTGGCTTTGACTGCAGAAGGGTCATTAAAGTGCACTGTACCAGCTACTCTTGATGGACAGACACGTCAGACAGGAGTGACGTATTTAACTCATCTGCCCAGCAGCTCTTTTTTCTCAGAAGTCTAAAGAGAGCACCTCCACGAATAAAAATGAACTCCCAGATTTTGGTTTCCTTCTCCAGGGCAAGCACATCTAGTGTGGACTTGAATTATATCCATGCAGATTTGTATATATTCAAGTTTCTACAGCTAAACAGAATCCTGTTGGAGCTTGAAGAAATCAAGTGGTGAATAATAAAGAATATCTTGTGAACTATTTCTATTCTACATTTTCTTTTAAGAATTAGCACACTTAAGTTTACTTAATAACACACACTAATTTTTGTACAATCTGATCTCAAATGCCTTAGTTGAGGCAGATATTTCCAGGCTTGTAGAGCACATGGTTTCTGTCTTCAGGTCATTTCAGACTAACATGCCAGGTGCAATCATAGCAAATAGTACAGGATGGAAAAGAGAAACAGGGAGATGTTTTCTCATTAAAGGAAAAATCTCTTCTTTCCTGCTTCTTCAGAAGTAAAAATATTTTATCTCTACTTTCATGATACTTATTACTTAATTATAAGCAATATCATCATATAAGGTTTTAGAGACATTGGTTCCAAGCATATTGGACCTCTTAGTTCCACTCAGAGAGAATTTTCAATCACCTGCTCATCAGAGTCCTCATAGGAAAACCACCAGGACTGGAATACAAGCTCCATCAAAGAGGCTGCTCCATTTCATTGTGGTAAAGCAGCTCATTTTCGGGGAGCCTTAAGGTGTTAAGGACCTAGCCAAGGCTATAGAGGGAAACAGTCATTGCTGGATATTTTAATGCTCAAACTACTCGGCCAGTTTATACTTTAAAGACTGGTCTGAACAACAGCAGTTACTGCACCTCCTCCAAAGAAACACACTCTTAAAATCAATTACATCTCTTATATTTGCATATTTAATTTCTTCCAATACTCAGTTTACATGGATTTCAAATTGTTGACCTATGATTTTCAACTTCAAAATGATTTCCAAAAACTATTCATCCAGGGAATCAGTTCTTGACAGTGGCATTTTCTGAATTGCCAATAACAATCTCATTGTGCTCCTGTGAGGATTAAGTGTAATAACTTGCTTTATGCCCAGTCATTGTTTATCTTTGCAAAAGCAAAATTCTACTGTATATACAGTTGGCTTTCTGGGTTTGTTGGTTTTGTGTTTGATTTTATATTTAAAAAAAATGTCATGTTATTAAAACTCCTTCAAAAATATTTTTAATGTCTATCTGGTAGTCCGTTAATAGGAAGATCACAATTATTATAATAATATATTTATGGTTAGAGACTTCGATAGTTCTAGATTATTTATATAAATAACATTGTGGTGAACATTTTATTTATAGAAATCCTTATCGGCAAATGTATTGCTATATTTCTGGTTACTTTCTTTCAATTTCTACCCTAATGTATTTATTTAGCTTGCAAGATTTTCTAAAAACCACACCATGCGAAAGAAAACCAAATTGCAAAACCATGTAATATATTCTTTGGAAGCCTGTGTAACTTGTTTTCTATTAATTCAATAATTTTCCAACTGAAAAAAATAACTGTCTAAAAATTTAATATCTTTGGGGGAATAAAAACATGCTCAACTGAATACTGTTCAAGCAGGATGATAGCTTTATATTCCACTAATTTAAACTAGAACATACTTCATACAGTAAAACACTGCAACTAGTATATTTCTCTCACATCATAAAGAATGAGATCTTTCATCAAGTTATTCAGAGAGGGACTTCGTTGGTGGTCTAGTGGCTAAGATTCCGCTCTCCCAATGCAGGGTGCCTGGGTTCGGGGAACTAGATCCCACATGCCAAAGCTAAAAAAAAAAAGATTCTGCATGCCACAACTAAGACCCAGCACAACCAAATAAATAAGTAAACTTTTTTTAAAAAGTTATGCAGAGAAAAGCTCAAGTCAACATAGCCTTCCTCATGAGACTAAATGTTTATATTCTTACACCATGTATGATATTGTTCTAGGTGACAGCAGATTGCAGACTAAACGTACGAAGTCAGGACCGCAAGCAGGCTCCAGACACATTCGTAACTCTGCCGCTGCTTACCCCAGGTCCTCCTGTTCACCTACATCCAGCTACTTCAGTTTTTACCCTAATGTATTTATGATTCTATTCCCATCTGATATTTCAGTCATCCCAGCCTAAGAAGGAAAGGAAAGGACTAATTTGTAGGCATTACTCAGAAGAAAATGTTTAAAAGCTCGTCAGAATTTAAATCATGTATTATTTGAATAATACCAAAGTCCATAATGCAACTATGAAAATAAGCATCAACTACTTATCTGAGAGAAGATTAATTTGTATCGTATGTAGCTTAAAGAATAATAATTCAATTTAAATGCCTGTGAATAGTTTTGAGAAAGAAGTCTGTTAAGAATAAGAAAGAAGAATTGAAATTGGAAAGAGAAAAGATAATAGCACTGATGTCTTATTTGTCAGCCTGCACTAAAACACAATTATAACAATGGACCACTGTGAATCCAAGAACAAAATCAAATATAATCTCTGTGCAAAAAAGGCTCATTGTCTTCCAAGCTGTGTGAAGACAAAGACACCTCTACTAACCTCAAAGAGGTTTTAGATGTGGCCATAAATGAGCACTTTACAGAATTTTCCGTTCAATTACATTATACTTGTCAACATGCCAAAGTAGAATAGCATACTCAAAACCTTATATATTAAAATATATCAATTTTCCATCAAATAGTTGTTGAGAACTTACTATATGTGCCTAAAAATATATTTGACATTAAGGTCCCAGAGGGCTTAAAATATACTATGAAAGTAAATTATTTCACTATTATTATCATCATAAATTCAAGCAGTGTACCATAAAAAAATACATCTATCTAATGAGATCGGTTTTCGATTAAAGCCTTTCAAAAGACTTTATATAAATATTTTTCAATAACTTACTAGAAAACCTATTCCAATAATGGCCTAGATGACTGAAGCTATGTTTTGGAACATCTAATCTAACAGTTAGCACCTTTGTCCACCAGAGAGAAAACCTCCAAAACTGTTTCAGGTTTTCTGCCATGATTAGAGTCAAGGAAAGTCTGAAGGAGATAAATATATAAACAAAGTAAAGAAAATAAAAGGGGGGCTTTGGTTCTATTTTGGCATTGCCTTTCTTTGGGAATGCCAAAGAATGCTCAAACTACCACACACTTATACTTATCTCACACGCTAGTGAGGTAGTGCTCAAAATTCTCCAAGCCAGGCTTCAGCAATACCTGAACTGTGAACTTCCAGATGTTCAAGCTGATTTTAGAAAAGGCAGAGGAACCAGAGATCAAATTGCCAACATTCGCTGGATCATCGAAAAAGCAAGAGAGTTCCAGAAAAACATCTATTTCTGATTTATTGACTATGCCAAAGCCTTTGACTGTGTGGATCACAATAAACTGTGGAAAATTCTGAAAGAGATGAGAATACCAGACCACCTGACCTGCCTCTTGAGAAACCTGTATGCAAGTCAGGAAGCAACAGTTAGAACTGGACATGGAACAACAGACTGGTTCCAAATAGGAAAAGGAGTACATCGAGGCTGTATATTGTCACCCTGCTTATTTAACTTTTATGCAGAGTACATCATGAGAAACCCTGGGCTGGAGGAAGCACAAGCTGGAATCAAGACTGTGGAAGAAATATCAATAACCTCAGAAATGCAGATGACACCACCCGTATGGCAGACAGTGAGGAAGAACTAAAGAGCCTCTTGATGAAAGTGAAAGAGGAGAGTGAAACAGTTGGCTTAAAGCTCAACATTCAGAAAACTAAGATCATGGCATCCAGTCCCATCACTTCATGGCAGATAGATGGGGAAACAGTGGCTGACTTTATTTTTCTGGGCTCCAAAATCACTGCAGATGGTGATTGCGGCCATGAAATTAAAAGACACTTACTCTTGAAAGGAAAGTTATGATCAACCTAGACAGCATTTTAAAAAGCAGAAACATTATTTTGCCAACAAAGGTCCATCTAGTCAAGGCTATGGTTTTTCCAGTGGTCATGTATGGATGTGAGAGTTGGACTGTGAAGAAAGCTGAGCACCGAAGAATTGATGCCTTTGAACTATGGTGTTGGAGAAGACTCTTGAGAGTCCCCTGGACTGCAAGGAGATCCAACCAGTCCATCCTGAAGGAGATAAGTCCTGGGTGTTCATTGGAAGGACTGATGCTGAAGCTGAAACTCCAGTACTTTGGCCACCTGATGCAAAGAGCTGACTCATTGGAAAAGACCCTGATGCTGGGAGAGAATGAGGGCAGGAGGAGAAGGGGACAACAGAGGATGAGATGGATGGATGGCATCACCGACTTGATGGACATGGGTTTGGGTGGACTCCAGGAGTTGGTGATGGACAGAGAGGCCTGGTGCCCTGTGGTTCACGGGGTCACAAAGAGTCAGACACGACTGAGCAACTGAACTGAACTGAACTTGGTTCTATTTTTAAAACTCTAATTAATCTGAAGTAATCTGTAACTGTGGGGGCAGAAGTTGAGTTCGTTCAGAGAGTACAAAGCAGGTAAAGCAAATGGAGATTTGGGGGTGGCTAGCTTGTGGTCACATATCAGCAGAGTGCAGTGCAGTAAACAGAAGGTAAAGCTTTGACCCTTACTCTTAAGAAACTTTCAACCCATTAGGATAGATCAGGTTGCAGAAATTTAGACAAAGGGCAAAAGTTTAGGAAAAGTAACCCAAAAAGTTTCCTTGAACTTTAAGAAATGGGCAGTATTTGTAGACAGAGGAAAAAGGCGAAGAAGACCAGGTGAGAAAAATGGCTTGATGATTCTTTAGGGTGATGATGAACCAAGCACATTCAGAAAGGTGGAGGGGATCAATCTGACAAGTGGTGACCGTCATGCTAAATTCCATAATATGAGAAGCAGACATCACCAAGCCAGCAGGCAGAAAGGGCAGACAAAGGTAGATGAAGATTTATAGGATGTTTGAAAGCATCTGGAAGTAGGGTGGATTTACATGTAAACTGGAAGTTGAGCACCCTACTTTAACCATTGGCATGTGACCTGCCCACTGCAGTGATGTTTTGAAGTACAATCCTCAAGTTTCTACTTCCATTCAATACTTTTTTCCACAAATATTTGTCAAGCCAAATAAAATTTTTATTAAATATCTACATAGAAAGGCTCATAACCAAATAAGCAAGTCCAATATCTTTCCTCCAGGCAGCCAGCCCCATACCACCATCCTGAGATGTCCAGGAATATGCTGATTTTCTAATCCAACCAGCAACTTGTTGCTTCTTTCTCAGAGCCTGGCCACTGATCCTACTGTTAAATGTGAGGCTTCAGTTCACAGTTGAAATGATATCCTTTGACTTTCCAATGATATCCTTTCTCTTTTCATCACTCTGCCCTCACCTCAATAAACCTTCAACATGAAGTAAAGAGACTGTCCCCTCCAACCATCCCAGGGCTACACAATCAAGGGTGTCTAAATTGGACTGGAATTTTTAGTCATTCGTTAGAGCAACTTGTCTTCAAGCCTGACATCACTTGGCTGATTTGGGACATTTTCTGACCAACTGTCAATTCAACAACTTCAACCCACTTTCCCCCTCACCAGTGGAAAAAGGTACGACAGCAGTCCACTTTCCAACCGCAATTTTTGCCAACATTGTGACTTTGGAAGATTTATTCACTCCTCAGCTCACAATCACCTATGTCTATCCCAGAGTATCAGTAACATCTAATCTCAGAGATAAAAGCCTATGTATTTGATCGCTCCTCCCCACTTCTTAATCACAAAGTCTTCATGTACATTTACCCGCCCTTCTCTGGATGCCCTTCAGTTGCCACCTGTCAATAGTTCCATAAAGATTTTAAATCCGATTTCACAAGATGCTTGTCATGGTGAGGAAAAGATAAATATTTCAATTAGTAGCTAGAGATGAGAAGAGCAAGAGAAAAGAGAGACAGACACAGAGACTATTGAAGTCTGCCGTTGTTTTGTTCTTATTACATTGATTCCTTTCTATTATTTACCTGTGCTTCAACAAGTACAATTTAAGACTAAATGCAACTAATTTGGTGACTATAAAAAGAGTCTAAAGTTGACTGCAGCAATAACAGGTTGAATAAAAATATGTATTGCAGTTTCATAAAAAAACAGGCATTTACCTCTCAAGTGTTCCCAAATGGATGTTTGAATAGACCTGACATATTTAATTTTAAAGTAGCTTATTGCTCAAGCTTAGTAGATGGATATATTCAATTATGATAAAGCATTACAAAACATTAAGTACTTCTCTGCTAATCTCAAGATAGTGACAAATTAAGAAGCACAATGTAAATATGTTTTCCTAGATTAGAATAAAAATAAAGAATGCAATTCAAAGAGTGATTAAAAAAAATTGGCAAATCTTAGAACCATAAAACTCTCTGCTCAAAATCCAAAATAATGATTAAAATGAAAATTTAGAATGGTACATTCAACTGTCAATATAGATGAGCATAATAGTCTATAAGTCACCAAAGATTTTGTCTATTCTAAGACATCTAAATGGCTAAACTTAACATTAAAATAATAAGTGAATGAATACCGAGAAAGCAACAGGAACATTTAGACTATTTTTGTACCTTCAGTACAAATTGAATTTAGCTGTGGAAGAAGCATCTCAACTGTTTCCAGTCTCTGAGAACATGTTGGGCCACTTAATATAACATCCTGGTCTATTGTTTGCTTTTTGATAGCAAACAAGATAGACTGATTGATCAAGTCCCTCATAGGTATTCATCTGATCAACAAATATTTGCTGAAGGATTATCATGTCAGACACTAGGAGAGAGGGTTTTCCCACATCACTTAATTGAAATTCAACAAATATTCTCAGGCTATAATGAGGATTAAATAAAGTAGTATTTGTACAGTGTTTAAAACAGTGTGTGGCACATGGCAAGTGCTATATAAATGTTTGTTAAATAAATTATGTTGAGGAGTCGATTGTAATATGATCTTGACATAAGATTTTGGTTGTTCTATTTCTTCTTTCTCAAATGTTTCTATGTGCACAAGAGATAATGGGAAAACCCTGAAATCCCATCCTGGAAGCACCTGGTACATGTTCATGAAACATCCAAGGCAATATCTGCCCATAAAAAAATCACCTGATAGAAAAGTTCCCTGGAGAAACAAAAATCCTGTAAGACTAGCATAACAAGTGTACCTTGCCTTTAAACATTTGTTTAGCATGTATTCACAAAACACTAATAAAAAGGTTCTGATTGTCATTTAATTTTCATAATAACCCTATGATACCATCATTACCCTACGTTACAGATGAGAAAAGTGAGGCGAAGAGCGGCTGAGTACCTTGCCCAGTAGTAAGAGGCACAGCCTAAATTCACACCCAGACAGTCTGGTTCCAGAGTCCAAGTTCCTAAACACTAAGTTAACATGTGGGTATAAAAAGGGGCCAATATTTATTAATATAAAGATCCTTGCCAGCTCTGTCTCCCCAAGTCACAACTCTTCTACCTATACCGGTTTACTTGCCGTGTGCTCCATACTGGGAAAGAAAATCAGCACAGACTTACCTTACATAAAGAGACACATCGAGGGCGCTTTGAAGTATGTACCCCCTAAACCACACAGAAAGTCAAAAAGGAGAAGTGAAGCACCAGATGACAGTCCAGGGCTTAAGTGTCTTAACCTTCATTCGATCATGTTACTAAGTAACCACTTTTGGCATTCAAATGTGCTTTGCAAGAAGAGCTGGAATCCATCAAGTATTGTCAAAGAACAGACTAGCCTTATATCCTCCTCAACTGATCAGAGGAAATTCCAACCTCTTTGCCCTCATCCTAGCCACTGCACCCCCTCACCCCCACCCTCAGTTAATCCACTGCAAATGAGGGTATGTACGCAAACTGCCGATCACAAAAGGCAGCAATTGCCAGTAACAGGAAGCATCTTTTCCATATGAGACAAATTACAATTGTGGAAGATGTTTGAAAGCTGTCTTTAAGTTAGAAATCCTGCCTAAGAGAATACAGAAAAGGAAACAGACTTTTCTCAAATAGTCAAAGACAAAGATGAATTTTAAAGTGGGACAGCGTATCCCCCTTTCTTGAAGACCAAAGAGACATTTCGGCAATTTACCAAGAAAAATTAAAGCTAGAAAGCAGCCAATAATTCCTCTGACTCAGAGACAAAGATCAAGAAAGACCCATCCCAGTTCTTTTTAAGGACACAGTAAAGTTGGCTTCTCTGTTCTTCCCACAGTTTAACTATGATGAGTGAAATAAGAAAAGAGTTTAACAGAGTGCAGAGCCTTTTTAGAATGCTTGCAACCACAGACCCTGCCAACTGCTGCTTCCTCGTTACTTGAGCACATTTCGGACCACTGAAGCTGGGCTGTCAGCTCCTGCTCAGATGATGATGATTCAATAAACAGAGAGACTTCAAGATGTTTTCTGCCCAAAATGTTTAAAACAGACACAGAGGCTTCACAGACCTCATGCCTGAGCCTCCCACAACCGCTCAGCCTAACCACTCTATCAATCATGATTATGTGGTGCCCTCCTCTGGCCTTGCGGCGGCAATTTAATTTAGTTCCTCTAAGATACTGAAAAGAATTCCTAAACCAAAGTCCAGGACAGAATCACAACCTTGTTCTGTCTGCACTTATAATTATTCCAATTTTCCAAAGCAAAGGAAAATTTGGTGAGGCTGCTTGCTTTTTAAACTCACAGTATAGTCAAGATGGTAAAATTTTGCTTTATGTTTTTATAAATACGCCCCAAGGAGACAAACAACTCTGTTTTTCACAGTTAAGATAAGCAGGCTACCTGGGCTCTGCTCAGAAGATTAAGGCAATTTACTTGGCAGAAATCATTCTGTAAAACTCAGCCTTAGAACACTGTGCAGTTGGAATCTGCATTTAAGAAAAAAAAAACAACCTCAGGTTAAATAATATTACTTGTTCCATGGGGTCACAAAGAGGTGGGCATGACTGAGCAGCTAAGCAGAGTGTTAGATCTGATTCAGGAGAATGACTCACTCTCACCAAGCTTATTTCAATGAATTTACATCAAGTCAGTTCAGTTCAGAGTAACTCATCAAGAATACAGCACAAATTCTTGCCCTATATTCTCAGGTATTTTCTTTATCCCATGAGAAATAGGATCTTAAGCATGAAAATTAGAAATCAATGTCAGACTTCAAATATGAGACACAGCAAAAGGTGCTGGAAGACTTTCATATGTTTTTATGGGCTAAAGAAGGCAATTTTCTTATTTGTAAAGATTTTGGATTAAATGGGAAAAAAATAATATTGTGGAAGGCAAACAACCGCTATTATCTCAAAGTTATTCACCAGCCTTCACCCAAGTCCCGTGGTCCGATCACAGAAAGCTTCCAGAACCCCAAAGCGAGTTTCTTCTCTGTATCTAAGGCCTCCAGCACTGTGGCCGCTCCCTTTGGGGTGACCATGTTCTTCCTGTTCCGTCAACACGCTCTGATCACCTGTAACGATAGCACAGACTCTGGCTTCCAGCTTATGCCATTAAGCAGCTGGGCCAGGGGATAGGACACTCATGTCCACGGTTGCTGAGAGAGAGTGGAGCCAGTACTAGCGCCAGAGATAAGGATGAGAAATCAGAGGCCACTGGTTTCCAGACAGCACTAACGGAATCAGACCCTGACGGAGCAGAAGGACAAGGGAAAGTCAAGCTGTAAAAGCAAGAAGGTGAAGAGTCAAGGAGACTCCTTGTGGGCGACAGGAAGTTGAACATGGAGGAAGTCTGTTCAGGGCCTTGGATTTTGGCAGACGTGAAGAAGACAGATGTAAGACACACAGGGAGGATCACGGCATCCCTAATTCTTCCTTTCTTGCCCTTCATTCAGAGTTTTGAAATTCAGGGACTTGCTGGATTGGAACTGATGCTTTTTTTCTAAGTCATAAAAAATAAAACTGAAAAAGTCACTGAGGAAAAAAGAGCAATTAAAATTCAGCTTTGGGATAAAGAGCAAATCAAGGGCATGACCATAATACTTTTCTGAAAACCTCTGAAGCAATTAAGTTTATGCTCAGTAAATATTCTTATTTGGAAAAAAAAAATGGCCCAAGGAAGACACTAATAAAATGAATCACAGTGAGGACTTTAGTGCTAGATCCTATGGAAACCAATTATTTAGTCCTTCAACAAAAGATCAGACGGGCAGGAAGCCACACATATAGCATGCACTAGACATTATAAGTATCAGAGTTTATAAGCCAGAGGTGCATCTACCAGTAACCATTTTATTCTCCCTTAATATCATCTATAATGTAATACCTGGTAAAATTATCCAAGTAAATAGGTAAACAGCAATTTTTGGTGGTGAACAGAAAAGTGACATTTCCTCACTACAAACATATTTTCTTTGGCAGATGAGACTGACCAAATCAGAAATCTACTGATACTGAAATCACACAACCGAATTCCCTCTCATAGCATTTACTGCACTGTACTAGAGCTGTTAGTAACTTTACTCACTTTCATAAGTAGTATAATATTTGCCTTTTCATCACCAACTCCTTTCACAAGGTTTGAAATATAATAGGTCCTCAAATAATGTTTCTTTGAATTCACCCTGATGTCCCTTTTGGGATTCCCTGGTGGTTCAGACGGTAAAGAGACTGCCTGCAATGTGGGAGACCTGGGTTCAATCCCGGGGTCAGGAAGATCCCCTAAGGAAGGAAATGGCTACCCACTCCAGTATTCTCGCCTGGAAAATCCCACGGCCAGAGGAGCCTGGCAGGCTGTAGTTCATGGGGTCGCAAAGAGTTGGACACGGCTGAGCAAGTAACACTCTCACTAGACAGCAAGTACAAGTTCTCATCTTTCATAGCTAGGGAATTTTTTTAAATGGATGAGGGCCTAACCTGGGAAAAGTGAAAATGAAAGTTGCTCAGTCGTGTCCAATTCTTTGCGACCCCATGGACTGTAGCCTGCCAGATTCCTCTGTCCATGGAAGTCTCCAGGCAAGAATGCTGGAGTGGGTAGCCATTCCCTTCTCCAGGGGACCTTCCCAACCCAGAGAAATATTGTATTACTTTAGATCAAATGTTATAGTGCCATCTCAAAAAAGGTAGAAATTCTAGGTCACGTGGACAGCTGTAAGTGTCCTTTCAACGGCTGTATTTTAGCACTCCCAAAGAGAAGAGAAATAAATTATTTTACAGTTGCTAAAGGAAAGAGTAAAAATATAAAGCTATTAAAACTGAGAATATCCATATAAAAAAGAAAAATAATGTGAGTCTCAACCTTGGGTTTTAACAAGGATTTCAAAACAGTTTTCCACTATTTTCAAGTCTCCCTTAGAAAACACAAGATGAGAATATATAAAAATAGTTTACTCCAAAGTATAACATGGATATTGACACAGAAACACCATTTCTTTGAAGCTATGGTTGAAACAGCTGGCCCATTTAATCAGACAATTGGTTTGAATTTATCTGGACTCCACGTACACAATCTATCACAGCAGGACAGACAAGCACCCCAACACACAGGTTAAAAAGAACGTTTTAGCTCCATCAGATTCGGTGATCCCGTTCGGACATCATGTCAGTACTAAGGGGATAAAAACGGAGTCAGATGGTTTCAGGTAACCCATCTCCTGCCCTCCTTTTTAGCCAGCAAGCAATATAACTCACCTGTCTTAGGTGCAAAGAAGAGACTCACAGCCTTGAATCACAAGTAGGTCTGGCAGCAGACCCACTGGTGCTTCTTGGAGTAAGCCCGTCGTATCCAACAGGCATATTCTCTGCAAATGACCAACAGCCCCTCAGTGCACAGACCAGGACTTCCACTATTCTCCTAAGACATTTGTCAGTGTGAGTGCAGATAAGAATGAGAACAACTTATAAAATCATGTTTGATTTGATCCTGTTTTTTGGTTTTCTGCTTTATGATGCTGGTACCAAATCAATCATGCCTTTTTTAGGGGAAAAAGACATCTGAAAGATTGGTGACCTCCTTAGCTCACGGCCCTCCCTATGCTGAAATTAATAAGAACAAAAGAAACTTTAACTCATTAAAATTCACCACACAAACACAGTCTCTCCCAGCTCTCCACTTCACACACTTTATCGCCTGCGAACGACTGTGGACTTATAAGTTTCCAATCTAACTTCCTCAGGAGAGCCAACGAGCCTGTCGGTGGCATGGAAACTTCCCTCTCTCTTTAGACATTTTAAGCAGCTCCGAGGATGCAACAAATCTCATTTGGGAGCAGCACACCATCACCCACATATTAACTTGTCACCCTGAGTAATAAAGTTCACAAACTCCATTTCATTTTTTTTTCTTCGCCATGTTGCCTGATAATATAAAAAGGTGTCACATCCCTTTGATTTGTAGCTTGTGTTTGTGAAATAGCCTCTCCACAAAAAAACCCGATGAAGTCAAGGAAGCTGGATGGCTTTTTTCTTTAATACTCAGGTCTATTTCCCAGTAAATATTCGTGTGCATAAGCATAAATGTGTTCAGTGAGGTGCAATCTTGGTAATTGCACAAACAGGAAAAAGTCAAGGCATGATTGTTCTGAGCAGGTAAGAATTTCTAGACTCACTGCTTGTGTTCAAAGCAGTAACTACAAATTACATAGTCAGGTATGGCATTTCCAGACCTTTGAATTACCGACTAAGGTATCAAAACATGCCACACTGGTCATATATAATTGAAAAATGGCTATCTGCTCTTCTACAGTTTTCCTTAATTCGGGAGTCTTTGTGATATGCAAAATATATTTACACCTGACCCACTTTAATAGCTTTTCTAATGAACATATTTGTGATTCACTTTGACAGACGCTTTTATGACAGTCATTCTTTTGCCACTACTATATGGGAAGAAAAGAATAGCGACCAATCACCAACGCCTTTTGGACTTCTAGTAACCACATTTCCAGATAAATAATGTAGACACTTTGTGGGTGTGTGTTTTGAGATCATCAGCTATTCCCATCATTACTCATCAGCTTAATTCTCTGTGGAGTGGTTTTTAATAATTTAGGGCATCTTGGGCTCTTTCAAGGATATGATAAAATACCAAAGCTTTTCTCATGAAATAAACAAACACAAGGTTTGTCTATAATGCAAGGGACTCCCAGAATTCTAGTCATCAACCATGCATGATTTCAGGTTAAGAATCTCTGTTTCTAGGGTTATGATTATGCTTGTTTTTTTTTTTTTTGATTATGCTTGTTTTTATACCATTATGGTGGCGATGTGGAGAATGGGTTAGAATAAGCCAGGAAAGGCTGCAGTGAATGAGTGGAAAGTATTTGCTCTTTTCCTCAGAGTAAGGAAGCAGTGAGGGTGGTTTGACTCAGTACAGGCAATAGAAAGTGAGAAAATGAAAAAAGAAAATCAACAAAACCTGGAGGTTGAAAAGGTTTGCTTGTTTTTTATATCTATACAGAAAGAAAAAAGAAAAAAAAAAAACTCACTTCTTAGTAATATCTGACATCAAACAAAAGAGGAGGTGGAAAAAAAAAAAAAGAGGAGGTGGATTAAGTAGAAAACTGGTCTTTTGAAAATGTTAAGGCTTTTATTGTTGTATTTTTATTTCACATGAAAATAACTCTTTGAAAGGTAGGAAAAAAGAAGTTTCTTGCACAGAATATTTTTAAGCAATAAGGTAATTTTGCAGTATGATTTTTCTAGAACGCCTAAAGAAGGCCAGCTTCCAGCTCATCCACAGGCTGTGTTCTATAGAAGTGGTGCCTTATGTTACCAACAACACACTCTATCATACTTTTAGTGACTGAAGGGACAAATTAAAAGGAAAGTCTACATGTACGGAAGTTAGATCCATAGTCCTCTCCCATGCCTCCCCCGAAAGGTTTGTGGTTGTTCCCTACCAAGTCCCCACCGCTACTGCCTCCCTAAAAGTGAGGGGCTTATTCTATGGAGTAGAATATGGAGCTGACAATGAGACTGAAGAAGTACTTTCCTTCTTCCTGATTCTAGAATGCCAGGAGCCAAGCTTAAATCTCCACCCCAGAGCAGGATATGAAAGATCTCTTCTCCAGGAGGAAAAAAAAAAAAAATCAAAATGGTCCCAAAGAAAATATACCACAGATTTGAGGGCTTCGAATAAAAAGTCTGAGTCTCTTCAGATTACCCTACAGTAACTCACCAGCAGATAAACACTGCTGACCCAAGGCTTTCAATTAACCTTCTACTGCCTCACTCCTAAAATGAATGCATGGTCAAGTATCACCAGCGTTAGAATTCCCTAGTGGGAAAAATAAACAGAACAAAGTAGGAATAGAGAAGAAATAAAGGCAATACAGGGTATAATAAAGCATTTTAAAAAAATATTATTAACATTCTCTGAGAAATGAGTTTACATCAATAACAAAGAACAGAGTTCTATTGAAAACAAACAATGGGAGACAAAAACGCTTTAAAATTAAAAAGAAGACAGCTAACATTTAGAACAAATCAATAAAAAGAAAAGAGAAAGATTCTCTTCTGTGTTTCAAATATTATGCCTTTTTTGGTTTTGTTCAGTAACTAACAAGTCAAATATCTGTGAGATAACAGAAAATATATATATATATATCGGCCTCTGCCCCCAGTTCCTGCACGGAACTCCTAAAACACCTTTGTAACTTCCTAACTAATAAGAACACTCTCTTGCTCTAAGTTTTGGTTCTGTGACTCTATTTCCTGACATGGACTCCTGAAACATGATTTCCTGGGTGAAGGGAGTGTCTTTTGCTCTAATGAGGAGGCTCTGGATGGGTTCCTGAATGGCTCCTGTATGTGGACCAGGGTAGACCAAGAAAGTTTAGAAACTTGGAATATTCAGTTACCACCCCTTACTCTGTAAGAGGGGAGAAGGGCTGGAAACGAAATTAATAGCTGAGCATGCTTACAAGAGGAAGCCTCCCTAAAATACAGTAGTATCGGGTTCAGAGGGCTTCCAGATTAGTGAACACAGACCTGGAGGGTGATGCACCCCAGCTCCACGGGAAAAGAAGCTTCTGTGCTTAGGATCCTCCCAGACCTTGCACGCTTCATCTGGCTGTCTATCTGTATCTTTGATCATATCCTTTATTTATTTTAAGCTATTTTTTTCATTTATTTTTATTAGTTGGAGGCTAATTACTTAACAATATTGTAGTGGTTTTTGCCATACATTGACATGAATCAGCCATGGATTTACATGATCATATCCTTTAATAAACTGGTTCTGGCTCAGATGGTAAAGAATCTCCCTGCAATGCAGGAGACCCAGGTTCAATCCCTGGGTCAGGAGGAGGAAAGGGCAACCCACTCCAGTATTCTCGCCTGGAGACTTCCATGGATGGAGGAGCTTGGTGGGCTACAGTCCATGCGGTCACAAAGAGTCGGACATGACTGAGCGACTAACAAGCATAAGTAACTGTTTTCCTAAGTTCTGAGAACTACTCAGTTAAAATTAATCAAATGCAAAAACAAAGTCGCGAGAGCCTCCAATTTACAGCCTATGGGTCAGAAGCACAGGTGACAATCCAGACTTGGGTTATATCTGAAGTGAGGTGGGAATGGTCTTATGGGATAAGAATTCTTAACATGTGGGATCTGATGTTATCCCCATACAGCCAGTGCCAGAAATAGTGAATTGTAGGCAACCCGGGTGGTGCTACATTGAACTACCTGGTGAGGGAAAGACCCACACATTTTGTGACCAGAGTGTCATGAGAGGCACAATAGGATAGGAGTAAAGGAGAAATTCAGGAGGTAGACAGGGATTGTTTTCCTAAGCAATATCCTCTCTCTAACTATCTCTACCAATTGTACATTTTATACATTATAGGAAGAGATCTTCAGGTCACTAGACTATATAACTGTAATGTAGAACTGTGGTTCTCAAACTCACGTGCCAAATGAAATATTTAAGAAAATATTCTGTCCTCAATTGTACATGCTTGCTTTACCACCTGGACTGTAAACTGAGAAATCTGTATGCAGGTCAGGAAGCAAGAGTTAAAACTGGACATGGAACAACAGACTGGTTCCAAATAGGAAAAGGAGTACGTCAAGGCTGTATATTGTCACCCTGCTTATTTAACTTATATGCAGAGTACATCATGAGAAATGCTGGGTTGGATGAAGCACAAGCTGGAATCAAGATTGCAGGGAGAAATATCAATAACCTCAGATATGCAGATGACATCACCCTTATGGCAGAAAGTGAGGAAGAACTAAAGAGCCTCTTGATGAAAGTGAAAGAGGAGAGTGAAAAAGTTGGCTTAAAGCTCAACATTCAGAAAACTAAGATCATGGCATATGGTCCCATCACTTCATGGCAAATAGATGGGGAAACAGTGGCTGACTTTATTTTGGGGGGCTCCAAAATCACCGCAGATGGTGATTGCAGCCATGAAATTAAAAGATGCTTGCTCCTTGGAAGGAAAGGTATGACTAACCTAGACAGCATATTAAAAAGCAGAGACATTTCTTTGCCAAAAAGGTCCATCGAGTCAAGGCTATGGTTTTTCCAGTGGGCATGTATGGATGTGAGAGTTGGACTATAAAGAAAGCTGAGCACTGAAGACTTGATGCTTTTGAACTATGGTGTTGGAGAAGACTCTTGAGAGCCCCCTGGACTGCAAGGAGATCCAACCAGTCCATCCTAAAGGAGATCAGTCCGGGGTGTTCATTGGGAGGTCTGATGTTGAAACTGAAACGCCAATACTTTAGCCACCTGATGCAAAGAGCTGACTCATTTGAAAAGACCCTGATGCTGAGAAAGATTGAGGACAGGAGGAGAAGGGGACGACAGAGGATGAGATGGCTGGATGGCATCACCGACTCGATGGACATGAGTTTGAGTAAACTCCAGAGTCGGTGATGGACAGGGAGGCCTGGCGTGCCGCAGTCCATGGGGTCACAAAGAATCATACACAAATGAGCGACTGAACTGAACTGAACTGAATACTTGTCAGCAGCCTTCCACGTGTTGAACACATGAATGTGTATGACATGAAGAGATGTATCAATGAACAAAATAGTGTCTCTCTAGTCACTCAGTCATGTCTGGCTCTTTGTGACTCCATGGGCTGTAACCCACAAGGCTCCTCTGTCCGTGGAATTCTCCAGACAAGAATACTGGAGTGGGTAGCCATTCCTCTCTCCAGGAGATCTTCCTGACCCAGGGATCGAACCTGGGTCTCCTGCACTGCGGGCAGATTCTTTACCGTCTGAGCCACCAGGGGAACCCAAAGTGTAGCAGGACCAGATTAACGTAGAATATGGTAATTCTTTTCCTTTTGGCATAAGCAGATATATTTCAGCCTGGAGGGGAAAAAATGGGCTTATAACAGGATTTAAGCAGACTCTTGAATAACAAGTCAGGAAAACTAAAGGGAAAAAGACATTCTGAGCTAGAGTGATAAACCAACCCTGTTCACCCTGGAATGGGGAGACTTTCAGGGCTAAAACCAGGTAAATTTCAGGCACGTTAGACAACTGGTCATTTTATCAATATTTATCAATACTTTAAACAGAAGGAACAAACTTGCTGAAACGTAAAAGAAGATATAGATATTTGGAGACCTAAAAATTTCAGAGTTCTGGAGCACATATAAAGAAGACAAGCAGTAAATGAAAACTCAAGAAGATAATCATTCTAAGGGTCATTGTGTGGTGTCCAAAAGAGCCTAGAGTATAATTTTAAATCAATGGAGTCACTAACGGGTTTTGCTCAAAGGAATGAAATGCTCTGATTTTTCTTCAGCAAGATTATTCTGACATCCCTCTGGAAGATAAATTAGAAAGCTTAGACAAGAGGAAAGTGAACTGATTAAGAAGCTTCTATATTAATTCATGAAAAAAAAGACAAAGAGAAATATGACAGTTTTAACAATATACAGAGAAAGATAAATTCAAGAAATATGCAGGCTCATTGAAACAATGGGATTTAAACATATATATGAAGGATCAATAATGACTTCCTTGTTCCTGATTTAATAGCTCAACAGATGGAAGTTTCATTCATCAAGAAGGCAAACACAGCACCCTCCCTGGCAGTCCAATAATTAAGACTTCACCTTCCAATACTGGGAGTCCTGGTTCTGTCCCCGGTTGGGGAACTAAGATCTCACATGCCATGTGCTCAGGAACCCAAAACATAAAATAGAAGCAATATTGTAACAAATTCAATACAGACTTTTTTTAAAAAAAGAATGAAAATACAAAAGAAATAGCCGGCCTGACTGATCTCTGAGAGAGATCAAAAGGTCCCTCTCTGTCCCGCCACCCCTGATTTGTTAAAGTGCAAATTGGCCTTTCTCACCTCCCTCAAGGAAATCGCTGCAGCCACCATTTGCCCATTTTCCTGACTCTGATAAGATTATCGGGCTCCTGTGAATGGCTTATGTCTAGGTAGTCTTTACCTGATTGTAAGACGCTGGTGCCATGCTCTGCTGGAGTTAAGATAAAACTCCTAAAACTAGTATCTGCAGTTCTGCACGTATGCAAGTCTTTGATCTAAAATTTGGTGAATCCTGTTAGTATATATATGTATGTTACCCCTCAATAAAGTCGTCGGAATCAGTCACAAGCTGACTCCGTCCCTCTCAACCCCATCTTTCTTAGTCTTTTATTTCTCAGGTGCACTGGTGATTGCGTCCTTGACCTGTTCATCTAGCCGGCAGGCCCGGCAAAGAAAGAACAAACTTTGAGCTGGAAAGGGGAAGAGCGTGAATTCTGTTTGATTTGCCGAAGGTAGGAGATACGTGGAGGATCTTAATCAAAGCAGCAACAGGTGGATATTTTCAATATAGTTCTTGTGCCCACAATGGAATTTTAGGATGGAGACAAACAGAACCTCCAAGCTAGAGTGGAGTCAAGGAAGGAAGGGAGGGAAGAGTTTCAAGAAGGAAGAGACTGGTCAGTTTAGAAGGCTGTACAGAGATCAAAACAGTAAGTCTGCAATGTGTACAAAGATCTTGATGATTTGAGCAAATCTTTTCAAGAGCAGGCTTAGTGTGGAGATGGTGACTAAAACTTTACAACAGTGAGTAACAATGTCAGAAAACAGGGGAAGAAATTATAGGTTAATCTTTCAAGAAGCTTGGATAAAACAGTACACCATTTGGCTCCTGCCTCAAAAAAAGTAACATCCTGTTGGAAATTAAGATTCACCTAGATTCTGCCAACAAACACAACAGTTTTAGACATCTCCCAACACTCTCTATAATACTTTTGGCTGTAAAACTCTGCAATCAATAAAATGTACTTAATGAGAGATTCCCCCCCCCCCCACCCCATCAAAACTATCAGTTATTGCATTGTATTAATGTATATTATAAAACAAGATTCTGGGTACTTGAAGCTTCAACTTTGTAAAGAAAAACTAGCAATGCTTCTGGTGTATCACAGACAGTGGGAACTGGTCTCTGCTATTGAAAGCAGTCAGTGAGCAGCTCTAGAAGCAAAAATGGATTTTTCCAAGTGATTTATTTAGCTTTAAATATCTAAAAAAAAATTGTAGAGACTAACAAACTATTTGGCGTGCATGCATGCTTAGTCAGTCATGTCCAACTCTTTGCAATCCCATGGACTGTAGCTTGCCAGGCTCCTCTGTCCATGGGATTTCCCAGGCAAGAATACTGGAGCAGGCTGCATTTCCTAATAAAGGGGATCTTCCCTACCCAGGGACTGAACTGGTGTCTCTTGGGTCTCCTGCATTGGCAGGCAGATTCTTTACTACTAGTACTACCTGGGAAGCCCCAACAAACTCTTTGGAGTCCTAGTCAAAAAACAAAGTGGAATCTGTAAAAACTGATGTAACTGCCCTATAATTCTAGGGATGGCAGCTCCAGGTATCAAGTGGGACTTATTTTCTCCAACTTGGGTCACCAAAATAACACTTGGGTAAACTGTCCCCAAGTGCACCCTACTGTCAGCCTCTAGAAGGCTTAATAGGAAAGCGTATGCTGTAATATTAGATAATCCCAAGTTCTGATGAGGTAAAAAGGAAAGTTTTCTTTCTTACTCATGTAACATGTCCATAAGAGATCAACCAACGGTGCTGCTCATTTTCAGTTCAGTTCAGTCACTTAATCGTGTCCAACTCTGTGCGACCCCATGGACTGCAGCACACCAGGCCTCCCTGTCCGTCACCAAATTGTGGAGCTTGCTCAAACTCATGTCCATCAAGTCAGTGATGCCAACCAACCATCTCATCCTCTGTTGTCCCCTTCTCCTCCTGCCCTCAATCTTTCCCAGCATCAGGGTCTTTTCAAATGAGTCAGTTCTTCACATCGGGTAGCCAAAGTATTGGAGTTTCAGCTTCAACATCAGTCCTTCCAATGAACACCCAGGACTGATCTCCTTTAGGATGGACTGGTTGGATCTCCTTGCAGTCGAAGGGACTCTCAAGAGTCTTCTCCACACCACAGTTCAAAAGCATCAATTCTTCAGTGCTCAGCTTTCTTTATAGTCCAACTCTCATATCCATACATGACTACTGGAAAAACCATAGCTTTGACTAGATGGACCTCTATGGGCAAAGCAATGTCTCTGCTTTTTGATATGCTGTCTAGGTTGGTCATAGCTTTTCTTCCATGTGATTGGTCCATGTGACCATTCCAGGGTGTAGACTTCTCAGAGCTCATTGTGGAGACCAGGTAGATAATTTAAGGCCCAGTGAGGGAAGATATGAAGCCATGACAAAATAATTATATTTAATTAATTGAGATTTTAATTTTATCTCTTTGCAACTCCAGTATCCACCCAAACTTGAAAAATTGTATTCATCACAGAGGTCCCAACACACACATCAAAGTGATTTAATGAGGCAGGCTAGTCTTGGCAGTCTTGTCATTTTTCCATCTCTGAGCAGGTACATCCTGTTATGTTCTATGCCACCCCTGTCCCGTTCTCTTTCTTTTATGCTCACTTATGTTACAGAACTAATTTCTTCCAATTGAAACTGAAAGAGTGATTATTGCCCTTAGATAAATAAATAAAGAGATTAGATTGAAAGTCTGAATTATACCTACATGTCAGGATTGCTTGCGGTAAGTTATGAAAAGGTTATTTAGAATAAGGATGTGCCTTTCCTATTCAATAAATAACCAAAATATTGATATGGTTGTTAGACAATGTTTCCATTGGAGCCAAAGAATATAATATATGAAGAGGAAAAGTTAAAATTTTACCTCCTTCTGCCTTTGTAATTCAGCTTGCTCCTTGCAAAGTCTAGATCTCGTAGGTCTCAGAAAGTGGGGACTCACAATACTAGGAACTGGAGCTTATCTCACTCACTGTTGTCCTGCTCTTTGCAATCGCCCTAGCCCCTGCAAACCCACAAACCCATTTAATCATGCCTGTCGGTGTATAAAAATCTCTGTAACCCCTTTGTTTGGGGCTCAGAGCTTGGAGTGTGAACTCCTCTGGGCCCCCAGCGTAATAAACCTGAGTTCTCCAGCTCTCCCAGTGTGGGGCTTGGTTTCTCGAGTACTGGTTTCTGCAGCATATATAATCATCTCTAGGTGGTAAGTTAAAAGTTTATTAGCTAAGTTCCATGAACTAAGTTCCGAGAATCCTTTGAAGTCATAGTCAGAAATCTGAAGACGCCTTTTTCTGGATGGAGCATCCACAGTGTGCACTGAAGTCTGGGATGGAGACCCTGACCTCCCAGGGCTGTGAACCACTGTTTTCGAGGTCACCTCCCCTGCAGATGCTGAGTGCCTGTGGGCCTTCCGTGTTAGTGCTTTCACTGAAGCTGCTCCTGCTGCTTCGGCTAGTGCCGGCTCTGCCTGGGCTTCACAAACCTCACGGGGTCGCTGTTACAGAAACTTTGCAGTCCTTAGAGTCAGCATCAATACCTTATTCCAAATATCGGCATACTGATAATTTTGCTCATTTTAGATACTATTCTTTCAAAATTGAGGAAAGCTTCTCTTTCTCTTGAACTATTTTTTTTCCCCCTGTGCTGCACTTACCAAGAGGGAGTTGCATCTATTTTTGTGTATATGAAGGGTAGATCCAGATTTGTGGGATTTCAAGTTTATACAGTTCTGGGCCCTTCTTTAAGAAAAAGAGTACCTATTATGCATGCAGCAATGCTAGGGACTTTCTCTGGGCCTTGGGCAGGTGAGGGGTCCTTAATCTTGGATATCACCTAGGGCATTACTGGGGGTTCCATGGTGGCTCAGACGGTAAAGAATATGCATGCAACGCAGGAGACCTGGGTTCAATCCCTGGGTCGGAAAGATCCCCTAGAGAAGGGAATAGCTAGTCACTCCAGTATTGTTGCTTGAAAAATCCCATGGACAGAGGAGCCTGGCGGGTTACAGTCCATGGGGTTGCAGAGAGCTGACCACGGCTGAGCAACCAACAGGCATCATTAGCATCACCTTACGCGAATGCACGCCCGCGAGAAACAAACCTGTTTAACTTTTTACTGTTGGGGTCAGGGGTTAACTTTGACCAATTTGTTTAATTTTAACTCCACCCTTGAGAAGAGCTAACTAGCCAAATCATTTATTCAATGTTAACTTGAAGAAGTTTATATAAATTTAGAATATGCCTGAAATCCACAAGAATTCAAGTACCATAAGCACTGTAGGGCTAAGTGGGCAGTTCAGGGGAGGGTTGGTTCAGGTGACAAGTTCAAAAACAACTTGTTTCCGTGAGATCCTCAGAAAAGTGTCCTGGTTTAGAAAGAAAAAAAATACAGAAAGGAAGCTTTGTTCTAGAAGTCAACTTTATCTGTAGGAGGTTGGTTGCTTCACACCCCTTGGCTCTGAGTAAATCAGTAAGGAGAAAAACAGTGCTGTCATGAAGCTATCAGTGGGATTTATTTGTTTCAGAAATAACTGTGAATGGGATGAGAAAGTAAGTTTTTGAATGAGACAGACTGGAATGAGCTCCATAGAAATAAAATTTTATATAAAAACAAATGTTGATGTGGGCATGCAAACAAAATTTTCAAATGTGCCATTAATATTTCATTTTATCATTATATTTGTAGGCTGTTAAAGATTCTGAATTTATTGAAGCAATATCTGATTGCAGGGGGGAAAAGAAAAAAACGTGCCTGGCTTTGAGAAGCAACAAGCTTAGGAGAAAAAAATGTACAGGAATTCTTCCTATAAGGTCAAGGTGAAAACATTGCATTTCCTCTGTAGTTGCACTGCATAATCTAAAGATGTCTGGAAAGGAGCCAATCAATTAAAAATACAGCTAGAGGGAACTGTTCAGGGAGAAAGCTTATGGCAGTAGCAGTCCATGAAAACATTCACTTTCTCTTTCTCTCTTCCCAAGTGAAAAATAAACTTTGATTATCCCTTTATCAAAGCAGGGTATTCAATTGCTAGTGAAATGTGGAAATTGCATCTCTCAAACAGCACAGTATCCAATTATCCTTATAGAAAATATTTTTTTCTGTTACATACTTTAAAAAGATATCATGTCTCCTTCGGTGTGATTATTATTTTTATGTGTGCAAATAGCCCCATTTAGAATAATATTTAAAACTCTGCCATGGATATCTTGAGGCCTTCTGCTTTGATTATGACCTTGAGTAGATAATTAAAGTAGGATGTTAATAGAAATAACTCTCAAAGGTGGTCCTCGCCCAGGAGTCATTATAAAACTTAAAATGTATTATACATTTCTCATTGCTATGAATGCAAGCATACATGTGTGTATGTTTATATGTCTTGTAGGAAGATGTAGACTTAATAAGTATAATTTCTTTGGCAGTCTTTAACAAAATTCTCTCAGTATCTGTCTCTTCATGTCCTGGGCTCACAGTAGGATTGAACTCCATGATTCCATGGTCCTCTCACTCCTGGGTTTGGATCATGTGACCAGTTCTAGCCAAATATGTACGCGTAAAGGCGACATTTGTTACTCCGGCTGATTGCAAGTCTCACTGGATCTCTGTTTTGCACTGTGATGTTTGAAATGGTGGCTGGTCTAAGAGTCTGGGTTTTTGAATGACTAAGATCAGCAGCTAAAGGCAAAGGAGAAAAGGAAAGATATAACCATTTGAATGCAGAGTTCCGAGAAGAGCAAGGAGAGATGAGAAAGCCTTCCTCAGTGATCAGTGTAAAGAAATAGAGGAAAACAATAGAATGGGAAAGAGCAGAGATCTCAAGAAAATTAGTGATACCAAGGGAAATTTTCATGCAAAGATGGGCACAATAAAGGACAGAAATGTTATCCTAACAAAAGCAAAAGATATTAAGAAGAAGTGGCAAGAATACACAGAAGAACTATACAAAAAGATCTTCATGACCCAGATAATCATGATGGTGTGTTCATTCACCTAGAGCTAGACATCCTGGAATACAAAGTCAAGTGGGCCTTAGGAAGCATCACTATGAACAAAGCTAGTGGAGGTGATGGAATTCCAGTTGAACTATTTCAAATCCTGAAAGATGATGCTGTGAAAGTGCTGCACTCAATATGTCAGCAAATTTGGAAAGCTCAGCAGTGGCCACAGGACTGGAAAAAGTCAGTTTTCATTCCAATCCCAAAGAAAGGCAATGCCAAAGAATGTTCAAACTACCATGCAATTGTACTCATCTCACACACTAGCAAAGTGATGCTCAAAATTCTCCAAGCCAGACTTCAAGAGTACATGAACCGTGATTTTCCAGATGTTCAAGCTGGATTTAGAAAAGGCAGAGGAACCAGAGATCAAATTGCCAACATCCGTTGGATCATCAACAAAGCAAGAGAGTTGCAAAAAACCATCTACTTCTGCTTTATTGACTATGCCAAAGCCGTTGACTGTGTGGATCACAATAAACTATGGAAAATTCTGAAAGAGATGGGAGTATCAGGCCACCTGACCTGCCTCTTGAGAAACCTGTAGGCAGGTCAGGAAGCAACAGTTAGAACTGGACATGGAACAACCGATTGGTTCCAAATAGGAAAAGGAGTCCGTCAAGGCTGTATATTGTCACCCTGTTTGTTTAACTTATATGCAGAGTACATCATGAGAAATGCTGGGCTGGAGGAAGCACAAGGTGGAATCAAGATTGCTGGGAGAAATATCAATAACCTCAGATATGCAGATGACACCACCGTTATGGCAGAAAGTGAAGAAGAACTAAAGAGCCTCTTGATGAAAGTGAAAGAGGAGAGTGAAAAAGTTGGCTTAAAGCTCAACATTCAGAAAACTAAGATCATGGCATATGGTCCCATCACGTCATGGCAAATAGATGGGGAAACAGTGGAAACAGTGACAGACTTTATTTTGGGGGGCTCCAAAATTACTGCAGATGGTGATTGCAGCCATGAAATTAAAAGACACTTGCTCCTTAGAAGAAAAGCTATGACCAACCTAGACAGCATATCAAAAAGCAGAGACATTTCATTGCCAATAAAGGTCCATCTAGTCAAAGCTATGGTTTTTCCAGTAGTCATGTATGGATGTGAGAGTTGGACTATAAAGAAAGCTGAGTGCTGAAGAATTGATGCTTTTGAACTGTGGTGTGGAGAAGACTCTTGAGAGTCCCTTGGACTGCAAGGAGATCCAATCAGTCCATCCTAATGGAAATCAGTCCTGAATATTCATTGGAAGGACTGATGCTGAAGCTGAAACTCCAATACTTTGGCCACCTGATGCGAAGAACTGACTCATCTGAAAAGACCCTGATGCTGGGAAAGATTGAAGGTGGGACAAGAAGGGGACAATAGAGGATGAGATGGTTGGATGGCATCACTGGTTGAGTAAACTCCAGGCATTGGTGATGGACAGGGAGGCCTGGCATGCTGCAGTCCATGGGCTGACCATGTGGGTCACAAAGAGTCGGACACAACTGAGCGAGTGACCTGAACTGTACTGAACACCCTGGAATTAGCCCATGCTCTATCAGAAGTATCTAAGAAGGTCTCTCCCTATATACTGCAGGTCATATCTGCTCCCCAGGAATCTGGTCTCTAGGCTGATGGAGCCCACGTGTTTATGCTAAGGAGTACAGGCTGACTGATTCTCATTCTCTCACCCTGTCCTCCTGTTCTCATTATTCTCTTACAATTACTCTCCTCGACTTACTCTACAATAAGTATATTGTCACACAGCACTCACACAGACCTTCCCGATTTCATATGTAAGACGTCTTAGTCTGTTCAGACTCCTGTGCAAAAATACCATAAACTAGGTGAAAAGAACTACAAACATTTCTCTCTTGCAGTTCTGGAGGCGGGAAGTCCATGGTCAAGAGGCCAGCAGTGTGTAGTGAGTAGTGTTCCCTATGCTATACCGTACGTCCCTGTTAGTTATTTTATTTATAGTAATGTGTATATGTCAATCACGATCTCTCCAATTATCCCTTCTTCACTTCCTGCCTCCCCCCCACCACGCCTGCCCGGTAACCATAAGTTTGTTATCTACATCTGTGACTCTATCTCTGTTTTGTAAATAAGTTCATTTGTAACCTTTTTTGACTTCCACATATACACAATATCAAATGATATTTGTCTTTCTCTGACTTACTTCACTCATAATGACAATCTCTAGGCCCATCTATGTTGCTGCAAACGGCATTATTTCATTCTTCTACAACTGTAAATTCTAAACTAGACAGGAACAGAGAACAGCACAGTGATACAGGCTCTTCTTTTTTTATAAAGTTTCCTTGAGTGCTACCCCTTTATATTTAAGTGCTAAGGGACCAGGCCTCCTATCTGTCCTAAGAGAAGAGCAGGTTAGATTTTTGAATGACTCAAAAATCTTCCTTGGGATAAAGCTGGATTCAGTTAGGAAGACAATACCCATATTATAGTTCAGTAGCAGGAACTGAATGCAGAGAACTGGTTCACGAAGGAGCTGGAAGTAATTCCAGAGATAAACAGTTATATGAAGTCACTGTTACCTTCAAGGCTGGAAAGACAATGGAAAGAAGGGGCATATGAGGGTTCTCTGGAGAAACGGAACCAATGGGGGCAGGAAAGAAAGGGGAAGGTGAG
The DNA here is from genome assembly GCF_019320065.1 of Cervus canadensis. Classification (NCBI taxonomy): domain Eukaryota; kingdom Metazoa; phylum Chordata; class Mammalia; order Artiodactyla; family Cervidae; genus Cervus; species Cervus canadensis. The sequence goes on from NC_057412.1 coordinate 47,022,277, forward strand.
GGAGAGAGAGAAGTGAGAGAAAAGAAAGAAAGAGAGAGGAATAGGATAGCTTCATGTGTCTGCAGGGGCTGGCAAGTTAGAAATCTGTGAAGCTGGCTAGCAGCTAGAAATTAAGGTAAAATGTGATGTTGCAACCTTGAACCAGCACTGCTTCTTCTTTGGGAAACTTCAGTCCTTGCACTTAAGACCTTCGACTGAGTGGGTGAGGCCCACTCACATTTTGGGGGGTAATCTGCTTTACTTAAAGTCAACTGATGGTAAATGTTAATCACATCCACAAAAAGCTTCACTGCAACATCTAGCATTTGAAACTATAGCTTAGGTAAGTGGATATAAAGCTGACCGTCACTGATGGTGCTATTGAGCTCAGGGTGGAGGTCATCATTAAGAGCCAGAATCACAGAGGAGACACAGCCAGGGATGCGTACCGAGGCAGGAAGGAAGAGAAACACCCCAGCTGCTCCCCTTTCTTGCCCCCTAGTTACGCTCCAGTGCGTCCCACTGGCCTAACCTAACTGAAGCTAGATGCCAAGAGATCTGGGAAAGGTCATCTGCAAGAAGTCAACCCATTGGTACAGGAGAGAATAAGGAAGGGTGGGGTGGATCTAAAAGTATCTGGAAGGATGAGCGTAGTATGGATATAAGTTTTAGGACTGTGAAGTGTTAGATCTCTAAAACAAGGTCCAGTTTGACCCAGGAAGGGGATGTGAACTGAAAATAGTGAACAAATGTAAAGCAACCTCAGCCACGCTCTTCTCAGAAGCCCCTCAAAGAACTCCTGGGGCCTGGGGGACCACTTCATCCAGTTGTCATTGAAATCAAGAATGGCCCCAGAGGAGGCTTATTTGATTCAAAACATTTTAGTCCTCTTATAAAGTAAGTATAGATGAAATTGGAGTCTGGTTGGTTCACTAATACCATTGTTTCCAGGTATCACACAGCCCTCTACACTTAGTTTATAAGAGGACTAAAATGTTTTGAACCAAATAAGCCTCCTCTGGGGCCATTCTTGATTTCAGTGACAGCTGGATGAAGTGATCCCTCAAATTATCATCCCCCAGTGCACATCAGATCACCAGGAATCCAAGGGATAATGCAACAAAAATGGATGAATGGCTTCTTGACTTTTTTTTTTTTTAATATCAAGAAGCTTGCTCAAGGATCTCCACTAATTCCATGATCTTCCCAGTCATCCTGGTGAGACTAGGTGATGTTCAATATTGGGAGGTCATATTTGTAACTCTATGTCCTGCAGTTTTGTCTTGATGAGGTGAAGACCTAGTTTATCATTAAAATGTCTTTTCTAAGAGGGGGGGTTTAATTATGCTGTTAACTGTAGAGTCATATTTATCTTTAGGTAAATAATGCAAACAGGACATTAGTAGCTCACCAAGACGAATTTCTCCTGCTTCAAATACTCCAGAAGCTATAGAAAAGAATGCAATAGAATCTTACCTTTGATAAAAACCCAACTTCCCATGCAATGTAGAAATCTCTTATACAGGAAATTGGAAAGCAATCACCTTCCCCTTTATTCACAATACTAAAAATTAATTTTTAATTCATAAAATTAAAAAACACTTGAGGACTCCACTAAAAAACCAGGCACTCCCCTGCGTGTCAATGAGCATGGTGAAAGTGAAGTACAAGGTCCCCTTCTCATAAAGGTTTCACTCCAGTGAGAGCAAGAGGAAAGAGAAAGAAGAAAAGAAAGTAATATCACGGTAAATGCTCAGAATGGGGGTTAGGAAATGCTCTTGAAGAAAGTGAGATGGAGACTGAAAAATGAAAAGCAATATGAAACATCATGGGAGGAAGATCCAAGGCAAACATGACAGTCGTGAGACAGGAACAAGCTTGGCATATTAAAGTAAGGACATGCCAGAAAACCACAGAGCCAGTCTTCACTGGAGGCTCAGAAATGTGTGGGAGCACTTCTGACTGTGACATGATAGCCTGGGGGTGTTGCTGCTATTTCATGAACAGGGGCCAAGGACATTAAATATTAACTATCTAGCACTATGGGCAAAAGTCTGCTCCAGAAAGAAAATTTCCACCCAAAATACCAGCCTTTCCTTTGAGCGATCCTGACAGAGATCAGTGAGTGAGAGAGAAACTGTTAAGGAGGAGGTCAGAGAACCAGACAGGGACGCATTAGAGACGTCCTTGGGGCCACAGCTAAGGGTGAATAAGTGCCAACAGAAACCACGGAATGCCCCATAAGTAGGGGGATGCTTGCAAAAGTCCTAGCAATAGAAAGCGTAACACCTTCATACAATATTCTGCTTTACCATAGAGTCCTTAAGTTTCTATGATTTCCACTGAAATTCTATGAGTTTCTATAATTTCCACTGAAATTTCTGCTATCTCAAAGGGAAGCCCCAGAAAATGTTCCCTCTTTGCCTGAATCCCCACCTTCAGATTCCATTGCATCCTGGTCTAGACCCAGTTTTGTACTCATTAGAGGGAATCCCACGATTCACAGGTCTAAATCTTCAGTGAAAATGAAACACAATTATCTCATTTCCTTGTTGTTCCCACTTTATCCTTGTTCCTAGTTCTTCTCAGTAACTGGCTACTAGGACTCAGCCCCCATATTCTATTCCAGACAATTACTTCTGTTGCAGAAACCAGTACTCGAGAAGCCAAGCACCATACTCGGACAGTTGGAGACCCCAGGTTTATTACACCAGCGGGCCCAGAGGAGTTAACACTCCAAGCTCTGAGCCCTGAACAAAGGGGTTACAGAGTTTTTACAGACAGACTGTAGTGGGCAACACTAGCTGTTAATAGGCTGGTTTAAGCTAACAGGTTTCGCGCGTGTGCGGGAACAGCAGTCAAGATGGGGATGGGGATGCCTGGCCTGGACAGGTGTTTGAGTAAGCAGGTTTGCAGGGGCTAGGTGATTGCCAAGAGCAGGACAATGGTAAGTGAGATAAACTCCAGTTCCTAGTATTGCAAGTCCCCACTTTCTGAGGCTACGTGACCTACGTGATCTAGACTTTGCAAGGTGCAAGCTGAATTACGGAGGCAGAATGAGAAGGAGGTTATGTAAAATTTTAACTTTTCCTCTTCACTTCTACTCAGATAGAGAGCCTACAATTGATAATTGCCAAGAACCTTCATTGTCCTAAGACTAGACCCTACTTGGCTTTTAACCACACTTTCAGTATTCAAATTCTGCCCAGGAACCCTAGGCCCACAGCAGATGTTCTATTACTCCCAAGCAGACTTTCCTAATGCCCACCATATGACTACCTGGCTGCCTATCCATGTATCGTCTTGTTGCCAGACACGTCTGTGTTCACGCTATGCCCATCTGCTAAGACACCCATAAGGGAAGCAGGCCATTGTAGCAAGAGAAGTGACTAGGGAATCAAAGCTAGATATGAATCCTGATACCACAGTTTACTAACTGTGGATTTCTTTTTCAATTCTTAGAGCCTTAGTTCCCTAACGCAGTGATGATGGTGATAACAATAATGACATCTGCCTCAAAACTCTGTAACAAGTAAACAAACATGACCTGGGTGTTCAAATGAAGCCATCGTTATCGGCTTTATTTACAATCATCGCTGAACCTTCCTAATAAAAACCAACAGCTTACACCCATCAGCAGACACACCAGATTCTGTGCCCTCACTGCCCTCTTTCCCCCTTAGACTCTGCTTGATACCACGGAGTGTGCCTGGTTATGGGTTCTAGTCTCCGGCCATCAAAGAACAGAGATACAGGCTTGACTCTACATCAGTCTACCTGCTGAGTTACCCAAGCCACAAAAGACTATTGAGCAGGAAGGGGTGGGTGTACACAGGAAGAGGTGGATGCTTAGAGGTATTCTTGGAATGCTAAAAAGGTAGGGCAATTGTTGAGGATAAAGTTAAATGGAGGAATGAGCCAGGAGAAAATAGCAGGGAGTGGGAAGGGAGAACAAAGGAACTCTTATCCTCAATTATCCTGACACTTCTGGGCTTGGCCTACATTAACAGTATCTTTGTTTAGATCTTCATTTTTCTTTGGCTGTAGAGGCCTTTCCTGGAGGGCTTGGGGGAGGGGAGAATTTCATAACCCATCCTCCCACTCCTCTCTCCCCTGTGGTTTTAGGATGGGGAGGAAGGGAACTACTCAGGAAAATTAGGTCCCTTCCATATAACACAGCTGCTTTTCTTCATAGAGATTTACTTTGACAAGGAATTTATGTTGCTTCCAATTACTGTGGGCTCTTATTGAAGAATGGAGGAGGAAAGAACTACACACAGGATTGCCTGGGAGTGTTCCGTCGACTGTTGTAACAGGTGGCCTGAAGAACTGCTGACGAAGCTGGGCCACAGCTGCTCGCGGCTGGCTTGACTGCCCGGAACAGGCATCACCCAGGTACTCCAAGTGGACAGCTGCCTCTATTTCAATTGCTGGAAAAAAGAGGGGGCAGAGATTTGAAAAAAATAATCCTCTGTGATCCAGAGTGCAAAGGGGATGGTTTGATTCCACTTTATTATTCACCGTAAATGGTTGATAAAAACACTGAGTGGGCCTCCTCCCACTGGCCGAGGCAGGACCCCGGCCGGGGGAGCGGCGCCAAAAAAAAAAAAAAAAAAAAAACACTGAGTGAATTATGATGTCTCTTTAGAGGGTTTTCACCAGAGTTGCTGACCAGTGAGTCTCAGATGGTAATGTGCATACAAGACCACTGGGGACTTTGCTGAACTTCAGATTCAGTAGGTCTGGGGTGTGCCCACACTCTGCATTTCTAACAAACTCCAGGTGATGCTGGGTCTGCTGGTCCACGGATAACAGCGGGTACCAAAACTGTCAACTACACAACACTTCAGAATATGAGATGGGTAAAAACACTGCTAAGCTGTCAAATGTTAGAAATGGTCTGTCAGTAGGGAATGAAAGTAAACTACGTACTGATGAGATTGTTAAAGGAAATGGAATGACTAAAGAAGTCTTTAATATTAATGATTTAAAATTGCTCTTTTGACCTCTTAGACTTCTGGACATATTCTGCGGGCTTAAAAGTACCCATTACAATTACATAAGAAATGACTTAGTGTATGAATATTTCAATTTCTGAGAAATTTAGCTACAGCTTTTTTTTTTTTTTTTTTGACTATACAATCAAGCAAGCAAGGGATCCTTTAAATTATTGAATTCAGTAATTAACTATACGCAGAGTTTTAGAAAGGCTTTTTCCTCCACTTTGGCAAAATGTTTAATTCTGAGGCACTCTTAAGTCTGCAGAAGTTAAGGCAGATAGCAGTGGGAATGCATTTTATAGACAATTGGATGCTAAGAAAGAGTGCAGAGAGGATTCACTGCATGTGGCATAGCTGATAGAAAGACTATTTGGTAATATTAAACCCTTTCAGCCAATGCAGGAGGCATGGGAAAGAGACTGAGGGTCAAGCCAAAAGTCAGCATGCTTTGACCCCGTTTCTGTCTGAGATGGTGAGGTAGTGGTTTAACCAGCCATCCCCAGATTAGCAACAGGATGGCCATTCTAATGTAAAGAGGTCAGGTGTCACTTCTTCCTGTTGGTCAGAGGTAGAAGGCCTGCACCTAGCTGTCAAAAGATTTCCTAATCCTGAGGGCATGATCAGTAGGTAGAGGTTCCCATATGCATCAAGGAGGGATGCTGAAGGTAGTTGATAAACTGGCTGGCAAGAAAGATCGGATGACCCAGAGGCTGGAAGCGGCAGGAAAAACCAGAGTTGGGAATCAAATCAGTTGCAAGCAGATTTCAGGCAGGCCCACAGGCTGTCAGAGGCAAGGGGAGGCTGGGTCTTCAGGGAAGTCCTCAGAGATGTGACTGAGTCAGAGGGGAGAGATCTCAGCTTGACCGGAGCTGACCTCAACGGCGGGTAAGGGGAACTGCGGCCAGGAGAGGGGGTAACGCCAGCACCTGTTCATGGCTCCGGGCCCCCACCCTTTCTCCCTGGCACCATCAGGCCAAGTCAAGTCCACCGCCATACACATCGACATTGTTCTGGAAAGAAAGCATGGGAGGGGGGAATCTGAAAAATGGGGCCTGATATAAAAGACTCTGAATCATCTTAAAAGCCTATATAAATTATTGGACTAGAATGAGTAGATTTGGATCTTTTACTTTCATCCCCCTCACTAACTAGATAAAAGGAGATTCTTAGAGAAGATCAAATCTATAGAAAATCGAGCTATTTTTTTAATAGTCTACAGATCAGTGTAGTGTGAGCTTGATTTGAAAGCCTGTTTCACCTGTTAATAAACCACCGCATCTCAGTCAGCGAATCCCTTCATTTTGAGGTGGAAACATTGAGTTTTGGGTCTCTGATCTGTCTTCGCTCTCCCCTAGCTCTGTTCACTGTGAGCTGAGCTCCAGCCAAGGCCTCTGCCACTAATTAATCCTACCCTAAGCCTGGTGCTCGGGAGTGATCCCCTAGCCTGGGTTCATCCAGTCTGAGGCCAGTCCAGGACTGGCCCTGGCTTTGAAAATCTGTGTGACAAGTTCCTGAGCATGTTCAAGAAACAGAATCAAAAGAGCAGTAGCTTTGGGAAGGAACCGTGTTGGGTTCTGCTTCAGGGACTCATCATCCATCTGGCTGAGGACAGGCCACCTCTTCCTACTCATGTCCTTCTATAAAGCGGAGTTTTAATAACTACTTTTAGGCTATTGTAAGATTTAACAATAAATCAAAAAATCAGGATATTATAGTATTCCAGTTCCTCTCACTGTGCCCAGAGTCCTATAACAGCCTATTCAACTGGGACCAAGGACCTCTGCCCAGACCCCCCTTCAGGACCGAGGGAAGCCGGTCCCTGCTGAGGACACCGTCAGCACTCTCTGGGAATTTCCTGAGCCAAAGTCACACCCGCTTCTCGGAGGGGCAGCCTGTATGCCTGTATCCAGAGACTGTGGACGCAAGAGGACAGAGTCAGTCCCGTTGACCAAGCCAGGGAAATTCTGAGAGGTCATCCTGCCCACAGAGCAGGGCTGGCCAAGGGAGGCCGTGTGGTGTCTGCAGCACAGCCCCACTTTCCCCCAGTCCAGCCCTGCTCCCCTACATTTTTCCTGTAACAGATGTGATAAAGATAAAATCTGATCTTAAGAGCCACCCTCCTAAACATCCTACATGACTGATCTCTGGGTCAGAACTGGCCTCTTGGAGAACCATCATCCCTTGTTCCAGACCACTCACAAGCTATTACTGACATCATACAATCACCTTAATGCAAAGTCTGGTTAAACAAACAGGAAACACTATCTTGGCCACTATTTTTGGACACATGCTGTGTGTCAAAGCCAGTGTAAGCATTTAATCCTGGTCCTCCATGTCTCATGGTCCTCCTCAGCCTGACCACCAGCCAAACACGTGCAGAGCGCCCACCTGTGACACTCGCCACACTGGAGAGCCGGCTAACACAGATACGGTCTTCAGCTTTTCTCTGATCCAGAACGAAAACCTGCAACTACCACAATAAGGCTTTTATATCATTGTCTCCACTCTATGTGAATAAACAGTGAATATGAAGACCGTCAGTTTCTCTATACAGACTAAGCACCTGTTCATATTATTGCCTTGCTATATACAAATTAACCATCTGGGGAAATGAGCGGAACAAATACGCTCCACAAACTGCAATGCAAGCAGTGCCCAGTTTGAAGATAAGTTGTATTCTGCAAGCTGATTCGCTAATTGGCTATTTGGAACTCAGAATCAGTGTTATAAATGATGGCCAGCTTCACAGTACTGTCCACAAACCCTGGTAAACGCACAACATAATTAAAATGCCACTGTCTTTAATAATGAGCTGTTCTTTATGGGGAGAATAGTCTTCACAGGGTATGAGATAAACCATGTGGCACCGGGGGCATGCATCTCTCTCGCTCATAGCTGTAGGCCTCTATGCCACATATTTGCTGTAATCACCCATTTTCAATATGGCCACAATGTTGGGCAATGAACCTGGCCCTCCTCTCTCCTCTCTAGAATTTAAACACAACTATAATGAAGACTTGGTGACCTCTGGCTTCTAGCAGATGATAAGAAAAATACAGAGGCTCCAAGAATGTTTCTTGATCCCTGGGCCACAAGGATCTATAGTTTGAGAGTTCTGATTTATTTGCAAGAAAGTAAATCCCCAAAGAACATTGTTATTTCCTATGCATACCCCTCACAAGGAAAGGGTGAGATTAGAAAGTCTAACCTCTAACTTTAATGCACCCACAACAATTCAGTCATGCCACACATATGCAAAAAAGTCCTTCTAAAATGATATATGTTGGAGAAGGAAATGGCAACCCACTTCAGTTTTCTTGCCTGGAGAATCCCATGAACAGAAGAGCCTGGCAGGCTACAGCCCATGGGGTCGCAAGAGTCGGACATGACTTAGCAACTAAACCACCACCACCACCAAAATGATATATTTTTATAAGAACTCCTGAAGCAGAAAAAAAGTGTATCTGTAGCCTATAGCACATTTTTTCAAAAGGTAATCCCTTGATCAACAGATCACAAGCAAATTTGTTAGAAGTGATAATTTTGAATACTACCCCATACCTATTAAATCAAAAGTTCTGGGATTGGAGCCTAGAAATCTGTGTTTTAACAAGTCTTTCAGGTTATTCTATGTACACTAAAGTTAGATAACCACTGACCTAATGATTTTGAAAAAAAGAAAAAATGTTGTAAGAAAATCAAGATTAATTTCTTTTTTAAAGAGAAATGACTATAAACATTGTCAAATGTAATTGTTCTAAAGATAGCATAAAATACCCTCTTATTAGATATCCAACAATTCAGATCAAAAGAATATTTTGTTTCATGTCTTACATGTGTAGGCTACACCTTGTATGCTAAGTAAGATTAAAAAGATGGTGGATTAAACAGTGAGTGAAGTGCAAGTCAAAGAATTTTCAACCTTATGAGGCTGAAGAAAGGAAAAGTATCAAGAATTAACTAATACCGGAGAGATTATTTATAGTTTTACAGAAAATGGAAAATAAAATGTTTTGGGGAAAACTAACAAAAAATAGTTTTAGAAGAAATAAAAAATAAAAAGTTTTGAGGCAACATCAGAGTGAGGCCTTGAAAGACAGGTATACATTTTGACAACAGAAAGTATGTTTGGAGGAGGGGATGCAGGACCAGGGAATTAGTGAAGGACTAAGTTTCCCAAGAAGGGAGATGATATGAGCAAAAGTCAAGGTGTACAGAAGCACGGTACAAAGCTTGCTCCAAGGTGTGTCTTAAACGGTCTGTGTGCTATGTGCTAAGTCACGTCAGTGGTGTCTGACTCTGTGACCCTATGGACCACATCCCGCCAGGCTCCACTCTCCACGGGATTCTCCAGGCAAGAATACCAGAGTGGGTTGCTGTGTCCTCCTCCAGGGGCTCTTCCCAACCCAGGGATTGAACCTGCATCTCTTATGTCTCCCGCATTGTCAGGCAGGTTCTTTATCCGTAGTGCCACCTGAGACGCCTTAAATGGGTCTAGCAGTGATTAAATAAATTATCCTCAACTCTCAAGACAGCTGAGGGAAACACTGGAGTAGCCAGAGACCACAGGCCAACTACCACTGTCAGAAGGAGTCGGGTGCAGCTACCCCAGTGTGACTTACTAGTGCTGTTCCTATGTAGGCCAGGATACCAAAGAGGGTGTTTAAGGAATCAAGATAAACGCATAGTTTAGGCAGCGAGTAGCTAAGGAGACGAAGCAAGAGGTGCCATATTCAGTAGACTGGATCTTATTTAGAAGGTCATAGTGTGTTTGGAGAAAAAAATTTGCCCTGGCTTGAAAAATTATCATCACATAATATATTAGATTGATTTAGACTGAAAACAGATGGAGTCAGGCAAATCAGTTAGGATTTTATCAAATTAGGACAGACAGGAAATATTAAGGGCCCAAACTACTGTGAAGCAGAAAAGGAAAAGAGAGAGTTGCAGAATAATCAGTTCAATTTACTAATATCTGATTGTCTATAATACATAAAATATCTATTGTACTTTAGAGAAAAACCAAAATCCCAAAGACTACCCTTTGTTTTAATTAAACTAAAATCTGTTATGCAGAGGTATAATACCACTATTGAATTATAAGTAGTAAAATAATTATAATAGAGGAAACATAAAGTGCTATGGAGGTTTAAATAATCACAAGGTCACTTTTATACAGAGTAACTGTTCCATGGATAAAGTATTGGTTTAACCATGAGCATTTGATGATAAAAAGTATTAGTGTTGGCAGAAGAGGTATAGAAAAGGGCATTCTAGGTACAGGAAATAAAAGAGATTTTAAGACAAAGATAATAGTGTAATGTATTAGGAAATGGTGTGAGATAAGCTTGAAGTCATTAGAGAAATGCAAACCAAAATGACAATGAGATATCTATCAGAATGGCTAACATTTTAAAAACTAGTAATGCAGGCAAGGATATGGAGAAACTACATCACTCACACACTGCTGGTATGAAACTCTAAAAAATAGTTTTGCAGTTTCTTCAAAAACTATTTATGAAGTTACTACATGATAGCAATTTCACTGTTGGGCATTCATCTCAGAGAAAATGCATGCTCACACACACACATGCCACACAAAAACTATACACAATTGTTCGTGTTCTAACAGCCTAAAACTGGAAATAATCCAAATGTCTTTTAACAGGTTAATAGCTAAACAAATACATCCATACCATATGGTACTCCTCAGCAGTAAAAAAGATCAATTCCTTGATATATAAAATAATTTGAATGCTTATCTAGATAATTTTACAAGGTTAAAAAAAAAGCCAGTCCCCAAAAGTTTGCATACTATTATGATTACATCTATGCAACATTCATTAAATGACAAAATTATAGAAATGGAAGACAGATTAGTGGTTGCCAGGAGTTAAGGATGGGGTTGGGGAGGGGAAGCAGGAGGGAAGGAGATGTGTTTCCATGAGGGCAACCCAAGAGATGTTTCAGGTGATGGATGTTCCATCTCTAGACTGTGGTGGACTTATGCCACTGATACAATTGTGCAGAACTCAATATACAAACACAAAGGATAAATAAAACTGGGGAAATCTGAAAAGGTAGATTAATCTCATCAATGTCAGCTTTCTGGTTATGATAACATACTATAATGTTGGAAGATATTACCATTGGGAAAAACTGAGTGAAGGATACATGACATCTCTGTGAATCATTTTTTACAACTGTTTGTGATAAACTCTGTAATTACCTTAAAATAAAATGTTTAATTTTTAAAATACATAATGCATATAAACTACTTAGTACAATGTCTATTTTAGGAAAAAAACAGGGTTAGCTATTACAGTTTTTTCACCAGCATGTGCAATTCTTACAATACAAATTTATGACAACTGCGGATATCAGGAGAAAATATTGATGAGAGTGAACTATAAAACCTCTGAAAATCATGTCACTATTTTGGAATTGAAGAAATTAGAAATATTTACCACAGAATATGGAAGACTAAAGAACTTATCAGTCATTAAAAGTGTCAAGACAGTAGAAGCAGCATACTCTATTAGTTCCTAGGGCCAGGTTAAGGTCATTGCAGAAGAAGTTTTACCTTGGGATAAAAATAAAACTATAACCACTTCAGCTGTCTCTTAACTGAAAAGTTGACCTAGAAAAATTTGCAATAACCCCACCAAGTTCATTAGGTAAAAACTCAAATCAGGGTTTTCTTGTTATAAACTTCAGAGAATACACTTATGATCCTGGTCTAACACCTATCTTTCAGGGTTGCCAAGACAGGCTTCAGGCTTGGAGTCAGAAGTTTAAAGGTCAGTTCCAATCACAATTCTGTGATTCTTCATTATGGAATCCAGAAAGCCTTGGCAAAGCTACAGAGTTAAATGTAATTGCAGCACTATTAAGTCAGGACATGGAAGCAACCAAGAGGTCTGTGAACAGATGAGTGGATAAAGACGTTGTGGCACATATATACAATGGAATATTACGTGGACATAAAAAGGAATGAATATGAGGCAGTTCTGCTGAGGTGGATGAACTTCGTACCTGTTACACAGAGTGAAGTCAGTCAGAAAGAGAAAAACAAATATATGTTAATGTACATATAAGACTTCCCTGGTGGCTCAGATGGTAAAGCGTCTGCCTACAATGCGGGAGACCCAGGTTCGGTCCCTGGGTGGGGAAGATCCTCTGGAGAAGGAAATGGCAACCCACTCTGGTACTCTTGCCTGGAGAATCCCATGGACGGAGGAGCCTGGTGGGCTACAGTCCACGTGGTCACAAAGAGCCGGACATGACTGAGCGACTTCACTTCACTTCAATGTATATATATAGAATCTAGTATTCTTTCCTGGAGAGGCCCCATGGATAGAGGTGCCTGGTAGGCTACAGTCCACTGGATCGCAAAGAGCTGGACATGACTGAGCGAGTGAGCCCAGCACAGGACACGTGGGATCTAGAAGGACGGTACTGATGAACCCATCCACAGGGCTGGGACAGAGACACGGACGTACAGAGCAGACTTGTCAACACAGTGAGGGGGAGGAGAGCGTGGGACGACATAAGAAGGCAGAACTGAGACACAGACATTACGACAGGTGAAACAGAGAGCTAATGGGAAGCTGTGGTGTAACACAGGGAGCCCAATCTGGTACTCTGCGACAACCTAGCGGGGTTTGGGGAGTAGGTTCAAGAGCGAGGCAACGTGTGTCTGCTTAGGGCTGGTTCACATTGTTGTATGGCAGAGGCCAGCACAGCATGGTGAAGCAATTGTCCTACAGTTAAAAATATATTAAAAAAATAAAAATAAAACTTTTGATAAAATGAGCCATCTTTTAAAGTGAAACATAAATGAGTTTCTAAATAGTATAGTTCAGTTCAGTACCACATATTCATATTATGAAGTTACTAGAACCAAAGGAGATTGATTAAAATGTTAGCCTCCTGAAAAGTGACCGGATACTGAAGAAACAATAAATAAATATACCAGTCATTGCCCTCATAAAGGGATTGCGGTGATCAGTTAGTGAATGACCACATAGCCTTTCATGATCTTGTAATAAAAGGCATAAATCAACATTACGATCATGTCTTAAAGCCACAACATCTCATAAGACTATCTAATGGGCATATTTATTAGCTGCCTAAAGGAGCTGATAGCATTTGTGAATGTTTCAGCACCCAGGCCTACATAATCATATCCCAACAACTCACCACAATTAAGCCAATGGATAGTCTCTCACTTTAAAAATTGGTCTATTAGTAGCTCCTAATATTTATTACACAGGTATATGTGTTACCAGATCCTACAACTAATAAAAATGGTTTTAATGTTTCCAGCTACATTTTCAATATTCACCAAGGTAATCAATTTGTCCAATTTTAAGCAGCACAGCTCCATAAATGATATACTTGGCAAGGAACCTGATTTAAAATGCATTCTTTTCTCAAGTGATTGAACAGTTGTAATGAAAATTTATAATCTGTAGTATATTATAGAAGGAAGTGAATTGAATTTCTCTATCAAAATTACTCACAGATCAAAATCTTTTGTGCTCTAACACATATAAACTGGCAGACAAATGCAATTACATTAGATATGCTGTCATCCAGAACGCCTGAAGAATGCTATTTATCCACTCTTATCAATTTAAACTTAGTCTACTGCCATAGCTGAGTACAAATATCAGGCCATGACCATCACATTAATACCAGGAGGCTATCCCAAACGCCATTGCTGGAAATCAATGAAGAGATTTTTATTGGGTCCAGGCTATTTCACTTGAAGGTAATTGTCGGAATCAATCTGTGTCTAACTTAGATTTCTAACTTAATTTGTAACCTGATTTATACCTACAAGGCTTGCAGATTAGACAACTGATTAGAAGCATTGATTTATCCTCAGAAAAACAGATTTTCCAAATAAATCACATTATTACTTTTCATAAAAATTAACACAAGCTATTTCCAAAACATAAAAATTATTCAGTAGAAGTAATAAAGGAGAGCTTTTGTGAAAAGCAATTTTGATGATGATATTCTTATGACAATTTTGTGACATTTACAAAATCTTCCCCTTATCAGAATACACAGGTTGTAAATTTAAACTAAAAGACTTCGCTATTATATGTAGGGTTCAGATTATACAAAGAAAGACATTACTCATGGAATTACATGCTAGTTTATCTTTGAAATTCTCTCTAATGTAAATAAAGTTAATTGTCTTCTAAAGGACAAATTTAAGGCTCATTTCACCTACCAAGACAGTGTGTAGTCATTATGAACTTGATTATAAGCTGATCTTTCTTGAACTAAAGACTCTCATGTGTTCTACCCCAGAATAAGGGAACCAATTTCTGTACTCAACTTAAAAACTAGGAGCCTGGACTTGGAAGCTATGGAATAAAAAAAATCTTGAAGACCTCAGATCATAGGTTTCTTATTAACTTTGATTTAGCACTGTACATTTGAAATTGAATATAATTTTGTAATTAGCCAGAAGTTGATTTTATTTGCTTTTATCATGTAGAGGTATCACTAGAATTAATACAATTTTTTAAAAAATTATAGTAAAAGTGGCATTCTACATTAGTATGAAATTAGAATCAAGGAATAGCTACAACTCTTTAAAAATACTATTTTGAAGCCTCTCGGTTCAGTGAGGTGACCTCTGTCCCTTCCCCATCACTAATACTCACAGCAGCAGATTAGTGTCAGGCATCCTTCCCGCCCTCTGCCTGCTAAGTATGTGCTTTAGACTCACACTATTCATCATTTGTGATGTTTATCCCACCCCCTTGTTTAACGACACCTCTCCTATGGTTTCTATCTCTTCCCTAGAACCAGAATGCAGAGTGCTTCATCTCACACATCTCCCCCATTCTCCTCACTGCCGTTGTTCCTTTTCCCATACTTATGTTCTACATATTTGTCAACCCAACCATCCAGCACTCCTAGAATAAATCAAACACACTGTCTCTGAACGATGGGCTTAGACCCACTGCAGTCACGTGACACTGGTTAAGTCACTGCAGCAGACATTTCAAAGAACTCTTCAAGACCCCATCTCACTGTAACCCACCCTGCTCTCAAGATAAAACTGGCTGCCATTGCAGAGACCCTGAGGCTAGCAAACATGAAACCCCTCAGGTGCTGGCCCACCTTATCTCCTTTCTACAAATCTCAGAGAAGGCTGGCCTCGACACTGTTCAACGTTAATTGCAATGTACACACTCTTGAGCTGATCCCTTCCTATCTGTTCAACTCTACTGCATAGGTTATTCTACCCTTTATGTACCCTCCCTGCTTCTTGCTCTGTCTCCACAAACACAATCAAGTAGAAATGTCCTGTTTAAACCCTTTTCCACCTACCATGAACCACCCACATCTCTTGACAACTGCATTCTTTGAAAGGACACAGTTATGAACAGTCACCATTCACTATACACCCACATCTTCACCTACAATTGTTTTCAATTCATTTAAGCCATTTTTTGCTTTGGCAAGGGTGAAAAGTGACTATAATCTCTTCATCAAATACATGTAAGCTTTCATTGTGCATCCTACTTGTCCTCTTTATGAATATTAACATTGTAGAAGACTCCTTTCCACTTGGGAGTATTTCTTGCACCTCGAAACATCACTGTCTCCTGGCTCTTCATTTCCCTTTTTGACAACGCTCTTCTCTGGGCTGCTGTTATGTTCCTCAGCCCTAACTGTTAGTGGGGCATCAGAGGTTTATCCCTGGTTCTCTTTTTGTCCTTTTTGGGTAATATCATTAATTTCTATGCCTTCATTTACCATATACATGGTTTCTAGATTTACTCTCTCATTTATTCGCCAAATATTTACTGAGAATCTTCTATGCCCCAGGCTTTCTGCTGGAGGTTATGTGTTAGGTTATATGTCTGTCATCTGGTTCTTCCAAAGCATCTCAAAACCGACATTGCAAAAATAATACTTTGTACTAACCAACATTACCTCGATATTTCTTTTCTTGGGTATTGATACTACCCAGTCATCCTGGCCAAAACCGGAATTATCCTAGTTCTTTCTTTCTCATGTCTGACAATCAATAACTAGTTGATTTAGTCCCCTTTATGTTTTGTAATCTGTCATTTCTTCTTCACTCCTGCAGCCCCTTGTTATTTTTTATATTGTTCCTGAAACTTGCTGTGTCTACTTTCACAACCTCCTAATCCATCCTCCACAATACTTTTTTTTAAAAAAAGTCAACCTAATATGTAGCTTACTGATCATATTACTTAATGAAGGCCTCAGAGAAACACTGACTCCCTTGGCATAATACAGAACATGTTTCACCGCTAAACCTAGGAAATGACACAATGCTTTATCACTGCTTACGGTGTGCCTGGCAGTGTGCTAGGCACTAAAGGCATCTTATATTATTTATTGCCAAAAATCCGCAGGGGAGAAGACCGAGCTGCTGTGATGGTGAATTCTACGTGTCAACTGGGCTGGGCCACAGGATGCCCTCACACCTGGCTAGACACTTTTTCTGGGTTCTGTCTGCAGAGGTGTCCTAGAAGAGAACAGCATCTGAATCTGTAGCCTGAATAAAGGAGACTGCCTTCCCCACTGCAGGTGAGAATTACCCAATCCAGTGGGGACCTGAATGGTACAAAAAGACAGCAGGAAAAACTCTTCCTCCCTCAAGGATGCTGAGACGCTGGTCTTCTCTTGCCCGCAGACCAGGACTCATGTCATCACACTCAGTGTGGAGGAGCACTCCTGGTTTCCAGGCCTTTGGACTGGGAGTGCCTATACACCACCGCTTCCCCGGGTCTCCAGCTTTCAGACGGCAGAGGATGGGTCTTCTCAGCTTCCATAACTGCATGAGCCAATTCTTCATAATCAGTCAATCCCCTATTGGTTCGGTATCTCAAGAACCCTGATCAATACAACTGCCATCCCCATTTTAAAGATAATGAAACTTGAAACAACCGGAGGAGTCAAATAACTGTCTCAAGTTACAGCTACTAAGCGATAGGGATGAAGTCACTCAAATCTACTGTCTCCCAGGCCCATGTTCTTCACTGCAGAGCTTGACTACCTCCCTCCTTGTTCCAGGGTCCAGCCCTTTCTAGGAGTCTCCACTCGAGCAGTGCCAACCTTTTCACAAGACCCCAACGTGCTGGTCCAGGGCTCCACACGAAACATCTTTTCTTACTTTGACACTAAGTCATCTTGAACATTTGGCACAAATATCACAGCCTTTGTGGTTTTAAAATGTGCTCTGAAAGCAATTCCCAAAGAGAGATTGCTAAAATGCCACTAACCAGGACAGGCATTGGTATAATTTTACAACCTCCTGAGATACGTGATACTTGGGGACCACTCTTGGAAATGGCAACCCACTCCAGTACTTGTCTGGGAAATCCCATGGGCGGAGAAGCCTGATAGGCTACAGTCCATGGGGGTGCAAAGAGTCGGACACGACTGAGCGACTTCACTTCACTTGTTTGGTACAGAGAAAGGACTATTTGATTGAGCCTCAGTAATTTTATTTACATCTCATAAAGTAGGTAATAAATGTGGCAGGCAGTCTTGGAGTTGGTAAGATGACAGGTAAATAGCCTTCCGAATCAACACATATACGTTTATACACTCACCAAGCTAAGAGAGAAGTAACCTTGGGTGCAGGGTGTTCAAGTAAAAGAACAATGACTTTGGCATTAGACCGATCAGGATTTGACACTATTTCTACCACTTACTAGATGTGTATATATCCTAGAATGATATGTAATCCTCTGAGCCTTTCTACCACTTACAAGATGTGTATGTGCCCTAGAATATATCTAACCCTCTGAGCCTTAGCTTCCCTATTTTTAAAATAGAAGTAAAATAACTAGATGAAAGGGCTTTTGTCAGGATTAAATGAGAAAATGCTTATAAACATCTAAACACGGCTTCTTCGGGAGATAAACGTCAGCTGCCTCCCAGACCACATTTCTTCCCTTTCCTTCAGGGCTGGCACTCAAAACCATCAGACTCAGCCACATTATACACTCTCATGAGGCTTCACTCGGACCAACTGGAATCTGTGGCACATTCATTACTTACGAAAGTAAGTAGTAGCTGACCAATCTAGACCACTACTTTTAGGTACCAGAGACGGCAGGAAATTGAGGGGATCGTTGGAATAAACAGGGTAGATCTTCTATGAGAAGCTGCCAGAATTCAGTATCACAGCTGATCTACTCACGATCAATTAATAACCACATTGATACAGAGGAAAGACCTCCCGCTTAACAGAAGCATTTACATTAACCCAGAAACAGAGGGGACTAGAAAGACACCGGGGAGGGATATTTAAGCCATTCATAAAGCCTTCTGCACAGAGCCCCGTGGAGGCTGCCCAGCAAAGCAAACAGCTGCCCTCCGTGAAGGTACAGCAGGTCAATAAACAAGAAAAACCCAGGGGAGTCCTTGGCGGTCCCGCGGTTAGGGCTCCACGCTTCCGCTGCTGAGGGCCTGGATTCAAACCCTGGTCGGGCAACTAAGACCTCACAAGCCGGGTGGCTCAGCTAAATAAATAAACAGGAAAAAAGCCAGTGCCTGATGCAGAGCACCAGACAGAGAGAGGACGGAGCGGGAGGCAGAGAGACCGACTTCACAGCGCTGCCTCCGAACGCGACAGCCCCAGTGCGGCGCGGCGGGGAGGGCTTCCGGCGGGGCGGTGGGATCCGCAGGCGCTGGGAGGCGCCGAAGCGGGGCCAGGGTGGCTGCGGCAGCCGCCAGCCCACGCGGTTAGAACGCTGGCAAGTCGGACGCAGGACAGAGCCGGGGTAACACCACGCGGCAGCGGGGCCTCCGAGCCCTGACCGCCCCTTACACTTGGGTCTAGTCCGGCAGGGGTCCTGGGGACAGCTGAAAAGCCCCTGCAGAAACTACCAGAGACAGCGTCTGCGAAAACCTTCCGGCACCTTCACGTGCCAGTAAGGGCGTTTTCCCTCGAGTGAGCAGGAAATGTGCCCGAGAACGAGCATATAAAACCAGAGGCTGAGGGTCGTGACCGAGAGTACAGAATACCGCCCTTGGGCCAGGCCACCGGTCTGACTCCCGTGGTCTCTGGAAACCATCACCTTAGCACCGCACCATCCCGCCTCACCACAGGCCACCTAGGAAGGCCCCAACTGCCACTGGAACATCTCAGCTTCCAGGTCTCCAAACAAAACACCACACCGTCGGTCTCACATAGAGAATGGACAGGAAGTAATTTTTTATTTCTGAATCATGTGGTCAAAAAAAACCTCAATTCTTAGAAACACCACGTGCAGCGACATGGATGGCGCTAGAAAGTCATGCTGAGTGAAGCAGGTCAGGCAGAGAAGGAGAAATATCATACGACATCCCTTATACTCAGAATCTAAAAAGAAATGATGCAAATGATCTTATCTACAAAAGGGACTCACAGACTTAGAGAACAAACTTATGGCTGCCAGGGGGAAGGGTAGGGGCAAGCGATAGCTGGGGAGTTGGACATCAACATGCACACACTGCTGTATTTTAAACAGATAGCCAACAAAATCCTACTGTATAGCACAGGGAACTCTGCTCAAAGTTACGCGGCAGGCTGGATGGGAAGGGAATTTGGGAGACAATCGATACATGTGTATGTACGCCTGAGTCCCTTCGCTGTCCCCCGAAACTATCACAACATGGCTCATCAGCTATACCCCAATACAAAAAGTTTTTAAAAATTGGGCAGTGATAACAAGCTCAATGTATCGCTGCAAGGATTTTAAACAGTTAAAAGATGCATTCACAACATATGGGCCATGATTATTTATGAATGTTAAGGTCTTTTCGTTGGTCTTAAATGGGTGGCATTTTCTGAGGAACCAATCCCTCATACTTACTCAGTTTCAGCTGTTATTACCATAGTTTAAACTGGATAGATCTTAAAAACTTTGGATCCAACCAATCATTTGGAGGCCAAATGAAACAGAGCCAAGTCCAGTGAGTAGAACTTGCTCCATCCAGGCTACAGACAGGCAGGGAGAGGAAGAACATGTAACAGAGACAGCTGACTGGTTCAAGGAAGTGCCGCTCAAGTCTGAAGAGAAGCATCAGCGGGCAAGAAATCCTCACTGCCTGAGTTCTCCAGATAAACAATGGAAGCTTTTGTTTTCCTTTTAAGGACCTAAGAATGGCTTAGAGAAATGTCACATTTCATCGAATTACAGAATTGGTTACTAAGCAGAACATTTTCTAACGATTGACAAGATAACTCTAGAAGTTACCCAGCAAGGTTGCTCCTACATTTTTGAACATTTACATGCTACAACATTTTTCAGCCTTCTCCCTATCTTATGATTCATGAATGTTTCAATTATATTGAAGAGAAGTTTTTTTTTGTTTGTTTTTAACTCTGGGTTTAATCTCCCATGGAAAGCATTTTCTCCATCTCTTTCAAGGATAGTGGGGACAGCAGTCACTGGAAATTCTGCCCACAAAAATTCCTAAACATAGCACCTTTCAGATACACACCACTCATAGTTGTCAAAGCACTTTCACTTACATTATCTCGCTATCTTCACAACAACCAAACAGAAAGAAGGGAAGTCTATATTACCAGTGAATGAAGAAACTGAAACCCAGACAGATGGTTTTCCCGATTTCTGATGCAAGTGTTTCTTCTGGGTCTCACTTCCAGGCTGCATCCATGACCACTACACACATGGCGGAGCTGTTAATGTTGCCCACACGTGTTCTATCTCCGCATCTCATCTAGACGACAAAATTATCTGGCCTAGGGTTTATTAACTTGTAGCCCAATGCCAGAGTTTCACCTCAGTCTTTCTATCAGCTCATGGCTATATTCATGAGCTTCCTCAACCAATTAGGTTAGAAACCAAAATAACAATAATAATAATGGCAACTGCAAGGCTGTGATAAAACTTTTATTTACTATTTACTTTATCCTCACAATACTACTATAAGTTATCAATATGTTTACTTTACAGAAGAGTTAACACTCTCAGGAAAGCTAAGAACTCCACAGGGCCACAGAGATGATGATGGCAATGATGTCAGATTTGAAAGCCAACTGTGGCTAGCTTCAAACTCCATCCTCTTCATGATGACACAATGTTTTAAATCTCTGAATTCCCAGCATCCAGCACGATGTCTACCACATGGTGGTTAAGTCATTGCATGTGTCTAAGTCACTTCAGTCCTGTCCGTCTCTTTGCAACCCTTTGGACTGTAGCCCACCAGGCTCCGATGTCCATGGGATTCTCCAGGCAAGAATACTAGAGTGGGTTACCATGCCCTCCTCCAAGAGATCTTCCAAACCCAGAGATCGAACCCGTGGCTGTTCTGTCTCCTGCATTGGCTGGCGGGTTCTCTACCACCACCACCACCTGGGAAGCCCTCTAACTCATTAAGAGTTGTTAATATTTAAAGCCGAAGCCAAAAAGAAATGCACTTTCTCCTAATCTGATAGGAACTCTCTGTTCCTGTCTGATGCTCTCAAACAGCTGCTGCTGTCTTCTGCTCCTCTGAATTCAGTGGGCTGGTGAAGCTGGCATCCCATAATCTCCACTGCAGCGTCCCAATAATTGCCCATCACCAGCTCCCAGTGCACTTCTGGAGGCACACTTGAGCATTTGTATACTTTCCTACATCTTTATCACTATCATCTGGTGACGAGTGTGATTCTCAAATTATTTAAAAACTCAAGCACCCAAGAGAAAATCTTCTACAGCCCACCATCTGCCATCTCATCTTTCATGACCTCCTCAATGTCAAACACTACAACTGGGATCCACTTCAGCCACTCTGCATCCTATCATTCCTTAGAACCACCCTCTTCAAGGTTATGATCTTTGTGTTTCCTTTCCTGGGCTATGTTACCCTTATTTCCACTGCCAGTCTCTCCATTACTGAAACTGATCTTTCTCCTTCCACTCTTTTGTTACCAGTCGTCATAAACAATCTCCTGTCTCTCTCATACCTTCACTCCTTCCTTCCCTCTCCTCTCTCTTCCCTCTAATACATATACACTCAAGCTTCCATAACCTACAAAATCTTTCCCACAAGCCTACTTAAATCCAAATTATTCCTCTATGTCTACATTTACTACTTGCCCATTTATTTGAAGTTTATCATTTGAGTAAATCCACAGCTAGTAATTAGCCTTTAGGAGTAACAGAGCGATCTATACAAGAAGACTTACGCATAAGAATGCAATTAAAACTATGAGTTCCGCATGTTTCTGTGATAATGCTTCAAGCACCAGGAATAAGATGATGATATAACAGAAAATATCCTTGCTTTAGCAACTGGTTATCGAAATACAGAGAAATCACATTTAAATTCACTCTATTCTGCCTTCTTAAATATCATGAAAAAAAATTTGCTTTTGATGTTTACCGAGGAGCAATCCCCTGTTTTCATCATTTTTGATAACAGAAGGCAGATCCTCTCCCTTAGATACATCTCATCATAAAAACAAAATATATACATTTATGAAAATAAAAATTTCTACTGCTATTTTCTTACTAATAATTAGGCTAGAATTCTTTTCAAAAGCAGACAATTGTGATTTTAGTTCATTTTCTAAAGCTTGTACTTCTAAAGATGAAAAAAAATACTCAAAAATTTTCAATTTTATGGTAAAATATGGCTTTGGTTAACTACATAAAAAAACAAAGATTTTGATGTGAGATACAAAATTTTTAAATTCCAACTTGACTAATCTACATTTACATGGGTTTATTTATACTTATTTTATTTGCTTATATTATGAGGTAAGCACAGAGCTAAGAATGCCATAAATAGGGAACATTTCATTTGTCAAGTTATGATGAAATACAAGTTTATTTAGGATAATGCCAAACTCAAAAAAAAAAGATCTCATTTATACCAGTAAACATAAAACTCTCTTGCCTGGCTTGTCTACCTTCAAATAAATGCCATCCCTCCCAGGTGAACATCTGAGAACAGAGACTATTTGGATCCATTTCCTCTTCTCTCCGATTTACCTCCAGGGGGCACTACAGTTCTGATGAAGTTGGATTGCCCTGCATCTGAAATCCCTGCTCTGTCAGTTTCAGTTACATAAACTAGGTCAGGTTAGTTAACCTGACCCTTGGCCTCTCATACGTAAAATAAATAAAAGAATAGAGCCTATTTTATAGGACTGTCATAAGGATGAAGCGAGAAAATGGTAAGTATATTACAAGTGCTCTTTCAACACATGTCTGCTATTATTATTTCATGTTTTCATTGTATTAGCTTTCCCTGTGATGTAACTAAACATAGCTTGATTAATATGTTTTAAGCACCCAATACTTGTTAGGCCCTATAGGTGACGAGGCTAAAAACATAACTCCAATCTTTCTCCAAAACAGGTGTCGATTATAAGCAAAACAATGCAGTGAAGACAATATACAGAGGACTGCAAGAATACAGGTGGGTATCTTCACCTCCAACCAGGTATGTGAGGGAAGGAGGCTTCCTTCTTGTCACTGCTGGGAGATGAACAGATAGATAAAATTGAGTTGAAAATGAAAAAGTCCCCTTCCCAATCTCACGCTCACCCCACCCCCACGCCACACCCCTTCATCGGGCACCAACCCCAGATGTTTGGACAAACACACATGACCTGGACTCAGCCAATGAGATGCTCTTGACTGGCCCTTTGATTCTTGAGAAAGAGATATCAAGTTGCTCCAGTAGACAGAAAATATCTGACCTCCATAGCAGAGGGCAGTGATCAGTGGTGTGGTGGTAAATGCTCAGGGGCATCGTTGTCAATGGCAACAAGAATAATGACCAGTTCTGAGGAGTGGAGGGAGCTCAACTATGTTCTCAGCCGTTTATCCTCCCTCGGTCCCCCAGGCTCTTTCTGAGTTCGATCTCTAGCTCTCTAGATAATTTGTAAGAAACCCAATGTCCTTCCCACAAATTATTTCTCTGCCTGTGTTAGCCAGAGGTTCTCTATTCTTTGAAACCAAGAACCCCAACTGGTACCTTTCATTACCAAGTAAACTTTCCAGCCTCATCGCAACTGAGGCTCTGGCGTTCCAACTGGCCTCTCATTATCACTTTCTTCTATGTTAACTAAGATACTATTCTGTTGCCCTTTTCAGTATACACAGAGCTTATCGTGAAACTTTTATCTTGGCAAAATGCATATTAAGTAAAGTATTATATGAGTTTTCATTTAGCAAAAGAAACAACTGTTTCTACTTGCCACAAAGAAAAAATCTTCCATGATTCATCTCTTCCAAACAACATCCTCTTATTCTCTTCATTTTATGATAAACAATGAAGAAGAAAGCAAAAGGGAAGGACAATGTAAGGAAACAAAGACAGAAGAAATCATTTAACTGGTTTCCTGTAGGAGTCAACAACCCACTCCTATCTTTATTTTCTTAACATTAGGTTGATCAAATTGGCAGGTTTTTTTTTTTTAATCAAATATCAGCAATTATTGAAGTAGAAGCTTCAATCACAGGAACTTCTTAGCTTGTGGACCACTGTCACTGTCCAAGGATAAAAGGTGAAAAAGACTGAGTTGAAAATGCCTACTCTGCCAGAAGGCCCTTGAGGATGACCAGATCAGAAATTACACTTCAAGAATCACTTCTGTGAACAGTGCAAAAATATCTTGGTAACCTGAACTACTGAAAAAAAAAAAAGAAAGATTAGCTTTGATTCACCGTTTGGAGTGGAAGGTATACAGGCAACCAAACCTAATGAGAATATTTCATAAGACCTTTTCACTTTCATATCCCCAAATTTCTTCTCCCCTGCCCCCAACACCCCACCCCTTATCACTTCCCAGCTGCCTCCAGATTTTAGCTATTAGGTCAGAGTTAAGCCTTCAGGAATGTGTCTCTCTATAGGCAGAAACCTGATTCCATCTGAAAAAAACTCTTGGTAGACCTTGGGAAAACTGCAGTTGCTATCCCATGTACAGAGAGAGCTTTTGCAGTCATTGGACTTTAAATGCCTGTTTGTTGGACTGCCAGAAGGTTACAGCTCCCTGGAGAACTGAACCAGTTCCTCTAAACCCCTCCCACTGACTCATATGTTTGTCTGGCTGCAGCTGCTAAAAAAGATGGGAATTTAAAAGCTGCTACACAAGTGCAAAAGCAATAACCAGAACAGTGGCAATATCCTCAGGTCTCGAAAAGAAAATATTTACTGAGAAAGGCAAAAGGTGAGGGAAGGGACATTAGCAAGAAAACAGTGGAATACAGAACAGATAAAGATGAGAAGAACAGGAAGGAAATCACGGGTTCTCAGGGCTGGAATTTACTGTTCCATGACCTTGCTAAAGGCAGTCTCATGGATTTATTTTCTTTCCCCTGTGGTTAAATTTTCTTTGACCCAGATTTACATGGAAGTTGATATTGATAACTTCTCCACTATCACAACATTATAATCGTTTTCTTCAGCAATGCTCAGAGAACTTTAGAAGTTGTTTATTATTATTGTTTCTATCCTAGCAATACTGCAGTGAGATAGGACAGAAGGTTATTTCCTACATAAAGTAAAGATTCCTTAACTCTCAAGTCATTGTAACAAATCCATGTTTCATTCAGTAGAGCCCAAGGAAATACTGGTAAACCAGCACCACTGTCTTCTAGGACTGACTCCATTGCAGTCTCTGCTCTCCACACCCCCGAGTTTTCCCATCTCTCTCATCAAACAAGAAAGTGATCTAACAAGCACTGATCTACCGTGTGGAGCAAAGAAAGTGCTGCCATCCTCAGCAATTCTTTCACCTTCAAAAAGAGACAAAAGGAAAGGATGATGTTCATCACAGAGAAATTGCTAATAATGGAACTTTTTAGTCCTAAGTGTGCGAGTTGATTGGAGATAGGAAGGCTTTCCTGACAGCCCTTAAATCACACTGTTGAGGCATATTAAAGATACAGTCCTTTTAAAAAAATCTAAACCTTTTCCCCGGTGCCTATCCTGTCACAAATCCTGCACAACACGTTTGATCCAACAGTAGTAACACTGCAAATAAACCCCATGCCCGTAGATTAGAAGTGTCATCTCTACTGTGTTTGGTACAGAAATCTGCCTTACCAGAATGTGTCTCCTCCATAGCCTTTCTTCATCTGTTACCAAAAGTGGGGTTTTTCTTTCTTAAGGTAGAATCAGCCTAAGAGAGTACTTGAGAATTTCACAAACTGTATCTCACTTTCTAGTTGTGGTTGAATTCCTGTCACCACCTATCCTAAAGTTTTGCATGAATGTCTCTGATAATAGGTACATAACCCATGGACAACTTCTTTGATTTTATTTTAGATCTTGCTTAGGAGGATCCTACTGAGGTGTCAAATCTCCACGGATTCATTTTCTATCAGTTTTTCAGTGTACTTCCACAAAGATCTGAAGCTATTTATAAACTGCTTCACTTCCTGGAAAGTTTTTGCTACTCCAAAGAAACTTTTAATGTTTAAGAACATCACTTTGGAACGGACCACTCTGGCACTGATCCTATTTTTTTTTTTCCATTTTGGGGGAAAACATTTCAAAAACTCATATTTAAATAATCCTAACTAAACTGTTTGCTTTGTGAAATTGTGCCTCCCCAGCAAAACGGTTAACTCTTAGAGGGCGAGAATGCACCTACCACTTTGTTACCTAGTGAGTGAGTCGACTTACTGTCACACCCCTCCCAGAGCCTGACACAGCTCCCACGCACACAGGTGGGTATACAACCACCGCACTTTGGTAACTGACCTGAAACTAGGTAATTCAATATTTAAGGCTGTGTTTTCAGCAGCCAACTTTTTAAATTTTTTATTTGTTTATTTAATTGGAGGGTAATTACGTTACAACACCGTGATGGTTTTTTGCCATATGTCCGTATGAACCGGCCACAGGCATATGTGTGTCCATCCCCTCCCGAACCTCCTTCCCACCTTCATCTCCACCCCATCCCTCCAACTTGTCACGAAGCAATGGCTTTGGGTCCCCTGCATCATACATCAAACTCCCACTGGCGATCTACCTTACATAGGGTAATGTACATGTTTCGAAGCTAGTCTCTTAAATCATTCCACCCTCTCCTTCTTCCACTGAGTCCAAAAGTCTGCTCTTTATGTCTGTCTCCTTTGCTTCAGCAGCCAACAATTTTGTCTACACAGACAAATGAATATAGGGACAGTTTAAATAGCTTCAGCTATGACAGACACATTGACACTTGTCTCTTAGCTAAGAAACGCATAAATGTAGAGCTGAGGGGAGGAATTACACTATTCACTGTCTTGAACACAGGATAATAACACTCTGATTTATTGAAGGAACTGGGCCCCCTTGCCCTTAAAATCATCAGTGAACATGTGTAATAGGCCTTTGAGTTTTCAGGGGTTTTTTTTCAGATACATTATAACATCAGGCTATTTTATATGCACTTAGTTTTTCTTTAGGCCATTACTTCCCATAGTAGCTTTTTTTTAATATATGCATAATAAATAAATTTTACCTGGTAACTCAGATGGTGAAGAGTCTGCCTGCAAAGAGGCAATCCTTGGGTTGTGAAGATCCCCTGGACAAGGAAATGGCAACCAGCTCCAGTATTCTTGCCTGGAGAATTCCATGGACAGAGGAGCCTGGCAGGCTACAGTCTATGGGGTCACAAAGAGTTGGACACTACAGAGCGACTAACAAATAGCAGGTATTTATGTATCACTTATTAGTCATCATTTATGGTATACATTTAAGAATTTTGACTTTAAATACTTCTTTTAAATTTAAAATTATCCTTGTGAGAGTAACCTATGCATTGGCATTCAATAAAGTATTGACTCTAAAAGTGTAGCTTTTTTTACTATTAAAATACAAATAAATAATTAAACAGTGGATACTGAACAAGTCAAATCACTGCATTACAATAATTTCAACAGTTAAATAAGACTCTGTGGCTTAAGTTGGATCCTAATTTTCCGTAGTGACACTGAGGACATGCTTTGATTTTCTTGGGCAACATTAATGGAAAATATATATTTAAAAATGCATCAGTTCAGTTCAGTTCAGTTGCTCAGTTGAGTCTGACTCTTTGCGACCCCATGAATCGCAGCACGCCAGGCCTCCCTGTCCATCACCAACTCCAGGAGTTTACTCAAACTCATGCCCATCGAGTCAGTGATGCCATCCAGCCATCTCATCCTCTGCCGTCCCCTTCTCCTGTCCCCAGCCCCTCCCAGCATCAGGGTCTTTTCCAATGAGTCAACTCTTCGCATGAGGTGGCCAAAGTACTAGAATTTCAGCTTCCCTGGAGCTCAAATGGTAAAGAGCTTGCCTGCAATGCAGGAGACCAGGGTTCGATCCCTGGGTTGGGAAGACCCTCTGGAGAAGGGAATGGCAATCTACTCCAGTGTCCTTGCCTGGAGAATCCCCTGGACAGAGGAGACTGGCGGGCTACAGTCCGTGGGGTCGCAAAGAGTCGGACATGACTGAGCAACTACTACTTAAATATGCATATGTATGTATTTATATGTATTGGGTTGGTCAAAAATTCTTATGGGTTTTTCCACAAGATGTTATTGAAAAATCTGAACAGACTTTTTGGCCAACCCAATATAAACACATCTATATGTATTTTAAGTATAATACATACATATTCATATGTATACACACATATATATATATGCCTATTCACAATTTTTTAGGATAAGCTCCTTAAAAACCATCTTTCTCAGATGCTTTGTTTTTGTCCTAATTTAGATCCAGTTCCCATTCATTCAAAAACACTAGAAAGCAAAAACTGTTTAGGATAACAAAGCAAACATCTGTTAAGCATTTACTACTTAAAAAACTCTGTGAAGCTCCTAACAATCTTGCTAGGTAGCTATTATTGTTCATATATAAAAAATGAAGAAACTACATCACAAAGGAGTTTTTATCAGCTCTCATGGACAGTAAACAAAACAGTAAAACTGCCTGGCTACAAACCCACTGCTGTTTGCATGCACCAGGCCCTTAGAGTAACAACTGAAAATTACAACCAAGGCAGCTGCTTGCAGAAAACTTTGACTCTACAAAGTGTTTGCAGACCCTTATTTGTGAGGTATTTTCTTAGAAGAATGAAACCAATTTTCCCATAAATATAATAAAACCCATTTTCCCATAAACTGAAAGAAAGTGAAAGTGAAGTCACTCAGTCGTGTCCGACTCTTTGCGACCCCATGAACTGTAGCCTACCAGGCTCCTCCGTCCATGGGATTTTCCAGGCAGGAGTACTGAAGTGGGTTGCCATTTCCTTCTCCAGGAGATCTTCCTGACCCAGGGACTGAACCCGGATCTCCTGCATCGTAGGCAGACACTTTACCATCTGAGCCACCAGGGAAGTCCCTTTTTTTTTCCCCCATAAACAGTAGCATTATTAAAGTATATACAGTACTTTAATCTAACCATCTTATCACATAGTCATATCATAAACCTTGCCAAATATTCTTTCTCAATATACAATCAGTTAAAAACAAGACAACAGGCCAATATGGAGTCGCCTACGTTAAACCCCAAGTCATCAAACCAGGACTTAACTACAGCTCTGGTTCTCCCAGAAATGGGGTGTTAAACCAATCAATCAGGAATCACATGATCAGCACTGTTAGGTCATCTGCCCAAGAGACCCTTGGCATCACCGAAAGCAAAGTATCCTTGTGCTAACCAGTCTGCGTTATCGCCTAAGAAAACTTCCTTGTTCCTGCTCTCCTCTGTCTATAAAAGTCATTCTGTACAACTCCTTAGAAGGCCTTACTATCTGCTAGATGGAACACTGCCCAATTCATGACTCACTGAATAAAACCAATGAGATCTTTAAAATTTACTCAATTGAATCTCACTAACAAATCAGAGAATATGAAAATCAGAAGGACCCCTATAAGTAGACTGACCGACTCTCTGTTTCCCCAGGACTTTCAGTGAATCTCAGTTTTAAAACTGGGACTAAGGGGTTCCTGGGACCCGGGACTTGCAGAGCTGAAATCTGTGTCTTATTTATACAGAGTCATTGAGTCTCAGCTATATTATAATTTCTCAGGTGTAATCAATTCATTTATTTGTTCATCATTTATGCTTCTTATTAGGATCTGTGTGTCAGAAACCAAATCTCTGTTCCCTTCGTATTGTCAGCACTATTATTTCCTGACTTGGTCTACACAATTTGATATATATTTGTTGACTGTTATTGATAAGCAAGATGGTGTTGCTTGGGGGAACTGAGGTCTTTATTCAAGTCATATTGGACCAGAAGAATGATGATATATTAAAAATAGAAGGCTGACAGCTTCATGAGAACATCTTCACCAATTTTCCCTTTACTTCCTATAGTTTATGTACTGAGTGTATACAACTTCATAATGAAAAATAAAAAGCACTTTTAAAAGAATAATTATCAGTGCCTTGTGTTCCCCTGATTAACCAAAGGGCTGCTCATTCAGGAGGTGAAGATTGTGTCATAGGATAGATTACTATCTCAGTGGTCCTGACTGCCAGGCTTCCTGCCAGTCGAGCAACAAGCACCTTATCATCCCCCCTCACTGCCCCTCACCCATTGCCCTCACAAATTATTTGCAGAGACAGAGGAGGGCAACAGGTGAATAGACTCTGATGCTTCCTTGACTGTATCAACAAACATCCCCCAGTTCCTGTTCATATTAAAATCCAAACCGGCAGTGGAACGAGCTTAAAAACTGATACAGCACTTGAGGTACGCGGTTTCAAAGAAGGGGACTTTTCTCCAGCTGTGCTGCATCCCCACATCTGCCGAAAACGCTCATGGTTTAACTGTGCACTCCGAGTTCCATTCCTCCCTCTTAAAACAACGAGAACCGTGAGCCAGAACTCATTAAGAAATTACCCAGTAAAACTCTGACTCCCAAGTTGCTTTCTGACACCAAGCAACTTTCTTTGATCAGTAGAAATAGTACATTATATTCACTATAAACCTTTAAGTGGGAGTCACTGCCGAGAAATTCCAACAGAGATGAAAATCCCAGAATTTTGAAGTTGAACCACAACTGCTCCTTGATCCCACAGCACACTGTGTTTAAAGAGTTTAGTTCATTACTATTTAATTTTGCAAATATTTCTACATCCACTTTAAAATATCCTTTTCCATTTGGTTCTTCTCCTTGAAACTCAGAGTATTATCGTCCTGTAACTTGAAACTATACCCTGGGATTGTTTCACTGTGGTGCAGTAGTAGATTTCCAGAGACCCACAGACGGCCGCGTGTTAAGCAACGGCGCACAACACACAAACCATGCGGCGTGTGTGGCTTCCCCTCCCCCATCCTGCTCTCGTTCCCCTGGGTCAAAATAAGTAGTGAGCACAGACCGCAAGAGAAAAATGCCCATCAGTGAAGGACAGTCTGGACTGAGTATCTGATGGGAGCAAGGCTAAATCTCTTGAAGACAGGCTACAAGGAGTTAATGCAATTTCTCTAGGGAGACCAGAGATATTTTCAGCATCAGTGTGCAGGGTCACTGTCTTCCGCTCTCCTGGCTACCTTCCGTAGAGTTCCTGAGCAGAACAAACCCCAAAACCACGATGCTGGTTAGGACAGTCCTGGCGGCTCAGTTCCGAAAACAACTCACACGGCAGCATTCAAACTTTTGGGTAGAAAACACAGAAACACACTCTTGTACTGTGGTGCCCACATCAGAATAACGTGGAGAGTTTGGTTAGATTACTCAAGCTCAAGTCCACTCCGGGATACTTTGAAATGCCCTCCTTCTCCCCCACCTGCACCCCCATTAAGACCACTGCTCACAGGTGTCGCCTCCCCGTGACACCGTGAATAGGATGCGGTCAGCATGTCTCTAGTCACCCTGCCGTTTGACATGTGCGTGGCTCATAAGTCAGTGAGTCCACTCACAGGGCTTGACTCAACCGATACCTGAAAAGGAAGTCAAAATATGTAAACCACGTGACACTTACCACTGCTTACAGTAATACAAGGAACTGATTAAATTAAGCATGATGGCAAAGCACCGAAATTTTGTTTAAAAGGTATCTGACATGATAAAGAAAAATAACTCAATTTCTCACTGATTTTGATTGGCTATGAATCATCATCATTACATAGGAACAGGGCAAAGGAATGAGGCTGAGAAATGATATCTTGGGGCTGGGTCCACATGGCACATCCATAAGAATACTTGGAAGTTTCTGTTACATCAAAGCTGCAAGACCTGCAGGAGACCTTCCTGACCCACGTGGTGTAGCACACTGGGACGGTCTACCTTTGACACAACTAGGACAAGACTCTGTTCCCCTCAAAGTGGCCCAGCAAGGACCTGCTGCCAACAGCAGAGGGCAGCCTCCTCGCTCCCTCCGGAGGGCGGCACAGACGGCCACCGTCCCACGCGTGCACAGAAGTTTGGGAAACTGTGAATTTGGGGGACTGCAGAAGCTAACCTGGTACTGGTATCACTGCATGTCTCACAGACTGATTTCCAAAGAAAAGGAAAGAAAATAGTGACTGCAACTAGAGCATCCTATGTAAAAGAATGAAGATTCCTGGGGCTATCTGAACCCTTCCTTCATCTTTCACCTTAGAGTCACTTTGAAATGCTAAGTGAAAGAAGTCAGACACAACAGATCATATATGATTCCATTTATGTGAAATGTCCAGAAAAGACAAATCTATACAAACAGAAAGTAGATTAGTGGTTGCCTAGGGCTGGGGGTAGGAACAGAGTGACTGCAAATGGGCATGAGGAATCTTTGGGGGATGAAGAAATGTTCTAAAATTGGACTGTGCTGATGGCTGAAGGCTGAATAACTCTGAAAATTTACTAAAAATCATTGAATGGTACACTTAAAATGAGTGAATTTCACAATATTTAAACCATATATCAACAAAGCTCTTAAGAAACACTCTGAAGTAATATTAAACAATTTATAATTTTATCCATATTACTCAGATTTCTCAACAGAAATATATATGTTATAAAAAAGAGGTTGCAACATTGATATCCCTTTTTTCATTAAAAAAAGAAGCTATATTTTAAAGGAGAAAAAAGTATTTAATCTTGAATATGCACAGAAAATGACTCGGAGGAAATACAAGGAATGTGGTTTTTTAGTGGATGAGATTAAAGTTTCCTCGCAGGGAAATTTTTACTTCTAACTTTATGTATTTTTGTATCACTGTATATTTTTATAGGAAAATATTCCCTTTATTTAAAAATATACAAATTACCCTTAATGTCTATGTCTTTGAGTCTCAAACAGATTTGTCACCAAGGTTCTCAGAACATGAGTTATTTATAATTAAATACATCAGTTCCAGAATAAAATGGTAAAGTATTTGCTGGTTCTGGAAAAAATGTGATTAAAGATTTAATGTATACTTTTCCGGCAAAACTGACCTGTAATAATGTTTACAGAGTGTGCTGTGTGTTGTATTGATGATATGCAGACAATGCTAGGTCAGAGGTTGGCAAGTTTTTCTAAAAGAGTCAAACAATAAACATGCTAGTCATTGAGGGCCAATCTGTCTTTGTCTCAACTGCTCTGCTGTTACAGGTAAAAGCAGCCATAGACAATTCATAAATGAATAGACTTGACTGTGTCTGTTAATTCCTGTATTAGGTGGCAGACTGGACCATTTTTAATTTTAACACTTCTCTGAATATGTATTAGAAAATTATAACTCGCTTCAAGCCCATTAATTCATAAGTATTATTGCTTAGAATGAGGCTAAATTCATGTAGGTTTTTTTAAAGGTTGGAAATTTAAAGAAAATACTGAATAAATAACAGCACAGAAGATATCTGAGTATGACAAAAACCCATGAAAGATGTTTGCCAATGACAAACATTTGGGAAAACTACATTTGAGTATAGACATCAATTTCTTATTAACAGTAAATGGTAGAATGAATAAAATCTCTCCAGATGAGGTAACTCTTAGCGGAACCCAACCCAATAATTAAGGCAAAGCTCCCTGGAAGAACTATCAAATGTAGACCAAAAATCCTCAAAAGCAGTGATCCTTATCCAGAAAAAAAAAAAACAAAAAAGCATAGGTAAAAGCAGCTCCCTGTAACACACCCAAGATTCAGAGACTTCAAAAACGGTGACAGAAATGGGAGCATGCACAACAGCGTCGTTCCTTGTTCTTCCCAAGCGCCCCAGCGCACATGACCTGTTCTCAGTGGTGAACTCAGCAAATCAGACAAACAGACCAAGAACGCTCGCTCCGTGGGAACCACGCCCTCCTCGCTACCAACTGTGACGACTCGGGAAACTGCAGCGTCAGAATCAAGCGCTGCTGCTGCCAGGGACGGTCCCCGTCCAACCCGACAGGCTGCGACCCAGGCCCTAAACCCCCTGACTCTCCCTCCACCTTCCTGAACACAGCCGTAATTTCCAAACTGATGGCCATCATGAGGGCTTGTTTTCCACTTAGGAAAATCAGAAGCGTGAAGAGGCAGGGGAGGCCATATGGTGGAGGAAGACAGGAGAGAAGTTTTTTCAACGTCTACATGCTACGCTCTCTACATACCCTATTTTACTGAGTGCTCACGACAAATCCACATGATGGATATAATTATTTTCATTTTGGAGAAAAGGAAATGGAAACATGAGTCTAGATTTATCTCCTTTTTCTCCTCAAAATGACACTTTCATATCAGTAATATTCAACAGCAAATGCTGATCCGTAAATATACCTTATCATTGGAGCTCGGGTTTCCCGGTTAGCTTTGCTCAGGCCACTGGAATGTTCTTTCTGTATCTATATTCAACTAGATTGCACATGGCTTTAAGACTCAGCTTAAGCAAGACTTCCCCTAAGAAACCCTCCTGAACACCCCCCTCCACTCCCAGTTCACACCTGCCTTGGGTTTAATTTCACATGGCGCGACCATTCTACATAGCTCCACGGTATACTCATGAAATCGCTGGTTAACCTGCCAGCCTCTCCCAGTAGACTAAAATCTCTGAAGATACAAAGATTATTTCTGTTTGACTTCTCAAGTTTTTCTCAGAGATTTAACACTGCGTCTGGTACAAAGCAAGAACTCCAGAATTTCCTGAATAAATAAATGAAGGAAGGAATTGCACTGCCCAATGTTCTACAGTATGTACATTGGAGAACCGGGATTTGAAACTAATCCCTCTATTATACCACAGTGTGAGTACAAAAAAAAAAAAAATTAATTATTTACTATTTTAGCCTTAGGATATTAAAGAAGAATTCATAAATGTCTCAATTGCTCTAAATTACCTTGGGAAATCTTCAGGAAATACTGTAAACTTCTAAGGGGAAAAAAGCTTATAAGGGGGAAAAAATTTAATACCTGAAATCCAGTGAAAAGTAAAACTCTGTTATGTAGAAAAGCTGAGATTTTCTCAGAATTAAAGTGCCAAAAGTGGGAAATGGCAGTGTGGTACTCAAATAGCCATCAAAGTCAGATGACTCTATCTTTGTTGTGAGGTCCCTCTAAACTCACATGAGGACAAAGTATTTCTGTCATCCTATTAAAAAAAAACAAACCCTCAGCCAGGTCCCAAGGTGGAAGCTGTTTCATATCAAACTGCCTCTTTGAGATGTCCCGAGAGTAGTTCACAATTCCCTGAGCAACCCAGGAATCTATATATACCCACTATCTGACTAGGAAACAAGCTGAGCTCACACTGAACACCAAGTTGTTATTCCTACTTCTCTTCAGTATTTTTCAGACAGCTCTATGGTAGGAATGTGGTTGGGGGCTGGAGGCCCTTGCCAAAGTGACTCTGCGTCCCTTAGGGGCACAAGAACCCAGATTCTGCTGACCCTACCAGCACGCTGAGCCCCAAGTCCCAAACAAGTTCAGGGACGGACACTGGGCAACAAGAAGCTACTGCAAGGTTATAAACAAAGCAGTGATCAGACTGATGTTTGAAGTGTTCTAGTTGTATCACCATCACTACTGTCGTCGTTATTATAACCTCTACACGGTTGTCTTCTCATACACACTCCATCAGCTTCAGGAGAAAGGGCAGCTGCGGCTAGTGTGCATGAAGCTACTTTCAGCAGACATGTAGAGATGCATTAGAAAGTAGAAGCAACATCAATCACGTACGTCACGATGGGAAAATGATAGACAAATGTGTCTCTAGACCAATGTATTCCACTGAACTGACAAAATTACGAAGTATTTGTTGCAGGTCTACTGTGTGCAAAGCATTGTACCAGATGCTCTGTATTTACCTGTGGAGTGAGATAAAGAGATCGGATGGCTTCTCAGGCAAGAACTCGGGAATTTTTTTTTTTAGTAACAGCACCATTGTCTAAGTCAGGTCCTATGCTTTTCCACTTCAATTTTTTAAAGACACAGTTAGCTGACTCATAAATAACTAAATATAAAGAATCATCAGCTATCTTGTGGGCAATATGTTTCTTCCAGTGACAAAAATATTAATGTCTGCTCTCTACGGCATTGGTTTCTGAGTATCACAGTATTTGAGAAATTCAATTATTAATCAGACGGTTGTGTGTACAGCACACATCCAGAAATAAAATGGAACTTGCTAATTTTAAAGAACATTTTATGAAACACTGAACCGTGTCTGCTCCCAAATTACCTCAGGACCAAAATACACCCATGCCTTGAAAACTCAGGATCATTCTTCTTTGAATAAAGATGTTAACTCCTTATAATCAAACAGCCTTTGTTAAAAGTAACCATAAATACCATTATACCATGTAATGAAAGTCACAGTACAATTAAATAAATAACAGTTTTAATTTATATTCCCATTATGCTTCCTTGAGGATATACCCTTTTCATCTTTATTGGACTTAGGTATGACTCAACTCTATAACAGCAACACATTTGAAAACCAACTCTTCAGATGGATACTGGCCACATATGCAGTTAATTCATTTAATAAGCATCTACTGTGCATATGTGCTGGATATTGTTCTAGATACTAGAAATTCAAGCAAAGATGTGGTGGAGGAGACAAGCAGGTACCAGTTAAACACAGTCAGCGTGGCACGTGCTCTGCCGGAAGTTCCTCAGGAGGGAACCTGATCAGCTGTGAGCAGTCAGGAAGCCTTCCTGGTCTTGAAGAAACAGCAGAAACTAAATGGTTTGAAAAATCATGTTAAGCTAATCCACAGTGAGCTAATTATAAAGAAAAAAATTCCATTCAACAAGCAGTCTTTTTTTTGACTTTGACCTCCACCGGCACTCCCTATGGAAGATACCATTAACAGCAAATACCCTATTCATCTACAGGCCTATAATCTAATTAAGATAGTAAACACACATTTTAGATAATGCTTTATCAGCAGAAAACTTGTGACCAAGCCCTTGACTGCCACTTGCTAACTGCATGATTTGGGACATTAGTGTCTCATCATCTGTATAATGTGCATTAATAGCATATATGTCACATGTCACTGCAAAGATGAAATAATGCCACTAAAGCACTTAGGCCAACCCGGAGAACTCAGAAAAAATGAGCTATCACAAAAGCCTCATTAGCATGATTAATCTTACAGTTGGGTATGCAAATATTCAAAAGAGCAAGCAACCGTTTTCCAAATTGGTTATTTTTTTAAAGATTTAGCAGAGACAATGAGGTTTGAGCTCACACTTGAAGGCAAAATGAAAAAGGTTTTCCATGGTAGAATGAGTAGCAAAAGTAAAAAAAACAGTGATTTGTCCAGAGGGTAATGAGAAGGCTCAATTTTGACTCTGAGTAAAGTTTGTTTAAGGAAACAGAAGTAGGACTTGAAAGGTAAGCTGGTGCCCGGTTACAAAACTCCTTCAAACAAGCTTGAGCTTTGTCCTATACAGGATGGGGACTGAAAGTTTTTGTTCAGTAAAGTCTGATGACCAAAAGCAGCAATTTATAAGAAAAACTGGAAAGGGGGAGACAAGTCAGACAAACTGGTTAGGACGTGACTACAGTACTGCTGCATGGCAATGAGTCAATTAAAACACACACTGGAGCAGTGGCAAGCGGAAAGACGGAGACAAGCATTCTGAGGAATAAGCCAGCCATAGTCACGGAATGCAAATACAGGCCATAGTCTTAATCTGAAAACATGTTGTCAGGCCACATTTTCCTCAGAGTACTTAAGTCTCCAAATTCAACCTGCGGAATTCCAGAGACATGTTGATTCTTCCAGACAGTTTAACAGCTGATAAGGGTATTTTGCTCACCATAAGCATTAAATCAGTGTTGGTGATCATAACACTGTGATCTGTACTTCTACACTCATGTTCATGCCAGCATTATTTACACTAGCCAAAAGGTGGAAGCTACCCAGATGTTTACCAATGGATGAATGGGTAAACAAATGTGATAGATACATAAACTATACTACTGTTCAATCTTAAAAAGAAATAGAATTCTGATTCATGCTACAATATGGATGAAACTTAAAGACATCATGTAAAGTGAAGTAAGCTAAGCACAAATGAACAAATAACACTATGATTCCACTTATAAGAGGTCCTTGCATGTGTGCGTGGTAAGCCGCTTTAGTCGCGTTCAACTTTTTGCATTGCTATTGACTGTAGCCCACCAGCATCCTCTGTCCACGGGATTCTCCAGGCGAGAATACTGGGTTGTCGTGCCCTTCTCCATGGGATCTTCCCGACCCAGGGATCAAACCCGCATCTCCTGTGACTCCTGCGCTGCCAGCAGATTCTTTACTGCCGAGCCAAGAAGTCCCCAGAGTTATCAAATTCATAGAGAAAGAAAGTATAATAGTAGTTGCTGGGGGCTTACAGAAAGGAAAATGGGGAGTTACTGTTCAATGGGTACAGAGTTTCAATTTTACATGATGAAAAAGACCTAGAGATAGATATTGCTGATGGTTGCACAACAATGTGAATACACCTAATACCACTTAACCACATATTTAAGAATGGTTAAAATGTTTAAAATGAGTATTACTCAGCCATGAAAAACAATGAAACAATGCCATCTGCAGCAATGTGGATGGACCTAGAAATAATCATACTGAGTGAAGTAAGCTAAAATGAGAAAGACACATATCACATGATATTGATTATATGTGGAATCTAAAACATAAATGAATTTATTTACAAAATAGAAGTAGACACAGATTTAGAAAACAAATTTATGGTTACCAAAGGGGACGAGGGGAGGGATAAATAAGGAATTCAGATTAAAATATACACACGACTACATATAAAATAGATAATCAACCATGACCTACCTTATAGCACAGGAAACTATACTCAGTATCTTGTAATAACCTATAATGGAAAAGAATCTCTCTCTCGCTCTTTGCCTCTCTCTCTCTCTCTCTATATATATATATATATATGTATAGATAGATATATATATACATACACACACATATAGAAAGTGCTTCGTGATTCATATATATATGAAAGTGAAAGTAAAAGAGTTAGTCACCCAGTCGTGTCCAACTCTTTGTGACCCCACAGACTGTAGCCTGCCAGACTCCTCTGTCCATGGATTTCTCCAGGCAAGAATACTGGAGTGGGTTGCCATTCCCTTCTCCAGGGGATCTTCCTGGCCCACGGATCAAACTTAAGTCTCCTGCATTGCAGGCAGATTCTTTACTACCTGAGTCACCAGGGAAGCCTACATAAATAATAAACATATGTGGCAGAAAGTGAAGAAGAACTAAAGAGCCTCCTGATGAGGGTCAAAGAGGAGAGTGAAAAAGTTTGCTTAAAGCTCAACATTCAGAAAACTAAGATTATGGCATCCGGTCCCATCACTTCATGGCAAATAGATGGAGAAACAGTGGAAACGTGGCTGACTTTATTTGTGGGGGGGCCTCCAAAATCACTGCAAATGGTGATTGCAGCCATGAAATTAAAAGATGCTTACTCCTTGGAAAGAAAGGTATGACCAACCTAGATAGCATATTAAAAAGCAGAGACATTACTTTGCCAACAAAGGTCTGTCTAGTCAAGGCTATGGTTTTTCCAGTGGTCATGTATGGATGTGAGAGTTGGACTATAAAGAAAGCTGAGCACCAAAAAATTGATGCTTTTGAACTGCGGTGTTGGAGAAGACTCTTGAGAGTCCCTTGGACTACAAGGAGATCCAACCAGTCCATCCTAAAGGAGATCAGTCCTGGGTGTCCATTGGAAGGACTGATGCTGAAGGTGAAACTCCAATACTTTGGCCACCTCATGCAAAGAGCTGACTCATTGGAAAAGACCCTGATGCTGGGAGGGATTGGGGACAGGAGGAGAAGGGGACAACAG
Organism: Cervus canadensis; assembly: GCF_019320065.1. Classification (NCBI taxonomy): domain Eukaryota; kingdom Metazoa; phylum Chordata; class Mammalia; order Artiodactyla; family Cervidae; genus Cervus; species Cervus canadensis. Next base: position 47,062,468 of record NC_057412.1, read on the forward strand.
AGGACGAGATGGTTGGAGGGCATCACTGACTCAATGGACATGGGTTTGGGTAAACTCCGAGAGTTGGTGACGAACAGGGAGGCCTGGCATGCTGCGGTTCATGGGGTCGGAAAGAGTTGGACATGACTGAGTGACTGAATGGAACTAAATATATATATATAATCTGAATCACTTTGTTATACACCTGAAACTAATGCAACATTGTAAGTCAATTCTATTTTGATTAAAAAATTTTTTAAGATTGATTAAAATGGTAAATTTTGCATTATCTACATTTTACTATAATAAAAAATAATAATGTAGATTTAATGCCCTGAGAAACAGCATGCTTGCTCAAAACAAGAGAAAAGTAAAGCCTGCCAACCCACTTAGCCTAGCTACTCAGCCAAAAGAGATACCTGTCCTTCTCCAGGTCAGACACCATTAGTTGGTTTGTCCAACTGAAGAAATGAAGGGGACAAAATGTCAACCATCATCTGTATCAAAATGATAATGGTAGCACAATGGCACATGCCTGTCTGCTTCTCAACTGGCCTGGTCTGACGCTAAAGGAAAAAAGAAGTGACTTCATCAGTCAAAGCAATCCTTCACCTTGGTACTTCCACTTAATGACAAATTCCCTGGGGAAAGGAAAAGTAACTTGCCTATCTCTGTGCCCTTAACTCCAGAGCTATAACAAATGCTCCATAGACACATTCACGAATTCTGAGGGGCTAGAATTACTTAATATACTTCTATCAATTAAAAATTTTCCCAAGTGAATACCATGCCCAGCACTATACTAAATGGAATGCAAACACAGAAGTATAAGATATGGTCCCTGCCCTTTAAGATCATGTAATCTACTTGTGGGAACAAGAATCATACAATGATATAATAATGAACAATACAAGACAGTATATAATTAGGTGCTAAATTGTGTAGTCCAACTGTAAGTACTCTAGGAGGTCATAAACATGTCTAACACTGTGTTGAAATGAACAGTGGGTCAGTCAGGAAATCTTTACTCACTGCCCACTTGTAGGAGTAAGCAGAGATACCTATAAAATGAACTGAAGGCTTATAAAAATGTCATATTTAATTTTGTATGCAATACACCTCCTCTACCAAATAATTCCTTTCTTGACTTTTTTCTTCCAAATTTTCCTTTTTCTCAGCCTTATTTACAAGTAATTATAAAGTATTCAAAGGAAAATAAATAAATGTGCCAACAACCATTTGAAAGAATGTGTAAATTACTGTGAAACACAGATACTCAATAAAAAATTAGTAAATCCACCTTTGTAAAAATAAACTTTTCATTCAAAGCTTAATTTGTTCAGACAAAGCCAAGAAGAAATAGCTATACAGACTTCCCTCCATCTCGTATGAGGGTTAATAAGATCCAAGGACAATTGTATTTATTTAGCATCAGAATTCAGACCATCTGCTTTAAAAATAAGAATTTCACAACACTTTACATGTCATAGATCAAAACAGACTTTGTTTCTATAAAGACTCAAACTGTGAGTGTGTATATCTTTTTTTCTGGCCAACTTCAAACATTAAAAGTTGCATGACTATGTAGTTTAAGCAGTGAGCTGAAGAAGCAAGGCTTTAAATTCTATTTCCTAGGCTGCCAGTGACTATAATCTGTCTCCATCACTTTCTTCATCCCTTGTCCCTAAGTAGTAATCAGACATATTCTGCTCCATCAGAATTGCATAAATACAAAGCTACCTGGTATTTCTCAGTCAACTATCAACCCTACATAAATCTGGCTAGACTTGAGGGTACTTTGGGTAATACACTGCCGTATAACAAACTCACTCCTGATTTTGTGGGTCAGGAATTAAGGGCTCAACTGAGTGGTTCATCTCATCCACCTGGTGCAAACTAGTAACCGAGGCCAGAGGATCAATATTCAAGGCGGTTTCCTCACTTCAATGTGTTGCACCTCTCTGGTCCTTCATTCTCTTTCTTCTGCTCAATCTCACTACCCACTCCTTCTCTCCTCCCCCCTGCCCTTCTCCCTCTCTGTCTTTCTCTCCACTTGCTATGGCATCCTCCAGGAAGGGTAAGGCAACGGGAGAGGTGCCTTGGGCACAAAATTTAAGGAGGCACTCATTCCCAAGTGCTGCCACCGTACTTACTGACCCTTGAGAACCAGAGCCTTCTTAAGAGCGACTCTCCCAGCGTGCAAAACTTAAGGAGGTGCTCACGCTCAGTATTGTGCAAGTACACCTGAGAGACAGCATCTCCTTAAATTTTGCACCCAGAAAACCCAGTTGCCTCAACTCACGGTCCTCCTCTGGGGCCTCTCCATATGCATCAGAAATACCAGATCGAGATACACGAAGCAAGGTGACCTCAAGGAAGACCACCTACGCCACAACTCGGAGTTAAAGCCGCTGGGCCAAGGAGAGCCTTTGCGTATAACTGGGTGGCATCCCTTTCACCTATTCTATCGGCCAGAGCAGTCAGTGACTCTGCCCATGTTCGTGGGTAAAGAAACAGACGCTGATAAGGTTTAAGGCGGTCTCGTTGCAGAACAGCAAGTGGTATGAGGATGATTTTGGCGCTGCCTTTGGAAAATACATTCTTCCCCCTCTTCCTGGATAAACTTCCCTTCAGGTTATTCCTGGAACACTGCAATTAATTAATATCCTAGCCGCTAAACTTCATTTTCAATTCAGTATACTGAAGCATACTGCTTGCTACCGGACCTTCCTTTACTAACTATACTCTTGCTTAAAATTTACAGCAGTTTCCCTGGCTTATAAATAAAACCTAGTCTTCCATCTACCATTTACAGTGTTCCCTGACTTAGTGCTGTCTCATCTGTTGTGGGCTAAACTGTGTTCCCCGAAAGATACATCCAAATACTAACCCCTAGTACCAGTAAATACGACTTTATTTGGGGGGGGGGGTGGGGCGGAAATGTCTTCACATGTAATTGAGTTAAAATGAGATTATGCTGGACTACTTCAGTTCACTCATTCGTGTCCGATTCCTTGCAAGCCCATGAACCGCAGCACGCCAGGCCTCCCTGTCCATCAAAAACTTCCAGAGTTTATTCAAACTCATGTCCATTGAGTCGGTGATGCCATCCAACCATCTCATCCTCTGCTGTCCCCTTCTCATCCCTTTCTCCTCCTGCCTTCAATCTTTCCCAGCATCAGGGTCTCTTCCAATGAGTCAGTTCTTCACATCAGGCAGCCAAAGTATTGGAGTTTCAGCTTCAGCATCAGTCCTTCCAATGAATATTCAGGACTGATTTCTTTTAGGATGGACTGGTTGGATTTCCTAGCTGTCCAAGGGACTCTCAAGAGTCTTCTCCAACACCACAGTTCAAAAGCATCAATTCTTCAGCACTCAGCTTTCTTTATAGTCCAACTCTCACATCCATACATGACTGCTGGAAAAACCATAGCTTTGGCTAGACGGACTTTTGTTGGCAAAGTAATGTCTCTGCTTTTTAATATGCTGTTTAGGTTGGTCATAGCTTTTCTTCCAAAGAGCAAACATCTTTTAATTTCATGGCTGCAATCACCATCTGCAGTGATTTTGAAGCCCAAAAAAATAAAGTCTATCACTGTTTCCATTGTTTCCCCATCTACTTGCCATGAAGTGATGAGACGAGATGCTATGATCTTAGTTTTCTGAATGTTGAGTTTTAAGCCAACTTTTTCACTCTCCTCGTTCACTTTCATCAACAGGCTCTTTAGTTCTCCTTAGATTGGGTCCTAATCCAACGACTGGCGCCTTTATAAGAAAAGGGGAGAGAGATCTGGACAGACACAAGGAGACACAGGAAAGACAGCCACATGAAAACACAGACAGGAACAAGGCACCCACAAGCCAAGGAATGCCTAGGAGCCATCAGTGCTGGGAGAAAGCAAGGAAGGATTCTCCCGTGGAGCCTCCAGAGGGAGCACGTCCTTGCCAACACCTTGATTTTGGACTTCTGGCCTCCTGGCTAGGACAGAACAAATCTCTGTTGTTTTAAGCCACAAGTTTGTGGTAATTTGTTATGGCGGCCCTAGGAAACTAACACACTGCCCCTCCAATTCTACTCCACACTGCTTCCAAACACTCCCCCCTTACATAAATAGAGTTTTCTTCCCTCTCCCCACCTTCCAAATAATTATAGCATCTCTCTTTGTCCTTCCCTTTCACTGAAAGGACTTCCCTGTGGCTCAAACAGTAAAGAATCTGCCTGCAATGCGGGAGACCTGGGTTTGATCCCAGGGTTGGGAAGATCCTCTGGAGAAGGGAATGGCTACCCACTCCAGTATTCTTACCTGGAGAATCCCATGGACAGAGAAGCCTGGCAGGCTACAGTTCGTGGGGTCACGAAGAGTCAGACATGACTGAGCAACTAACATTTCACTTCCACTAAAATGACTAAAGCAGTGTATGCACCTATAAATTGTCACTGAGTTATAACTGGCATCTTCTGGCATTCTGCTAGGCAAGGCTACCTGTCCCAAACACTGAGTCAGAGTACACCTGATATAAAGAGAGTTTCACTTAAATAAAAATGCTGAGAAGATACTAAGTTTTTTTAGTAAAGTGCTTAGAGTTATAAGTAGAACAATTCTTTCCCTATCATGTTCTTTGTTCACCAAAAAATAAATAAAACAAAAAGTTTCAGTGAGACAGTAATTTATAGAAACAGACCACGTAAAACTATAGAAATCCTTCCTCGGCTGATCAGAAATCTCTTAGCTGTCAGAAAATGTATGAATAACAGTGGCTTTAACCAACTGGACCAAAAATGCCTTCCAAATAATGATTCAATAACCCAGAATTCAGGTTGCCTCATTATAATTCTCATTTGGAATGTCACATTTGGTATATGAGAAGCAATTCAAGAAATTAAGAAGGTCATTTATCCTTTTCCCCAAAATACCTTACATGGAAACTTGTGCAAAATAAATACAGTACTTTTGAATAGTTACACATTGACCACTCAGGGAGATTTCAGGGACAGAATCTGGAATGCAGGAAGTAATCACATTGCTATATCCTGCAATGGATGGACTACATCTGGAGCCCTGAATACCCAGTGGCTACCACAACTTTCTTCTTGGAAGGAAAGTTATGACCAACCTAGACAGCATATTAAAAAGCAGAGACATCACTTTGCCAACAAAGGTCCATCTAGTCAAGGCTATGGTTTTTCCAGTGGTCATGTATGGATGTGAGAGTTGGACTGTGAAGAAAACTGAGCGCCGAAAAATTGATGCTTTTGAACTGTGGTGTTGGAGAAGACTCTTGAGAGTCCCTTGAACTGCAAGGAGATGCAACAAGTCCATCCTAAAGGAGATCAGTCCTGGGTGTTCATTGGAAGGACTGATGTTGAAGCTGAAACTCCAGTTTGAGTAAACTCCGGGAGTTGGTGATGGACAGGGAGGCCTGGCGTGCTGCAATTCATGAGGTCACAAAGAGCTGGGACACGACTGAGTGACAGAACTGAACTGAACCGCAACTTCAGGCTTCCCAGGTGGTGCTAGTGATAAAGAACCTGCCTGCCAATGCAAGAGACGTACGAGACGCAGGATTGATCCCTGGGTTGGAAGGATCCCCTAGAGAAGGAAACAGCAACCCACTCCAGTATTCTTGCCTGGAGAACTCTACGGACAGAGGAGCCTGGCAGGCTACAGGCCATAGGGCCCCAAAGACTTGGATGTGACTGAAGCAACTTAGCACACACACACACACCACACCTTTGGAGGTAAGTAGATGGCCAGGAAGGCACTCATGGGAGTGACAAAGATGAAGAGGAGGCTTGAGAAACAGCAGGATACAGTGATGTTTAATTTGGTTCAGGATGGGGAACACATGTACACCCATGGCAGATTCAAGTCAATGTATGGCAAAACCAATACAATGTTGTAAAGTAAATAAATTAATTTTTTAAAAAATGAAGAACAGAAGCTCCTTGGGGGAAAAAAAGGTTAATTATCTTAATAAGAAAGATATTTATATTACAGAATCCGACATTTTTTGTGACCCAAAGAGTAAAGCTAACACCAATAAATGAAAGTTACAGGAAGACAAATTTTGAAAGGTCATAAGAGAGATTCCTAAAAATCAAGCTAATAATTGTGAACTGTCCCTGGAAATGTTCATGCAAAGACTTGTAACTACTTGACAATAGTAACTCACTTATCTTTAGAGCACTAGTACACAGAATATATCCTTTCATGTAACAACTGACTAATATATACTTGATAAAGGGAAATTCAAACAGTCCCTTCTTAAACCTAGGATTCCAGGATTTTAGGATTCCAAAAGAAACATAACTGTGAGACACTATTTTCCTTTCAAATAGGTCAAATGATCGTAATTTTCTTTATGCTAGATGTGTACAACTCAATAAAATAAAAAAGGACACCAAGCATGTCAGTAAGGACATCCTAGGTAATACCACATCAGTTCAGTTCAGTTCAGTCGCTCAGTCGTGTCCAACTCTTTGTGACCCCATGAACCGCAGCATGCCAGGCCTCCCTGTCCATCACCAACTCCTGGAGTTTACTCAAACCCATGTCCATCAAGTTGGTGATGCCATCCAGCCATCTCATCCTCTGTCGTCCCCTTCTCCTCCTGCCCCCAATCGCTCCCAGCATCAGGGTCTTTTCCAATGAGTCAACTCTTCGCATGAGGTAGCCAAAGTATTGGAGTTTCAGCTTCAGCATCAGTCCTTTCAATGAACACCCAGGACTGATCTCCTTTACGATGGACTGGTGGGATCTCCTTGCAGTTCAAGGGACTCTCAAGAGTCTTCTCCAACACCACAGTTCAAAAGCATCAATTTTTTGGCGCTCAGCATTCTTCACAGTCCAACTCTCACATCCATACATGACTACTGGAAAAACCATAGCCTTGACCAGACACTTTGTTGGCAAAGTAATGTCTCTGCTTTTAAATATGCTATCTAGGTTGGTCATAACTTTCCCTCCAAGGAGTAAGCATCTTTTAATTTCATGGCTTCAAATAGTAGTAAGTATAATATGTGAAACACTTAATAAGGTCAAAGATTCAAATATACATATTTACAGATACATTTAATCCCTCTAAAATTCCTCTTAATCAAAGCAAACGTGAGCTGCAACTTATCAAAGCTTTATCACATACATTAAACTCAGTGCTTTTGTATTCATTCAAAAACATTTATTGAATGCTGACAATATGCCAGACATGTCTAGTATTGTCAACCAATTTAGTGAGGTAGGTATTAATATCTTCACTTGAAGGCCAAAGGAGTTATGCAACTTGTCCAAGTTCAGGCCACCACTACCCTACACAGAGGATTTATTAAAAAAAAAAAAAAAAGTACCTCTTCCCCAAGACATTTTACTTCCATCTGTCAGAAAATGTATCATACTATACTAGTTCTATTAGAACAAGAAAACACATTACCCTCTGCCATAAAATTGTCTTAATAAGTATTCAAATTGTTAAGTCTATGCCCTGGTGACTCAGCAGTAAAGAATCTGCCTGCAATGCAGGAAATGCAGTTTCGATCCCTGGGTCAGGAAGAGACCCTGGAGAAGGAAACGGCAACCCACTACAGTATTCTTGCCTGGGAAAATCCATGGACAAACGAGCCTGGCAGGCTACAGGCCATAGGGTCACAAGGAGTCGAACACGAATTAAGCAACTTAGCAGCATGATATAAAGTGTGCACCTTTCATGGGTTTCTTTGTGCAGTGAACAATTTACTTAATGGTCAGTCCCATTCGATATCTAATAAATGCAGCACCAGGGACTTTACTCAACCAGGGTACTACTATTAACTCCCACCCTAATGGGAATCATCAAGATTCTCATGTGAATTACATAATCCTCTGGCTGCATATGATCGCTGTCTCAGCATTGTTTCATACTCAAAGCACTTATAAATATGTATTTATGGACATAAACCCATTGAATACATAGAAAGCAACAAATGTTGGATGAATGAGAAGGGCTTCTCAGAAAGCCCATCATTAGCATCTCCCAAACAAGAACTGCTTCTCCAAAGCCTGGTTTCACCCACCAGGCAACCTGGAAATATATTAAGATTAATATAAAATATTTGTTCTCATAAATATTGAGCAAATACTCAGCTGGAACCTGAAGATCTTAGTTATCACAAAAATGATTTTAATCAGATTCCAAGTGGGAATCTTAGTTCTTCAGATCAAAGTCAAGTCAAAGTGCTTCGGATCAACAGTCCGTCAAATTCTGGAAGGTTTTTAGGAAACAAGGGATTTAACAAAAAGATTGTGCTTTTTCCTAGAGGAAGATATCTCAGAGTGTAAACAGTCTTAATATCCAATAAAAATAAAACTGTCTTTAGAAAGGACAGTGTATGTTTATGTGGGGCTTTAATTCATCCAAACCTCCCTTGTTGGGCCTCTATCAGGTTTCAAGTTTTGTGTCAGATGCTGAGAACATGCTGACGATCCAATCCAGACCACGCATTATTCTCATTCCAGCAGGCAAAATTAACGTAAAAAAGAAAAGTGTGGTAAGTGCTACAACAGAGATCTAGACAAAATGTAATAGACCCACTTGCTCTTGCCCTGATTTGTTCTCCATACATAATTTCTTGGAATTTAGGTAAATAAACTTCACAAAATTTTAAGTATGCTTTAAAATGAATGTGAAGGCCAATCACTGTCATCATATCTGGCACACAGTAAATATATAATAGATGTGGAATGAATAAATAAATGAACTTTCCAGATTACAAATTAGAGTTGGGCCACAAGCAAACATTCCCATCAACTGTAAAATAAGTGTTCACGAATACAAAATATTTTTAAATAACCAAAGCCTAAGGCAATTTGAATTGAGAAGAGACCATTTAAATATAAACCTCATACTACCCAGCCTAAAAGATAAGATTAATTATTTCCTATGTCTCTTAGTCTATGTAATGATATATTTTCAACATCTCAGCAGCACATTCATTTTCAAAGTTATGTCGGCTATTTTTCTCCCCTAAATCCCAACCATATCTGTCAATCTGGCTTTGGTAAGAGTGATCAATTATGAGCAGCTCTAATAATTTCCATTGTTTTCGGTCATCCAGACAGAGAAGATCTGGGATTAAAGGCAAAAGAGACAGAGAGATACGGGCAGATTCCTTGCTGTATAGAAGGGATTTACGAATTCTAACTTTTCAGGTGGGTAATTTGAGGTTTGTATCTTCAACGGTTTTAACCACTCCACCCAGTACTAACCAAACCTCCCCGGAGACATTTCAGTAAAATAGAAACAAAACGCCATCAACCTTACTCACTTTTTCTTCTGATTCTGTGCTTTCGGGCTTCTTTTAATTCGTCTCACATTCTGCTAAAAACAACTTGAGGACGGGAACACGGTCTATGCCACCTCCTCGGTCAGCGCCTAGCCCGGCACCGTCCGCAATCAAGCCCTTACAAACGCCTTGGGACGGTACTCCTAGACACGAAGCCATCGCACGGAGGAAACTCCGAGGCTGGCACTTTCTAAACGTGCTTTCAGGCAATGCCTGATGTGCAGAAGAATCACAAAATACTAAAGTTAGAAGAGGCCTTTACACTGTTTAAAATCCAGTTCTTCCCACCACCACCAGAAACCGCTCCAAACGTCCCACGCCTACTTCGCGCTCCTGCGCCCGCACGCTCCAGCCGAGGACTGCGCGCCCGCGCCCTGCGGGACGGCGCCTTCGCACCTGGCCTCACCCTCCATTTCTCTTCCCCCGCCGCCTGCGGCTTCCTGCTCCGCGCTTCCGCAGGGGTCTCAGGCGGCCAAGCTGTCAAAAGGGCCCGAGTGGGCGCTTGAAGGGCCCAAGATGGTCCATAGCCACAGAGGGGAACAAATGGTGGAAAATTCACCGCTGCCATTTCCAGAAAGAGCGTTCTACGGTTGTCTCCGGTCAGCTCCCAATGTTGGTGCACACTCTGTCTCAGATGGGTTTTTATTCCTGAATCCTGGCTAAACACCTGAGGCTTAATCTATTGGTCTCGAAATTATTCGGCAGTCCCATTACTTGCCTACCTCCGTGTTACCATAGTAACCCATTCTATAGTCTTATTTGGAATAAACCTGACGAGTACCTCCCCAGTCAACTCCATTCATGTAATCACAGATAACAATGCTAAAAAAATCAATAGCAGAAGAAATGCCCAGAGGCCATCCAGTATTAGAAGATATACCTACTAGTGAAGTAAACTAAATATTCCTTCTTGTAACCAAAGAACTTGACACCATAAACTGAATTGCAGGTAGACTAACACCAAGCATTCACAATTTTTGACACAGTAATAATAGTGATCGTAATCTTTGACTCTCTCTCTTATTTACAGCTGATACTAAAATGTAAAAGGGCTTCCCAGGTGACTCAGTGGTAGAGAATTCAGCTACCAGGGCAGGTGACCCAGGAGATTTGAGTTCCATCCCTGAGTTGGGAAGATCCCCTGGAGGAGGAACTAGCAACCCACTCCACTCTTCTTGCCTGGGAAATCCCATGGATGCAGGAGCCTGGCGGGCTACAGTCCATGGGGCTGCAAAGAGTGGAAAATGACTAAGCAACTGAATGCATGTACACACACACACACACACACACACACACACACACACGTGAAATGTAAAATGAAAACAATGTTAAGTTGAATTTTTCTTAGATTGAGCGTGTGTGTGCCAAGCCATGTCTGACTCTTTGTGATGCTATGGACTGTAGCCCGCCAGGCTCCTCTGTCCATGGGGTTCTCAGGCAAGAATACTGGAGTGGATTGCCATGCCCTCCTCCAGGGGATTATCCCGACCCAGGGATGGAACCCAAAACTCTTATGTCTCCTGCATTGGCACGTAGGCTCTTCACCACAAGCGGCACACTTAGATTAAGTTAGAAGCCCCTCTCTTAGACTAAGTTCCATTAATAGTGTGAAAGTGTTAGTCACTCAGTTCTGTCCAACTCTTTGCAACTCCATAGACTGTAGCCCGCCAAACTTCTCTGTCCGTGGGAATTTCCAGGCAAGAATACTGGAGTGGATTGCCATTTCCTTCTCCGGGGATCTTCCTGACCCAGGGATCGAACCCATGTTTCCTGCATTGCAGGCAGAGTCTTTACCATCTGAGCCACCAGCAAAGCCCTTATTAATACTGCAAATGTTCTCAAATAGTAGACATTAATAGAATAAATTAATGTTGCATTACTATATATAGATATCTTTATATCAGTAGTTACAGAAACTATATATGCAAAATGAAATATACAGTACGTGTGTATTAGTTGCTCAGTCATGTCCGACTCTTGGCAACCCCCTGGACTGTAGCCCGCCAGGCTCCTCTGACTATGGAATTCTTCAGGCAAGAATACTGGAGTGGGATGCCCCCTTCTCCAGGGTATCTTCCCGACCCAGGAACTGAACCTATGTCCTCCACAGTGCAGGCAAATTCTTTACTATTTGAGCTACCCGGGAAGCCCCATATACTCTATAGTATAACATCGTATATTTGCAGAGAAGATCCATTTCTCAGTAACCTAAAGAAATTCGGAAACCATTTATGCTTACAGCTTTCTTAGATACTGGCATTCAATACAATTTAAGTAGAACAATTTAATAACAGCAGATAATTTGGGTTACACCATTAAAATGGCAAAAAGCATGTTTCAATATACTATGAGTTTTGTACAATGAAACACTGATAAATTAATTCTTGACCAAAAAGAAAATGTTTCCGCTTCCTTTTGAAGCACAAGCATCATCATTCATTGCTCTCTACCTATCTTTGTGTTTCTACCAGGTAGGCTGCGTATACCCAGGTCTGATGAGAACTGCACAGACAGAAATATTGACAATTCATATGCAACTTACGAAAATCATTAAAAAGAAATTCAAGTACTGACATGGTGGAATTTTGGTGTTTTAGTTTTTCTCATTTAAAAAGTTTCTCATTATACTTTAGCATTTGAATAGAAACAAATATTTCTAACACTTCCTTCCAGGTCTATATAAATTCCTCCTAATTTCACTCTTCTCCTCTGTAGAAACCAAATGTGTATCTAGTTTACATAGGCACAGCATAGTACAAAGGCTGCTAGTAAGTAAATGCTCCTATTTCATTCAGCGGATATTTACTAAAACTGTGTGCAAACTCTGTATAAAGTGCTGGAGTACGAGGGATCGTGTAAAGATACATAAAAAGGAAAATCAGCTTTCCTGATTTGTAATTTTAAAAAATAAAATGAATACAAATAAAATAGTAAAGAGAAGAAATGAAATAAAATGATAAAATGAAAAAGGATGGGGAAATTATTTTTCTACCTCTTGGGCTCCTTCCTATATGATTATCATATTGTTGTTCTGTGTTTTGCTAAATTATTATAAAAAGCTTAAAGGCAGAGTCTATCATATTTTCACCCTATCTTTAACATCTGCCATAATGAAGAATAGGCTTCCTTGGTGACTCAGGCAGTAGAGAATTTGCCTGCAGTGCAGGAGACCTGGGTTCAATCCCCAGGTTGGAAGATCCCTTGGAGGGGGGCACAGCAACCCACTCCAGTATTCTTGCCTGGAGAATGCCCGTGGACAGAGGAGCCTGGCGGGCTACAGCCCATGGGGTCGCAGAGTCGGACACGACTGATCGACTAAGCACAGCACATAATGAAGAATATAAATTTAAGTGAGTAAATAAACATTAAAATGTCACATAGAAGAGAGAAACAAAATGCTATAAGCACTAAAATCAACACTGTGAATGCAACTGCCTCAGGTATTAAAGAAACAGCTTATTGTTATCTGAAATAAATGACGTAAATGTTTTCTCAAATTTTTATCTCAAAATCCACCATTTGTGATTTGAGGTGGGGACTTCAGAAGTTAGAAACAGCATTCTTAGCAATATTTAGAGCCAAATCTAAATCTTTGAAGAGTAGTTCAGGCTGGATATCTAGGTTTTATCATAACAGGATGTAATTTTGTATATAAATATGCATGTGATTTTCTAAATATTAAAAGATTCTTCTCTAGTGATGTTCCTCATGGAGAAAGAGTCCGAGCAAAAATCAAACGCTGAAACAAGGCCCCTACTTTTTAAATTGCTTTTACTGAATGGGAGGGGATCCTGGCAGCACCTTATTACCTAACCCCATGGAAGAGCTGAAATACAGATAATTCTAGCAGCCCACACTTGCTACAGTTCTGAAACATGGAACAAATAACATGAACTCCCTCAAACACACACATCTGCACATGTACCGACTTCCATCCAGGAGATGGCCCTGACCCCTTTAGAAATGGCAGAGTAAATCGGGAAATCAGCTCCAAGGATTCTGTCCTTCTGCTCTGCTTCAGGGACCCAAATTCACATCCTAATGGTTCTGAGTCTCCATGACCAAACCCAAGAACAAGGGGCAGAAGACCTGAAGGCTCACAAATAGCCCATCCAAGCTCTTCTGTGGAGACAAAACAGTTTTATCCAACATCCTTGGGAAAATGTGAATGATCTGTTCGGGACTGAACTGCTTCACCCCTGTTGTATGTAAATTGTTCACTACCCTCTCCTTTGGCACATTTTGCCCTCCATTTTCTCTGCTCACTTCATCAGCTTTTCTCCAAGCTGTCTCAATTGACTTGTGCTCTGCTCTCTTCAGGAACTTAAAGAGGAAACTGCATTCATTAGCCAAATAACTGAGTCATACATTTCTTTTCGATATATTGGGGAGTAGGGAAGGTGCTTTGGGATTTCTTTAATAGCTTTTTAGAAAACAACTCCTTAAATTATTCTATTTTAAATCTTTGAAATGCTCTGACTTTCTCTGATAGCATGATAACATTGCACTAAAACCCTGGAGTGTTAGGCAAACCTATTTCTGTTGTCAGTACTTCACTGCGAACAGCAGGGGGCAGTAGCATATCAAAAATGGTGGCAACTGCCTCCGCTCTCAGAAACACTGTTGCATCGCTGCACTGGATCTGTTTCCCAGCCCGATGATCTCAGCTCTCCGATGAAGCCTTTTGTTTTGTGTCCTATTTTACAATGCACTGTTCAGTTTTCTGTGAGTGGTGACTTATTCACACAGCATTTCACTGTCAGTTTAGCTTAACAAAAAAAAAAAAAAAAAGTGAGAAAAAAAGAGGAAGGAGAAAATTAAAGTGCAGCCAAACGAAATACAAAAAGACAAGGAATCCTGCCTGGGTATAAAGTTTGTCCCTTCTCTGTTCCCATCCACTGCAATCTTGAACATAGTTTTTCTGGATTACAGATTTAACTTACCCTTAAGCCTTCCCACATAGATGCACGCATTTCATTTTACCTTCTCTGTCATACAGTTCCCTGTTAAAACAACAGATATCTTTATAAAAAGGAAAAGCTGTTTTAAGCTGAACACTTTTTAAAAGAATTCAAAAAAAACTTCTATGTTGTGTGCGAGCCTTTGGTCAAGCATCTCTGTATAGAATTTTTACATTTTTCTGCCTTTTAAACATTTATTAGTCAAGATACATTTTATTGTTATGTTTCATTAAAGTTATTCCCCTGTGAATTCACACCTTCAGCTAAACGGCAAAAAAGCTAAAGTTGAGAAGCTACAGCTGATGAATTTGGGAGTAGAATATAAGGTGGAAACTAGAACATCAAAGGTTTGAGAATATATTCAAGGATCATTTCCACTGCATTGGAAGGTGTTTCATAATCCAACCTTCAAAATCAGCAGAGATTAAACTATTTCATGCATAATTTGAGTTACGCCTTAAAATATAAAAATGCTAAGACTGGCTTCTTTTCCCACCTAGGCTGAAATTCCCAGAGTTATTAATTTATTACTGTGGGATGGCAGAAGTAATATTATTTCAACATCTGGCAACAAAATTCCTCTTCAAGGGATATTCCTTCCCTCCGTGAGACGGAGGGCCCTATCTGATACTCTTGACTTATCCCTTCTGGCCTGTCTCCTAGTATTCAGCTGCACACAGCACTCAGTCACACCAGCCTCGTTGCTGGTCTTTGAAAACACACCAAGTAATCATGTGTCTCTAGGCCTTGCTGTTCTCTGAGTCAGGATAAATCTTACTTCACTTATCTAAATGACTCATTCCTTCACCTACTTCAGGAGTATGTCCAGGGATTTCCCTGCTGGTCCAACGGCTAACACTCTGTGCTCCCAATGTCGAGGCCCCAGGCTGACTAGATCTCATATGCCTCAACCAAGAGTTTGCTTGCCACAACTGAGACCCAGAGTAGCCAAATAAATAGTAATTTTTTTTTTTAAAGAGTATGTCCAAAAGTCAGTTTCTCCATGAGACTTTCCCTGACCACCTACTTAAAATAGAAAATTTCCCCCAGCATTTCCTACACTCCTTGTCCTCCTTTATCTTCCTCATTCGTACTTATCATCAAATATGCCACATATTACAGGTAAATATAATAAAAATGAGTTATCTGAGACCAAACATATCAACTAATAGGGACTTAACCCCCATATTACAAGGACAAACAAATCGGTTGATTCTAAAGCAAAATCCAACTTTTTGCTGCACATAAAAGACAAACACATACCGAAAACAAAATAATTCAGAAATGTTAATAATGCAAGGAGGCAAAAAGTTATACCAAGAAAATATAAAGAAAGAACTAATATTTTGAAATCCAATTAAACAGAATTTAGACCAAAGCCTATTACCAAGTTAAAGAGCACTTTACAACTTTAAAGGCTACAATCACAGTGAAAATAAAATATTTATGAACGATATGCAGCAAATAACACAGTAGCTTCTTTCACTTAGCAGAAACTACAAGAGTTTCAAAGAGACTAGAAATACATAATAATAGCAGACTTTAGTATACTTCTCTTAATCCAAGACCAAAAATGGTACCAAAAACACTTATAATAGTTGAGTCTAGAGTTACATATAGAGACATACGGAGACATCTATACCTCAATAAATTATAGTAAGAAAAATACAAATATTCTCCATCAATGACATGATAAAAGTATGAATCCATAACAAGCAAAGCACAAGAAAATCTTCCCACCTTGAAATTTTAAGTTTTCTATTAAACTTAGCTTAGCTCAAGGAGAAACAACAACTGATAATGAAATTTTCTAGAAAAAAAATAATGAAAACATGATATCAGGGTTTACAGGATACTGCTAAAAAGTGTTCAGAAAAAGATTCATGAATTTAAAAATTTATATCAATAAAAATGAGAGAAGATGAGTTAGATATTATACTCAAAAAGTTATACATGTTTAAGGCTTGTTTTTTTTTTCCATTTTGGACTTAATTTTCTTTTTAATTAAGCAACCTAGACTTGAAAACAACCTGAAGCAAATCTAGCTGTATCAAACAGCATTTAGCACTTTTATAATTCATTATCACATTGGTACTGTTATTTTGAAACTACTATATATACTAAGGGAAAAAGTAAATATGCAGTCATTTAACATTTGGAATCATGCTTTTCAGCAGAAAAGAGATGCAACATAAAATCAAATAAGTAGAAAATTAAATAATCTTTCATTAAAATTGGAATATCAGCACAAATTTATGATTTCTTTTTCTTTGAAAAACCACATAATTCCTACATCTTGCATTTAAAAGTCTGAGAAGTAACAATAAGCCTTTTAGTCATGAAGATCCTATGGGCACAGACTGTGGTCACTAAATACCATTTTCAGCGAAAGCAATGAAGACTCTTGAGAAATGTCTCATTCTAGGTGTGGAACAGTAAATGAGACTATTCCAGTATGAGACTGGGACTCGGGGTCTTCATATATTTAAGCAATAAGCAATTATAGAGGAAAATAGAGGAGATGACTCTATTTACATTACCAACAAATTGAAAAGTTATCCTAGGAGTAAATGTCATAAGAACTGTGCAAAATCTATATGAGAAAAACTTAGAAGCTTTTCCGAAAGATAGAAAACTGTGACTTGAATAAAAGGAAAAATAAACCTTGCTCCTCAATTGAATAATAAAAAATTATAAATTAATGCCACTTTTCAAAGTATGTTTCATGTAGCTAGTTTCTGTAGTGTACATGCAAGAAATAAATAAGCAAGATTATTTCCCCAAACCAGGAAATCAAAATAAGAAAACAGCAATAAGCTATTTTGTCAATAACTAGCTCTACCAGATATTGAAATATACAGTTTCTATAATTTAAAGAGTATATTATTATCATTTGAGTAGACAATCAGATTAATGGAAAAAATAGAAAATATAGATGTAGAGCCAAGAATGATGTGAAAATTTATGTATGTGATAAAAGTGGTATCTCAAATCACTGGGAGATAAGTGGACTTTTGAAAATTAAATGCTGTTAGAACAGCTAAGTAGGTCTTTGAACTAGGAAAAAAGTGGATATAACATTACCCAAGTGGAATTCCAGCCTATAAAAGCCAAAAAATTTAACATGAATCTTAGAATGAAGACCAATTTGATTATCCAAATAGAAAGACATTCTGGAAAACCACTGGTCTGAACTTTCCAAAAAAGCCAATGCCAGAAAAAAACAATAAGCAAAAAAGGCTGAGGTAGTCGTCTCAACTGAAGGAAGCTAGAGACTTGATAACTAAAATCAATACGTGATCCTTGTTAAATCATGAATTTATATTTTACAAACAAGTATAGGGGAAGCAAGGATTGAGGGTGGGGGGAACAATCAAGGAAATTCTAATATGGATTATATACTAAATTACAGAAATGTACCAGTGTTTAGTGCATTCCGACTCCCTATGTTGGAAAAATCTAGTGATATATATCCTAATGACATACCGGACAGTAGTCCTCAGTGGGGGCGATTCTGCCCTCCCCTCCCCGTCACACCAGGTCTGAAAACATTTTTGGTGGTCACAAGTTGGGGAGGGGAGGGGAGGGTTGCTACGGGTATCTAGCCGCCTCTAAAGCCAGGAGTGCTGCTCAACATTGCACAACGCACAAAACAGCGGCCCCACTCCCCTCACAACAAAGAAACATCAGGCTCAAAGTCAACAGCGCCGCAGTTGACAAGCCCTGATGCAGGAGAATCCCTTATTCTCAGGGGATAGTGAGATACTGGGCGTCCCTGGGGGCTCAGCCGGTAAAGAATCGGGTTACAATGCAGGAAACCCAGGTTTGATCCTTGGGTCCAGAAGATCCTCTGGAGAAGGGAAGGGCTACCCACTCCAGTATTCTCGCCGGGAGAATTCCTTGGACATAGGAACCTGGCGGACTACAGTCCATGGGCTTGCAAAGAATTTGTCACGACTGAGCGACTACGCAACACACACACACACACACACACACGAGATATTAGGCTGAATTAAATCAAACTGTCTTCTGCTCAGTTCAAATATCCGCAATATTGAAGGGTGACGGGATACGGCGTTCACAACTGTCAAATTGTTCAGCAAGAAAGCACTGTACACGTCCTTCCGCCGCGCTTCCCGCCCCAGGCGCTGCCGAAGCAGGGTCGCGCTCCTCCGGGGCGTGCTGACCCGCCGGGCCTGCGCGGTGGGAGGAGCCTGCGCGCAGCCACTGCGCAGGCGCCGGCTGGCGGCCGCGCCCACGCGGCGCGCGTCCAAACGTTACAGATGTGCGCGGGGAGCTCGCAGCCCGGCAGCCGCGGACAGGAGGGAGAGCTCCGCGGGGCGCGCCGCCGGCTTCTGCGCGAGCGACGACGCTGCCTTCCCCGGCCGACCCCGTCTCCTCTGCGCTCCGCGGAGGGCTGCAGGGAGCGGGAGCATCCTTTATCCTTTGCAGCGTTTCTCCCTCGCCAGGAAGAGCCTTCCTCGCGCCTGGCCATTCCCAGGCTGGATTCTTCGGAGGCGGGCTTCTGCACACTCCTTAGTGGATCCTGACTTCCAGTGTCGGACGAGCCTGGGCAGTACTGCATCTCCTGACCAGGGATCGAAAGTGCCCTGGTAGGTCCGCTCCACACCCGGCTTCTCGTCAAGAAGAGCTTACCCAGGTAACATTTTTAAATACCTTAAGTTTTCAGCCTAGAGGTTCTTAAGGAGTCGGCAGACTTTTTCTGTTAAAAAGAAAAAAAAAAAAAAAGCCAGAGAGCAGACGTTTTACGATTTGCAGGCCAGGAACAGTCGTTTTTGTCGCTTGTCTTTTTTTTTTTTTTTAACAATCTCATAAAAACGTAAATAAATAAATAAAACTCCCTTAGCTTCGAACTTTACAGAAACATGAGGATTACAGTGTTCAGACTACAGTCTTTCAATTTACCCAGCACGGGGGCTAGAGCTTTAGCCCCCAGTTCAACCACAGTTTTGCAGTCGACTCAGGTTCCTGGAGGACTACGACCCACCCACCGAGTGTACTGGGCCCCGCCTACCGAGGCTGAGCTTACCATCTTTGGGGTCCCTACACCTGCAGTTCTGCTTTTCCCTGATCAGTGTGGCCAGTGGTGAGTTCCCAGCAGTCAGCAGAGCTGCCAGGAAATCCCCAGACCCACAGCCACACCCTCCTTCACTCTAAAAGAGCAATCTCTTCCCATCTGGGAGCAAAAACCGAAGTCCTACACTGAGACTAGATGAGTATAAACAATACCAGAAGATCTCACAATGCAATGTCAACTGTATTTGTAATTTGTATAGCATTTTTTCTATTGATAAATGTAATATATTTATGCCCACTATGGTAACTTGGGAAATGCTGAAAAGTAGATAGAAGAAAATAAAAATTCAGCATACTCCCAAGCCACAAAAATGAACTATCAAAATGTTTATGTATTTGTTTA
The DNA here is from genome assembly GCF_019320065.1 of Cervus canadensis. Lineage (NCBI taxonomy): Eukaryota > Metazoa > Chordata > Mammalia > Artiodactyla > Cervidae > Cervus > Cervus canadensis. Next base: position 47,082,164 of record NC_057412.1, read on the forward strand.
GTTGGTCTTTTAAATGTATATGAATAGGATAACTTACTGAACTGGATTTCTAAAAAATGTTTCTTAATCAACTTTTGTTGAAGTACAAAATCCAGGAAAGTGGTCAAATTGTAAATGAACAGTTCAGTAAACTTTCGAAGGCTAACACAAACATATCCTTACATCTACCACACAGATCAAGAGATAAGACATACCTAGCTCCTCCAGCCCCATATTCAGTCAAGGGCAGCTTCTCCCCAAATATAACCATTGTCTTATCCTCAAATTCATAGATTAGTTTAATTGCTTCAAATTCACATGAACTGAATTAATCAGTAAATATCCTGTAATATTTTGTTTCTTTCCCTCCATATTACACTTGAGATTCATTCAGTGTTGCATGTAATGTCTGTGTATTTTGTCTTATGCTATACAGCATTTAATTGTGTGAATATACTGCAACTTATCATTTATACTGTTGTTTTTTAAATTTAAACTATACTGAGATTTAGTTCCCATACCCTACAATTTTCATCCATTTAAAATGTACAGTTTAATATTTCTGTAGTATATTTACAGATAAGTGCAACCACTGGCAGGCACAGTCAATTTCCAACCATTTTCATCACCTCAAAACAGCTCCACACTCTAGCTATCACTCCCCTTCCCTGTATCCTTTCCAACCCGAAGCAACTACTTTTTGCCTCTATAGATTTGCCTATTCTAGACAGTTCATAAAACTGGTCCCTTATACTGATACTGAATATTGTGATTGGCTCCTTATACTGATAGTGAATATTCATGTTACTTCCAGGTTTGGAGCTGGAAATACAAGTAATAATTCTGTGAACATCATTATACTTAATCAGCATGTTATATGCATCTAAAGCTATATATGTATCGAATAGATACATATTTCTATGGGATATATATCTAAAAGTAGAACAGCTCCAACATAGATTATATACATGGTTAGCTACAGTTGATGGTGCCAAACAGTTTTCAAATTTACACTCCCACCAGCAGCAGATGAGACTCTTCACTGCTCCACACCCTCACCAACATTTGGTGGTTGTGTGGTTTCAATTTACACTCCTCGGATGACTAATGGGAAAAGAGTATCTTTTCATGTAACGCTTTTAAGGTCTTCATTTCATTTTTGGAGGGGTTGTCTTTTTCTGTCTGATTTATATATTCTAGATGCGAGTCCATTTTCATTTATGAAATCAAACAGATACTTTTTCTTATCTGACTTGCCGTTTAACCATCTCGTCGTTAAATGTCAATGACTGTAAATTTTAAACTTTTACTGAAGTCTTAATTTCTCAGTCTTCTTCTATGGTTAGTACCTTTGCTATCCTAAGAAATCATCGCCTACAAGAACCTTCTCCTATTTTTACCAGCTAAAAACATGTTTTTCTTTGCATCTTCTAATCCACTAACCACAAATCGGTTTTGGACTATGGTGTGCAGTGAGTGTTGATTTTTTTTCATATGGCTGTCCAGCTGATCCAGGTGCTTTTCTTGAGACTTCTTTTCTCATTTCCTGCAGTGTTACCTTTCTCATAAATCAACAGAAACATAAATCAGTACAGATACTGGAATTAATAGGCAAGGTCTTTAACCATGACAGATATATTAAGGAATCTTACTAAAATAAGATGTAATATATGAGGAAGTAGAGAATCAAGAGAGAAACAAATCTTTTTTTGTGAGATGGAAGTCCTACCACTGAAAAATACAATATCTGAAATTATTTGATAGGTTATCAGTAGGTTGGACACAATCATGAAAGCATCATTAAACTTGAAGTCAGGTTGCTAGAAATTATCCAAATATAAGTGCACTGAGACAAAAATATGGTAAATAAACAAAGCATCAGTGACTGATAAGAATAGTATAAAAGTGGCCTAACATATATGAAATTTAACTCCTATACACATATACACTATACACATATAGTATCAAGTGGCCTAACATATATGAAATTTAACTCCTAATAAAGCAAAGGGAGAGAACCTAGGACAGAAATATATTTGAAAAAATACTGTCAAAAGCTTTCCAAAGTTGATCAACTCTCCATTCCCCAGGATATTTACTTGTTTTCAAGGAAATGAGTGGATCCCAATACCCTAGCTTGCCATGAATGGAGTTTGGAAGTGAGCGTAAATAAACTTCTACATCTACATGAATGAGCAGCAGAACATTTTAAAGGCACACAAAATTGGGGGAAATATCTTATTTGGTGGAACTGTCCCAAACATTACTATACTTTTTTTTTTCATTACTATACTTTTAACATAAATTTTGCTTACCCACTAAAGCCCAGAGTACCACCCCAATCACAGTAATACCAAAATGTCCTCCCAGGTTTTCTGAATATCCCCTCAGTGCATAGTATGGCCCTATGTCCATTGAGAGCCCCTCCCCTGTGGGATCCGCCACTGCCCATTTCCCACCTCCTCATCCAGTGTTCACCTCTCTGAAACCACTCTGGCATCTTTCCATCTGAGGGCTTTGGGGACGGCTTTTCTTGCTTCCTGAATGGTCCTCCCCCAAACATCCATATGACATGCTTTTCTCCTCCTCGGGTCTTTATTCAAACATCATTTTCTCAGTAAGACCTAGAAATGAAACGAAACAAAACAGAAAACTTGCATGTTCATTCCCCCATCCCCAGTTTATTTTTTATCTATAGCCTTTATTTGAAATGCTATATATTTTAATTATTTAATTTCCTTACTGTCTCACCTTCCCCACTCGTAAAATACAAGTTTCAGTGAAGAGGGAGAGGAATTTACCAATTTTGTTCTCTGTAATGTCTTCAGTACCTTAAATGAGTAAAAAATTTTAACGATAACATTTTTCTCAGAGATGGCATGTGGGCAACCTTAGTGTATTCCTAATAACGCCTAAATCTTTCAAGATATTCTTTCAGTGTTTCATGAATAAGAAAGTCCTGACAGTACTCCAGTAATTTTTACATTTTTAAAGTATGTTTGAGTGTCTTAGAAAAAAGGATTACAGTGCTAAAAGCTCCAGCTTTTTACCAAAGAGAATAAGAAATGTGATATGGTTGTTTCCAAAGCAACAAAAAGCTTTACCTCATTAAGTAGACAGAGGGCTTCTCCTTATTAGATTGAAAAATCCAATCAAATAGCTGAGGGCTGCCTCACAAAGAAAAAATACTTAGAGCTGTCATCACAAAGAAATTTGCCTATTCAATTATAAGCTAATTTGTACCAACTTTTTTTTTCTTCAGGCATTCAGGCATCAGGATCAATGATGAACTTTCAAAAAGAAAAAAGATGGGAAAATCATCGAAATTATCATAATCTGTGCTCACAACTAAATGAGTGTTTCCTTGTAGCATGTGCAGAGTCAAGGGAAATTATACAGTCTACCAACAACCTATCTGCATACTGTCTTCATCTAGACTATTCTTGGAAGTAGAGCCTGAGACAAATGTAGAGACATATTCTACTTGGAAATGTGGTCCCAGGGAACAAGGATGAGACAGAGGGGAGAAAACAGGTGGAAAAGGAAAGAATGTCCAAGCAAAACAGACAGTGTTATTGAGCGGTCCACTAGTGCTCTTGGCTGCTTAGTGCAGAACCTTCCCAGGGTCCTAATTAAACTGTGTCTCAGAACTGTCTGCCTGAGGGAGGAAAAGAAGAAGCATATATCTCTCAGCTGACATCACCTGTGTGCTGAGGGCTGCTCCCATGGGGCAGCAACTCCCCCCCCAGGAGAGCGTCACTGGTGCTACAGCATCACATGTGTCGCAGCAGGGAAGCTTCGGGACAGGAAGCTAGACTCTTGATAGAAGCCTGGGATGAGGCACTGTCAGCGCAGAGGCGGGGGAAGCCTGCCCGGGGCTGTTCACCAAAGGCGCAGCTGGAACTGGGGGTGGGAGAGATGGGAGCCAGTGCGCAGGAGGCGTCTCGGCAGCCTGGAGAATGTGCTGTTAGCCTCGTCTCAGTCTATACTCCCTCTCCTTTCCATCATCACAATTGCATTGTCCAGAACAGAGCTTGGCAGAGGGCTAAATAGGAAGGCCAGATGTATTTCCTAGAAGCTGTATGTTAATAACAGTTTTAACCTTGAGTAATGCTCATAAGAAATAGAAAGTGACACTCGAACTTGAAAAAACTTAAGTTACTCCACTTGAAACATTTTACCATTGGATAGTAGTATTGGGTATCCTCTAAGTTCATGTAATCTGAGGTAATCATAAATTGGAGAAATAAAATCAACCATTTATTATATTTCTATGAGCTTTATAAATCAGTGTCATTAGTTTCTTCTAAGATACTGCCTCTGTTGTCACATAGCACTAGTGATATAGAAATTACAACCAATGAAGGGAACACTGGTAGAAACACAGGAATGAAAAATTTTAGAGTAATTTCCATCACATAAAGGGTTGGTATTAATATACGTTGGAATCAGGGCAAGGGACGGGGCATAACTGCACATTTTGATTTTGGGGTTCCTCTTTGAAGTTCCATTTTACCAGAAAAAGATTTTCTTTCTGCCTACATCCATGTGATAGCATAATCATCCTCTCTTAATCTGGTATGGAATTAGCATCAATAGGAATAAACTTTTGAGTTACTTAATATGGCTTGAGTTCCTACTGTTTGCTGTTAGCACAGTACATGCATGTTAGACATGAAACATTACATCCAAACATTTCAGAACGCACGCTCGTTTAAGGTATCAAAGTGTTAGTCGCTCAGTCTCGTCTGACTCTTTGCGACCCCGTGGACTGTAGCCCACCAGGCTCCTCTGTCTGTGGGATTCTCCAGGCAAGAATACTGGAGTGGGTAGCCATTTCCTCCTCCAGGGGATCTTCCCAACCTAGGGATTGAACCTGGGTCTCCCACATTGCAGGCAGACGCTTTACCATCTGAGCCACCAAGGAAGGTATACCCAGGATGCTTACCAAAATTAATCATATGACTGATCACAAATCATCTGAACAAATCTCAAACGACTAACATCCTATAAGAGTACGCAATCAGAAATCAATTATATAAAGGTAAAAAAAAGTTTCCCAAATGGTAGGAATGTAAGGAACATACCACTAATGATCACTGAGTCAAACTATAAATCAGAATGGTATTTAGAAAATATTTTGAAATGAATTCTGATGACAATACAACATATCAAAACTTGGTGGGATGCTGTGAAAGCACATGCTTATGGGAAATTTGTATCTCAAGTATCTAGTATCTTAGAAACTTTACAAAATGGTTAGCTGTCAAAGTTTCAAGAAGCTAGAAAAATTGTGTGAAGCAACTTTTCAGACATTGGACAACCGGAAGCAAAGGACTGGTCATTGAGCAGGTGAACCAAGGTGACCCTACCACTGCCCTGCCTTTCCGGGGTTAAGCGCTCTGGATCGCATTGCAGGAGGAGGAGCTTGAGCAGAGCAGAGGAGTCTTGCTGAGTTGAGGAGACAAAGATTGGTACTGAATGGGACAGGTGTCTTTTGAGTTTTCAAGGCAGAGTATCAGCAAGAAAGAAGGTATGCAGAGAAAGCATTCCCAGAAATTTGCTTACACATCCCTCTGTGCCCACTGCTAAATACTAAACAATTCCCCAAACTGGCATGAGAGCAGGAAACATTTAACTTCCATCCAGCCATAGTGGAGAGTCCTCACAGAGAACTCCAAACTTTTACTCGGATCTCAGGAAGTTACACATTACATGGTATCTCTAAACTAGCCTGACAATAAAATCTATACTAGACTTGCTCAAAAAACAAGCCTCAGTAACATGAAGCTGATCCTCAGGTAACTACGTGCAAGACCCTCCAAGAAGCACATGTTAATATGGGATTCAATTTATAAGAGATGTACTTGGGGAAATGCGTCTAAGGGTTGAAAAGAGAGGAAGCCAGAGGAGCAGTCTTCAGACTACCTAACATGTCTACCCCTTTGAAAGAAAGGAAGGAAGGCTGAGAAGCAAGAGTCCCAGACTGTAGCACAATTCCAGGAGGAATCTCACCAGATGTCAGCAGAGAGGGCAATGTCAGTGGAGAAGCCCGCTAAGCAGAAGGACAGCTTAAGACATAAGAACAGTTACGGAAAAGGGAACCGCTTTCTCCACACACCTGACTGTGACTTGCAAGCCCATACTTAGTGTAACACCACCTGAGTTTTCAAGCAGGACCTGTAGGCAGAGGGGTAGAGAAAACCATCTGTACTTAGTTCTTTTAACATAGCCTGCAAGGCACTGTAAGACTAGTGAGAACTTTATGATACTATGTTCTGTGATACATTAGTGCCCTAGGGTGTGAATTGATGGTCAGAGAAAAACAAAGCTGGAAGGTTTCTTTGGTGCCAGATTCTCAAAGCCGTTCACATGTGGAAGTTTAGCACAGCTCTTCAAAGGAGATGGTCCAGCTCCTGCGGCCGCTTGTGATCTACCATTCAGATCCCCCTTCAAGGCAGCACTTGCTCCTCATTTGCTGGGAGCATTGTCAGCAGGTAGCCTGTAGCCGTCTGCCGTCCTCGGGAACTGCCTCAGCCTCAGGGAACTGCTCCACTGAGGTCGCCCCCGTTGGTGATGCCCGTATCCAGTGACCTACCAGTGCAAGATGACGAAGCTGTCCTTTGGCCCGTCTCAGGACAACTCTGAAGGTCATTCCAACCCCTGATTGGATTGTTGGATTTGAATTACAACACAGCTTTTCCTTCTATCCATTCCTGCTGCTTTCCCTCTTTTCTACAAATACTGGTTTCTACAAGCACTCTGCTTAATAAACATCCTGCAGGTTATGCTTCATCTCAGAGTCTGCATCCTAGAGAACCCAGGCTGAGATGCCCCACTTCCCAATTCTGTCTGCCCACCAAAGCCTTTCTTCACTGAGTATCTAATGAGCACAAAGATAGGAAACATTTTGATGCTGGTAAGTATGAGTGTGAGAACTAAGTGCTTGTGTGGGATGTGAGGGACGGGGGCCTGAGCCTGAACACCGGCCCATGAGTCCTTTGCAATTTGAAACCAGGTCAATATTGAGATGACGTTGTTTGGTCACTAAGTCATGTCCGATTCTTTGCGACTGCATTGACTGCAGCCCGCCAGGCTCCTCTGTCCATGGGATTTCTCAGGCAAGAGTACTGGAGTGTGTTGCCATTTCCTACTCCAGGGGATCTTCTCAACCCAAGGATTGAACTAGTGTCTCCTGCATTGGCAGGCACATTCTTTACCACCAAGCCACTAGGCAAGACCCTTGTCTGATTCTGAAAATGCTACAGAACCCATTAGCTATTGAGGCGGATGGAGAAGATCTAAATATTGGGTGACCTATGCAAATAAATTTTCATTTATCCTGTAAAAATGCTAGAAGTGATCAGTGAGGTTGGATGAAATGCAGCCATTTTTGTCTGACAAATACAAATATTTTGTCTTCACTGCTGCCTTGGGATATTCAGTGGGAGAAGAAAAAGGAAAAGTATAATGAAAGCCTTTGAAAATCATTTTCCAAGAAATGAAAACTAGGCAGTAGGACTTCCACAAAACTGAAAACATAGATCTTCAGAACTGGAAAGTCTATCCTAAAAAAGTCCGATGAATTATAAAATACTTATTTAAATATTTGTGTTTGGCAAGTCACTGACTAACACCATCTCAGGATGTATTATTGGGAAAAAAAAAGTGGAATAAATATTTGTTACAAATCTTTGAAATAATCCTTTTTGTATTTTAATACTGCTCTGAAACAAGGCGCTGGCTTGAAAGACTTGCACTTAAATGATCAGAGACAGTGAGCTGCCAGACTGCATATCCAACACAGAGCAATGCCCAAATGAGACGAGATGTACGCAGCCCCTACAAACATGGCTTGGCGAGGAGTCTGCCTCCGCTCACTTGAATAAGCTACTGTCTGTGGCTCACAAGGGTCCTGTTCTTAATGAGGCGGTGCATAGCAGCGGCACGCTGTGAGTCCAAATAGCAGATGGCAACGCTGTGGAGCAGGCTGGCAGGCTGATGTCTAGCAGCCCACTGGCAGCAGTCATTATTAAACTGATTCATGTGCCCAGGGAAAACCTGTAGAAGACTCTCGGCAAATGTGAGCAGTGAGAAGCAAATGATCTGTCTTGCTATTCCTACCTTCTATGGATACCTATATTTTAAAAAGTATTATTCCCCAAGGCACTCTCCAGAAAGAAGAGGCATGACGTGTGAACTGGAGGCCCTATTCCTTTCCTGTATACTCATGTACCTTTAAATATGATGGCCATGATTCCTCTCTCCAGTGAATCACCTTAACTCAAAGGAAATAGCTTCATAGTATTCACCCTATGGACTTAACGGCAAATATTCAATGATATGTAAGCACTTACAGATTGTCTAAATAAGCTTCCATGTAAATGGTATTGCAAATGTAATAACAACATAGTCTGTCTCACATAATGAAGCAGTGGCCTTTGTTCATGATCCATTTACCTGCAGCAGATAACACATCCCTGGGTGAAGAGCTTTTTATTATCACAGTTGGTTAGGAATGCTGACTAAGAAAGCCACTGACTTTATTTTATTTTATTTATTTAGTTTGGTCGCCCTAGCTTCACTCTCTTTGCACCAAGGTCAAAGCAGCTCCAGGTCTGAGGGCTGTTAGAGGCCAAAGTGCACAGTAGCTGGGGGTGGGGTGGAGAAATCCACTAGCTTTAGAAAACTGTTATCATCTAAGGATTTTACACACACACACATTAAAAAAAAAAAAAACCTTGAAACTATTTGTTCTGAAAATTCTGTCTTTACAAATCAAAATGTTAAGTAAATGCCATTTTTTTCTTTTCAAATGTTAAAGGATCTGCTATTATAAAGCCAATTTCTATACCTCTATATATTAATAAATTAGACTTAAAGGTGAATAGGTATGATGATATTAATAGCGACACTACAAAAGCTCAATTTGAATGTCAACCACCTTACCAAAAGATAAATATGGTATTCTCTTTTAGAACAGATGAGTTCTAGTGATCATGAGCTAGATGGAAACTCTTTGCATAAATTTGTATGTACCAAGTAGCTGTTTTCTAATTTTCCAGGCAAGAATCCTGGAGTGAACTGCCATTTCCTTATGCATTCTAATCCCCCACCTTTCATTAAAGCTGCTCCTATCAAAGACATCAATGATATCCATCTTACCAAAATCAATTTCATTCTCACACTCGAACTTACTCTAACTTCCAGAGGCATTTAATGCAATCGATCACTACCACCTCCTTGAAACACTTCCTTGGCTTGATTTCTAGAACAGTGCACCTGCCTGATTTCCCTCCTCTGCTGCTCCAACGCATTGTCAGTTTTCCTCGTGAAAATCCGGACCTTGTGACATCTGAATAGCCTTAGATATTCTCTGCATGCATTCTGACATTTGAATGAACTCAGACTTTCTGTTATGTACACTTTAATGAGGGCAGGCACTGTGTCTGATTTACAGCACACGGTGAACACTCAAGTACTTGTTGAGGGAATAAATGAACACAGGAACAACATACTGTTTGATTGGACGAGTGTTAAGTACAATGATGATGACCTGGAATTAAATGTTTCCTAATGTTATTGCTGCTGCTGCTAAGTCACATCAGTCGTGAGTTGGGCATAAATATCATAATCCTTATTTTTTTAATCTTTTTAGAATACAAAATTGAGGTTTAGGTAGGTCAAACAACTTGCTCAGTAACATGCAGCTTCAGATGATCAGAGCTGAGACTTGTATTCCTTTGTCCTAGTCCAAAGGCTGCTCTTAACTCAGTGTTCCATGTACTGATGAGTACGAGAGAAAACACGAAGAGGACCCCTAGTTCAGCTTGCTTCTCTCCTCTGCTACAACAGTGTAGTCTTGAGGTTGCTGGTTCTGATGACAGCAGAACTAAAAATGCTATTTTTTCTCACATTCAAGATAAAAAAAAGACCTATTCCCCTTATCTGTAAAACAGAGATGGAAATACTATCAATCGACCTTCCATAGATTGTTACTTTTAGGGTGAAATAAGATAATGGATATGCTAAATATAAATCACCATACAAAAATATGGGTGGTTTCCATTCAATAATTATTACTACTGGGAGATACTGAATGAAGTGCTGAAGTAGGGAGGCAGAAAATCTTACTCACAGGAACAGACTAAAGGAGCAGGAAGAAGACAATCAGGAAAGAGCTATATTTAGTCAATAATATTGCATTAACTTTGCAAAGTGACAGAAAAAAAAATGTATATAAAAAAAGGAGCTAGAACATTCTTCATCTACTTAACACTTATCAGTTAGGGAAAAAAAAGAGTTAATGTTCTCTAGTTCCCATGTAAAAGATAATGAACACCCACTACAAAATTACAGAATTAAAGGTTCATTGACTTAGCCATACTATAATTTTTTTAACAGCCAAAAAAAGAAAATCATAAGGATAAAAGCCTGATGCTGTAAAATAAAACTAGCATTTCTGTAGTTTATTCATTTTGTGCTTGTGTGGTTTCTACCTTCCATTGACTCCAGAGGCATTACAATTAGCATCTCCCAGGGATGACTGGAGATGGCGGAGGCAGGGGAAATTAGGTTAATGAGGCAGTACAGAGGAAGGCAATCCTGTGACTTCTGGTCCTCAGAATGTACAGGTCTTTGAACTGTAATCAGGTAGCCACAGTTAAGAGCACTCCCAAAATTTCCTTTCACTACTGGATTCCAGGTTGTAATATTAAGTTATTATAGAAACTGGTGACCAAGACAACTTAAATTCTGATACTTTAGTTTACTATGAGGGCTTCCCTCATAGCTCAGTTGGTAAAAGATCTGCCTGCAATGCAGGAGATCCTGGTTCAATTCCTGGGGCAGGAAGATCTGCTGGAGAAGGGATAAGCTACCCACTCCAATATTCTTGGGCTTCTCTTGTGGCTCAGCTGGTAAAGAATTCGCCTGCAATGTGGGAGACCTGGGTTCGATCCCTGGGTTGGGAAGATCCCCTGGAGAAGGGAAAGGCTACCCACTCCAGTATTCTGGCCTGGAGAATTCCAAGTTCATGGGGTCACAAAGAATCAGACACGACTGAGCGACTTTCACTTTACTAATGGTACCTCCGTCCTTTGTTAGCAATGTAGTCATCAGTTCTCTATCAAGGAAACTAAGAATGTGTGTGTGTGTGTGTGTGTGTGTGTTAGTCACTCAGTCGTGTCTGACTCTCTGCGACCCCGTGGACTGTAGCCCTCCAGGCTCCTCTGTCCATGGAATTCTCCAGGCAAGAATACTGGAGTGGGTTGCCATGCCCTTCTCCAGAGGATCCTTCCAAAATAGCCAGATCTCCTGGTCACATTTGTGTCTCCACTGTGGGCATCACACAGGACATTTAACTTAGTTAGCCAAAAGTATTTCTTAACCCACAAAGTGCAGAGGTATGACCAAATGGGTAGAGCTTTGGAGCCAGTCAGGTTAATATTTAAATCTTAGTTCACATACTTAGCAAATATAATGCTCAGCCTCAAAATGTTCATTATTCAAATGGATATAATCCCTCACAAGGTAGTTTTGAAGTCTCATGATGATAAAGTGATTAGATTGCCTGGCACAGAGTCAGCTGTCAATAAAGCATGGCTGTTAGAATTATCAAAGTTGCTAATTATTGGAATGGTGATACCAAAATTGTTGTGATTTTATTTTCACTTTTTTTTTTTAAAGAGAGATCCATATGTGTGTTTGAAGTAAGTGAAGTAAAGTCACTCAGTCATGTCCAACTCTTTGCAACCCCATGGACTGTAGCCTACCAGGCTTCTCCCATGGGATTTTCCAGGCAAGAGTACTGGAGTGGGTTGCCATTTCCTTCTCCAGAAGATCTTCCCCACCCAGAGATCAAAGCCGGGTCTCCCGCATTGTAGGCAGACGCTTTACCGTCTGAGCCACCAGGGAAGTCATGTAACTTATTTTAGAGATTTAGTCATTCGTGCAATAATCACTTCAGTTCTCTTCTAATCATTAATGGATTCAAAGAACAGTAACTAAGTGCCTACTATGTGCCAAGTACCGTGACTCTAGAGTCTAGGGAAGATACAAAAATAAATGTAATATAGACTCCATTATAGAGAATAGGTAGAGAATAATTTAAAAAAGAAAATAAGTATCATAAATGAGGCATAAAGAAAATACTGTGGAATTCAGAAGTGTATGATTCTTCTGTGTAACGGATTCTAGGAAACGATCGTGGAAGAGGAGGTATTTAATCTAAGCCTTACAGTAAACATACAATTTAGATACACAGAGACTGAGGAGGAGGAAGACAAATGAATGGATGATTCATGAATGATTCATTCATTTCAAAATCTTCCCATTGCTCAAATTCCTGGAGATCAGCCTTTGTGGTGCCTACGCTCTAGCGATGGCCAGCAAAGTCATATGAAAGTGAGGCGGCATGACAGAGACACATGCAGAGGTTTGGGACGGCCCCAGGGAAGAGGGACTGTTAATCAATCTGCAATAAAATCTGGGGAAGTTTCAGATGCCGAGGTTAAATATTTTAACTTTATTCAAGCCTTTCAGAAAGAGATTTCAAAAACATTAACCCCATGTTGAAGTTAAAAACAAAAGCTAGAGGTCTGGTCAAAAGTACAAGCTGACTGAAAGAACATTGTTAAAAGATAAACTGAGGCATACTGAAAATTTAAGCAAAAATCATTGTGCATTATGTAGCCCCAAATTGGACGTGGTCAGGAGTGACCTGCCAACAGAAGCCGGGAAAAAGATATATAGAGAGAGTGTGGAAGCAAAGAAAGGAAATCATTGATTGGTTAAAAGTTTAACGCCTAGTTGGCTATTTGTGACTGGTTGTCCTCTGTTTTGATTTCCTAACCTTGACGCATTGACAGGCTTAGAGGCTGGTTTCCTTCCAGGCTGCCAGGGCGTTAGAGCCACAGTCTAATGGCCTCCTTGCTTAATTAATTTAGTAACATGCACATTGTTAAGACTTGTTGAATGGCATCTAAAATTCTTTCTAGAAGTTTCTGAAATGCATTAGAAGGTAGCAAGTTTCGACATACGAACACAGCAGAGAGAAGCCTCTTTCAGTAGGTCAGGAGTGAGTTAAGAGCACCTAAGCTGAGGCAGAAAGACAAATGGGCGACATCGTGATGGTGTTTCATGCCTCTGTAACTCTGTCCTACCTCCTACCAAGATGGGGAATCTGGTCAAATTTAAAAAAATCAAATGGCATGTCTCTCTCATTTTTTCACTTACAGATATATAAACATTTCAATTTTAAAATCATACATGAAATAGATAACAGAGTGATTGAAAATTCCGTTAATCTGGCAGACTCAGGTGCAAGCCAAAAATGTATCAAAGAGACGCCTCCCAAGCTCTGCTGCTTTTTTTTGGGGGGGGGTTATAGCCCCTTTACAATGATATGCTAGTTTCCGCCGTACAATGAAGCCAGTCAATCCGCTGTGTGTACACATATATCGCCTCTGTCTTGGGCCTCCCTCTCACTCCCATCCCCCATCGCATTCCTCTGGGACGCTGCAGAGCACCCAGCTGAGCTTCCCGTGTTTTACGGCAGGTTCCCACTGGCTAGCTGTTTTACACATGGAAGGGACATATGTCAATCCTAACCTCCCCGTTCGTCCCATCCTCCTCTCCCCCACTGGGTCCCCATGCCTGTTCTCTATGTCTGCATTCCCATTCCTGCCCTGAAAACAGATTTGTGCTGTGTTTAGCTGTTCAGTCATGTCCGACCCTGTGCAACCCCATGGACTGTAGCCCACCAGGCTCCTCTGTCCTTGGGGATTCTTCAGGCTAGAATACTGGAGTGGGTTTCCATTTCCTTGTCCAAGCGATCTTCCCAACCCAGGGACTGAACCCAGGTCTCCTGCACTGCAGGCGGATTCTTTACCATCCGAGCCACCAGGGAAGCCCCAAAATAGATTTATCTGTACCATTTTTCTAGATTCCACATATTTCTGTTAATAAGCAATATTTGTTTTTCTCTTTCTGACTTACTTCACGCTATATGACAGACTCTTGGTCCATCCACGTCCCTACAAAATGCATTCTTCTTCCATGCCAACGCTGTCCTGTTTGTCTGCCTCAATGTCTTCTTCAAGAATGTTCAGTCAATTCCTCCCTTAAAATCTAAATGAGTTGACAAGTGCTGAACCCGCTTCATGACTGCAACCAGCAAGGCATATCTAGCTAACTTTCAATCTGGCCCATTTTTGTGTGATGACGCTTTCTTGAAGTGACTAATATTATCTCTATGTGTGACAGAGCCCTATGTGTGACTTTTCATTATAAAAATATCCACTGAGTACATAACATTATTCATGAAAACATGAGAGCTTGCAGAAGAAGTAAACAGCTGAAAGGGCAGCAAGACAAGATAAATGTTTCCTAATAAAAACATGGGAGTGTATTTCATTATCTGTGAGGAGCAGAGAGGTTAGCCTAAGAGATATATAAGGTTAAAAAATATACCATGAGAGATATACTCACACACAACTATAGATAAATATATTAATAGAAATATAAAATTTATCATTGTCCTATTCCCCCAATGACAGCTTATTCCCACCCATCCCCTCTCTATTATTATCCAATTATAAAATCAGGGACGTGGGAAGTCCACTGTATCTTTCCTTTTCCCTAATTATTAAAAATGTTCTGGCTATATTTTACTACGTAAATTTCTCCTGCTGATCTAATTTCAGCTAATGGCTATTTTCCTCTTCCTGTATAGGATAAAGTGCAAACTCTTTATGATGAAATAAAGGCCCGTTGATTTAGCTACCTCATAGCGTTATCTCCAATCCTACTTGCTTACGTACCCTTGCACAAGCTGTTCCCTCTGTTTGGAATGGCTCCTTCCACTGTGGGTGAACTCCAACGAAAAGGCTCAAAGATCATCTCCTGGGTGAAACCTTTGCTGCTCCCTACAGCCAAGCATAAAGCACTTATTATTAATCTACATCCCTGATGCCCTAAATATTTTCTATAGCTTACCTTTGTCCACTCGTCTAAATGAAATTCTTGAAATCAGAGAGGCCTCATTAATCACAGTGAAAAATCAAAACCATGTACCACACAGACACATACACACACACACAAACATACACAGTCTATAAAGTCAACATTAACAGAATTTAATATTAAACTATCTTCATTAGCATAACTATTAAGACAATTTCAAGAGACTCCTATCCAGAAAAATAACATTGCAAATTACTATAATGTTCCTTCCAAGAATTTCTCTAAAATCCATCAGCTCAACAGAAAATATCAACCAACACTTTATGCACTAAGGCTCTTTAAATAATATATTTGGATGAAATAAATATCTTTAAATGTACTATAATAATAGTAACATAATAGTGAATGGAGGAGAGTTACTACTGAGTAAAATGTACAAATGAATTCCAGTCCTTCTACTCATTCCTTCTCTACAGTGTCCGGTGATCCCACTTCTCACCACTTTTCTAGGCTAACGAAAGGGAAGAAATATTTGCATTTTCTGAGCTCTGTACAGAGATGTTTTCCAGATAAATTTTTAAATAAACAAAGGCATGGCCAACAACCCTCAGACGAGGACACATGTGTGCTAAGCCGTCTCGGTCAAGCACAACTCTGTGCAACTGTATGGACTGCAGCCTTGCAGGCTTCCCTGTCCACGGGATCTCCTGGAGTGGGTTGCCATGCCCTCCTCCAGGGCATCTTCCCCACCCAGGGATCGAACCCTAGCCTCTTACTGTCTCCTGCATTGTCCCATGGGTTCTTCACCACTAGTGCCACCTGGGACGCCCTGAAGTACAACAAATACGTCTACATCCACGAACTCATAATTACACCAAAAATGATAATATTTGGTCAACACTGCAGGATGTGAAGGAATTATCTATTTTAAATACTGATTAAAAAAAACAACCACCATTCATTTCCATGAACTGTCCACTGGCGTACTAACTACTACCTGAGGAGAAATTTCTGTTTATAAAAATATTCTAAAGGATTTCCAGTCTCAGTCATGCATGATAAAGTAGCTGGTATTGAACAAAGCCTTCTGCCAAGAACAACTATAAAAGCTGATGACATACATAAATCAGCTGTGTGAAGGAGCTGGCACAAAATCAGAATAGGCAGGACTCTCTCGGGCTCTGAGAGAAGGAAAGCACGTATAGTGAGGTCTATATTCATGCTATGGCTTTTCTCTGAGGGCATTTTTCTAATTGTAATGTATGGAATATAACTCAAACAAAGTGACAGTCTTATTGGATTGAGGGGAAAGAGGTCTGAGTTCAGAACTGCCAGTGTGTCTAGCAATTGAGCATCACACCCCAGATAGGAAAGGAATTGAGAGAAGGATCCAAAAATTTGCATTCAAATTCCCTTCTGCTCACGGTGATGACTCACAGTGCCAGCAACGCTAACACAGACGATGGCAGGTGAGTAGATGGAATTAAACTGCTGCTGCTGCTGCTGCTAAGTCACTTCAGTCGTGTCCGACTCTGTGCGACCCCATAGACGGCAGCCCACCAGGCTCCCCCGTCCCTGGGATTCTCCAGGCAAGAACACTGGGGTGGGTTGCCATTTCCTTCTCCAATGCATGAAAGTGGAAAGTGAAAGTGAAGTCGCTCAGTCGTGTGGGACTCAGCGACCCCATGGACTGCAGCCTACCGGGCTCCTCCGTCCATGGGATTTTCCAGGCAAGAGTAATGGAGTGGCGTGATTCAACTGTTGACGTGTTCTCATATTGGTCAGTAACTGATAAAGTTACTAATTTAAGGTAGATCACAATAAGATATGGATGCATATTGCAGTTACATGGAAAATATCAAAAAGAATAATTTTTATAGTACATAATAAAAAAAATCCTATGGAGGGAAAATAGAGTAATGAACAGTATCTGATTAAAGTAATTCAAGAAAGGATAAATAAAGGATCAAAAAATGGGCTGCTATAAGAAAACACCGTGGGCTCCCAGGTGGCACAGCGGTAAAGGATCCACCTGCCAAGCAGGAGATGCAGGTTTAATCCCTGGGTCGGGAAGATCCCCCGGAGGAGGAAATAGCGACCCACTTCAGTATTCTTGCCTGGGAAATCCCATGGACAGAGGAGCCTGGCAGGCTACAGTCCATGGGGTCCCAAAGAGTCGGACATGACTGAGCACGCGCACACAAACACACACACACATGAAAATGCCATAGCCTGAATGGCTTATAAACAACAGAAACTTATTTTTCACAGTTCTAAAGCCTGAACGTCCAAGATTAGGCGGCTAGCACGGTTGAGTGCTGGTGAAAGCCTTCTTCCAGGCTGAAGATTTCTTGTATCCTCACACAGCAGAGAGAAGAAAGGAGAAGCAAGTCCGCCTTTCCCGTCTAAAGGCACTAATCCCACCCACGAGGGCTCCATTATCAGGACCTCGTCTAATCCTAATTACCTCTCAAAGGCTCCACCTCTTAATATGGTTACATTAAGAGGCAGGGTTTCAACAGATGATTTTTGGGAGGGAAGCATTCACTCCACAACACCAGCTCTATCAGTAGTTATACAAGATATAACTAGAAAAAAAGACTTCAGTTAAAGGACAGGCTTCTGGACGGAACTTCAAACAAACAAATGAGACCCGGCTTACGAGGCTTGCGCTTCCCAGGTAGCTCAGCGGTAAAGACTGCGCCAGCGCAGGGGCCGCCGGAGACCGGGGCTCAGTCCCGGGGTGAGGAGGTCCTCTGGAGAGGGAAACGGCGATGCACTCCAGCGTTCTTGCCTGGAAAATCCCACGGACAGAGGAGCCTGGTGGGTTATAGTCGACGGGGTCGCAAAGATCCGGACACGATTGAGCACGCACGCACAATATGATGTTAATAAAAGACAAACTCTAAATATAAGAACACAGGAACTTCAAAAATAGAAAGAGTGGAAATATATACAGTATGCAGAAACGAAACAAAAGAAAGCTGGTACAGCTTTAATAATACTAACAAAGTAGACTTCAAGCATTACTAGAAATAATATTTCAAAATGATAAAAAGAGTCCTTTAAATAGGAAGATAATACAATTTCTTTTTTGTTTTTCAAATGCACTTAGACATTTGCCAAAATAAACCAAAGAAAATGTTAACAAATTTTAAACAATTGAAATCATAGAGTATATTTTCTCACTGGAGTGGAATTAAATTAAATAGTGACATAAAGATAACTAGCAAAATTCCTAAATGCTTGAAAATTCAGCAATGCACTTGTAAATAATGTATGAATAAGAGGAAAAATTGTGATGGAAATTACACAAGTTCTTACAAAGTCACTTTCATAAGTTGATCTGTTTTTGAATTACCCATTTCATAAAACAATTTTTGGAAAACATTAAAGGAAGCTTACAGGTTCGCTCCACTTCTCCAATCTAAAATAGACATTTTCCCAACTACAATTCCAGCCATTACTGGACTTAAATTTGTAAAGAACTGTGAAGGGTCTACGATTTTATTGTCCTTGCTACCTAACATGTTAGGCCAGCACAGTTTTAAGGATGCTAGCTCAAGATGTGGGTCAGAGCCAAGGACTTTATTACTCACAGCACACGGACAGCAGGAGCTTCAAGCGTACATGGGTTTCCTGCCTCACAAACCCAACCAGGCGTGACACGGAGTATCTCCATCTAGCGTGCACACAGCTCACTAGAGCGACCCAGCCCGTGCTGTGCTGAACTGAAGGGTTCCTGATATGCAGGACGTTATGCTGTAATCAGGAAAACCTCAGGCCAACTAAGACAAGTTTGTCACCTGGTACACAACGAGTTTGTATCACAGCCCAGACGCCATGACTTTAGGAAACACTGATCTTTTAAAGGAAACTGCCAGCAAATTTGCCCAAACTTTGCTCCAGAAAGAGACATTATCTTTATTATCCTGGATGGCAAACAAATCTGCCCTTTGCCTCAGAGAGAAACTCTATCTTTATCTTTTCAAGCTGTTTGCCATACAAACATACTTAAGAAGATATTCCAGAATAGAAGCTGCCAAAATATCTGCTCAGAAGATGTGCAGAAAAGCAAGAGATTTGAAGGGAACTGTCTCCTGCTACTATCCCCATAAAATTACAGCACAATTATACTGTAATCATCTCTTTACTAATCTATATCTTGGCTTCAGAAATGAAAGGTCCATGCTCTTCCATACTTTGGTCACGTTTCCTTTGTTAAAAACCCAATACAAAATGTTTGCTCACTATTTTTTTTTTATTGGAAGTTTGTGATAAAAGCACTTAAGTATATTGAAAATGACTTATGTCTTAAGTTGCTATTTTATCTCAGCAAAAATTTAATAATAAAGAAAAAAGAGATACTTGTTTCTACTGTTTCCACTATCTAAGGATATACTTATTAAATCTACTTTTGGGCATCTACCAAAAGAGATTCCAAGGGCCAAGAAAAAGACAACAGAATTTAGGAGCGGGGACAAGTAAATCAGATAAAAACAAAGAAAAAACAAAACAAAACTGTGTCACTTTTGGTGAAAGAAGTTATATTAATACTAGGAGATTTAACTAACCTGGACTTTATTGAGATGTGTACAGGCAATTTCCGTGAACTTCATTAGCCCATAGGTTCCAGCAGCTCATATTAACTTGACAGTCTAAATTTCTGGTTGCTTCCCCAAGAGAGTTTCTGGGAGTGACTAGGGGATGCTTCGCAAGCCCTCAGCAAGCCCTTTCTCTCCGTGTCCACCATTCACCACTGGCACCCACTGTATACCACCACGTTTGTGGGACTCTGGGGCTTCCCACTAGCAATGAGGTTTGAGTCCCACGAGGTACGGCTTCATCGATTCCATTACTGCCTTAGTTTTCTCTCACCGCATAGAAAAATCACCATATATGTAGGGACTTAAAACAACACAAATCCCCTCACACTTCTGTGTCAGAAGTCTGGGCAGGCTCAACTGGATTATTTTCTTAGGGTCTCACAAGGTTGAAATCAAGAGGTTCCCTGGGCTGGGCTTTTATCTGGAAACCCTAGGAAAGAATCTGCTTCCAAACTCATTCAGGCCTTTGGCTCAACATCGACTGAGATCCATATGTCTTTGCCAACTGTCATAAACGGGCTACTTTTACGTTCCTTAAGGCCACCTGCATTCCTTGACACAAGGCTCCCTTCGTGTTCATTTCAGCAATAGCACATCAAATCTACCCTTGTGCTTTGAATCTCTGGCCTCCTTTTGTGCCCCTACCTACCGATGAGGGCTTATCTGATAGGATCAGGCCCAGCTGGATAATCTTCATACTTTAAGGTCAACTGACTTGGGACTTCAGTTACAACTGCAAAATCCCTTCAAAGATGTACCTAGATAACTGCTGAATGGGTAACTGTTCAATGTGAGTCAGAAGCCCTGGGGTGGGGTGGGGGCAAAGCAACTTTAGACTCTTGTCCACCACACTTACATCATGGAGAGAGCTGTTTTATGGAGCTGCAGTAAGGCACTGTTTGTCCACCTATACTTCAGAGTTTTTAGAAAATCAGATTTTTCAGGGTTTTTTTGGGGGGGGGGGAGCTCCCAAATCACTGCAGTTGGTGATTGCAGCCATGAAATTAAAAGATGCTTGCTCCTTGGAAGGAAAGTTATGACCAACCTAGACAGCATATTAAAAAGCAGAGACATTACTTTGCCAACAATGGTCCGTCTAGTCAAGGCTATAGTTTTTCCATGGATGTGAGAGTTGGACTGTGAAGAAAGCTGAGACCAGAAGAATTGATGCTTTTGAACTAGGGTGTTGGAGAAGACTCTTGAGAATCCCCTGGACTGCAAGGAGATCCAACCAGTCCATCCTAAAGGAGATCAGTCCTGGGTGTTCATTGGAAGGACTGATGCTGAAGCTGAAACTCCAGTACTTTGGCCACCTCATGCGAAGAGTTGACTCATTGGAAAAGACCCTGATGCTGGGAGAGGTTGGGGGCAGGAGGAGGGGGACGACAGAGGATGAGATGGTTGGATGGTATCACTGACTTGATGGACATTGTTGTAGCCACGCGTTCCGGGAAACAAACTCACTCAGAAGGACAATGCAGATAGTGGAGTGCAGTTTATTACAGCGGCAGGCCCAAGGCAGAGTCTCCTCTTAGCCAAGGAGCCCGACCAGCATTTGTGAAAATCTTTTATACCCCATGTATATGTGTCCGAACTCACCACCCCAAATTCCTTGAGACTTACATAAACAAAGGAAGGGTAAATACAATCCCAATAACCCCATCATTCATGTGCTATGTGCTTAGACAGTTAAACAATTAGCCAATAATCAATAAGCCCAAGGTTACACTCCGACAGGTACAGAAAATTTATGGCCTGTCTGGAGGAAGGAGTGATCAGTGAATGTGTTCTCTTAGGCGAGGAGTAACCTGGATATGATCTTCAAGGTTTGCCTGTCCGGAAGGGGTCTTATCCTTCTGTCATCATTTCCATAGGCACTAAACACAGAGTTCAGAGTTCACTGGAGAGGCGGCCGAGCGTGGTCAGCATGAACAGGCCTGAGGTGGAGTCCAGGCCCTATGAAGTCCTTCTTCAACATGAGTTTGAGTAAACTCTGGGAATAGGTGATGGACAGGGAGGCCTGGCGTGCTGCGATTCTTGGGGTTGCAAAGAGTCGGACATGACTGAGCGACTGAACTGAACTGAAGTACATTGCGCACCACAGGATTTTCAATCTCCATCCAATAGCATCTTGCCTTCTAGCCAAATGAAAATGAAAATTCTTATGTTGTATTCGGAATTACTCATTCACCCAGACAACTATGGCTTATTACAAGGCGAAACTCTCCTCTTTAAGGACACATACTTTCTCAGAAATCTCCTTAGTTCATCAGAAAAACAAGTCTTGGGGAGATGGCCTCACCAGTACACCAGGCATGTCCAGGCAAGTCTGAATTCCGGAGCCTGCAGCCCGTTCTCCTGCTACATTTACGGACTATTGATGCGGGCTCTCCGAGCTCTGTGTCAGGAGGAACACCAAGTATGCTGAGCTGCTGCGCTCTGAGGAACAGAGGAAAAAAAGTTTTTTGATAAGCAGCTAAATGTATGACTTGTTGTTTGAGACAAACAGGGATTTATGCTGCACTAGCTGACATGCTTCCTCAAAGAACAAGCCTCAGAGTCTTTGTGCTTGGAAAGGGTAAGGGCAAAGCAACAATTAACCAGACACAATTCCAGGAAGGATAGGTAGAAAGTCCTGAGTGCTGTTTCTGCAAGATGATGTGCTGGTCTGGAGCCAAGCATTCCAAGTACGGATCAATATCAGTGACCTGAGATACGCAGAGGACACCACCCTCGTGGCAGAGAGTGAAGAGGAACTAAAGAGCCTCTTGATGAAAGTGAAAGAGGACAGTGAGAAAGTTGTTTTAAAACTCAACATTCAAAAACGAAGATCACGGCATCCGGTCTTACCACCTCATGGCAAATAGATAGGGAAACAATGGAAACAGTGACAGACTTTATTTTCTTTGGCTCCAAAATCACTGCAGATGGTGACTGCAGCCTTGGAAGAAAAGCTATGACAAACTTAGACAGCATATTAAAAAGCAGAGACATTACTTTACCAACGAAGGTCTGTATAGTCAAAGATATGGTTTTTCCAGTAGTCATGTATGGATGTGAGAGCTGGACTATAAAGAAAGCTGAGCGCTGAAGAATTGATGCTTTTGAGCTGTGGTGTTGGAGAAGACTCCTGAGAGTCCCTTGGACTGCAAGGAGATCCAACCAGTCCATCCTAGAGGAGATCAGTCCTGGGTGTTCACTGGAAGGACTGATGCTAAAGCTGAAACTCCAGTACTTTGGCCACCTGATGCGAGGAGCTGACTCACTGGAAAAGACCCTGATGCTGGGAGGGATTGGGGGCAGGAGGAGAAGGGGACGACAGAGGATGATATGGTTGGGTGGCATCACCGACTCAATGGACATGAGTTTGGGTGGACTCCGGGAGTTGGTGATGGGCAGGGAGGCCTGGCATGCTGCGGTTCATGGGGTCGCAGAGTCGGACACGACTGAGCGACTGAACTGAACTGAACTGAAGTCTGCTTCTACAGGATTTCACTAAATGGCCGTAAGCAATTTTCTTACTTATTCTGAGCCTGTTTCTTTGCCTGTAGTGTAAAATAACACCTCTCTTGCTTTTGTACTGCATGTATCTTTCATGCCCTCTCTTCATTCATTTCTTCTTACATAATATGGTAGAGGCTGAGTATATGTTTCTCAAACCCATTTGTTATTTTCTGAGCCAGCAGCTAAGCTCCCTTTTCCAGCAGCTACGCACCTCAGTGGCCCATGAGACCTGCTTCTCCAAGGAAACCGAAGTGGAAGTGATAGGCTTCACCCAGTCCAAGGCAGTTTCTTTTTCCCTCACAACTTGTGTACTTTAATTTTTTTTCTTATAATATCATGGCATAGGTATTTTCTAAAGAATGTATTTTTTTCAATGTAATAGTTAAATCTTCTTAAATTTAAAGTTGCCTCCTGTGTTCTTAAAGTGGCATGTTTTGACTTATGAAATTGAAATTGTTAAATTTTTCACTGTAAAAAAAAAAAAAAGCAAGAAAAAGGAATAGACCTTCAGCTAAATGGGACACTGAGACAGCAGTATTAAACCAGGACCTTCAGGGCAAACCAGAACAATACATACAACCTAACTAGAGAACCAGAAAGAGAGAGAGATCAAGAGATGAATGGATATTGATTTCCTACACAGATGTCAACCCTCCTCAGAATGGAGGATATCATATTTCTAATAATGAAACATTAGAAGCAGAACACAGAGGGCATCAGTAATGAGAAAACAAATGACAGCTTCTCACCAACCACGGCGACACTGGGCATGTGCTGTCTTCCAGCTGCAGTGCAATCCTTACTTCACTCAAGAAATTAGTAAATCTACTGTTTCCAAAGTGTTGCAGCCAACCATCCCCTGAGAAAAACAAAGCTAAATAAGATTCCGAATAGAATGAAAGAAAAAACAGACACCCGAGAAATACATTTATACCCACGCCGTAAGGTAACAAGTGACGTATTTTAGAGGAGACAGTGTCCTAACACACATGTATGCCTCTGAAATCAAAGCTTCCCCAGGGGCTAGGACAAGACCACCTCGGGGAACCAGTAGCAAGTTAAAGAAAGAAGAAACCGAGTGACAATTACTCTTTAATGCTTCAAGAAAAAAAAAAAAATTCAAATGGAAGCAGTTTTTTGTTTTTGTTTTTTTTCCAGTTCAGGCTGAAGAGGTCTTTCCTCTTGTCACATTCTCAGTTTCTCCCTGAGGTTAAGAGTGCAAATTCATAAACACCCTCAAGAAGACCTACAGCCTAAGATGGCTACTCAGCCTTGCAGAACCAGGTCAGAAGGGGAAGGATAAATTCTAATTATCCATTGAAATTACCTTTGAATCCAGAATTTCTGTTTTCTCAATACACTCTCAGAGGACGGAATATTTTTCTCAAGGACCACAAGAGGGAGTATTCTTACTTCTTTGTCACGGTCCATCTCTGACATCAAATAGATACTATCCTCATACTTGTCTAAGAGTGGTAAGACACATTATTAAACACTAGGAAGGCTTCTTTTTTACTCATCTAAAATGCAAGTGATTATCTGCTTGTCTTTCAATTTTCTGTATTTATTATATCCAGGATATCTTCTTGGACATTCATTCATGATAAAGGAGAAAGACAGCATCTCATGCTAGTCCTTTCTCCTGTTTATTATATTAGGAATGTGAAGAAGGATTTCTCTCTCAAGTAGTGTTTAGCAAGTGCAAGAAAGCAATGGGCAATTCTCCCTAATTAGGAGGAAGGCAATCGGTGATCTAAAAATAATTATACTATTTCTTAAAGCTAAGCTCCTGTCTAGTCCCTAGGATGCTAAAAGTAAACTACAATCTTGATTCTGTCACTTGTCATGATTCTGTCACTTATGCCTGCCAAGAAGATAAAAAGGTGATAACTAATACTTTCTTCAATGACTAAAGTGTGGTGAGAATCAAGAAACTACTAGTCTTATTTAAGATACTGGCACTACTTTATAAAATATTTTGACTGTATTAGCCAAAGTAATTAAACCCAACTGCTAAAACAACAAACAACAAAGAAATTAAGAATATCTGTGGATTCACACACATGCACACATGGCTTATTTCTCACCCAAGTTACTCTCTCAAGTCTGATAAGAGTTGGGTGAATAGCCTGGGCTGCTCTCCTACAAGTTACAATTCAGGATTCAAGTTCCTCCCATCATGTGACTGTATCATCTTCCCCACTAAATCCTCTCTTGGTTGATGAGCAAATTTTAAGGGACAGAGCTGGAAACAATATACTTTACTTTTGTCCCCACCCGGCTGTCTCAGAGTCAGGCCTGATCAACCTGATTGTAAGGGAGGCCGCAGAGTGAGGCTCCCTGTGTGCCTGGAAAGAGGATGTGTACAAAGTAACAACTTCTAGGCCAAGAGTTTTTAACATGGGGTTCATGGGCTGCCAAAACATCTTTTGGCTTCATGGAAAATGAATTCCATCCTACCCTCTACCTGAAATATTGCATATTCTTCAAATATATATGTAGGTTGTGTTAGACATCTGTGAGGCCCCAAACCACATCCCGCTCAACTCATCTGATTTCATTGCAGCTGAGGTAAACCTCATGCATATTACCAGTGTCTCTCCTCAAATATGAATGACATCTCTTTGCTTTTCTGCCTCAGGGTTTCTCTGGGGTCTTGGAAGTCACTCAGGAGAGACTCAGTCAACACAAAAGCTGCAATGTGTGCTAAGGCACTTGAGTCATGTCCAGTTCTTTCCAACCCCGTGGACTGTAGCCCTCCAGGCTCCTCTGTCCATGGGATTCCCCAGGTATGAATACTAGAATGGGTTGCCATGCCCTCCTCCAGAGGATCTTCCTGACCCAGGGATTGAACCCGTGTCTCCTGCATTCACAGGCAGATTATTTACCACTAGCACCTCCTGGGAAGCCCCAGACACAAAAGTGGAGAAGTGTTATCAATGGTAGGGACAACCTTTAAACCATGTTGAACATGAGTTTTCATGTCAACAGACACCTCCAGCTCTTTAGCAAGATATTGGAGGCATGTTCTACAAGACTCTTCAGAGTTCACAGGGGAGATTGAGCCCCGGTTGTTCTCCCTTTCCTGTTCTCTCTATTCTCTCATGTGTTTCCTGGGATTATGTTCCAAATAAAGCACCTTCACTACATCATTGAATCAGACTCTGCTTTCAGGAAAACCCAGTTTAAGAGCTAGAATGGAAAATGGCTCCAGGAAACAGTCCCTTGTGATAGGATTTTGAAACTGAATTACCCAACAGTCAATAGCAGCCACTGCATGGGGCAGATGTGGGAAGGAGGTTAACTCCCAGCATCTGTGGCATCACCATGACTAAGGCTCTCCTCTACTGTACAGAGCAGAGCAATGAGGTTGGAGTAAAAGGCAAAACTTTTAACATATGCAATCTCTCTAGTACTTGAATGGTAAGGGGGCAGACGTAATTAAAAGAATGGAAAGCATTGGTGGATGGACTTTCCTAAAGGCTGTTTTCTATTAGTCGCTTCAAGGTGCTAGACTTTCATTAACACTCTCCTTGAGGTTCCAAAGCAATTCCTACATGTTTTAGGTTTGCTGTTATAGCAGTACCCCTCAACAGCATTTCCAGGTACCAAACACTAAGCTCTATTCTATTTATCTATTGCGAGGTAACAAATGACCCCAAATATAGAAACTTATAACAACAACATGTATTTTGCTTAAAACCAATCATCTGAACGGGCTTCAGCTGAGACAATTCATCTATGCTCCACTCAGCTTTGGCTGAGACTGAAGGCTGGCAGCTGGAAGCACCTGAAGTCTGGCTCACTCGGATGTCTGCTGGTTGATGCTGGTCTTGGCCGTGAGTATGAGTTGAAACACCAACATGTGCTCTCTACATGTGCCTTCACAGTATGGTGGCTGGTTTCCAAGGGTGCCTTTTTCAAGAAAGGAAGTTGTATTGCCTTTTCCAGCTAGACCTTGGTAGTGACACAGCATCACTTCTCAATGCATTCTCTTTTTTACAGACAAGTCACTAATATAGCACTGAATACTATTCAAGGAGAGAGTAATTAAAGTCAATCTTCTGATAGAGAGTGTTAAAAAGTTTGAGGACATGTTTAAAAACCAAAACATGCACACATATACTTTACATGAATCTAATAATTTCTCCTGTGTCCCATGGATTGGACTGGCAACTTATATTAATGCAACTATGAATAATAACTGTTCATTTTGTTAAAAATACATCTGGACAAATACAAGACTCAACAGCATGCAAGGGATTTTCTATAAGCCTTTCAACAGCATATTGCTTTGCAAACTTTACATGTCTAACAAAAGCTTACCAGATAGGCTCAATAGTAGAATAGAGATGACAGGAAAGAGGAATATGCAACAGTAACCAAAAGTCTAATATTTGTATAATTGAAGTTCTAGAAGGAAAAAAAAAAAATGGATGGTGCAGAGAAAATCTGAAGAAGTAATGACTGAAATGTCCTACTTTTGGTGAAAGTCAAGAATTTATAAATGTTAAAAATTCAGTGAACTTCAAACATGATAAATACAAAGAAGTCCATGCTGGACTTTACTGGTGGTATAGTGGATAAGAATCTGCCTGCCAATGCAGGGGACACGCGTTCGATCCCTGGTCCAGAAGATTCTACATGCGGTGGAGTAACAAAGCCCATGTACCTGAACTACTAAGCCTATGCTCTAGAGCCCAGGAGTTGCAACTACTGAGCCATGCATTCCAGCTACTGAAGCCCGTGCACCTAGAGCCTATGCTCCAAAACAAGAGAAGTCACCGCAGTGAGAAGCCCGTAGGAGACAGCAAAGAGTATCCCCTGCTAGCTGCAACTAGAGAAAGCCACTGCACGAGAACAAAGACCCAGCACAACCAAAATTAAATTAATCAACTAATTAAAAACAAAAGAGTTCATGTCAAGACATTTTATAATCAAACTTCTAAAAACTGAAAACAAGTTAAAAACATTAAAAAGTAGGACAAAGAACAATATTTTAACTATAAGAGGAACAACAATTAAAGCGTTGTTTCTTATCTGAAATACCAGAGGCCAGAAGGAATTGGCTTAATATTTTCAAGAACATAAATTTCTTTCAGGAATAAAGATAAAGTAAATGCTTTCTCAAATGAAGAAAACTTTTTGCTGGAAAATCTGTTCTAAAACAATTGCTAAAGGAAAATTTTCAGACTAAAGGCAAATGATACCAAAGGAAAACTTGTATCAAAAGGAATGAAGGGAAAGCTACTGATATGGTAGATAATTGGGTAAATAGAACTTTTCTTGAGCTCTTTAAAATACATTTGATATGTGAAAACAAAAATTATTACATTGTCTGATAATTTTTCAATGCACATTAAAGTAATACAGGAGACAGCCGACAACATAAATGGGAGAGAATAAAAGCAGCTACATGGTGGTAAGTTTCCCACATTCTAACTGAAGCAGTAAATATTGATTTTATCTAAGCTGTGAAAAATTAAGCGTAACTCCTGAGCACCACATAAACTACGAAAAAGAGAGTCAAACACACAATAAATAAAGTGAAATAATAAAAAAAAAAAATCATACAGTCCAAAGAAAGGCAGTGAAGAAGAGACAGAAAAGCAAATAATGAAGGGGAGAAAATAGACAATAAACAATGAAATGATAAGACTTAGATCCAAATATGTCAGTAACTATATTAAATGTAAATAGTTTAAACATACAAATTAAAGAGCAGATTGTCAGAAACAATTTAAAAATAAAAATTAGGTAGCTTAAAGGAAAAATGATGGAAAAAAGATTTATCATACAAACACTAATCAAAAGAAAGTTAAAGTGATAAAAAGGGATTTTACATAATAATAAAAGGGTCAATTCACCAAGAAGACAAAATAATCATAAATGAACTGCCAAGCTTCAAATACATAAATCAAAAGTTGACCAAATGAAAAGAAAAATCTATAATTATATCTGACAACCTCAACATCTCTCAGTATTTGATAGAACAAGCCAACAAATATCAGAAAAGGTATAGAATTGAACAACACCATCAACTAATAGATTTAATTCACATTTATTTAACACCCACTAACAGCCAAGTACACATTATTTTCAAGTGCATGGAACAATCACCAATGTAGACTATGTCTTGGATTACAAAATAAAACTTGACAACTTAAAAAAAATTATAATTATAAAAATACATCCTCCATAATAGATTTAAACTAAAACTAATAATGTAAAGATAACAGAAACATTTCTAAGCACTTAGATATTAAGTTGTTGTTGTTTAGTTGCTAAGTTGTATCTGACTCTTTCTCGACCCCATGGACTGTAGTTAGCCAGGCTCCTCTGTCCATGGAACTTCCCAGACAAGGATATTGGAGTGGGTCGCTATTTCTTTCGCCAGGGGATCTTCCCGACCCAGGGATTAAACCCATGTCTCCTGCATTGCCAGCAGAATCCTTACCACTGTGCTACCAGGGAAGCTCCCTTACATATTAAACAACATGTTAATAAATAAGCAACAGGTCAAGAAAAAAAAAATCTCATGAAAAGTTAAAAAATACACTGGAAAAAATTATAAGTCCAACATATTAAAATTTGAGGAATGACTCTAAAGCCATCCCCTGAGATAAATTTATAGTATTAAATACTTAGGTTAGAAAAAAATGAAGGTCTCAAGTCAGTAATCCAAGTGAAAGTGAAAGTCCCTCTGTCATGTCTGACTCTTTGCGACCCCAAGGACTGTAGCCTGCCACGCTCCTCTGTTCATGGACCTCTGGCCATGGAATTCTCCAGGCAAAAATACTGGAGTGTGTAGCTGTTCCCTTCTTCAGGGGGTCTTCCCAACCCAGGAATCCAACCAGGGTCTCCTGCATTGCAGGCATATTCGTTACCAGCTGAGCTACCAGGAAAGCGTCATCAGTAATCCAAACTTTTACATTAAGAAACAAGGGGAAAAAAAACTGAACTCAAAAGCAAGACTGAGGGGAAAATGACATGATGAAGATAAGAGCAGAAACTGAACAGAGAAAAAAAACAGAGAGGAAAAAATTGGACTTTATTAACCTCGTATGTGTGTGGGTGTGTGTGTTAGTCACTCAGTCATGTCCGACTCTTTGCAACCCCATGGACTGTAGCCCGCCAGGCTCCTCAGTCCATGGGATCTTCAGGCAAGAATACTGGAGTGGTTTGCCAGTCCCTTCTCATTATTAACCTTAGGAAGGCTAACAAAGTTGACAAGTTTTATCAAAAACTGAAAAAGAAAAAGAGAAGTCATTAATATCAGGACTAAGATGGAATATTATCACAGGTCCTACAGGTGTTGAAAGAAAAATAAAGGAATACTATGAACAATTAACTTTACATTATCCAATAACTTTACAAAATGGACCAGCCAACACCTCAAAAATCATAAACTATCAACACTCAACCAAGATGAAACTGACATTCCAAATAGACTTATAACTATTAAAAATTAAAATTGTCTAGTTAAGGTAAAACCTTTCCAAAAATCTCCTGGCTCAGATGGTTTCACTGGTATATTTAAAGAAGAAAGAACATCAGCTCTACAGTCTCCTCCTGAAAATAAAAGAACAGGGAACACTTCTCAAACCAGTTTATGAAGCCAGCATTCTTCTGGCAGACAAAGAGGACAAGAAAGTAAAGAAAACCACAGACTGGACAAAAAGCACAAGAAAATAAAAGAAAATCACTGACTAAAATCACTCCTGAACATTGACACAAAAATCCTCTACAAAATAGTAGCAGATAGAATGCAGTAATATATAAAACAATGATCATGGAACACTGTGATCAGTCAATATATCTACAATATTAACCATATAAAGAAGAGAAATCAGTAGATATCACAAAAAGTTTTTTGCTCAAGTTTGAAATCACTTCATGACCAAAAAAAAAAAAAAAATTCTCAACAAACTAGGAACAGACTAACTTCACTTCATGGGAAATAGATGGGGAAACAGTGGAAACTGTGTCAGACTTTATTTTTGGGGGCTCCAAAATCACGGCAGTTGGTGATTGCAGCCATGAAATTAAAAGACACTTACTCCTAGGAAGGAAAGTTATGACCAACCTAGACAGCATATTAAAAAACAGAGACATTACTTTGCCAACAAAGGTCCATCTGGTCAAGGCCATGGTTTTTCCAGCGGTCATGTATGGATGTGAGAGTTGGACTGTGAAGAAAGCTGAGTGCTGAAGAATTGATGCTTTTAAACTGTGATGTTGGAGAAGACTCTTGAGAGTCCCTTGGACTGCAAGGAGATCCAACCAGTCCATCCTAAAGGAGATCAGTTCTGGGTGTTCATTGGAAGGACTGATGCTGAAGCTGAAGCTCCAATACTTTGGCCACCTGATGAGAAGAGCCGACTCATTGGAAAAGACCCTGATGCTGGGAGGGATTGGGGGCAGGAGGAGAAGGGGACAACAGAGAATGAGATGGTTGGATGGCATCACCGACTCAATGGGCATGGGTTTGGGTGGACTCCGGGAGTTGGTGATGGACAGAGAGGGCTGGCGTGCTGCGGTTCATGGGGTCGCAAAGAGTCGGACACGACTGAGTGACTGAACTGAACTGAACTGAACTGATGGAAAACAAAAACAAATTCACTAACACTCTTGTTTATGAAAAGTTGAAAGCTTTCCCCCCTTAAATAAGGATCAAAGCAAAAATATCCTCTTTCACCACTTCTATTCAACATCAAGAAGATTGGAAAAGGAGAAATCAAATTACTCCTATGGGCAAGAGAGAAAATTTTCTTTGTAGAAAATCCAAAGTGGTTTACAAAGAACAACAACAATAACAAAAACCTAAAGACTAAAAAATGAGTTTTGCAAGGTCTCAGGATATATAATCAACACACAAAAATCAATCATTTCTAGTTGCTAACGATGAACAATAGGAAACTAAAAATCATTTTTTAAAACATAATAGCTCCCAAATAATGAAATGCTTAGGTATAAATCTAACAAAATATGTGCAAGACCTGTATGCAGAAAATTACATAATTCTGAAGAAAGAAGTCAATGCAGTTCAAAATAAATGGAGAGACATACTGTGTTAGTGGATTAAAGATTTAATGTAATAAAGCTGTCAATTCTCCTCAGATTGCTCTATAGATATAATGTAACTCCAGTAAAAATCCAATAGGACTTTGTAAGTATATATAAGCTGATTCTAAAATTCATATAGAAAAGCCAAAAAAAGAAAAGAGAGAGAGAAAGAATAGCCAAAACAATTTCTAGAGAGCAGAATAAGGTCAGAAGTAATTTAAAAATTACTATAAACTATATTAATCAAAGCAGTGTGCTATTGTTAAAGAGATACACACAAAGACAAATGTAATAAAAGAGAAAATCCAGAGAGAAACCCACACAACTAAGACCAATTGATTTTTTACAAAAAAAAAAAATCCTTACACTTTATTTAAATTAATCAATCCTAGATCTAAATGTGAAACATAAAATTATAAAACTTTTGAATAAAACATAGGAGAAAATTTTCATGATACGTGGTTAAGCAAAGAGTTCTTAGACATGATGCCAAAACAATTCTTAAAAGAAAAAAAATTATAAATTAGATATCATCAAACTTTAAAACCTTCATTTTGTAAAAGATTGCTAAGAGAATGAAAAGACCACATGAATGAAAGAAAACACATGCATCATATATCTGATAAAAGATTTCTATCCAGAATATAAAAACAATATTCAAAGAACTCTCAAAAACTCAGCAGTGAGAAAACAACTCAATTTAAAAATGGACAAAGTATTCATATAGACATTGCACCAAAGAAAATATATAGTTTTCAAATAAACACATGAGAATATGCTCAACGTTATTATCAATAAAAAACAAAATAAAAAACAGGGAATTCCCTGGGGGTCCAGGAACTCTGGGCTTTCACTGCCAAGGCCCCAGGTTCAGCCTCTGTTGGGGAACCAAGGTCTCAAAAGCCACATCATCATCTTGTTCCTGCTCAGCCGTGTCTGACTCTGTGTGACCCCGTGGACTGTCACCCACCAGGCTCCTCTGTCCATGGGCTTCTCCAGGCAAGAGCACTGGAGTGGGTTGCCATTTCCTCCTCCAGGGGAGCTTCCCCACCCAGGGGTCAAACTCTAGTCTCCTGGGGCTCCTGCATTGGCAGGCAAGTTCTCACATATCATGGACAAAAACAAAAATAAAAAAAACACTGAGCTACCACCTCACATTATCAGAAAGGCTAAAAATTTTAAATATATATATATATATATATATATAAAATAATGGGCTTCCCCAGTGGCTCAGCGGTAAAGAATCCACCTGCAATTCAGGAAACATAAAGAAACTAGAGTTCGATCCCTTGGTTGGGAACATCCCCTGGAGGAGGGCAAACAATGCCCTGTAGTACTCTTGCCTAGAGAATCCCCTGGACAGAGGAGCCTGGTGGGCTACAGCCCACGGGGTCGCAAAGAGTCAGACAGGACTGAAGCAACTGAGTGTGCGCACATATAATAATACCAAGCATCAGAGAGGGTGCACAGCCACCAGAACTCCCGGATTCCTGAAATGCAAAATGATACACTCACTCTGCAAAACAATTTGACAGTTTCTTATAAAGTTAAACACATCTTGCCATATGACCCAAAAACCCCACTCCTAAATATTTACCCAGGAGAAATGAAAACGTGTCACACAACACATGTTCACACAGTAGCTCTATTCAAAACTGTAAAAAACTGGAAGGAAGCCAAATGTCCTTAAGCGAGTGAATGGATAAACAAACTGTGATACATCCACACAATGGAATACTATTCAGCAATGAAAGGAAGAAACCACTGACACAGAGAGAAACTTGAATGAATCCCAAATGCTTCCTGCTGGATGAAGAAGACAGTCTCAAAAGGTCACATTGTATGACTCCATTTATATGACAGTCTAGAAAAGGAAAGAACATGATGATGAAAATTGGATCAGTGGCTGTCACAGCTTAGAGCCTGGGTAAAGAGTATGACTTCAAAGCAACAGCATGAAGAACTTTCCGGGTGACAGACCTGCTCTACACCCCAAGTGTAATGATGGTTACATGAGCGTACACACACACGGAACGGTTCATCCCCAGAGTGAATTCCATTGGATGTTAATGTTAAAAATGAAAGAGTAAATAATTTTTAATAACCTGAACTATGAGGAAAATAGTTACCATTTTCAGAACTCTATGTGCCAGAAACTTGCTAACTACAGACTTTATATTCATTAACTTATTAATCCCTACCATAACCCCCTTAAGTTTCCTTATTTCACAGATAAGGAAATTGAAACATAGATTAAGTAAGCTGTCCATGATCACATAAGTAATAAATGGCTGAATCAGGATTTACACTCATCCGTCTCTCTATAGGCCCGTAACAGTCATCACTTTTGGCACTGAGACAGAAAACCAGTTTTGGAAGACTGATAGCAGAATGTTTGCTTCTGCTGTTTAAGATGGGTACAAACTAATATTTATTACTGACATCAAAAGTGAAAGGAAAAGGATTGTAGAACCCTGCCAATTCTCATGGTATTTAAAAACTATAAAATTTTCCTTTGTCTACAATGTAAATAGCCTAGAAACTCAAATAACTGAAGAGTTGTTTTTGTTTTTGTTTTTTAACCACAATTGACTTTTATGTGAAAAATATAAATGACAAGTAAACAAGCTGATAATAGGAATTTTTGAAGCAATTTTCAAAGTATATACCAGAGGGTCAGCATATTTGCAGACCAATTTCTCAGATTATCTACTTTGAAGGTAGAATGCAAATCAGTAAGTATTTGACCACCTACTATTTATGTTCATTATAACTGTGTTACTTCAAAATCCTGAAGAGCATTTCGAAACAAGTTTAAAATCAAAGCAAGTTTAGAATCTGTCCAGGTGGTTTTATGTTTATTTCATCATTTTCCCCCTAAAAATTGAAAACATAAAACTGTATAGTACCTAGCCAGATTATTAGATTAACTATAAAATCCCATTTCCTCATCATTTCAATGAATAGGAATTTATAGTATTTATTTTTAAAAGACAAAATCAAAAGCAAAAACTAAATCTTCATCTTTGTTAAACACACTTCCTGGTTACTGATTTTTAGCTGTATGACCAAGATGTATTGGAGGCTTACAATTCTTATTATTTGATATAATCCTATGGTTAGAGTCCATGTTATTTTAAATTTAAAATGCTCTGAGGGTGAATGCATTCTTGGCTTCTTTGCACTCATCATAAAATGCTTCTGCTTTGGGTTGCTCGGAAATTCTGTCCAATTTAATTCAACTCCTTAAAATTTTTAGTATTATACCAAGTATTGTTAGATTTTGAGAATAAAAAATTAAGTCAAGTGTGAGCCTTACTCTCAAGTTGCTCGACATTAAATAGGAAAGACAAGCATTTAAACCAATGACTGCAAAAACAGACCTATCTCTAGAGTCTAGAGAAACACAAAGGAAGTAAGAAGCAACTTTGCTTGGGTGGGTAAACAAAAGGCAGCGCAACATATAAAACTATCAAATAGATCTTCGCTAAGTTGTACCTATATTACTTTTCTTCTCTCCACCAGGATTCACTATGTAAGCAATGAAAACCCATGAGGTTTTTATAAAAATATGTACTGTTTTCATAAAATAATATGAAAGAAAGCAACAAACTTTTTCTGTGAAGGACCAGTAATTTCTGTGAAGTTACTTTACACTCTGAACACAGTGTCTGAGTGAAAGCAGCTGTATACAATATCTAAATGAATGAGTGTGGCTGTGTTCCAACAAATATTTACAAAAACAGGTGAAAGCTAGATTGGATCTACATGCCATAGCTTGCCACCTTCTGCATTAAGCAAATCAATACCACTGTATGCCTGAACTTCAAATATAAATTACTTATTTCTTCACTAATGAAACAACTAAGGATTTATGCCTATGAAAAAGTTGACTTCTTACTGCAAAAGTTAATACTCAAATTCTTTCACTGCAGATACCTGAAATGCAAGAGATTTTTCTTTATAGAAACAAAACCTGAACTTCTGAAAACTTTGTTCCTTGTTGAACAAATTGTTCTTTCTTTTGAGGTTATGGGGTATATTAGGAAGTCCTGAAATTTAGGAGGAAGAGTGTCACTGGTCATGTTCTTTTTAAGCTCAGACTTCTGTTTTGAAGGGTCTGTGAATTTGAACAGATGGAAATGAGTGTGAGCTGTGTGTGGAAGTGCATCTGTGTTCTTGTGTGGCTAATCATGTCTTTATCCCCTAGCAACTAACTCCTTTATAACACAGCCATGCAGAGAGCTTTCCAGAAGTCTTTATTGATACAAGTCCACTTCATGGGTAAACCCTTTGATTCTGAAGGAGACAGAAGCTACCTGTTTAACACATAATCTCAATTTCTCTCATCTTTGTGTCTGAAGAATTAGAACTGGAACTGAGACTGTCCTAGCTAGGTGACAATGGACAGGAGTGAGGTCAGAGAAGTGGGAACACCATGGCCAGATTACCCTAATTCATGGCTAATCCTCGGATGTTCTTGTCCAAAAAAAGTCAATCTGGCATCATCTAGAGTAGGGGTCCCCAACCTCCGGGATCTAACGCCTGACGATCTGAGGTGGAGCTGTTGTAATAATAACAGAAATGAAGTGCACAATAAATATAATGTGCTTGAATCATCCTGAAATCATCCCCCACCCCAGTCCGTGGAAAAACGGTGTTCTAAGAAACTGGCCCCTGGTACCAAAAAGGCTGGAGACCACTGATCTACAGGCACTAAAATTCAGGTGAGTCAGAGGCCAGTAATAAGTAGTACAAGCTTTTTTTCAACTTGCTGTTTTTAAAAGCATAGTAATTACCACTGTGCAAAGTGCATCTTGCTAAAAAAAAAAAATATATTATTCTGATGCTTTAGCAAAGGTAATGCTTTTTATTTTATTATGAGCTGCCCACGTGTACTTCCTAGGCTATGATTCATCTGAACAGTTTTTCAGTTAAAGAACATTTTATTCTAGAATGAAAAAAAAAAACTAAATGCCCCACACTGGTATGGGGTTAACATAAACATGGAATGACAGGCAGTTAAATTAAAACCAGAATAATGACATGATCTTACAGTATATCAATGTTGCTGTATGATTTCTTATGTACAGTGTTTTGGTTTCCACGACTGTAATTTCAGAGGCCATATGATGATGAATCATGGTCCTGTTTACAGTGCTAACATTTTGTTCTCTCTTGTAACTATGACAGGAGCCTGAAGAGATTTTCAGCTCATTCTAATTTTCTTCCATGAAGCTGCTACTTACTGTCCAAGGCTGATGCTCTTGGCGGAAAGTATCCTGGGTAGCTTGGGGTTTCAGGATCTTAAAGGTGTCTCCTAACCAGAGTGCAAGGGCCTAAAAGCGCGTAATTAAGTTTCTAATCACAAGCAAGATGGTCCTGCATTAAGGGCCCTTTGAGAAGAGCAGCAGTCGTGCCATTGTGTCTCCGTCACCGCATCAAATAGGATTCTTATTTTAGCACTGAGAGCAATTCTCTTCTTGTAGAGAGTGGAGAGAAACTCTCAACACTCAGTTTGAAGAACAGAACACAGTAGAACAAAACTCATTTCCTTTTCTCTCCCACAAGGCTGTGGAGCTGACTTTATTCGACAATTAGATAGCGAATGCTATTTTACAAATGTTGGGCTGTTTAATCTTCGTAGCATCCTTGTGACATGGTTACTATTGTTATCCCCAGTTTACAGAGGAGGAAAGGACACGCTGAGTGCTTAAGGCCAGCAGAGAGCGAGCCCAGATTCACGCGCAGGTCCCTCGGCTCCATCGCTGAGGAACAGCCAGCTACTTTCTTTTTTTTTTTTTTTGTTTTTTCAGCTACTTTCTTCTCTTCGTGGAGGTCTCCACTGTCTCCAGCCTCCGACAGGGCTGGAGAGGAACTTGTGATGAATAATGTGCCAAACAAACAGCACTAGAGGCAGGACATTTTAGACATACTTGAAATACTCCATACATTTTTATTTTTCGTTCTTTCTGCCTGTACAGAATTTATGCTTAATAAAAGAGAAAACAGCTCTGCATGTCTGAGATCTTCACAGCTGGTGGCCAAGGAGGGTCTCTTCTTACTCCATCATATTGTTGGTCTGTTCAGTTTAGTTTTGCCCTGGGTTTTTTCATTTTTAACCCAGTATTATTAGTAACAGTTCATTTAAAATGTCGTGATGGGTGTTGTGGCGTTCCGCTTTTCCGGCTTCAGCTCTGATTCAGCTAGGACACAATGAAATTTTGTGCAGGGAGTGGCGGTCCCACTTGAATGGAGGGTTAAATCCGATAGATATCCAAGCCTGTCTGTGAAGAAGACAACAGTCTCCCAAGAAGATCACGCAGGACACTCAGGAATAAAAGGAAATGCACACGAATACCACCTTAGTGCTTGCCACCCGGCTGGCTTAGCTGTGGTCCAGCCGGTGCGGCGTGGCTGAGGCAACAGTTCTTGTCGTAGTCCCCGTCCCAGGCCACAGGGCACCCAGAGCACTCAGCCGGCCACTCAGTGCATTCTTGGGGAAACAAGGGAATTATAGAGCTGATAAATGTGAAACATTCAGGGGAAATAAATGCAAAGGTTTATAATTTATAGGTTTATATAGCTATGAATTACTGACTAAAGTATTCAGATAATTCCAAATTTTTTTAAAGTAATAAAATAAGACAAAAAACTCTGCTTATATAATTTGAATATAGATAATCCATACGAGTTTTCATATTTTGCTTTAATATACATAGATTCATCTTTATTATTTTATTTTTAAAGTTTTTGAATAAACTTTCATTATATAAGTTCACCAATAAGAAATTATTTTTTTATTTATCAGTTTCATATTTTTTAATTAGAAACTATAATTATTAGTATATGATTTCACTCTCAGAATTTCGTATGGTCACCCTAGGTGAGGAGGAATTCATTGCAATGTGAAGCAGTACCCCCTCTTCATAGATGATGTTGTTCAGTCGCCAAGTCGTGTCTGACTCTTTGAGACCCCATGGACTACAGCACGCCAGGCTTCAGCCAGCACCAGGCTTCCCTGTCCCTCACCATCTCCTAGCCTTTGCCCAAGTTCATGTGCATAGAAGCTTCACAGACAGAAGCTCCAATTCCTAGAAAGTTCTTCCTCAAGTTTATTCAATATCTACTTCCTGGTAAACTTGTCTGAGTTTAGTTCTGCCTTCTATACCTACACAAATTAAATGCCAAGACCTCTTCTCTAAGAGAAATATTTGAGAATATTATCTTCTGGTTCTTGTCCACCCAAGGAGGTTTTATAATGTTTACAATTTCAGTACATCTACTTTTTCCTACCTTTGTCCTGTAAGAGATTTTAGAATGTTCATGCCAGTCATTTAACAAGTAAACATTTGCTCCTAAACAAAAAAGACAGCAAGAGGTATTTCTTTTTAAAAAATTATCTATCTTTTCCTTTGTGGTGCTGTTCTTGGCCTCATTTCTTCTCTCTAGCATTTATTTCTTATGGAGACACTGAAATACTTAAGCTAAATAAGAAAAGTAAAGGAGGGGGGCAGGGATAGAAATGTTCCTTTGGGAAAAAAAGAAATAATGGCAAGATACAAAATCAGATTTCAATATGCCATATAGAAAGTTTGGCACAGGATCTTTGAAAGGGTATAAGTTTTCAGTTTAGGTCTACTTCATAGGGTTTTTTGAGGATTATATAAAATAGTATAAGAAAAATAGAATGAATTGGAAGTCCTATGTAAGCATTAACAATTATTATAATAATGCATCATTTTTAGAACTTGTTTTATATATCACTGCCTGACCAGGAAATAAAAAAAATAAACTATTAGAAATATAAGGGGAAATATTCTCATATATTCTATGACAATAAATTAGAAAATCCAGATCAAACATATCATATACTAGAAAAACAAAAATTGCCAAACTGCTTTAAGAAGAGGTAGGAAATTTGAATAGATTCTTAGACCCACACATGGATGCACTGCTCAACACAGTAAATGCCCACATCCAGACTATGTTACATTTAGTACATTCTTGTGGCAGCACTGAATAAATCAGACAGGTAAGAAAAA
This sequence comes from Cervus canadensis, assembly GCF_019320065.1. NCBI lineage: Eukaryota > Metazoa > Chordata > Mammalia > Artiodactyla > Cervidae > Cervus > Cervus canadensis. Next base: position 47,122,329 of record NC_057412.1, read on the forward strand.
AGTGCTTTGGCCACCTGATGTGAAGAGCTGACTCATTTGAAAAGACCCTGATGCTGGGAAAGATTGAAGACGGGAGAAGAAGGAGACGACAGAGGATGAGATGGTTGGATGGCATCACTGACTCAATGGACATGAATCTGAGCAAGCTCCAGGAGTTGGTGATGGACAGGAAGGGCTGGCGTGCTGCAGTCCATGGGGTCGCAAAGAGTTGGACACGACCAAGTGACTGAACTGAACTGAAAAAAAAAGTAAGAAGATTTTCATCCCCAAAAAGCAACAGGACTAGGTAGTTTTGGAGAAAAACTCTATCAAACATTTCTGAAACAAGGAATTTCTTGTGTTAAGCTAGCCTAGTGAAACTTGAAAGAGTGTCTATGAATACAGATGCCAAAATCCTAAACACAATGTTAAAAAAAAACTATTCCAGAAGTGTAATAAAGAAGTACAAAAGCAAGTGTGTTTCATACCAGGAACAGCAGAGCAGTTCAATATTGTCGTTGTTGTTTGCTTGCTAACTCATGTCCAACTCTTTAGAGACCCCAAGGAGTACAGCCCGCCAGGCCCCTCTGTCCATGGGATTTCCCAGGCAAGAATATTGGAGTGGGTTGCCATTTCCTTCTCCAGGGGATCTTCCCAACCCTGGGATCAAACCCATGTCTCCTGCATTGGCACGCAGATTTTTTTTTACCACTGAGCCACCAGGGAATATTCAATATTGAGACATTTATTAAAGTAGAAAAATCACATCATATCCAGAGATGTAGAAAAGGCAACCATATTCCTGATAAAAATCTCAGATAGGGCTTCCCTGGTGGCTCAGTGGTAAAGAATCCACCTGCCAATGCAGGAGACACAGATTCAATCCCTGGCCCAGGACGATCTCACATGCCTCAGGCCACCAAGCCCATGTGCCACAACTATTGAGCCAGGGACCCACAACTCCTGAGGCCCAAGTGCCTTAGAGTCCTGGCTCAGCAACAAGAGAAGCCACTGCAAAGAGAAGCCCACACACCACAAGCAGAGAGCGGTCCCCACTCTCCGCGACCAGAGAAGGCCCGTGCAACAGCAGAGACCCAGCACAGCCAAATTAATCAATGAAATCTCAAAACCTCAGACAGCTGGTAAAATCCAACCATGCTCCTTATAGGAAGCCTCTTAGAAAATGGGAATTGAAGAACACTTTTGTAATGTCATATTTTAAATATTTATCAGAAGCTATAGTAAATATGACTTGGACTGGAACTTCATTTTCTGAAGGACAGAAACAACACAGGGATGCCCTCTTGTTGTTTTAAATAGTTATCTATTTAGACTGAAAACCTCTCCAAGGTTGGGACAAGTGATCAAGTGAATTCATATTTATATCACCACAAGTTTATTATCACTTTTAAGGTACTTCATAGAAGGTATTCTTATACCCCAGAATCTTTTAGTGAATTCAAATCTCAGATTACTCAGTCGGCAAAAAGCTGAAATGAGTAAGTAAAAACTATAATCTTCATGTGACTTTATGAGCAAAAATTCCTTAGCAACCCCAGTCCCTAATAAACTGAGAACCATGTATTACATGATTTCTATTATCAGATGAGGGCTTCCCAGCTGGTGCTAGTGGTAAAGAATCCACCTGCCCAAGTAGGTGACATAAGAGACACGGGTTCCATCTCTGCATCAGGAAGATCCCCTGGCATAAGAAATGGTACCTCACTCCATGGGCAGAGTAGGCTGGTGGGCTACAACCCATGGGGCGGCAAAGAATCGGACACAATCCAGCACATGGTCAGGTGAAACTTTTAGGTGGTCATTCATTCTACCTTCTATAAATAGCACTACTTGCTCACTTATCAGAAGGTTTGAACAGTTCTCCAGATGCAATCACCGAAATCTCTCACCCATGGTGGGACCTGCCACTGTTTACTTCCGTCTTCTCTTGTCACTCTCTGTTTGAGTCTGTATGACAGGTTAAGGAAGAGAAGGGTCATGAACTCGAGAGCAAGGCCTCAAGTCAGCCCTCAGAACTGCCAAGTCCAGTAGTTCTCGACAGATCACATTCCTTGGACTGTCTTTGACCTGTGGCACCTTTTCAACATCTTATTAGGATCTGCCTCAGTCTGCTCTTTGCATCCCTGAGAAGTGCTTCATTTGGTTTCGTCTACCTAGAGATGGAGGGGTCACTGGACCCCAGCTGGTGACAAATATTCTTTTGTCAGTTTCCAGAAGTTAGAGGTTTGCATAACCATCATTTTTGGTAATTACTGCAATTCTAATGGGACCTTCTCCATCAGTTTGCCTGCCTGGCTGAGTGCCTCCTTGATTTCTGTTTTCTTTCATATGCATTTTTCTGTACCTGGCATAATTATATTACTAACACCCAGTGGCCACTTTGGGAAATTTTAACAAGAATAAGATTATTCATTTGAAAAGTACATTCAAAAAAGGGGAAGAAGCACTTACAAGATTCTGTTTTGTCAACATAAAAGAGAGATCACTTTGATAACAAAGGAGAAATCCTCCTTTTTATTTTTGCGCTTCAGTGATCAAAAGATATTGGGGCTTTAAATTGTACATTTGATAGAATTGTCAAAGGCTTGAGTTGCTGCTTTTTTATTTTTATTGAAACACAGTTGATTTACAATGTTGTATTATTTTCAGGTATACAACAGAGTGATTCAGTTTTGAGGTTATTTTCTAGATACTGAGTATAGTTCCCTGTACTATACAGTAGGGCCTTATTGGTTATCTATTTTATATACGGTAGCTTGTATCTAATCCCAAACTCTCAGCTTATTCCTCCCTACCTCTTTCCCCTTTGGCAGCTGTAAGTTTGCTTTCTATGTCTATGAGTTTGTTTCTGTTTTATAAATAAGTTCATTTGTATCACTTTTTATGATTCCACGTGTAAGTGATATGATATACTTGTCTTTCTCTGACTTATTTCACTTAGTATGATACTATCCAGGCCTATCCATGTTGCTGCAAATGACGTTATTTCATTCTTTTTATGACTAAGTAATATTCCATTATATATATATATATATATATATATATATATATATATATATATATCTTTACCCATTCATCTGTTGATGGACATTCAGGCTGTTTCCATGTCTTTCTATTGTAAATAGTGCTGCTATGAACACTGGGATGCCAGCTATCTTTTGGAATTACCACTTTCTCCAGATAAACGCTTAGGAATGAGATTCCTGGATCACATGGTACTCTTTATACTGGCATAGTCAATCTGTCTGTCTCTCTCTCAGCCTGGCTCTGCCTCTCTCTCTGTATCTTGACCCTGCTTGTGTTGGGGGAGGGGGAGGCGGGCATATGCACACTCATGCTAGCCTGAGAGCGTTTAAGGGTGAAGATGGGTTTCCCCATATCTAAGCCTACTCCCTCCTTGTAGAGAGGAGGTAATTAGCCTTTTTCAATGGTAACTTTACATTTGTCTAAAGTCAGCTATTTTTTTCCTTTTTTTTTTCTTTCTCTCTCCTTTCCCCACTCTTGTGAAACCTTAGAGATTAACTGATCATTAAAATATTGTTTGGTACTAATTTACACACTCAAGAAGTATCTACTCTAGGTAGTCAAGAATTTTTTTAAAAAGAGAGAAAATGTTAACTGTGCTTCTTTGGTATGTTTTCCCAGCTAAAATGGTAACTTAGAAGAAAAGGCTTAACCATGAATTTGGTTAATCACCTTTGACCCCAGGTAGAAGACAAGCTGGACATTCAGTTTTTGAAATTAATTCAATGGTCTTAAAACATACTTGATAAATATATAAGCTCTGAACAAAGTAGTGATGTAATTAGTTTTTTTTTTCCTTAACCACGCAGCTTGCAGGATCTTAGCTCCCCAACCAGGGATGGAACCCATGCTCCCGTAGCGAAAGTGTGGAGTCCTAGCCATTGGACCAGCAAGGAATTCCATAGAGTGATGTAATTCTAACCTAAAAATAACTCCGCATCTTTTCCCTGGTTTTATCCACATCTTTTCCCCTATTTTTCATGTAAAAAAAATAATGTGTGCACAATATTTTAATTAGTACAAGATTTGGGTTTAATTTGCAATGATTACTATTTCAAAATTTTTTCCCATTAGTTCTATGTGTCTTGGGACACATAATTTTTTTCAGAGAACTGGAAAACACCCTTATGCTGGGAAAGATTGAGGGCAGAAGGATAAGGGGACAACAGAGGATGAGATAGTTGGATGGCATCACCAACTCAATGGACATGGGTTTGGGTGGACTCCTGGAGTTGGTGATGGACAGGGAGGCCTGGCGTGCTGCAGTTCATGGGGTCACAAAGAGTCAGACACGACTGAGCAACTGAACTGAACTGAAGTGAATAAAGAAATTGAATTGACAGATTTTTTTTTAAATGTTTAGCCTTATGAACTTTTCCAATGCTAATCTAAATCATAGGAGATTCTGATTTAAATTGTTTTTTCCAGACGTTAAGCCTAAGATTTTAGACTAATGTTAAATTGTGCCATGTAATAAATACTCTTTGGATACTTGGAGAATTTCTCAATAAGAAAAATATAACACTTTGGTCATTACACATAGTTTTTTAATATTAATTTACTTATTTATTTATTTGGTCAGACTGGTTCTTAGTAGAGGCCCAAGGATCTTTGTTGCTTCCTGCAGAATCTTCCGTTGCAACTCTCGGGCTTAGCTGCCCAGGGCATGTGGGATCTTAGTTTCCCAACCAGGGGTTGAATCCACATCCCCTACGTTACAAGGTGGATTCTTAACCAGGAGGCCACCAGGGAATTCTCCACACATGTACAGATTCTTGTAAGCGCCACACAAAAGGATTTAGAGCAGTTCCAAAACTCCCCCAAATCCCTTCTTACTGCTCAGGAGGCAGTCACTCTCACCTCACATGCAAGCTTGGTTAAGTGCTATTACTCTGGCCCGATAGTTTTGTCCTTTTCAGAACGTCATATGAATTTTAACTTTAAAGATCGGTTTCTTTAGCTTAATATAAAACGTACAGCCACACTGCTGTGTGTGTCAGTAGTCCGTTTCTTTTTATAGTTGCACTGTATTCCAAGGTTTGTTTATCCATTCACCCACTGAAGAAAATTTAGTCTGTTTCTCCTTTGGGGCAATTATGGATAATACTGTTATAAACATTCACATCCATGCTTTTGTGTGAACATAAGTTCTTTTTCTTAAAGTCAGTACCTAGGAATCAGATGTGATAGGTATATGCTTAACTGCCAGACTTTTCCAGAAGAACCGTTCCAGTCTTCATTACCACCGGATATGTTAGGCGTGGGCTTCCCAGTTGGCGCTGGTGGTGAAGAACCTACCCGTCAATGCAGGAGACATAAGAGATGTGGGTGCGATTCCTTCAGGAAGACCCCCTGAAGGAGGGCATGGCAACGAACTCCAGCGTTCTTGCCTGGAGAATCCCACGGCCAGAGGAGCCTGGAGGGCCACAGTCCACGGGGTCGCAAAGAGTCGGACGTGACTGAAGCAACTTAGCATGCACGCATGTTAGTTTTAGGTTACTGCTAATTGTTTTTGCAGATGCCTACTGCTGTATTACAGAAGTTCCATCTTCCTTTTAGTTTGTGAGGAGATTTTATCATGAATGGACATTAAATTTCTCAAGTGACTCCTCTGCATCAATTGATATGACCATGTGGCTTTTCTTAAGTTTGTTAGTACGGTGAGTTAACATTGATTTTTAGATGGTGAACCAACCTTGCATTCCCAAGATAAACTCCATTTGATCATTATGTATTGTTCCTTTTTATGCTGAATTTAATTTACTGCATTTTGTTGAGGATTTTCACGTCTATGTTTATGAGAGATATTGATCTATAGTTTTATTTTCTTGTACTACCATTGTCTGGGTATGGTATCAAAGTATCAAAGTAATGCTAGGTACATAAAACAAGTTGGGAGGTGGTCCTTATATTGTGGAAGGCATTATGCAAAATTGGCATTATTTCTTTCAAAAATATTTTTGTAATTTACTAATGAAATCATCTGGGCCTGGAGTTTTTCTTTTTTGGACTATTTTTTTTTTTTTTTTATTAGTTGGAGGCTAATTACTTCAGAACATTTCAGTGGGTTTTTGTCATACATTGATATGAATCAGCCATAGATTTACACGTATTCCCCATCCCGATCCCCCCTCCCACCTCCCTCTCCACCCCATTCCTCTGGGTCTTTCCAGTGCACCAGGCCCGAGCACTTGTCTCATGCATCCCACCTGGGCTGGTGATCTGTTTCACCATAGATAGTATACATGCTGTTCTTTCGAAACATCCCACCCTCACCTTTTCCCACAGAGTTCAAAAGTCTGTTCTGTATTTCTGTGTCTCTTTTTCTGTTTTGCATATAGGGTTATCGTTACCATCTTTCTAAATTCCATATATATGTGTTAGTATGCTGTAATGTTCTTTATCTTTCTGGCTTACTTCACTCTATATAAGGGGCTCCAGTTTCATCCATCTCATTAGCCATTGCAACAAAAAGAATAAAATACTTAGGAGTATATCTACCTAAAGAAACAAAAGACCTATACATAGAAAACTGTAAAACACTGATGAAAGAAATCAAAGAGGACACAAACAGATGGAGAAACATACCGTGTTCATGGATTGGAAGAATCAATATTGTCAAAATGGCTATTCTACCCAAAGCAATCTATAGATTCAATGCAATCCCTATCAAGCTACCAACGGTATTTTTTGGACTATCTTTAACAACGAATTCAACTCCTCAAAAAGATATGGGACTCGCCAGGTTCTCTATCTTTTTGCTGTGTTTTTCAAGAAATCAGTCTATTTCATCTAAGCTATCAAGTTTATGTGCATAGAGTTGCTCACAGCAATCCCTTAATTTTCTCTTAATGTATGTTAGACTGCAGTGACACTTTTCTCACTAATATTGGTATTTTGTGCCTTCTTTCTTTTGCTCTTCATCAGTCTTGCTAGAAGTATGTCAATTTATTAATCATGTCAAGGAAATATCTTTCAGCAGTTATTGGTTTCCCCCTATTGTTTTTTATTTTTTTGCTAATTTCCAGTTTCTTGATCTGTGTTCCTCTCTTTATCATTTCCTTCTTTCTGCTTGTTTTTGGTCTAGTTTGCACTAACCCTGTAGTTTATTAATGTGACTCTTATCTGTTTGAGACAATTTTCTTTTTCCGTTATCAGCTCTGAGTGCTACAAATTTCCCTCTAAGGACTGCTTTAACTGTATCTCATAAATTTTAATACATTCCAATTTCTATTTGTTTAGAATATTTTCTGATTTCCCTTGAGACTTCCTTTTTGATCTATATTTTCTATAGGATTATGCTAATTTATAAATATTTACTAAATTTCTAAGTAATTTTCTGTCTTTAATTTTTATTTTATTTCCTTTATAATTAGATAACATCATTTGCATAATTTCATTTAATATAATAAGATCCTTGTGACTCATAACATGAACCATCTTCGTGAGTTATCTATGGGTTTTCCTGGTGGCTCAGCTGGTAAAGAATCTGCCTGCAATGCAGGAGACCTAGGTTCGATCCCTGGGTTGGGAAGATCCCCTGGAGAAGGGAATGGCTACCCACTCCAGTATTCTGGCTTGGAGAAATCCATGGACTATATAACCCATGGGGTCACAAAGAGTTATCTATGAGCCCTTGAAAAAAAATAAGTACCTGTTGTTGAATAGAGTGCTTTATAAATGACAATCATATTAGTTGGTTGATAAAATTATTCAAGCCTTTGAAATCCATGGTGATTTTGTATCTACTTTTAAAATAATTATAAAGAGAAGAATATTAAAGTCTGTAAGTATAATTCTGGATTTGTCTATGTTTCCTTTAACTTCTATCAGCATTTGCATCACTTTAAGCAGAGCTTTTTTAAGCTCTGTTGTTAATGCATACACTTTTAAAATCTTAGTGCTTCATTGGTAAATTGAGCCTTTTATAATTGTGTTAAGTCCCTCTTTGAAAGTGAAGGTGAAAGTTGCTCAGTCGCGTCCGACTCCTTCCGACTCCATGGACTACAGAGTCCATGGAATTCTCCAGGCCAGAATACTGGAGTCCCTCTTTATTCCTAGTAAGTTTCCATGTTCTTAAGTTTCTTTTGTCTGATAATTAAAATAGGCACTCCAGCTTCTTTTTATTCTATAGTATTTGCATGGTACATCATTTTTCAGGCTTCTGTTTTTAACCTGTCTATATCATAATACTTTAAGTGGGTTTCTTGTAGATAGCAAGCAGTTGGGTATTTTTTTTCTTATCGACAATATCTGTTTTTTTATTAATTAAAACAAAATTTACATTTAACATAATTATTAATATGGTTGGATTTAAGTCTACAATATTATTATTAGTTTGTCTATTAGTCCCTTTGTCTTTTGTTCCAGTTTTCCCTTTTTTCCTACTCTTTTGATTTTCAAGTATTTTTTAGTAAACCATTTTAATTATTGGCTTTTTATTTACTACGCCTTCTCATATTTTCCCCACTGATTGCTCTAAAGGATTACAATATACATGCTTCACTTTTCACAATTCATTAACTTAAAATATAAACTTAAAGTTAACGTTTTGCCACATCAGAAAAAATACAGAAACTGTGCAACAAACACATGTCCTTTTATCCACTCCCATGTTGTACATGTGGAATACATTACATCTGATACACAGCAAGAAGTACACAGAAAATTTTATTTCACAATGTTAATTTATCATTTCAAAAGCCATTATATTCTAATGGGAGATTTTATTTTGGGAGCTACCCAGCTTCATTTGGTACCATTTCTTTGTTACAAATCAGACAAAACACAGTCCTTTTTATAATCTTTGCTAACTGAACTCAACTACCAAGCAACTTATTTAAATGGCAAAACCACAATAGACCAGATAGAAATCTAAAGTTTCTAATATGTCAAACCTAGAAAGGAATGTTCATTTTTCTGCAGAAAAAAGAAATCTACAGAGGAGTTAGTCTTCGCAATCCAGCTTTCATAGGAATAGAGCATAGAAAAATCCAGGGAATCATGGGGTACATTGAGGGGCTGCCTTGCTTTTACAGACCTTATAAGAAAGGTGTTAGTTAAGCTAAATCCTCATCCCAGTCCAATTTACAGATTGCAGTCAATATTCTTTTGTGATTCAAATCCAATTCTACTTGTTAGGAACCACACAATGATCTGCTTTCACTGGAAATACTCATATATGGATATAAAATAGAATTGGCCTGGTACCAGGTATTGGGATGGGTGTCATACCTTTTCTACTTGATATCCATATATGAGTATTTGAAGCACAAAAGACTATTGACCGTAATCAGGAATTTGTAAATTGAACAGGGATCAGTAATGTCAGTAAACTGATGACAGCCTTCAGAATAGTTCTTAATATCATCCTGGGTTCATTTTGACCCACCAATTTCCCTTCTAAGAAAAACAGACATTTAGATAATTTAATTCAAAAAGGAGAAATTCTGGGCTTCAATTTAGATTTAAAAAATAGCCACCAAAGGAATATTTTAGACTGCTTTTTCGCTATTTCACACTTCACATGAGGCTTGAAAAGTAGACAGAAATCTACAGGCAATGGTACAGAGAAGAGCAGAAGAATGACAACATTACTGAAGCAATTCCTCACCCAAGGGCTTCATAAATTTGGACAGGTGGCTCAAAATAGAGATCTTTCAAAGTGGAACATGTGTAAAACATTCTTTTCAGGTGGGACTTAGGGGAAAATGTTGTACTTACGTAACTACAGACCTCAGGATCTTTAAGAGTACTGTACTAAAATTATCTGGGAAGCAAACATCTAAAGCATAAAATTATGCAATTTGGCTAATATCTTCATATCTGGTTGTGTGGCCTCTTCAGGTTGAGACTAATATTCTCTTATTTTAATTTGGTCACTTGGCTCCTGCCTTAGAAGTAACTGCTTGTTTCACAGAAGTACCACAGTCTTCCTCTTAGTAATTGTCTATGTTGCAACTCTTGAAAGTATGAATTCTGGAGTTTTAAATTCTGCTGTGCAGATGCTGTTCCATCAAACGATCCAAACGTGATCCTTCAGCAAAATGAACAAGCAAATCTGGCCCTAATAGAGATTGAATGACTATGCTCAGAAACTCTTCACGTGACCACAATACATCAAATACCAAGACACACCCTGATTTGTCACATCCCTAGGTAATAATGGTCTATCCTACAGCTTCGGCTGGAGAAAGGCCAACAGGAATCCGGAGAACTAAAAGCAACATAATTCCCACTTTTAGGTTAAATAATAGAGACCAAGGAAACTTTCCTGTCCCTATTTTAAACAATACTGGGCCAGAGCAAAAATAGGTACTTGCTTGCTTTAGGAATTACTTGCTCCCAAGATAAGCCTGTGAACCAACTTAACAGCTTACTTACCAAAACTAAAAAGGTGTTTATCAAGACCCTCCCTAAGGCATTCATCTTGCTGTGCCCATCAATCCAAAGTTACTTTAACATAAACTGCCCAATCCTAACAACTTGCCTGGCTTGCAGAACTCAGATTTGGCTCTAAAACCCTGTAAGTATGCTTCCATAATTTCCCCATTTTGAGAAGCAATCACTGTTTTTTCAAGTTGGTGTTCTCCCTCATGCTATGAGTCAAATAAACATAGTCATGGTTGATCAATGGGCTTCTTTGGTGGTCTACTGAGGAGCAGAGAGTTGATACTACTAAAGTTCCCATCAAACTTCCTTTTTCTTACCCTGAGTGCAAAATGGGCCTTTAGTCCTCAGAATATCTCATCTAACTGGTTTTCAGTGAATTATAAATAATCATCCCTCAAGTTTGCTCAGAAATTTATAGAAGAGTTTCATCCCAATCTTGGGTGATCCTCACCCATATGGCTCATCCCCCAGCTAAGAACACTACAGTGGAATGCAGATAAACCTTGGGGATGGCAGAAGACCGAGGAGATATTCACTGTCCTAGTCCTCTGCCAAACCTACCAGATTCTACTTTGCTGAATTATATTGACACGCAAACATATAGGGAGTATTCTCTGACTATATAACAAAGAGAAGGCCAACCCCCACTTTCATGCTTGAAATACGCAGCAAGCTGTGCTCTCTGGGAGTCTGTGTTCCTAGGCTATGTTACCGTATGTCCCTCTGCCAATTTCACAGTCCTTGTCCAAAGAATGTGTCCTTGGACTTCAATTTCTGAGTTTTGACTTCTTGTCTTTCACATTAACTCTCCATGACATTACATGGAAGAACGTGAAGTGTTTGGCTTCCTCACTTAACTGTTTACAAATTCTCCTGAAGCCCAAATTGCCCACACTTTTTCAATAGAGTCAAAATTTATCTCAAAGTTTGTAATAAGGGAGATTTGCACATGATAATACCTTTCTTCCCTCCTTGTAGGATTGCTTCACAGCTTTAGGGCCTGAGTCTGTGGAGCTGCTGAGCTAATTAGGGCTAATTAACAATATAACATTATTATCAACTGCAACAAAGCACTTTTGTGCTCTTAAAAAGACTAACCATGAACTGACCTCATTTTAATTTGTTTATTTCATCTAGAAGGGACCATTCAGTGCCCAGCTCCTTTCTTCTATGGATGAGAAAGGGAAAGAAGAGGTGGGAGGGCTCTTCTCCTTCTGAGGGTTCCTGTTAAGCTCAGGTGGTTATGCAAGTCAAGGTCTATTATTATCGGTGATCTGTTACCGCCAAGCACCTCCACATACTTAACTTTTAAGGAGAGGAAAGTGGCTTCCTTTTATTGAGAGAAGCAACTCAGAATAATTTTCTAAGCCCTTCTATCAAGGCAGAAGTTTTCACTGAGAGGTTACTGAGAAGCAACTTGGGGCACACTATTAGACTTAACCTTTATCCTTATAATATTTACTACAATTTTAATTACATTGGAGGCATTATTCAATGCATCTTTTGCCACTAGAATGTATTTTTCCTAATGTCATAAACCATGTTTGTATCTAGAATATGCCTCCCTGGCACATAATCAGTGCTCTTCTGCTACATAGCAGGCTCTTGTTAGGACACGGGGAGTCCTTAGTAAAGACTTAAAATAAGAGACTGCACCAGTAGGAAGGAAACCAGTCACCTGTAAGGAGTGCTCCCTAAGTTATGCTTATTTTCACTAATACACAGTGCAATGAGAAAAATAAGTAGAATGGGGCAAATTTTCATAATATTATTATTACATACCTGATACTGTTTTATTCTACTCTTTTGGTGTTAAAAGGCCATGCACTACCTTTTATGAAATGTTGGTATTAATAATGTTGGTTTTCTGGGTTTGTAATTTTAAAATTGACATTACTTGGAAAATTAAAACTGGCAACTCTATCTCAGTCATTCAATTTAGTTTTATTTTAATAAATTTTCTTCTTCATAAACTCTGAAAGTTTGGGAACTACTCTTCTAAGGCACTTCAAGGTATAATTTTCAAAAAATTAAAATTGTGATACACAAATATATAGTGTATATATGTCAAAGTTTTTTTTAAACTCATTAATGAGAGAATTAGAAGGATGGCAAACCTGTTTCAAAGGAGGATATGAGAGCTTGAAAGACGGTTACAAAAGGAGAGAAAGCTGAAATAAGATTACTAATATAGATACAGAGCAATGAAATGTAACCTTTGGGGGTAATCTTTTCTATAGGGCAAAAATCATTTGAGTCTCTACTAGAAAAAAATGTAATTTGTACCTTATTAATCTTCTGTAGTTAACATGTAACTCATTAGAGACTGAGCCTTAATCAACAGTAAATTGTAAGTCAATATTACTTTCCTTTGGAATGGCAGATGACTCAGACAAGCTTGCTAGACAGCTTCTAGCAAGAGTTTGGAAGGTCACACACTAGTCTTGATTTCCAAGTTTGGGATAATTTTGTTAAGAAAAACTTGCCTCTAATATTTGGATGGAGGTTATATGTATATATGTGCACATAAGTAAATGTGGATCTACAAATTTATAGGTACAAAACTGAAAGGAAATAAACCAAAATATTAGAAGTTGTCCTGACTTGCAGTAGCATTATGGGTGCATCGGTTTGTGAGGACTGGCATAATAAAGTATTTACAAACTGGCTTAAACAACAGAAATGTTATTATCTCACAGTTCTGGGGGCAACAAGGGAGTTATGTTCCCTCTAACGGCGCTGGGGAAGGATCAGTCCAGGGCTCTTCTCCGCCTTCTGCTTTGCTGTGGCAGGATAAGGCCAGCCTTCACATGGTGTTCTCACTGTAGGCAAGTCTGCGTCCACATGTCCTCTTTTGTAAGAACACCAGTCAAACTGGATTGGACTTGGCCCCGTATAACCTCATCTTAATGAACCGATTACATCTACAATGACCCTCTTTCCAAGTATGGTCACATTCTGAGGTATTGGGGGTTAGAATTCAAACACATGGGGGACACAACTCAATACAAAACAGTACATTAAGTTTTTCTGAGATTTCACTTTCTAAATTTTTAGAAAAAATAATACACCAGCACCCATTTTCAAAAACATTCAACTATAGTTCTAGATGTCGGTATTAGTTTCCTAGGACTGCTATCATGAATTACCACAAATTGGGTGACTTAAAACAAGAGAAACTTATTTTCTTATAGATTGAGGGGCTAGAAATTCAGATCAAGCTGTTGGCAGGGCCACACTCCCTCTGGAGGCCTGAGGAGGAACCTTTTCTTGCCTGTTCCTAGCTTCTGCGCACGTGAGCGCACGCATCGCTTCAGTTGTGTCCGACTCTTTGCAACCCCATGGACTGTAGCCCATCGGGTTCCTCTGTCCAGCGAATTCTCCAGGCAAGAATATTGGAGTGGGTTGCCATGCCCTCCTCCAGGGCTCTTCCTGACCCTGGGATTGAACTCTTGTTTCCTGCGTCTCCTGCATTGGCAGGCAGGTTCTTTATCTAGCTTCTTTACCTTCTTCGCTTCTGAGGTTGCTGGCGATCCATGGCGTTCTGTGGTGTGTAACTTTACCACTCCAATCTCTGCCTCCATCTTCACATGACTGCCTTTATTTATCTTTTTCACTTTTTAAAAAAGTTATTTCTTAGTGGTTGCTCTAGGGCTTATCATATACATCTTAATCAGAATCGACTTCAGATTTATACTAATTCAATTGCAGCATGATATAGAAATGTTATTCTTATACACATCTATTCTCTCTTCCCCAATTTTTGTGCTATTATAAATATTACATATATGTGTTTTGAATCCAACATACATCATTATAATTATTACATTATGTAAATTAATGTTTACTCATTTTATGTCTATTAAAGAATCTGAGGAAAAAACAAGTACATATTTATAGAATTTGCTACATTAACCTTCTTATTTACCATTTCTAGTTCTCTTCACTTGTTCCTGTGGATCCAAGTTACCATCTGGTGGTGTCTCTTCTTTACTCCAATACGGCTTTGCTCCCACCCACCTTCTTTGTTCAGCTATTGGCAAATTTATTGCATTTCTAAGTGTTATAGGTCCAACAATACAATTATGTACATATATTATTTTATAATTGCTCCTGGATCAGTTAAGTAAAGATAGGAAAAGAACTACGCTTTTACACTGTCTTTTAAAATTATATAATTACCTTTACCAGTCCTCTGTTTTTGCATGTGGATTCAAATTAACTGTCTTGGGTTACAGGCATTTTCTGTGGTCTGCTTTTTCTTCCCAAGGGGGTCACACTTTCCTGTTTCTTTGATATTTTGTCCTACCTCCTTTCAAAGAGACTGGGCTGCCTTTCTGGGTGCCTGGGATCCTCCACCAGCGTTGAGAAGTTGTTTTGTGGAAATTGCGCCACATTCAAATGATCTTCTGATGAATTTGTGGAGGAGAAAGTAATCTCCCCATCCTATTTCTCCGCCACCTTGAGGCCACCTCCCACACTTTCCTATTTCCTTGTGTGTCTCATAATCTTTCCTTGAAACTGGACATTTTAAGTAACATATTCTAGAATACTGAATATGGATCCCCTCCCATATCTGCAGCTTGTGTTTTTGTTATTATTGTTTGTTTAATGACTTGGATAGACGATTTTAGTAAAGTCTACTACCGTGCACTGTGAAACCTCTGATGTTGCTCCTCAGAGGGAGCAGCTTTGGGCATGCACACAGTCACCCTGGGATGACAGTGGTTTCAGTAGAGCTCTCTTTAACTATTTCTCTGACCCTCCTGTTAGAGGGTATTACTCCTTTGGCATCACACCAAGTTCTTAGGTTCCACTAACTGCTAACTGATTGCTCTACTATCTTTGACCATATTCTCAGGGCATAAGTTGTTCTACAGTCTGATATAATTGAAATGGAGCCACTTTTCAGGAATATTTTTGAAGGACAGTTTTTGAGGTTTGTTCTGGCCCCAGGAGGGCTCTTCTCAATTGTGTCTTCTGCTGATCCTCTACGGTAAAAGAGATGGCTTCTGGCTTAGGTCTCTTATAGACATAGCAACTTCCTCTTAACTGCTTACCACCAAAAATCTCCGTTGTATTTGAGGCTTGAAATCCCCCACACTTTGTTTGAAATGAAATCAATTCCTTTGGGAAACACTTTGTAGAGGGGCTTTCCTAGTAGCTCAGCTGGTAAAGACTCCTCCTGGAATGCAGGAGACCCCAGTTCAATTCCTGGGTCAGGAAGATCCACTGGAGAAAGAAAAGGCTACCTACTCCAGTATTCTTGGGCTACCCTGGTGGTTCAGCTGGTAAAGAAACCACCTGCAATGCTGGAGACCTGGGTTTGATCCCTGGGTGGGGAAGACCCCCTGGAGAAGGGAAAGGCTACCCACTCCAGTATTCTGGCCTAGAGAATTCCACAGACTGCATAGTCCATGGGGTCATAAAAAGTCAGACATGACTGAGCAACTTTCACTTTCCTTTTGTAGACGTCTGCTTTTAAGTACTGTTTATCCCTTGTGGAAAAATTCTGAGTCAACACTCTGGGCACTGAGCAAGAGCGGTAGCCTTTGATCTCCTCAGTCTGCCCCTCCTGGCATGGAATTTCCACCCCAGTAGTGAGTCCAGGTGAAAGTGATCAGGGCCCCTGGACTCGCAGCGTGAGGTGCTTGGGGAGCGCCTCCTCCCCAAGAGTGGAGCCTGGGAGAAGCAATGGCACTTCTGACCTCTCAGCCACTCACCAGGAACTCAGCCTCTGCACTCAGAGTGAGAACGTATAAGAAATAATGACTGCCTACCCCTCCATGTGAGACAGAGTATCCCTTAACCAGCAGTTTAGGAAAGAGAAAGACCCATTTTCTTGGCCATACACTCTTGAAGTTGAGTTTCAATCAAGCTGTGCTGGGAGTGGGAATGAGGGAAAGGGTCACAGACCAAATGACTCAGAATCTTCCTACTGTTCCCAAGTTCTAGTAGATCTTCTTTAATAACTGTTTCCTCATTTGTTGCATATCCTTAGTGCAAATTCCATAGATTTTTTTTAATTGTTTTAAAATAATTATCACCAGTTACACTTGTTTAGTTAGGTAATAGGTCCATAGAACTCCTTTTTTCTGCTATTCTTGACATTTGTCCTTCATAATTACTTGGTCATTTGTTTTCAGATGTAAACCTGAACCCACACATGACTGTTGTTAAAATGGGGAAAAGTAAATGTTTTTTAATGTTGAGTTTTTGTGACATTTTGCATTAGAAATATTTAAAGAGTGGACAAGATGACATTTCAGACTTATTTTTTTTTCTCACTCCATATGTGAGAGTGGCAAAATTTAATAGAATGTAGCTTAAAAATGTTTCAGAAGATCCTATATGTTTATAGTATCATAAAAATGTTTGAAGAATCTATGTTTAAAGTCAAAAGCAGACATCTGTTGGAAGGCAGCTGAAAGTGAATATTAATGAGATCTAGGTACAAAACCAAATTTGTCTTTGTGAGTCAATCCAACTACAGTAGTTGATACAATTATAATCTCTCTCTTAATGCTTTTTAACACCAGTTACAACCAAGTCAGTTCATTAAGAATTCACATCAGAGTAAAAGGTCATGGCTAAAAATGAATATATTGCCCCTGCCATTCATCAGTTCATTTAGTGCATCAAAAAGGTGCTTTGGTATGCCTTCCTATTTACATTTTCATTTATCTGTATTCCCTCTGATGTGCCAAGTGATTGTCAGTTTAAAAAATGTGGCACCTATAAATAGGCTTTAATTACTCATTTAGTTCAATCATTTAGTCAACAAATACGTACTGAGTAAATACTAGGCCAGTCCGTTCTAATTCTAGATATATAGCAATGTATGAGACCGACTACATCCCTATTCTCTCACAGTTTATATTCTAATCATTGTCTTAGGTAAATGAAGATACGTGTCATGCATTACACTAGTGTGCTGTTGGATGTCCTTATCAGGACCAGGTGCTCATGGGTGACTTGCTGGAAGTGTTAGTTGCTGATACCTCATAGCCACATCTCTTTCTCCAAATTGCCCTCTATCAAAGGGACCCACCTCGTCATCCAAGGTTATAGTCACTGCCTAAGGGCAGCCTGTACCAAATGTCTGGTTAATGCAAAGTATTATTAAAAAAAAAAAAAAAGAAAGAAAAAGTTCCCCCTGCATCAGTGTGTGATAACTCTAAAGATCCGTCTCAGCTTCAGTGACTCCTGTAAGATCACCTGAAACTCCTGTTACAGTTTCATCACAGTGGAACTTCTACCTCTATCAAGTTCTGCTTCCTGTACTTCCTTAAAGGTTTTTTTTTTCCTGAAGGAACTCCCCACACAAACCATCTTAGATACATTTCCAGGAAACTCACCCTAAGATTGTGGGTACCACAAATGGCCCTAGGAAGCAGACTCTCCCAGGATCTACCCCTATCTCAGCGTAACTCCTACCTGAAGAATTGCTGGGCATGCTAAGAGAGGAAAGGAACTGTCTACTGAGAGAGTGCAGGGCAACCCAACATGAGCAGCTGGAGCCAAGAGAGCACACCTGAGAAGGAAAATGAGACTGCTGTATCAAAGGAGGTAAAATATGAAGGTGGGTAAGAGACAGGCGAGTGCTCTCTTATGGTGCTGAATTTAACACCCTAGCAAAGACCACAGGAGATGTTACTAATATCTGCTAAGATGACTCCCGGCAGCTGGAAGAAAGCTGTGGCCCACACTACATGACGCATACTTGCTAGATATCCTGGAGTCCACTGACTGCGGAGGAAGAAGAAAGAGTCAGAGAACAAAGTATTCAAAAATGAATAAACCTTTCAGGCCTAACAACCTATCAACCAGTTCTATTTTATGGGAAGACTTAAAGAGCATTCCATTTACCAAAGAAATAAGAAATGTGCTGGTGAGAATGGCCCCAGTATCATTGAAAGGTTCAGTTGCGGCTGTTCTCCTGACTAACAGTAGGAAATATTATTACAGAACAAAGCCCTTAGTGTCAATGAAGATGACAGGATCAAGAAGTAGCAGAGGGGCCAGATGGCAGCACTTTACAGACAAAACAAGATGGGAATAACTGCCACAAAGAATAGAAACGTTGGAAAGAGAGCCAGGAGAAACAGACTTCTATGAAGATGCCTTATAAAATGTTTTATTTACAGGTATAAGATAAGTGGGCAACCAACAACATAGATAATGCTGTGTTTAGCCGTTCAGTCATGTCCGACTTTTTGTGACCCCATGGACTGCAGCCCGCCAGGCTCCTCTGTCCATGAGGATTCTCCAGGCAAAAATACTGGAGTGGGTTGCCATGCCCTCCTCCAGGGGATCTTCCCAACCCAGGAATCAAATCCAGGTCTCCCACATTGCAGGCAGATTCTTCACTGTCTGAGCCACCAGGGAAGCCCATGAATATTGGAATGGGTAACCTATCCTTTCTCCAGGGGATCTTCCTGACCCAGGGATTGAACTGGGGTCTCCCGCATGGCAGGAGGATTCTTTACCAGCTGAGGTACCAACAAACACATTGCTAAATAGATACGATCAGAAGTAATCTCAGTGGATGAACAGAAGGATGGAGTCATTTGTCCCAATGAAAACTCATAGCCTTTTACCTAATTACTAAACCTGAGGCAGTTCTCAGGCCTAAAACCCATTAATTGAAAGACAGGTTGGATCCCTATGAAGAAGAATCCGGCAACAGCACCACAAATGTTTATAACATTGATCCCTCTACATCAGTGAAGATTTTAAGGCACAAATGGTCTGAGACCTAAAAGAACGTCCGTTTGAAGACAAAGGACAAATTATTGCATCTTGCTTCTCCCAGAAATAACAAGGAAGCATAAAACTTGCTGGTCTCTGAGTATGGAGGCAACACATGCTATACCTGGAAATTATGCTCAGCCTATTTACTGGGGTACAAGGAAAGATTTCAGCTTTCAGTGGGGCCTGCAGTAGGACATGCTGCTTGGCCCATATGATCCAGCAGATGCTAGGTTGCTAAATGTATCTGATGGGAGAAGACAGCAGGCAGAGTTTAAGGAAGCCACAATGGAAAAATCACAACGTGGACACTCTAAGGCCTGCAGCAAGGCCGTGCCATCCACAGCCAATATGTACACCATTTGATAAACAGCTTCTGGTACACTGTTGGGCTCTGGTAGTGAAAAGACATATGACTATATGACATCAAGCGAACATGTGGCAAGAGCCGCCCATCCTGACCTGAATTCTGTCAGTCCCATCAAGTCATATGGTCAGGCAGCCCAGCTGCAATCAATTTTAAGATGAAAGCGGAATCAGTTATGAACAGTTATACACAAGGCCAGAGGGCACTAAAAATATACCAACAGGTGTCCCAGAACTACACATCATTCACCACTACTGTAATGGCAGCTGTTTCTCAGCTCATGCCTAGATCGTATTGTGAGTACCGTCCTTTATGATCGGCACTGCCAGAGAAAGCGGCTGAGTTTGGTGGACGGATGGATGCAGGCTGAGAGTGCACTGTAACTGTACCACGGCGCCACTCAGGGGTGATCTGTGTGTTAGCTTGCCAGGGCTGCCACAGCCCAGTACCACAAGCTGGGCGGCTTAAAACAACTGAAATGTATTATTCCACAGTTCTAGAGGCGAGAACACCAAAGTCAGTGTGTGCTCAGGGGCCATTCCCCCTCCTAAGGCTCTAGTAGAGAACGCTTCCTTGACTCTCTAGCTTCTAATTGTTGCTGGCAATTCTTTTTTGTTTTTTTTCACTTTTGTATTTTTATTGTGGAACTGATTTTCTTTTTTCTTTTACATCAAATATCCTCAGTGTAAGAGGGGATATTGCACACAAATATAAAAGAACTACATATTACTTTCACTGGAAACTAATTTTCTACATTAGATATGACTGGATAGGATAGAAGTGATGCAGGATTATAAGACGTAATACCATCCACAGCTGCGGACCGACACATACACCATTCAGGACGAGAGGGGAGTGGGAGGTGCTTCTCGGCAGGGCCCAGGCCCCGCCCTCCCAGGCAGCCTGGTCTCAAGGCCCCATCTCAATGGCTCCTTTTTTGGGGAGAGCGCCAAATGAATACAGAGAAGCTTTTTATTTTTTCCCTTCCTTTTCAGTTTTTGATGCTGCCTTTTAAAATGAATAAAGTCACAGATTTTTTTTTTCATAGTAAATAGTTTTAATACCAGGTGAATAACCTAATCGCCCTCAAAGACATTCCTTGACATTCCTTAGCCGGTGTCCTCACAGCTCCAATCTCTGCCTGTGTCTTCACATGGTCTTCCTGTATGTCTGTCTCGAAATCTCTCTCCTTGAAAGAACAATTGCCACTGGAATTGGGGTCCACTCTAGTCCAGTATGAACTCATTTTAATGATTATATCTGCAAAGACGCTATTTCAAAATAGGGTCACATTCACAGGTATTAGGGGTTAGGACTCCAATATACCATTTGGGAGACATAACTCAATTCAACACACAGAACCCTGAAAGATAGAAGAAAGATAAAATCTTCCCATTAGGTATAGCTTCAGAAAGTGCACTTTGCCATGGTATTACTCAGGGTTCTCCACAGAAACAGAAACAATAAGATATATATTAGCTAAAACATTCGTCTCCACTGATCCTTGGACATGGGTACTCATGGTTCTCAGACTTTTGGACTCAGACTGGGACCTTCACCGTCACACCACTTGCCTACCCCCGCCTTGCAAATTCTCAGCCTTGGGACTTGGACTGAATTATGCCACCAGTTTTTCTGGATCTTTCAGGTTGAAAATGGCAGATTATGGGACTTCTCAGCTCCATAACCATGTCAGCCAATTCCTATACACATACGGGCTTCCTTGGTGGGGAAGCCTATATACACAGTACATCTATAAATATACCTATATGTGTGTGTTAGTTACTCAGTTGTGTCCCTCTGGCTCTTTGTGACCCCACGGACTATAGCCTGCCATGTTCCTCTGTCCATGGAATTCTCCAGGCATGATTAATGGAGTAGGTAGCCATTCCCTTCTCCAGGGGATCTTCCCAACCTATGGATCAAACCTGGATCTCCTGCATTGCAGGCAGATTCTCTACCTTCTGAGACACTAGGGAAGCCCATGAAAGGGAAAGGGAAAGTTGCTCAGTCATGTCTGACTCTTTGGGACCCCGTGGACTATACAGTCCATGGAATTCTCCAGGCCAGAATACTGGAGTGGGTAGCCATTCCCTTCTCCAGTGGATCTTCCCAACCCAAGGATCAAACCTGGGTCTCCTGCACTGCAGGCCGATTCTTTACCAGCAGAGCCACCAGGGAAGCCTCTATGTATACAAATATCTCCTCATATATACGAGGAGATTTATTATAGGAATTGGCTGATGTGGTTATGGAGCTGAGAAGTCCCATAATCTGCCATTTTCAACCTGAAAGAACCAGAAAAACTGGTGGCATAATTCAGTCCAAGTCCTAAGGCTGAGAATTTGCAAGATGGGGGTGGGCAGGTGGTGTGACGGTGGAGGCCCCAGTCTGAGTCCAGAAGTCCAGGAACCAGGAGCACCCACGTCCAAGGACCAGTGAGACGAGTGTTTCAGCTAACACAGAGAGCGCACCCTGGCACTTCCTCCACCTCTCTGTTTAATTCAGGCCCCCAGTGGACTGGATGGTGCCGTCCCACACTGGCAAGGGTGACCTTCTCCACTCAGCATGCAAATTCAAATGCTAATCTTTTCCAGAAACACCCTCACGGACAAACTCAGAAACTTTGTTTTTTATCAGATATCTTCGCAACCCTTAGCCCAGTCAAGCTGACACCTAAAATTAACCATGACAGTCATCTACTTAAGGTGGGGAGACAGAAATGGCTGAAACTAGGAATATACATAGACTCACACCCAGAAGTGAATCATTTGGCGGGCTGGACAGGTATCTGGAAAGAACAAAATTGCAAGATTGGGAACAAAAATGTGTGAGGAAAAGGCATGGAAATGGACTGTGGTAGTGACACAATGAGGGGTCACAAATATTCAGCCCTTAGTCTAACTTGGCAACAATTTAAACGGTCACCATGCTCCAAATTGCAGATAGAGAAATGGATTTGGAGAGAAGAGAATTGCTTTGGGATGTTTCTGGCGTAGAGCACACAGGATTCACTAGCACTCAGCCCCTGGGTAAGTATGAGGCACAGGGTCAGTGCTCGATAAATGTTACAGTTGAGTAAATGGCTCTAAGTTTTGGCTTTTCCAATTGGATAGATTGTGGTGTCATTTACTGAACTAGGGAAGACTGAGGGAGAAACTGCTTTTGTGAAGTGAAAAAGGAATCAGGATAGATTTCTGCATTCTGAATCCCTATTTCTGAGGTTTTCTCTGGTTCCTCAAGAGCTGGTTGAGCCATGAGCAGGTACAAACAAAAATATCAGACATATAACCCTCAACCAACAGGGAGTGTGCAACCTGGTAGATAAATGCCTCAGTTTCCCTGGTCCCTGGTGAAGCAATTCCGAAGCAGGTTCCATATTTTTTGCTCATAGAATCCCCAGTGGATGGAGCTGCATTTGAACACAGTGGTAATAGGCTCACTAACATGTTCCTTCCTGGCTTTCCTCATTACCCTGTTTCTCTTTCACCCACTTCCCCACTGTGCTTCCCGGAATCAACTTCCAAATAAATGGCTGCCTCAGGCCTTGGTTTTAGAGGATGCACAAATAATAGAATTTGAGTTTATAGATTATCTTTACCTAAATTTCTCTCCCTCTTCTCTCCATCAATCAGAGCTTTTCACATTCTTTAAAACCCAGTTTAAGTTTCCATCTCCATCAAAAAGCTTTCTCTGATCATATCACCCAAAGGCAGCATCCCTCCTCTGCTATTTTCCTCTAGAAATGTTACTTGTTGAGCAATTTGAAATTCATTTTCCACATTCTTATATCATCATGGGCTCAGGACTCGTATCCTGCCCCCAGAAATTTTGCAGTGCACACCCCTAGGCCTCAAAGTAAACACATTCTTTCTCTTTCTCTCTCTGGATTTATTTCCCTTAGGACTTGCACATATGGCTTTTTATTTCTTTGGAGTAATGAATCTGGAGATTTGGGTTTGAATGTGGAAAAGGAGACCATTTAGGCCTATAATTTGTACAAAAAAAAGCTACATAGCTCAGCATATTTGAACTTTTGCAAAAGGAGCCAAAAACTATAAGTAATGATGGCACACTACATGGTGGCTGTTACCCAATGAGTGTGTGTGTGTGGGGGGGGTGAGTGTGTGTGTGGGGGGGGTGAGCGTGGGGTGAGCGTGGGGGTGAGCAGGTGTGTGTGTGGGGGTGAGTGTGGGGGTGAGCGTGGGGGTGAGTGTGTGTGTGTGGGGGGTGAGCGGGTGTGTGTGGGGGTGAGTGGGTGTGTGTGTGGGGGTGTGGGTGAGTGTGGGGGTGAGTGTGGAGGTGAATGGGTGTGTGTGGGGGTGAGTGTGGGGGTGAGTGGGTGTGTGGGGGAGTGAGCGGGTGTGTGTGGGGGTGAGCGGGTGTGTGTGGGGGTGAGTGTGGGGGTGAGCGGGTGTGTGTGGGGTGTGTGGGGGGGGGTGGGTGTGGGTGTGTGTGTGGGGGTGAGCGGGTGTGTGTGTATATGGGCTTCCCCCCTGGCTCAGTGGTAGCAAATCTGCCTGCCAATTCAGGAGATGCAGGTTTGATCCCAAGATGGCAAAGATGCCCTGGAGAAAGAAATGGCAACCCACTTCAGCATTCTTGCCTGGGAAAGCCCATGGACAGAAGAGCCTGGAGGGCTACAGTCCATGGGGTCACAAATAGTTGGACATGACTAAACAACAATAATACATATATCTTTTCAAAACTTCAAGGGCAGAAAGATTTGGTCAGTATCCCTCTTCTTGTGAAGCCTTAATGGATATATTAGGTTGGTGCAAATGTAATTGCAGTTTCAGACCATGAGTTTTAAATCATTATGACTAGGCTCAAACACATCTTTACTAATCAAAATAAGAACAATTATAACCAACACATTCTTGCCAAAGAGAAATAAGTTTGTTCCCGTAGCATAACAATCCTTGCTTCAGGATATAATGAACTCTTGGAAAGCATTTTCTGGATCCTACTGGTTGTGGAAGCATTTTCCCTGCAAAAAATTGTTGAGATGCTTGAAGAAGTGGCAGTCAGTTCACTAGAGGTTAGGTGAAAATGGCAGATGAGTCAAAATGTTGTGGCCCGATCTGTTCAACTTTGGAAGTGTTGCTTGCGTGACATGCTCTGCAGTCAGGCATTGTCTTGAAGAAGAATTGGGCCCATTCTGTTGACCAATGTCGGCTGCAGGCACTGCGGTTTTCAATGCATCTCATTGATGTGCTGAGCATACTTTTCAGATATAATGGTTTTGCTGGGATTCAGAAAGCAGTAGTGGATCAGACCAGCAGCAAACCACCAAATGGTGACCATGACCTTTCTTTGGTGCGTGTTTGGCTTTGCTAAGAGATGTGGACCTTCTTCTTGGTCCAGCCACTGAGCTGGTCATTGCCGGTTGTCATATAAAACCCACGTTTTGTCACACATCATAATCCAATCAAGAGATGATTCACTGCTGTTGTGTAGAATAAAAGAAGACAACACTTCAAAACCATGATTTTTTTTGATTTTCAGGAAGTTCATGAGGCACACACTATCGAACTCTTTCACCGTTTCAATTTGCTTCAAGTGCCGAACAACCACAGAATGGTTGACGTTGAGTTCTTCCGTAATTTCTCATGTAGTTGTAAGGAAATCAGCCTCAATGATGGCTCTCAATTGGTCGTTGTTAACTTCCGATGGCCAGTCACTATGCTTCTCAACTATAAGGCTCTCGTCTCTTTGGCAAAACTTCTTGAACCATCACTGCCCTGTATGTTAGCAGTTTCTGTGCCAAATGTGTTGTTGATGTTGCAAAGAAGTCTCCACTGCTTTACGACCCATTTTGAATTCAAATGAGAAAATCACTCAAATTTGTTTTTTGTCTAATATCAATTCCATAGTCTAAGATATGTATACAGTACACAGCAAGTAATAAGTCATTAGCAAAAAACCATAAAGTGAGAAATGCATGTTAAAATGATGTATAGCATAACCACATTTAAGAATGTGTTTCAATATCAAATGGCAAAGTTCAACAGTGCAAAATTGTGATTACTTTCACACCAACCTAATACACAGCAAAAGACAGAGCCAAACAAAACAAAGTACATATTTCTTTTTTAATTCATGTAAAATTACAAGCTTTGTTTTTCATATTTGTTTCCCAAAGAGGTAGCACTGCAAAGAAATAGCATCTCTCTGAAAGCCAAAATACTTCCATCATTAATGAGCTCTCCATGGCA
This sequence comes from Cervus canadensis, assembly GCF_019320065.1. NCBI lineage: Eukaryota > Metazoa > Chordata > Mammalia > Artiodactyla > Cervidae > Cervus > Cervus canadensis. Next base: position 47,148,081 of record NC_057412.1, read on the forward strand.
CTGGTAGAAAAACAATATTTCAGTTCTCAAAAATCAAGACACATTTAACCTCTAACAGTCTTGTTATAAATTGTGTAGGTACATGTGTATATATATCTGTTTTATTTTAGATACTTCACCCATGCAAAATCTCTGTGGGTTTGTCAATCAGAATAAGAGTGTAATGTTTATATGAGTTCTTTTTGATGAAACTCTTTCAGCGTTCTTTCTCTGAAGCAAAAGAGAACAAAATATCTCCTCCCCCAAAACTCTAACTGATTGAACCAAGCACCCACATTCTAATCCTTCAAATAGCTATTGCATGAGATATCTCTCTGATACCTACTCATAGAAAGAAGAAAGGAAATAAAAGATCTCTCAGAGATCTTTGCATTGAAAGAATGGATTCTTAACCAGTGGGCCACCAGGGAAGTCCTTTAAAGATCTCCTGAATTGTTAGATTCAGTTCAGTTCAGTTCAGTAGCTCAGTCATGTCCGACTCTTTGCAGCCCCATGGACTGCAGCACGCCAGGCTTCCCTGTCCATCACCAACTCCCGGAACTTGCTCAAACTCATTAAGTCAGTGATGCCATCCAACCATCTCATCCTCTGTCATCCCCTTCTCCTCTCGCCTGCAATCTTCCCCAGCATCAGGGTCTTTTCTAAGGAGTCAGTTCTTCACATCAGATGGCCCAAGTATTGGAGCTTCCTTCAGCTTCAGCATCAGTCCTTCCAATGAATACTCAGGACTGATTTCCTTTAGGATTGACTGGTTGGATCTCCTTGCTGTCCAAGGGACTCTCAAGAACCTTCTCCAACATCACAGTTCCAAAGCATCAATTCTTCGGTGCTCAGCTTTCCTTATGGTCCAACTCTCACATCCATACATGACTACTGGAAAAACCATAGCTTTGACTAGATGGACCTTTGTCAGTAAAGTATTGTCTCTGCTTTTTAATATGATATCTAGGAGCTGTTAGATTGCAACCCTTAAATACGCATTTATTCAAGAAGATATTACTACATATTTAATTTTTTTCCAAAACAATCTGTTGCCATGTTTGTATATTGACCAAATATCTACATAGAATACCTACTATATGTAAGGCACCAGGCATAAAGCACCCATCTCTTGTTAGCTGGCGTGTGCTAAGTTGCTTCAGTCATGTCCAACTCTTTGCGACCCTGTGGACTGCAGCCTGCCAGGCTCCTCAGTCCATGGAATTAGCTGGACCTGTTCCTAAAATCTCAGTGTAGAGAGTCTGGCTATCAAGGCTTGCCTTCTGTGGTTTTAACCTTCAAGCCCAAATCTCATGATATAACCACTTTTTTTACAAATCACATGGAACAGAGTCTGAATGAAAAAGTGAACTTAATAAAGTGTATACAAAAGAAGAAATAGAGAGCTCAGGTGAATACATCTTGTCTTGTGGGAGTCACCTGTAGAAATAGGAAGTTGACACCAGTGTGTGAGCAGGACCCATCCCAGCAGTCCACTTACTACTTCTGAAGCCAGGGCAGAATAGAGACAGTACATGGGACAGAAACATGGGACCCTGTAATGCACGCTGACCACAGTTTATCAATACATGTGACCCAGAGTCCCTGATGCTAACTACCCAGATTAATAATTTCTCTATTTGGGAGAAATTAAGAAAGAGGTGAAAAAGAAGAGGAGAGAGCCTGAGTATCTGCCCTCTCTCACGGGACCACACATCTCACATGATATCCACTGTTCCTCTAAATGCAACCCAGTCTATTACATCTTTTCTTTTATTTTTGACTCAGGAAATAAATCACCATATGTTTGTCTTCTCTTCCCAAGCATTATAAAATCCTAAAAAGATTTGCCGATGCAAATTAAAACTACAATGAGCTATCACCTCACCCTGATCAAAATAGCCATCTTCAAAAAGTTTACAAATAATAAATGCTCAAGCGGGTATAGACAAAAGGGAACCTTCCTACACTGTTGATGGGGATGTTAAGCTGGCCATTATGGAGACCAGTGGAGGTTCCTCAAAAAACTAAAAATTAAATTACTATATGATCCAGCAATCCTACTCCTGGGCAGGTATCTGGAGAAAACTCTAACTGAAAAAGATATGTGCACCCCAATGTTCATAGCAGCACTATTTACATTAGCCAGGACATGGAAGCAACCTAAGTGTCCATCAACAGATGAATGGACAAAGATGTGGCATACATATATACAATGGGATATTACTCGGCCATAAAAAGAATAAAATATTGATGTCTGCAGCAACATGGATGAACCTAGGGATTATCATACTAAGTGAAGTAAGCCAGAGAAAAATAAACACGGCTTGATATCACTTTATATGGCAAATCTAAAATAATACAAATGAACTTATTTACAAAACAGAAACAGTCTCACAGATATAGAAAACAAACTTATAGTTACCAAACAAGAAAGGGGATGGGGGAGGGATAAATCAACAGTATAAGATTAACATATATACACCACTATATATAAAACAAAGTACAAAGATTTACTATATAGCACAGGGAACTATGTTCAATATTTTGCAATAACCTAGCATAGAAAAGAACACTGTCTTCAGCTTCCTTTGGATCTCCACAATGCTGGAGATTTAAAAGAAATAAATACAATTCTCTAGACAATAATCATTATAGAAATCATATTTATTGATGGTTTTCAATATGCTAGATATTATTATTTTGCTTCCCTGGTGGCTCAGACAGTGAAGAATCCACCTGCAGTGCGGGAGACCTGGGTTCAGTCTCTGGGTTGGAAGATTGCCTGGAGGAAGGCATGGCAACCCACTCCAGCATTCTTGCCTGGAGAATCCCCATGGACAGAGGAGCCTGGAGGGCTGCAGTCCACAGGGTCACAAAGAGTTTGACATGACTGAGCGACTAAGTACAGCACAAGTATTATTTTAACTGCTTTATACACATTAGCTAATTTAATCTTCACACCACTTCCATAAGATATATACTAGTAACATTCTCATTCTAGAGATGAAGAAGTTGAGAGTCAGGAAGTTCAAGTAACTTCCCTAAATTTGTACTTCCAGAAAGTGAAAGAGCCAGGATTTGAATATTTATCCTATACTGTATGAAAAACATGAAATAATTACAGAAGAAGAGAGGATGACAGGGCAGGGCATCTACAACATGGGAAGTATATCAATCAGGGTTCAACCAGACAGTAAAACTAGTAGCAGATATATGAAAGTGAAAGTGAAAGCTGCTCAATCATGTCTGACTCTTTGACCCAATGGACTATACAGTCTGTGGAATTCTCCAGGCCAGAATACTGGAGTGGGTAGCCCTTCCCTTCTCCAGGGGATCTTCCCCACCCAGGGATTGAACCCAGGTCTCCTGCATTACAGGTGGATTCTTTACCAGCTGAGCCACAAGGGAAGCCCAAGAATACTGGAGTGGGTAGCCTATCCCTTCCCCAGTGGATCTTCTGGACCCAGGAATAGAACTGGGGTCTACTGCATTGCAGGCGGATTGTTTACCAACTGAGCTATCAGGGAAGCCCAATACATATATATTAAGAGGGGTTGTTGTTGTTTCTTTAAACAAGGAATTGACTTATACAATTATGGAGACTGGCTAAGAAAGTCTGAAGTCAGGAGAGCAGACAGGCAGAAAAGGAAGATCCCAACTGGGGCAGAGCTCAAGGCCACAGTGTGAAGCTTGTTGTCAATGAGTAAAACCAGAAATCCAGGGGAAAGGGAACACAATTACAGACCTAGCAGTTATTCCTGGTTTCTCCCTCAGCTCAGGGAAGACCTAAGCCCTCTTTTGAAGGCCTTCCAACTGATTAAGTCACATATACTTAGGATAATCTTCATCTTGATTAATTCAAAGTCAACTGTTTAAAGACTTTAATCACATCAGTACAAGCTCTTCAAAGAAAAACCTAGATTCGTGTTTGAATGAGTAACTAGGACAATGTGTGTAAGCTACAAAATTAATAGTCTTCAACTCTCCTACAACAGTATTTCTTGTAGCCCATCATAACCAGACATACTAGAAAGGAAATTCTGGATACTGTTGTTCATTCTAACCAAGTTAACATTCCCCCACCCCAAAGCCACTAAAAAAGGCAAGGGGATTCTACAAGGCATAGGGCAGGGAGGGATAGCGGAAGGGACGGTCAAGACAATCCAAGGGCAAGGACATAGAAGAGATGAAATACTTTTTAAAAAGCTTCTTTTAAAAAGGTAATTAAGAAGAGCGTATAGTCATAAAACCCCAGTGGTGACTCCAGGGCTAGATGGCAGTGCAAATGTTCAATGTTGATGGGAGAGGGAGGAACCTGCTGAAGGGGGAAGGTACCTGCAGGACTGGGCACATAGGAAACCCAAATGGATAAAGGACAGGAGAAAGCGGTTGGGAAAATGGGACAGACCATGAGCTCTGTGTTTCTGAAAGTTTTAATATGGTTAATGGAATGACCTACCAGATAAAACTGATTCTCATTCTTCGTAGTAGCTCTGCGTTACAAAGTCACAAACAAACGCTGCATTAGCAAATACTGAACCACTGCTCCGGTTAGAAACACTGGGTCAAGTTCCTCTTAAGACTCTGGTCATAACATTTTCACCAACTAATCAATATTAACCTTGTCTTCTGTGTGTTTCTGTTTAAAGACACCTTTTTTTTTAAACAATATTATTGATTAATTAATTTTAATTCCTGGCTAACAGCACTAAAACTGACACCTAAACAAAGTTTATGCAACACACGTGTTTTCCCTATAAGACACATACCAGTCTCTGTACTTAGGACACTACTATACTCGTGGGCCATATTAAGTCGTGAAATTACAAAAAAAACAACACTGCCAAAAACATGACACTAAACGTTAAACAAAAGGTCTAATGAATTGGCAGTATGAGAACTGAAACAAGATAGCAGTGTGTCCCGTCGTTTGATCCCAGCGGAGAGCGAGCAGGTAAGAAGACTAACTGTTCACCATTCTGCACATGTATACCAATGGCTATAAAAACACTGTAAGTATTAATTTGGGGGTCACAAATAAACTCTAGTGAATGGGTGAATTCACAAATATGAAGTCTGTGAGCGCTGAGGATTGACTGTATACATGGAGATTCACTCTTGGATTAACGTGAATAGTTAGAAAGTCCCAGTGCCTAACAATGACTCCACCCAGACATACTTCCTATTTCTACCGTGTGCCAAACTGAAGATAAAAAATGAGTAAGCAATCCATTACCCATGCTTTTCTGGATTCAGCGCATCCCAGCAGTGAAACTTCTTGGCTTACAGTCAGTTGATCTAGTCGGTTTGTGGTTTTCAGTCAACCACAGACGCTGCTCTGCTATTGAGTTTGGGGCTATGGTTCGCTGATTCTTATTTTGTTTATTTCATCTATCTCTGAGTCTCCGCTGTGGCTGGACATGTAACAGCTGCTTAGTTGTCTTTCTGGCATCAGCCCTTACTATGTGAGCAGTAAAAGATGATTACCTGTGACTCCGCAGCTGAAGAGAAATGTAAATGGTGCAAACCCTCTTGGGACTTCCCCATACACCCAGTGGTTAAGACTCTATGCTTCCAACGCAGGGAGCGCAGGTTCGATCCCTGACCAGGGACCTAAGATCCCACATGCCTTGCAGCATGGCAAAACAAAACAAAACAAAAACCTCTCAGGATAGCAGGTCTCCCTTGAAATGTATTCAATGAAATCTCAAAGGGACCCTTCGTGTTAACTAGCAATTCTAATTTCTCTAATTCATTCCTGTTGCCCTCTCCTATACAACTATTTCATACATACCTCTTTGTCTTAGTTTTCTTGGAGTGACATAACTAATACCATAGACTGAGTGGTTTAAAAAACAGAAGCTTATTTTTCACAATTCTGAAGACTGGGAAATCCAAGGGCAAGCTGACGGCAGGGTTAGTTTCTGATCAGGGCTCTCTTCACGGCTTGCATATGGCCAGCTTCTCCCTGCGTCCTCACTTGGTAGAGAGAGAGAACACGTTCTCTGGTGCATCTTCCTGAAAGGGCATAATCCCATCATGAGGGTCCCATCCTTACTTTATTATCTAAACCAAATGATTTCCCAAAGGCCCTCTCTCCAGATACCATCACATTGGGTGTTAGGGCTTCATTTAGCTTCACTTGTTTGGTTTTTAGGTTCTACATAAAAGTGAGATTATATAGTATTTGTCTTTCTCTGACTTATTTCACTTAGCATAATATTCTCAGGGGTATTGAATGGTGCTCATTGGTAAAGAATCCACCTGCCAATGCAGGAGACATGGGTTCGATACCTGGGTCAGGAAAATCCCCTGGAGAAGGGAATGGCTATTCACTCCAGTATTCTTGCTGGGAAATCCAATGGACAGAGGAGCCTGGCGGGCTATAGTCCATGGGGTACAGAGCATTGGACATGACTTAGTGAATAAACAGCAACAATACCCTCAAGGTCCATCCATGTTGTTGCCAATGTCAAGATTTCCTATTTTATGGCTTATTTTTAAAATTTTATATATATATATATATATATATATATATATATATATATATATTCACATCTTTATCCACTCAACAGACACTTAGGTTATTACCCTGTTTAATTTTTACCATAGAACTTATCACAAAATCCTGTTGGAGTTCCCCCAATAATGTGTGCCTTACATTTTTAACAAATGTCATGAATAATTTTTCTTTAACATCCTCATCTAAAATGCAATCGCCACCCCCCCCCCCACAGTTAGGGATTTTATGCTATTTATTACAATATTTCTGTCACCTAGAATAACACGCCACATAGTATTTGTGGAATGACTGAATGAGCATCTCATGTTAAGAGGCAGCCATCATTGCTTCCACGCCCATATCCTATACACACTGCAGGTAAGCTAAGGCAGGTGAAGCTGACGTCATTCCTCAGGAATCCTGAGATGACGTCAGAGAGAGGGTGCTCTAACTAAGCAGAGACATGGCTTTAATCTAACTGAAGTCAAGGCATTCATGTGTCTCTTTGCCTTGTATTCCTTTGAGAGCCCACCTGCTGCTGCATCACAGAAACCTTCACTCGTCCACTGTTATTTAGCTTTCTTACATGTTGAAATGTGATTTCTCCAATTCCAAGTGTCTATCTGTAGATAGCAAATTCTCTCTTGTAACCCATCAGAGAGATGAGCACACTACCGCGGGCCAGAAAGAATCCTTCTAACAAAGTAAAGTGTCACACAGAGACAGGTCATGGTTCCAAATTTTCAGAGGAAGGGACGGAAATATTGATTGGGAATCCCCCTGTGCAGCTATATTAGAGCTCTCTGCAAGAGACGTGGCTGGTGTTCTGCTCCAGCTTGGCTGTTTGTGCACCTACCCGCCAGCCGTGGTGCATGTTGACTCCCTTCTCCTAAGGGATGCTCTAGTCCAATTCTAGCTCTACCCGCCCCACCCCCACTCAAACCCAGGCCTAGGGAACTGGGGGCTAACGGCTACGCCCTAGCCTCAGGGTGGGACTACTCTGGGTGCGGTTTGTGCCCTAGAGCTTCTCCATGGGATCGGACAAAAACAGTTTCCTGTTGAGTCCACAGCCACACCTAGCTTTTTTCCACTCATGTTATCATTCTTTCCTGATTCCCAAGCATCCCAGTCTCAGGCTATGCCTGTAGGGACCAAATCTAAGTCACCATCCACAGACTGTAGATTTCTTACAATACGCGTACATCTCACACACACACATACACCTCCCTTAAATTGATTCCTATGATCTACCAGATGAAGCCTATGCTCCTCTGAGCATTCAGGACATTGCAGAGCCAGGCTTCTTTTTCAAGAGTTATTTTTCATCCTCACCATACTGACCTCCTATGGCTCCCTAAAACATCCCCTCCCAGCCTTTGCACAGACTGCTTGCCTGGAATTATCTGCTCTGCCTTGCCTGAGTCATAAACCCCTTGCTCCTTATTCAAGGCTCGGCTCAAATATCACCTCTTCTGTAAAGCTGCCCACGTCCCTCTGGGCTCAGTAGGTGTCACTTCTCAAACTCCTACAGAATATTGTGAAGGATAACAGCTATTTGCTTGCCTGATTCCTCTACTTAACTAAGAGGTTCTTAAAGGAATTTTTTTTTTTAATAGTTCTTAGTAATATGTGAAGGTAAAGAACCCGCCTACCGATGCAGGAAACAGAAGAGATGCTGGTGTGATCCCTGGGTCGGGAAGATCCCCTGGAGAAGGAAATGGCAACCCACTGCAGTATTGTTGCCTGGAAAATTCCGTGAGCAGAGAAGACTGGCGGGATACAGTCCACAGAGCCGCAAAGAGTCGGACATGACTGAGCAACTGAGCATGGTAATATGTAAAGTAGTGGAGAAATAAACAATGTACACCTTCAGAAGGCACAGACTCAATGCATTTTAACTCACACACAAACTAAGAGCCTTATTATTTCTGATAATAATTTAATACTTGAGAAGGCTCTGGAAGGATATGTATCCAACATGTTGAATAATTACTATACCTGGATGATAGTGTTATTGGTGGAATTTGGTTTACTTGTATATTTTTATCTTTTTTTCTTGTTTCTTGTGTCAGCAGGTTTTAAATATAATGCAAAATGATGATCCTAGTATAAAAAAAATTAAAATTCTATTTCTTCTCAGGAATTAAATAATATTTATATAGAGAAAAAGATGAAATCTTTTGTATAGATTAACATTTTTACAAAAGAATGTCAAACAGAAAACAAATATATGTTTCCTCTGTTGTATAATTTTTGTACAGTGAACGTGGTGCTTTTATACTAAGAAGCATGCATTTTAAATTTCAAAATAATTTAGATAAATTTCTTAAACAATCTAAAAAGAAAATAAATCTACTTGGTAAATTCATTTCAATTTTTACAGTAACTTTGAATAGTCCAGCAAAAGATACGTGAACTGAATCAAACACAAGCTCACTTGGCTCTATTCCAGAAGAGCGACCACATTCTTTTGTATTATTACTCGCTGTGAATACCTATAGGGAACAATGGTGTTTAAATGGCACTAAGATTTTTCATTGGTTTCTTATATTCCTAGCATTTTACGTTCAAGGTTTTTGCTCTGGGCTTATCCCATATTTGTAATGAGTAAAAAAGCACATAAGCAGATGACCGGAGGATGGATTTTAAAAAAAATCACTCATGGTTTCAAGTAGCCTGTCTCTCAGGAAAAAAAAAAAAAATCACCAAACAAAACCACAAGTCAGAGAAATCATTCCTGAATTCCTCGCACAAAGAAATTATGACTCTTTCTTCCCTTAGAGAAGAAAAAAACAAGAATAACAACAACATTTTAAATAAGATCTCATTTTAGCTTTCTGTATTCAATGTTGACAAGTCTTTTGCTTAAGTATTAATGTGGCCGAATAACCTTTATCTTTTCCTCTTAAAATTATTTAATTCTAGCTTCACCAATTAGGGAAGACAATTGTGTATTTGCATAATTGGGATCACAGTTTTTTATATTGTGATACAAGTTGACTGATACATCCAGAGATTTTATACATATTCTAAAAGATGTAATAGGAGGCTGAGCTATATGTCTTGACTCCATGATTTTTAAAAGTTTGTCAAGGCACAGTAAAATTAACAGTAATGATACCTTATTTCCACAGTGCCTTTCATCTGAAGACTAAAAACATCCAACATTTAGAGTACATTATTAAGCCACGCTGACTCTGTGGCAAAAGTACTTTATTTTAGAAATGGTTACATTTTTCCATTATTTGTCTGACTTATTAGATGGGTTGGTGCCTTTGGAATTTTCAAAGAAAGACTTGTTAACCCTTGATAGAGAAGCACCTCAAAAAATGTTTACAAACAATATAATTTAGTTTCTACAGAAGCATAAACAGAGTATAAAACTTATTCTTAGCCCACACAGAGAAAACACAACTGATTAAAAGTATTTCTAATATTGTGGACATATACTAATGCACTAAGCCCTGTGTCAGGCATGCCACATTTGGTGTCTCATTTAAACCTCACAAGAATCCTCCAGATAGATAAAATTATTTTTAATATGCACAAGAGAAACGGTAGGTAGCATGGTTTAAACTCCTAAGAGTTCTAAGTTAAACTCCTGGATTGGAATCCAGATTTCTGTAGTCACCTTTTTTAACACCCTGATTGCTTCACCATTAGAAGGATGTAGAGAAGAGAGTGGAAGATGTTTTTATTAGCCTAATTTTTCTTTGCCTCTTTCATCTATTACAATCTCAACTGTTCATTAAAAAGCTAGATTTTCAGAAGAAAGAATAAAAAATACTGATATACATGCTTCATAAGAGTTTTTATCTTTGAATAGCACGGTGCGGATGGTCAGATGACTTAAAGATAGTAGGTTCCATTATGTGACTCAAGATCCTGATGTTATAGGATAGGGCATGCATGTTGTGAGTTAAGTCACTTCAGTTGTGTCTGACTCTGTGACCCTATTAACTGTAGCGCGCCAGGCTTCTCTGTCCATGGGATTCTCCAGGAAAGAATACTGGAAAGGGTTGCCATGCTCTCCTCCAGGGGATCTTTGCAACCCAGGGATGGAGCCCGAGTCTCCTGCATCTCCTGCATTGGCAGGTGGGTTCTTTAGCACGAGGGCCACTTGGGAAGCCCCCATAGGGTAAGGCAGAGTTTCCCAAAGCATGCCACATATTACACCACAGGCACATAAGATAATTTTGTTAACCTCTGAATGTTTTACTAGCTATATATTTTTAACATTTTGATATCTCTCTATTTTTAACACCCATAAGGAAACAAAATACCCAGCAGAACAAAGGCTTACTCTTATGGATGTTATTACAAAAAAGTCAAAATAGTTAGTCTGCTTTGCATAGAATAAGTGCATTTACTCAAGCAGATCCATGAGTGAGTCAAATCTTCAATCATTAAAATTTTTGTCTTGGATGTAAGGGTAGTATATGAATGGGTATGATGGGTAGTACATTTTGTTTTGGATGTAAGGATAGTACATCTATGAATGAACAGATAGCTGGTACGGATTCTTTTACATCAAATTTCCATTTTCATTATTATGTATTTTTTACTAATGTATCAATTTATCAAATCAGGAAGTCAATCACTGTTTATTATAAGAGTATATGCCATTGTAAATTATATCTGGATTGAGTTCTTTGTGTTTTAACTAAAACTATTGTAGGTTTAAGAAATTTTTAGGCATAATAAAAGAAATTTATAACAAATATGGGCACTAACAGTGAGAGCAATAAAGTGACATCAATGACTGAACGCCAGTTACAGTTAAAGATATACCAGCTTTAACAAAAAACAAATATTGCACAAATATGACAAATATTGTTTTAAATTTGGAATTTAATTGCCAGCTGAGAGTGAATCTGTTTCGTTATGTGTTGTGTTTAGAAACACTGGTATCGTTTTGACACACAGAAGAACACTATGAGAAACATATCAAATATTATGAAGCAAAACAGAAGGACAATCAAACACTCTAGAAACTAACATGCTGTATAATAAGGGTAAGAATACAAAAGCTTTATTATGTTGTGAGGTAACTGGTGAAATTACATAGAGTCCTCATGGCAAAAATGTAAAAGCAAAGATTAGGGACAAAACAACAACAACAAAAATGATTGATAAGGTGCATCTATCAAATAACAGGGCTCATTTTAGAATTACAGTTACAAACAGAAAGTAAAGCAGCAATTTTCACCCAGAGAATGACAAAGTCAATACAATTCTCTGCAGACTGATGAATTCACTAACATTGATCAGTTCAGTTCAGTCACTCAGTCGTGTCTGACTCTTTGCAACCCCATGAATCGCAGCACGCCAGGCCTCCCTGTCCATCACCAACCCCCAGAGTTTACCCAAATTGATGTCCATCGAGTCAGTGATGCCATCCAACCATCTCATCCTCTGTTGTCCCCTTCTCCTCCTGCCCCCAATCCCGCCCAGTATCAGGGTCTTTTCAAATGAGTCAGCTCTTCACATCAGGTGGCCAAAGTATTGGGAGTTTCAGCTTCAACATCAGTCCTTCCAATGAACACCCAGGACTGATCTCCTTTAGGATGGACTGGTTGGATCTCCTTGCAGTCCAAGGGACTCTCAAGAGTCTTCTCCAACACCACAGTTCAAAAGCATCAATTCTTCAGGCTCAGCTTTCTTTATAGTCCAACTCTCACATCCATACATGATTACTGGAAAAACCATAGCCTTGACTAAATGGACCTTTGTTGACAAAGTAATGTCTCTGCTTTTTAATATGCTGTCTAGGTTGGTCATAACTTTCCTTACAAGGAGTAAGTGTCTTTTAATTTCATGCCTGCAATCACCATCTGCAGTGATTTTGGAGCCCAGAAAAATAAAGTCAGCCACTGTTTCCACTGTTTCCCCATCTACTTCCCATGAAGTGATGGGACCAGATGCCATGATCTTAGTTTTCTGAATGTTGAGCTTTAAGCCAACTTTTCCACTCTCCTCTTTCACTTTCATCAAGAGGCTCTTTAGTTCTTCTTCACATTCTGCCATAAGGGTGGTGTTATCCACATATCTGAGATAATTGATATTTCTCCTGGCAATCTTGATTCCAGCTTGTGCTTCATCCAGCCCAGCATTTCTCATGATGTACTCTGCATTTAAGCTAAACAAGCAGAGTGACAACATACAGGCTTGATGTACTTCTTTTCCTATTTGGAACCAGTCTGTTGTTCCATGTCCAGTTCTAACTGTTGCTTCCTGACCTGCATTGAGGTTTCTCAAGAGGCAGGTCAGGTGGTCTGGAATTCCCATCTCTTGAAAAATTTTCCACAGTTTATTGTGATCTACATAGTCAAAGTCTTTGGCATAATCAATAAAGCAGAAATAGATGTTTTTCTGGAACTCTCTTGCTTTTTCGATGATCCAGCGAATGTTGGCAATTTGATCTCTGGTTCCTCTGCCTTTTCTAAAACCAGCTTGAACATCTGGAAGTTCACGGTTCATGTATTGCTGAAGCCTGGCTTGGAGAATTTTGAGCATTACTTTACTAGCATGTGAGATTAGTGCAATTGTGCAGTAGCTGAGCATTCTTTGCCATTGCCTTTCTTTGGGACTGGAATGAAAACTGACCTTTTCCAGTCTTGTGGCCACTGCTGAGTTTTCCAAATTTGCTGACATATTGAATGCAGCACTTTCACAGCATCATCTTTTAGGATTTGAAATAGCTCAACTGGAATCCATCACCCCACTAGCTTTGTTTGTAATGATGCTTCCTAAGGCCCACTTGATTTTGCATTCCAGGATGTCCAGCTCTAGATAAGTGTGAGTGATCACACCTTCATGATTATCTGAGTCGCAAAGACCTTTTTTGTACAGTTCTGTGTATTCTTGCCTCCTCTTCTTAATATCTTCTGCTTCTGTTAGGTCCATACCATTTCTGTCCTTTATTGAGCCCATCTGTGCATGAAATGTTCCCTTGGTATCTCTAATTTTCTTGAAGAGATCTCTAGTCTTTCCCATTCTATTGTTTTCCTCTATTTATTTGCATTAATCACTGAGGAAGTCTTTCTTATCTCTCCTTGCTATTCTTTGGAACTCTGCATTCAAATGAGTATACCTTTCCTTTTCTCCTTTGCCTTTTGCCTCTCTTCATTTCAGAGCTATTTGTAAGGCCTCCTCGGACAGCCATTTTGCTTTTTTGCATTTCTTTTTCTTGGGGATGGTCTTGCTCCCTGTCTCCTATACAATGTCACGAACCTCAGTCCATAGTTCATCAGGCACTCTGTCTATCAGATCTAGTGCCTTAAATCTATTTCTCACTTCCACTGTATAGTCATAAGGGATTTGATATAGGTCATACCTGAATGGTCTAGTGGTTTTCCCTACTTTCTTCAATTTAAGTCTGAATTTGGCAATAAGGAGTTCATGATCTGAGCCACAGTCAGCTCCTGGTCTTGTTTTTGCTGACTGTATAGAGCTTCTGCATCTTTGGCTGCAAATAATATAGTCAGTCTGATTTTGGTGTTGACCATCTGGTGATGTCCGTGTGTAGAGTCTTCTCTTGTGTTGTTGGAAGAGGGTGTTTGCTATGACCAGTGTGTTCTCTTGGCAAAACTCTATTAGCCTTTGCCCTGCTTCATTCCATACCCCAAGGCCAAATATGCCTGTTACTCCAGGTGTTTCTTGACTTCCTACTTTTGCATTCCAGTCCCCTATGATGAAAAGGACATCTTTTTTGGGTGTTAGTTCTAGAAGGTCTTGTACATCTTCATAGAACCGTGCAGCTTCTTCAGCATTACTGGTCGGGGCATAGACTTGGATTACTGTGATACTGAATGGTTTGCCTTGGAAATGAACAGAGATCATTCTGTCGTTTTTGAGATTGCATCCAAGTACTGCACTTCGGACTCTTTTGTTGACTATGATGGCTACTGCATTTCTTCTAAGGGCTTCCTGCCCACAGTAGTAGATATAATGGTCATCTGAGTTAAATTCACCCATTCCAGTCCATCTTAGTTCACTGATTCCTAAAATGTCATTGTTCACCCTTGCCATCTGTTTGACCACTTCCAATTTGTCTTGATTCATGGACCTAACATTCCAGGTTCCTATGCAATATTGTAGTGTCAGAAAATCTTTGACATATTATGGAAAAATGCAAGTAAAAGTAGTCTATAAAAGCTTTTTCACATCCAGGTTGTACAACTGAAGAAGTATTTTAAAATTTATTGATGAATTCAGATAATCACTAACAATGACAATAAGTGATACTGGGATAAACACAAGAACCAAAGTCGTCTTCTTGGTCAATAGAGATACACATAAAGTTTTTTTAAAGTATTTATTAAAATTGTCAATCACATGCAAGACTCTGAGTTCTCAAAATTTTATCAGGCTTTGGTAAAAAACAAGCATAAGTTAAAAATCAGAAATTACTGTCATATGTCATTTATTAGATTCCCTGCTGCTGACAGGAGGCCTTACATATTCATTCAAGTTGCTCCAAATGTGAAATATTCATATCTAGTCCTACTATAGTTGTACCATAGATTTAACCTTGCTTCCAGAATGATTTGAAGTTCTACTGACACATAAATAGCTAAAACAATTTTGAAAAGTAACAAAATTAGAGGTCTTATACCTACCTAGTTTCAAAATTTTACTATGAAGTTTCAGTAATCAAGACAGTATGCTATTAGCATAAATGGAGGCATAGAGATAAATGGAAAAGAACTGAGAATCCAGAAAGAACCCTTAATTTTATATTCCATAGTTTTTTTAATTTGTTTGGTTTTTTTTGTTTGTTTGTTTTTTCTTTTTGTTTGTTTTTGTTTGTTTGTTTTGTTTTTATGGGTTTAGGAGGGTTTGCTGTTTGTTTACTAAAGACTAAGACAATTCAATAGGGAAAAGATATTCTCTTCAACAAATGGTGCTGGGACAACTGAATATATTTACAAAAATGAACCCTTTACTAACACCATTAATTGAGTCAATTAGCTCACATATAAATAACTCAATAATGTTCACAGACATAAGATCTAAACCATAAATCTTTTAGAAAGAAACTTCTGTGAAACTGATTAGGCAAAAATTCCTTAAATATGTTATAAAAATCACAAACTACTACTGAGAAAAACTGATGAAATGATATTCAGTAAAATTAAAGACCTTTTGTGTTTATGACACACCATTAAGAAAATGAGTTGCCCAGAGACCAGAGGAGAATATTTGCAAATGCTATATCCGATAAATGCTATAAATGATAAATGCTATATCTGATATTGTACTGAGAATATGTTTTTAAAAATTCTTACAATTCAATAAGAAGAATATAAACAACCAAGTATAAAAACAGGCTTAAAGAGAGATTTCATCAAAGAAAACACTCAAATGTCTATAATCAAATAAAAATGCTCAAGATCATTAGTTATTAGTGAAGTACAAATAAAAAACGCAGTAAGCTACCACTGCACACTCACCAGAAGAGATATAACCAAAACCACAGACAATACCAAATACATGTGAGCATGCAGGGAGATTCAAACCCTCACGCTGCTGGCGGGGACGTACAGCAGTACAGCCACTTTGGAAGCAAGCTGGGTCATGTCTTTAAAAGTTTCCATATAATCTTATCGTTGTTGTGGTTTAGTCGCTAAGTCATGTCCGACTCTTTTGTGACCCCATGGACTGTAGCCTGCCAGGTTCCTCTGTCCATGGGATTTCTCAGGCAAGAATACTGGAGAGAGCTGCCATTTCCTTCTCCAGGGAATCTTCCTTATTCAGAGATTGAACCCACATCTCCTGCATTGGCAGGCGGGTCCTTTACCACTAAGCCACCAGGGAAGCCCCAATCTTGTCATATGAACCAGCAATTCCAATCCTCAGCACACACCCACAGGACGTGAAAATCTGTCTCCAACAACAGATGAGTGCATGAAGAAATGTGGTATTACATATAAAATGGAATACTAATCAGCCATAAAAAGTAACAAAATTTTGCCATTTGTAACAGCCTTAATGGACTTGGAGGGTATTATTCTAAATGAATAAGCCAGAGAGAAAAAGACAAATGCCGTACAATATCACTCATATGTGGAATCTAAAATATAAAATAAACTAGTGAATATAACCAAAAGAAACAGACTCACATATATAGAGAACAAAGTAGTGGTTACCAGTGGGGAGACAGAAGGAGGGCAGGGCACGTTCGGGGCAATGGATTAAGAGGTGTAAACCACTATGTATAAAATAAATAAGCTACAAGGATACACTGTATAGCACAGGGAATAGAGCCAATATTTTATAATAACTATAAATGGAGTATAACCTTTAAAAGTTGCGGATCACTATGTTGTACACCTGAAACTCACATAATATTGTATATCAGCTAGGCCTCAATAAAAAATTTTAAATGCTAATCAACTTGAAAACAAAAGAAATGAAAACATGTACTCACAAAGATTTGTGCATGAATGTTCATGGTAGTATTATCCATAATATCCATCAACTGGTGATGGATAAACAAAATGTGGTATCCATACAATGGGATGCTACTCAGCAATAAAAAGAAACAAATATTTATATGTTCTACAAACTGGAAAAAAAAAAACAACCTCAAAAACATGCAAGTTGAAAGAAGACAAGCACAAAAGAATATGTAGTGCTTGACTCCATTTACATAAAATAACCAAAAAAGATAAATTTACAGAGCTAGAATGCACATCAGGGGTTGTCTGGAACTAGACATGGGAGTGAGAATTGACTCAAATGATTGACTTTAGATGGATCCATATAATATTGAGGGGTGGTGGAAATGTTCTAAAACTGGATCATAGTAATAGTTATACAACCCTTGCCATTTTTTCCAGAATTTAGCTTAACTCTTAGACTCATGATCCGTTAACTAAAAGAATGACCAGGTCCCCATGAGAAAGTTCTCTGAATACAGTGATAGTAACTGACTCACTTCTTCTCTAAAGTAATCTGATTATTTATTTGGATAAGGGTCCAAGGTTGTACCTGAGGAAACCTCAGCTCTTGCTATGGCTCTTGAATGGAAAGTCTGAATCAACACTGATGCCCGAGGAACTGAAATGCTACAATATCCACATCAGTGGTTCTGCTGAATCACCAAGAGAGCTTGTTAAAGCATAGATTCCTTTTGCCAACAGAGAGATTCTGTTCAGTGAGGTTCTGAATTTCTAACAGGTTCCCAGCTAACGAAGGTGATGCAGGTCCACAGACCACACCTTCAGTGATACTTGTTTACCCGTATCATGATGAAAAACTCTCAGACTAAGTTGTCTCCCGTGGTCTGAGACAACTACTCTCTTAGGAAAGTTGCTTACAGGGCATACACATGAATCACAAAATCACAGAAATATGAAAATATAACTTGGTAATGACATTTCCATCAATGTACATGGAAATTACATCACTACCTGTGCTTAATCAACAATAATTGTTTCATTCCTTTAATTTGTCTCAACCTTTTAGTTCAATCATTGAAACTCATTCTGTCTTGTAATTAAGAAATATTATCCATTGTTTCCAATGAAATACATAAGTAAACACAATGCCTTAATGTTTTAATACTATGATCCATTGGTAAAAAACATATGTTACATGAAAGAAGCATGTTAAAATGGAACCGAGCCCTGCAAAAGAAAATATTCTACCATATATGAATTCAATTAATCAGTGGCCCATTACAATGATGACTAAAAACAAAACTACTCAGGCAATGAGTAGGAGCTAGTGGTAAAGAATCCACTTGCCAATGCCAGAGAGGCCAGAGATGCAGGTTCAATCCCCGGGTCCAATTCCTGGGGGAAGATCCCCTGGAGTAGGAAATGGCAACCTACTTCAGTATTCTTGCCTGGAAAATTCCAAGGACAGAGGAAATGGCAACCTACTCTAATATGCTTGCCTGGAAAATTCCAAAGAGTTGCAAACAGTCGGACATGACACAGCATGCAGTGTGGCAATCATAATGGCACTAAGGCAATGTTCTTCAGATACTAAGTTAAACTCTAATAAACAAACATCACATAGCCAGTTCAGTTCAGTTCAGTCGCTCAGTTGTGTCCGACTCTTTGCGACCCTATGGACTGCAGCACACCAGGCCTCCCTGTCCATCACCAACTCCCAGAGTTTACCCATAATCATGTCCATTGAGTCGGTGATGCCATCCAACCATCTCATCCTCTGTTGTCCCCTTCTCCTCCAGCCCTCAATCTTTCCCAACATCAGGGTCTTTTCAAATGAGTCAGTTCTTCACATCAGGTGGCCAAAATATTGGAGTTTCAGCTTCAACATAAGTTGTTCCAATGAACACTCAAGACTGATTTCCTTTAAGATGGACTGGTTGGATCTCCTTGCAGTCCAAGGGACTCTCAAGAGTCTTCTCCAACACCACAGTTCAAAAGCATCAATTCTTCAGTGCTCATCTTTCTTTACAGTCCAACTCTCACATCAATACATGACCACTGGAAAAACCATAGCCTTGACTAGATGGACTTTTGTTGGCAAAGTAATGCCTCTGCTTTTTAATATGCTGTCATAACTTTCCTTCCAAGGAGTAAGCATCTTTTAATTTCATGACTGCAATCACCATCTGCAGTGATTTTGGAGCCCAAGAAAATAAAGTCTCTCACTGTTTCCCCATCTCTTTGCCATGAAGTGATGGGACCAGATGCCATGATCTTAGTTTTCTGAATGTTGAGCTTTAAGCCAACTTTCTCACTCTCTTCTTTCACTTTCATCAAGATGCTCTTCAGTTCTTCTTCGCTTTCTGCCATAAGGGTGGTGTCATCTGCATATCTGAAGTTAGTGATATTTCTCCCGGCAATCTTGATTCCAGCTTGCGCTTCCTCCAACTCAGCGTTTCTCATGATGTACTCTGCATATAAGTTAAATAAGCAGGGTGACAATATACAGCCTTGATGTACTCCTTCACCTAAAAGGTACAAAGAATATCTCCACACCTGGCTGTTGCTATAAATGTTGTCAAACAATGACAAGCCTCTTTTGTTCCTTGCCTTCACCTTTACTGTACAAAACCTCAGATTGATATCATCAAATAAAACTCAACATTTCTTTTCAAGCACTGCTACCCCACAGAGTCAGGAATGTGAGGCAAGAAGTTGGATCACATTGTGGGTAACTGTTAGATTGTTGCCTTTAAAATAATGCATGAAAAAAAAATAATGCATGTGTGTGTGTGTGTGTGTGTGTGTGTGTGTGTACTTTGAGCTGAAATAGGTTAGCGCCATTGCCAGAAGCTGGTTATTATTACACCATATTACAGAGGTATATAACAATTTTCAGAAGCATTTCTTAAAGCATTTTACTTTTATCACAGAAAAAACTTCAGAACATGCATGTGAGTTCACGACAAAGCTCCACCGCTCAATGCCATGTAATTTCTCCATACACTGTTCTTACTCTTACGCTTATCCCTCTACAATAAATAGGGGCAAAGATCTATTCCTCTGCCCTTTTTATTCCTCTTTCTAATAAACAGGATATTACTGCCTCCTCACTGAAATATTGTGGGGCTTCAGAAGCCAACACTAACATGAAATTGCTTTAAATTTCTGTTCAGGAACCTTGTCAAATGTTCTGTTTAAAATTTTATTTATATATGTGCTAGCAAGAATGGAATCTTTGGGGACTAAATACATCAGTGCTGTGGATTTCTATGAAAGCACATTTTGGTACAATTCTAATTTGGCCGAGAGGGTTCTGAGTCACTGCGTGGCCTGGGTGGCCCCAGGCAGTGGTCTAGACCAGAAGCACTGCAGCCGAGAGAGAGCAGGTGACTCAGCCTCTCCACCCCTCAGCGCCTGCCCTGACTTCCAAGAGGCCCTCGCAGGAGATGAAGACCCTACGGAGAGGCCATGTAAGGATGTGTCCTCTGATTTGAAAGTCTACTGACACCTCCATACATTGATCTAGCAAAGATGAAACCTCCCAGCAATGTTCAGCCACCATCCACATCAGATATAAATGCACTGTTTATCTCTTTAAAAGTACCTCATTTTGGCAATATTCTTTTCTTATTTTTGAAATTAAAAAAGAGTAGTTAGCTAGCTGGATTATCAGGAAAACACAGCTCAGCTACATTTACATGAAAGAGTGCTTCTTGAAGACCCTGATAGGCCTAGAATCGGAGGAGGACGGCAGGCACACAGGCCCCTCGGGAACGGGGCCGGGACCAGGCGAGGCACTCGAATGTTCTCAGCCCTGTCTCTGCTTTCTCTCTCTCTCTGCCCTCTTATATTCATCACTGCCTGATGCTGTTTTGCTCTCAATTTTTTCACCCAGCAGGTGACATGACCACATTGTCTCAGCTTCTGGACACAGAGGGGAGATGCTTTATTTCCCCCAACTTCTGTTCAGAAGGTCCTAGAGAACCCTGGCTAGCTTGGTCCAGACCCCTTGCTGCCCTCTTAGCCGCGTTCCTGTATCATCAATGGCTGGCCCAGTCAGGCTGGTTGCCTGCCCCTGTGGCTAGGCGCCGGGCCTGTGATGGCGTGATCGGCTGCCCCCAGCAGAGCCACGGAGGTACCTGTCCCAAAGGAAGTTATTTTAGCATCTCAAAACTCACGCATGTTATCTGACCAGGACACAGATTAAGAGAAAACAGCATAAGAAGCACGTTAAGAGGCACACACACAGAGGAACAGCAGACCTGGGATGGAGCCAAATCATATTCATCATATTCAAACAACATCATTTCTGAGGATTTTAATAAACATACATCTCATACCAATCTATTATTGATAGAGTTGGGTTTTCAGAAATCTGGTTTTGGGAAAAAGCTGAGAATTTTAGACTTTCAAATTGATTAACCAAATGCCTGCTTTTGGAAAGGTCAGGAAAGACAGGAGAAAATTTCCAATACATCCTTCAACAGTCTGGGGACATGTTATTCAGAATATCTCCAGTGACCCAGAAAACAGAAGTTAGATGGTGTTTTGTGTATTTTTCCCCTGTTCTCAAAGGCTCCCTTTTCTTCACTTTTCATCTCCAGAGAACAAGGAAAGTTCAGCTCTCTGACAAATGATCAGTGGTTATTCAGAAGTGTTTAAGGGCCTAAAATCTAAAACTTTGGAATTATGTATGCTATTCAATCTTTTTTTTTTTTTTTTAGTTAACTAGGTGACTTAAGTAATGAATGGTACAGGTTCAAACTGAGACAACATTATAAGCCAGGAAAAATATTTTGTTTGTGTATAGTTCTTACAATACAAATAAAATTAATGTTTTTATGAGAGCGAAAGAATCCAAATAGGAACTGAAGGCAAAGTTTATTCAAAAGCACTTCAGGCTTTATAAAATTAATTCAATTTAAGTGGATTGTTAAATTTTATACAAAACTGTAAAAGCAAATATTAAATAACAGTGTCTCAACTGATTGGATGTAACCCAGGTTGAAACCAAATTTTAAGGAGAGGTTTTGACCTGGTATAATTATAGACAATCACATAATCTAAGCATGAAAAATGCTTAATTCTGTAAATTTACATACACTTGAGCCTTTCAATAAGAATAATGCCACTTGTCCAACCTAGGGTTCACAGATATTTTTGTAACATGAATGAGAATAATTTGATGATATTTGGATTTTAAAAATTGTACAAACACTAAATCATGGTATATGATTTAGTATTAAATCACATAATCCAAAGTCATGTGTACCTGATTTCTCATAGGAAGATATAAAACAACCTCTAAAGCAAACTTAAACTGTTACTTTGGAAGCATTAGGACATAATGGACACATGTCATGGTCAGATAATATGCATGAATTTTGAGACACTATTAATGAATTATCTTCTTTTATTATAGAAAGGTCAGGATTAGATGCAATATGATATGGGGGAAATAGCACTGTTCTAGGAGTCAGGATGTCTGGCCTTCAGTGCTTTCCACCACCAAATAGCCAGGTGACCTTGAACAAGCCACAAAAACCTCTTCAGAGCTTAGTTGTTTTTGTAAAATAAGAGGATTTGATAAATGGTCTCAAAGTCCATCCCAGCTCTGTAATTCCATGACTCCATCCATATATGGTGTGATAAGAACAGGGCTAAATAATTCAAAATACATTACTGCCTCTCCATTCTTTCCTCTTTTCTTTCTTCTCTCATCATTTTCATGACTTCAATGACATTCTCAATACATATTTATTCCTGTGTCTTTAATACCTAGCATATAGTCTGGTCAAAATTGCAGTCTATAAAAAGAGCTGTCTATCTTCAAGAAACTCAATCTAATACAGCAAACATATAAATCAATTGCATTACTGTGATTCAAGTTCAAAAATAGTTAGTAATTTATATTCCTCACAAAGACAGTACAACAAAGAGACCAATGAAGTGTTATTTAAGTTAGCCCAGAAAAACTTAAGCAGGAAACACCTCAATATCTGACAAAGATTTTTTTAGTGATAGGGAAGTAGTCAGGCAACAGAGGGAACAGAACGTTCACTGGAACCATGGCATTGTAGTCTGTTCTGCTTAGGTGCAGATACAACAATTCTAATTGTCATGAATTTCCTGCCCTTGAACATCAGATTTCTTGGGATTTACCATCCTTTCTGAGAGTTTTTTTTTTAACTTATAGCTTAAAAAATAAGCCACTGAAATATCTTTTACATTTGGTACTTCTTGATTATTATAGATATTATACATATAATATTAAAGATTATGTTTTATCAATTATTATTTGGGGGGGCTCTCTATTCGGTTCCAGTGATCAGCATCTCTATCCTTTAACAAATATTAAATGTAATGACGACTATAGCATTGTGACATATCATGATATACTCATATCTTATTTTTGTTCTTCAAGAATGTCTTATCTTTGGATTTTTGCTCTTTCATACAAAATTTTAGTATCAGCTTGTTAAGTTTCACTAAGACAAAACTGTTGAATTTTATTGGAATTCCATTAATTCTAAAGATTAGTTTGGGAAAAACACAAATCTTTATGATATTGAACCTTCTTATCCATGAAATATGTTTTTTCATTTACATAGGTCTTCTTTAACATCATTTAACCAAGTTTTAAACTGTTTCCATTCAGCTTTGCCTGTCTTTTGTTAGGTTTGTTGCTCTGTGCTTATTTTTGTTGCTGTAGTATTTTAATGCTTCTTATTTATTTTTCACGTATTGTCATGTTATCTATAATCTCCAGGACACTGTTAAATGGAAATGGTGATAACTGACAACTTCCTGATTTTAAAATGAAATGCAAGTACATATTACCATTAAGAATGTTTACTGTTCATTTTGTATACACTATCAAAATTTTAAATTACCCTTCTAATCCTATTTTTCTGAGTGTTTATAGTGAATGAGTTTTGACATGTCAATGCTTTATTTGAATTTATTGAAATAAAATTGTTTTTCTTATTAATGCAGTGAATTACATTAATTATATTTCTAAAGTAAACTTTCTTGCATGCTTGGGGAAAAAAAAACCAATCTGGTCATGATATATTACTTTTTACATATCATTGGATTTGATTTGCAAATAATTTGTTTAGGATTTTTGCATGTATGCTCATGCCTGATATTGAACTACAAATGTGCTGTCATACAATCTTTACCAGTTATTTACTACTGCAAAGCCAGGTTCTCTCAAATATAGAGACTTAAAACAATACAACCACAAAATTTGAGCAGGGTTTCACTGGGAAAATTTTCAGTTCCCTATGGCACTTACTGAGATCACTCAGTGGTCTTCAGCTAGTGACTGGACTGGGCTGAAGTTCACAACAATTTCAATCAAACGTCTGGCACCTTAATAGGGAAAGTTCAAATGCTAAGCTCAGCTGGGTTCCTCCAAATAACCTCAGGGCCTCTCCACGTGGTCTACATACACAGTGGTCACACTTCTTACATATTCGCTCAGGGCTCCAAGAGATCAAGGCAGTAGCCACCAGTCCTCTTAAAAACTAGGGCCACAATTGGCATGGCACCATTTCTGCCATTTGCCATCATCTACTGACAGTCACAAGCAAGTGAGTATCACAGAGGAAGGGAAATAAACTCCATCTCTTAATGAAAGAAATGTCAAAGAATATGCATACAGTTGTTTGTTTGTTTTTTAATCTACCACAATATCTGTTTATAACTGTTAGAAGGTCAAACTATTTTAATATCATGAGTTTGGAATATCTCTTTTTTTATTCACAAAAAAAACATTTAGTAAGATTGTAATCATCTGCTCCTTAAGTGTTTGGTGGACGTTTCCTTTAAAACCATCTGTCTCTGTTGTTTTCTCTTTTGTGAATATAATGATTCTAAGAATGTTGAGGCTTTCTATTTCTTCTTGAATTGTTTTTGGTAGGTCATTTATTTTTGTCTAAGTTTTCAATATATTGGCACAAGTTTTTCATTGAATTCTCTTTTTATTCTGTACAGAATCCAGTTATATCAATTTTATTAACAATATTATATCAGTTCTTTATCAATCTAGCCAAAATTTGTTGACTTTATTAATATTTCTGAAACTTAACATAGTTATTTCCGTTGCATGTTTGATTCTTTCTCCTTATATCATGGTCTAAGTTTTTACTAATTCTTTCCATTAATTTTGTTTTTTTAACATCTCTTTTTCTTATCTATATCTAAGAATTTTATATTTTATCCATTTATAAGAATTCTGTATTAGTTCAGTTGCTCAGTCGTGTCCGACTCTTTGTGACCCCATGAACTGCAGCATGTCAGGCCTCCCTGTTCTGGTGAATACAGGCTTCTTGTTGATCGTGTTATGAATATGTTCTTCCACTTTGTGGCCTGCTTTCTCACTCCTTTGATGAATGCAAGCTCTTAACTTCAAGGTACACTGTCGTATCCATCTTTTATGACTAATGTTTTGTGTATTCTGCTTAAGAAATCTATCACTATCCTCAGGTAATAAAATGTTCTATACTACTTTTATCTATCAGAAAGATCTAACATCCACCTGGAATTCATATTTGCATGTGATGTTAGGTATCACTTTTGCTGGTGTTGGTATCTGTTGACTCAGAACAATTTATCAAACAGATCTTCCTTTTCCTACTGTTCTGTAATTTCTTCTTTATCATGAATCAAGTAGTTTGTTTCTGAGCCCTAATCTGTTATGTTGGGCTATTTTGTGCCAGCACCACACTGTAATTATTATAACTTCCTAATAAGCTTGATATCAGAGAGAGCAAGTTCTCTAAACTTCTTTTTCAAGGTAGTTGATTACTCTTGACTCTTGGCTCTTTGCATTATTATATAAGTTCTAGCATCTACTTGTTGATTTCTACATAAAAATCCATCAGAATTTTTATTGGGATTGCACTGGATTCAATGGCTTATATTGGGGAGAACCAATATCTTTAAAATATTGACTCAATCCATGAATATAATATATTCTATCACTTATTTAGACCTTAATATTTTTTTCTCTTTATTTTTTACTGTTTTTTTTCCTTTTTGAATAATGGTCTTGCACAACTTTTGTCATATTTATTCCTAGATATCTGTTGTGGTCTTTTTAACACTACTACAATTGTTATTTTATTTTCTAACTCATTGCTGATACATAAAAAATATAAATGTTTTTATATTGACTTTGCATGCAGCAAACCTACTAAAATCATTTATTAATCCAGTAATTTATCAGTGATTCTTTGGATATTCTAAGTACCAAATTATATTGTGTATGAATAATGATGTTTTCTTTTCTTTCCAATTAAAATATTTTTATTTCTTTCCCTGATTTACTGGCTAAGATCTACAGCAAAATGTTGATTAAGTGATGATAACTAGTAGCCTTCCTATCTCTGACAGAAACATTATACCATTGAATATGATGCTTGGGGTAGTTTGTTTTGATTTTTTTTTGTTCTGAAATATACTATATCAAACTAGGTCAATATTTTACACCTTTTATATATCACTTGATTCAATTTCCTAATTGAATTTTATGATCTGCACCACTATGAGCCAGTATGCCCCATAGGTTTCATTTTTCAAATCCTTTTAAAATTTTTATTATGAAACTTACACTGGCCTCAAAAAGTAAGCTTGGAAGTATTTCCTCCTATTTTATTCTCCAGAAAAAAATTATAACATTAGCACTTTTTTTCCTAAGTATTCAAAAAAATTCACTGGCAAATACCTTTATTCAAGAATATTCAAACTATTTTTTCTTGTATCTGTTTCAATATTATGTTTTTCTAGGACTTTGTTGTTGATGTTGTTGTTTGGTCTCTTAAGTTGTGCCAACTCTTTGCTAATTTGTCAATTTCATGTAAATTTTCAAAGTTTTTAGCATGAAACTGAATACACAGGATCTGTAGAAATGTCACCTTTTCATTTCCAATGTTAAGTATTTCTGCCTTCTTGTTCTTTTTTTCTTTCCCTTGATTAATCTCATAATGGGTTTGTCAATTTTATTTTTCTTTACCAAAGTATCACTTCTTGGTTTTGTTAATCTTTATCATTTTTTTTTTAAATCTACCACTGATTTCTTTTCTTCTCTTTGAAATTTATATCCTCCTTATACTTTCTTCAGAATTCAATTGCTATTTTTTCTAACTTCTTGAGATAGATGCTTAACTCATTTAACATTTCTTCTCTTCTTTTATGTATTCAAAACTAAAAATTTGTCTTTCAGTATGGCTACATGCCATGAGCTTAACAAGTAGTATTTTTTAACATTTAAAAATATTTCCTAATTTCCATTGCAATTTCTTCTTCAATTCACAGATTACTTAGAAGCATACTGCTTGTTTTCCAAACATTTAGGGGATTTCCTTCTCAGCTTACTGACTTTCATCTTAATATCACTGTGGTCAGTGAACATGCTTTATTTTAATCCCTTTAAATACATTGAGACACACTTTCTGGTATAAAGTGTTGAAAATGTTAGCCACTCAGTCATGTCCAACTGTCTGTGACCCCATGGACTGCAGCCCGCCAGGCCCTCTGTCTATGGATGGAATTCTTCAGGCAAGAATACTGGAGTGGATAGTCACTCCCTTTTGCAGGGGATCTGGCGAAGCACATGTTAAATTTTAGTAAATTTTCTCTTGGTCACAGAAAATCAAGCTATAAATATCACTATTTGGTGTTAACTTTTATAACCTCTTTTGAATAACTATTTCAGTTAAACCCTCCTTACTGTCCTTTTTTATTGGGATGGGGGTTATCCTGAGAGGTAGAAGCACAGATTCTTGATTTAACCAAGTCTAACATAATCTAGTACTTTTACTTCTTCCAAGACAACGCAGGATCTCGTATTCATCACTCCATATTTATGTGACACTGTTGTCACGTATTTTAACTCTACATATTTTAAATTCCAAAGATGGCAATAATATTGCTATTATTATTATTTTAACAGTAAACATTTCTGTAGGTTTACCTACAAATTTACTCTTTTCGGTGCTCTTTGCTTTTTCTTGCATTTCCAATCATCCGTCTGGAATCACTCTTCCTTTCCTACTGAAGGACATGCTTTAATATTTCTTTCAGTGTGGATCTGCCAGTGATGAATTCTCAGTTTTTGGTTGTACAAAAAAAGCTTTTACTTCACTTTCATTCAAAAAGAAAATTTCCCTGGAAATAGGATTCTAGATTAGCAATCATTTTCTTTCAGCACTGTCTTCATTGTCCTCTAGCCTCCATGCTTCCATTTACTCATTAATCTTTGCTCTTTTCTAAGACATGTATCTAAAACTAAAAATTTCTCTCAACATGGCTTTAGCTACATACCATGAAGTTTAGACAGTTAATCCTATTTTGATTCCTTTGGGTTATAAATTTTTTTTTTTTTTAAAGCTGCTTTTGTGTATTTCTCTTTCCAGATCACCAGTTTTACTATGATGTGCCTATGTGTTATTTTGCTTTTATTTATCCTGCCTGGGTTTCATAAAGTACCTTGAGTCTGTAGTTTGATGAATTTAATCATTTTTGAAAAATTGAAAGTCCATTATCACTTCAAATATATCAATATTTACTTCCTTTCACCTCTCTTCCGGGAACTTTATTTATTCATATGTTAACTGAGGCTCAGGCTATTCCCTTAGCATCCCCAAGTGTTTCATCTATTTTGTATCTTTTAAAAAAATATTTTTTCAAACTATCTTCTGATTCATCTGTAAGATTTAACCTGATGTCATACTCATTATTGAATTCTCATTTTCTGTGATTTTTAGAAATGTGTTTAGTTCTAGAGTTTCCATTTCATTCTCTTAAAATTATCTTGAACATAGCATAGCTACTTTAATAGCATAGCTACTTTAACATTTTATCTGGTATCTCCATTTTTTAGACTCCCAGTGGGTCAATTCCATTATTTGTTGTTTCTCTTAAATTTTGATCATGTCCTCTCACATACTTATGTGCCCTTTTATTAGTTATTTACTTGGGTGCTAGCTATTGTATATAAAAATTTTTTTAGAATTAAATTTAGGCCTATAGTAGCTTCTCAGGGAAAGATTTGATATCTCTTTTGTATGGTTAAGGGCTTTAACAATCTGGGGTCACCTTATGTAATTTTAGGAATTAAAATTATTTCAAGCTAGGTCCCTGCAAGGGTTTGCTTCATTTCCGATTCACTACAACTTCTAGAGTGTAGCTGTGATGTTATATTTTTAAAAAAGAAAAAAAGAAAAGAAGGTAAGAAAAAGAAAAGGTAACACTGAATAGAGAAGATCTCAACTCAAAGCAGGAGGTTTCTATCATTTCTCACCTTTCTTAATAGACCCCGCTCACCAATATTTTGGGAAAACATGGGAGCCTAAATTGAATATATTATCATCCAGAGAAGAATTAAATTTGTTTCTTCTGAGACCCAGTTAGCACTACTGATGAGAACAAGCTAGTCCATTCCAAGATCCACAGCTTAATCTGGGAGTCTTGGTATCAGCCCCTCAACTTTGTTACATTCCTAAGGCTTAGTTTCCTTATCTTAGCTCTGGCGTTAGAACCAGTGTAAGCCTGATTTCTCATTGATGCTTACTCAATCCTCTGATTTTACAGCATAGATTACTTTTTATATGTTTTCTTCTTCGTGTGTTTATGTGTTTGGGCCTCTCGGAGAGTTTCCTCTCTTCCTACAAGCTTAGTGATGCAAGAAAGTTTTCCTAACATAGGATTTATGCAGAATCTTCTTATCATAAGGTGGACTGTCCAGAGCAAAATTCTCTGTCTCCTTTCTTCCAATTTATCATTTTGTGAGCTTTTTGAGGATGATAACATTCTCAGAAAACTTACCAGATGGAGCTCAAGTTTAAGCTTAGAGCTTTTATGGGAAAAAACTAATAGCAAATAAAAGTACATATGTTGATAATGACAAATATATGTCTTTGAAATACTTTATAATGTAAACAAAATAAATCTTCCTCATCTTCATTATGTTCTAGTTGGTTTATAGATGACTAATAAGACTCAGATGAGTCAAAGACATAAAACCTCAGTCTCATAGTAGGATCAGTAGGTAATCAAGATAGCCATTTATCTAAATCTCAAATTCTGGCTTTAAAAGATTTATACAATGGTAGTTATCCCAATTTTCTTATACATAGCTTTAGAATTGTCTCTGCACCTTACTTGCTGAATGGGAGTTCAACATGAATGGGAATTCTCAGTAGGTGTTGAGTGAATGCGAAAACAAGAGAACTAGACTCAAATCTGTAGAACAAATTACAGCTTTTTTAAAGTTACTATGAAACATTTTTGTTTCTTTTTAAGATTAAATGTCTTCAGAGAGTTGGAGTATGTATGAAGAAAGGTGGGAGGTATCCCCAATGCCCTGGCAATTTGAGCAGTCCAGAAGGGCCTACTGTTGATTAATCACTCCTATGTTAACTATAAAAACAGTACTACAGACTGCCTCGACTTACGGTGGGGTTACAAATAAACCCATCATAAGCTGAATATATTGTAAGTCAAATATATTGTAAGTCAAAAATATTATAAGTAGAAAATGCATTAATACACTTAGCCTGCTGAACATCACAGCTGAGCCTGTGTGCACGCTAAGCTGCTTCAACCTTGTCTGACCCTGTGCAACGCGATGGCCTGTAACCTGCCAGGCTCCTCTACCTTAAACATGCTCAGAACACTTACATTAGCATACAGGTAGGCAAAATCATCCAACACAAAGCCTACTGATGGTAAAGTGTTGACTATCTCAATCAATGGTGAGAAATAGAATGGTTGTAATGGTTGTTCTCCCTGACTGAGCTGTGGTGGCTGCTGCCGACCGGCATCATGAGAGTATCAGGCTGCCTATTACTAACCCAGGAGAAGACCAACATTCAAATTTTTAAACATGATTTCTACTGAATGCATATCATCACAAAGTCAAAAAACTGTAAGTCCAACCATAACATTGTAAATTGGGGACCCTCTGTACCATGTCAAAAGTTACAGGTAAAAGATGGCATTGGGTAGTGCTAAGACCTAAAGAGTGTCCGTTAGGCTTAAATCCCACTTAAACTAGTTACTACCAATTTTACTTTGGATGAGTTTCTTAACTTTTCTAGGCTTCCAGCTCCTCAGTAAAATAATGTTAATACTTGCTTCATAAGATTGCCATGAGGTTTATGATATAACAACAAGTTTCTAAAAACACAGTAAAGATTCAAGAGGTTTATCAAGTTATTTCTTCCTGGCTATGTTTTTCTAGTTCTCCAGCCAAGCTCCAAAGTAGACCTCATGGTTTATGAAGGAACATGAAAAAACTTAAGCTGGTGTTCAAGCCGTGGTTTGTCTACATTGCTGCTGCTGCTAAGTCGCTTCAGCCGTGTCCGACTCTGTGCAACCCCATAGACGGCAGCCCACCAGGCTCCGCCGTCCCTGGGATTCTCCAGGCAAGAACACTGGAGTGGGTTGCCATTTCCTTCTACAATGCATGCAACTGAAAAGTGAAAGTGAAGTCGCTCAGTCGAGTCCGACTCTTAGCAACCCCTTGGACTGCAGCCTACCAGGCTCCTCCATCCTAACATTTTCCAGGCAAGAGTACTGAAGTAGGTTGCCATTGCCTTCTCCTTGTCTAAATTGAGTAAAGCCTAAATAGGCAACAGAAATAATGAGAAACAAATGGGATGTTTAAGAATCTTTGTTACAATCACATGTCATATTTTTACTAATACAAATGAGGATTTGTCTTAAAATACGTAGTTCTAAATCTGACAGTGTTAAACTTAGAATTATTGGTACTGTTAAAGGAACTAAATAATGAACTTTAAATAGAAAAAAAAAGAGGAAAATGGCTATTTACATATGAAAATAAAGGCTTGGCCCAGCAATACCACTTCTGGGCATACACACCGAGGAAACCAGATCTGAAAGAGACGCGTGCACCCCAATGTTCATCGCAGCACTGTTTATAATAGCCAGGACATGGAAGCAACCTAGATGCCCATCAACAGATGAATGTATAAGGAAGCTGTGGTACATATACACCATGGAATATTACTCAGCCATTAAAAAGAATTCATTTGAATCAGTTTTAATGAGATGGATGAAACTGGAGCCCATTATACAGATTGAAGTAAGCCAGAAAGATAAAGAACATTACAGCATACTACCACATATATATGGAATTTAGAAAGATGGTAACGATAACCCTATATGCAAAACAGAAAAAGAGACACAGATGTACAGAACAGACTTTCGGACTCTGTGGGAGAAGGCGAGGGTGGGATGTTTCAAGAGAACAGCATCAAAACATGTATATTATCTATAGTGAAACAGATCACCAGCCCAGGTTGGATGCATGAGACAAGTGCTCAGGGCTGGTGCACTGGGAAGACCCAGAGGGATCAGGTAGAGAGGGAGGTGGGAGGGGGGATCGGGATGGGGAATACATGTAAATCCATGGCTGATGCATGTCAATGTATGACAAAACCCACTACAATATTGTAAAGTAATTAGCCTCCAACTAATAAAAATAAATGAAAAAAAAAAGAAAACAAAGGCTTGGGAGTTAGAGAATAGAACCAACTCTAAGAGTAGGCTCCAAGAAATTTACACTGAAATAGTTAACATCTAAAATAACAGAGACGTTACGAAAATATGCATCTATTATAAGAAAAAATATGCAAAGCAGCAATTCAGAGATTTAGCCAGCTAACATATCTTGTCATACTTCAAAGAATCAGTTATGTCTTAATTCACAATCACATTTGGAAGTTATTTGTTTATTTTTAATGTTGGACATAATTTTAGAACATTTTAATGTTTGATAATCATTTACTGAGCATATAACTATTAGGAAAGCACTGCACTGGATCAGCAAGTGATACAAAAAAATGTATCTAGCCTTCAAGTAAAATCATACATTACAATATGACTTTACAGTACAAATTTGACTGATCCTACTGCTATAGAAGGCACAGCATGTAACAAGAGTGTAAAAATTGAGGAAAAAAAAGAGACATCTGAAAACATCAAGGAAAAAAGATGTATATTACATTGCTATTCAAAAAGTTCAAAGACCTTCCTGTGCTTTCTCTAGCCTAGCCTGGCAAGAATAATAGATTACTTGGATTGATTTCTCCCCACTGCATGGAACAAGCACCGTGAAAATTCTTTAAATGTCTCCCACATTCACAATAATCCTATAAGGTAGGCACTCTTTTTGTTCCGTTTTCCAGATGGGCAGTTGAGATTAACTTGAGGTTATACAGCTAGCAAGTAGCAGAGCTCAGTCTTAAACTTGGCAGTCTAACCAGGAAGACAGCCTTCGCCTCGTGCTATACTGCTTCAGAAGCATCCAAGCAAGCTGCACATTTGGTGCGGATGGGACACCCCCTCCCCACCCTTCTCAGATAACCAGTTCTAGGGAAGCAAGACTCACTGTCAGGTTCTTCCCTATACTTTTACTTTATTCTCTTCTGCTGTAGCATGAACCCACTGTCTTTATTTAAAATTGGCTCAACATTATGCTAAGTGAAATAAGTCAGACAGAGAAAGACCGTATGATCTTACTCGTTGACAGAATCTAAAAACACCAACCTCACAGGAACAGAGAGTAGAAAGGTACTTGCTCCGGGCAGAGAAGTGGGGGAAAGGAGGAGATATTGGTCAATGGGTACAAACTTGCTGTTTTAAGATAAGTTCCAGGGATCTAAGGTACTGCACGGTGACCGTAGTTAACAATACTGTATTGTATCCTTTAAAGTTGCCATGAAAGTAGAGCTTTAATGTTCTCACCATAAATAATAACAAAAACAAAAGCTAATTAAGTGAAGGATGCGTTAATTAACTTCATTGTGGGAAACATTTCACAATATATGTGTATCAAATCATCACATTTTACACCTTAAACTTACACATTATATGTCAATTATATCTCAATAGGATTGAAAAAAATTAAAATAAAAAAGTTTAACTGCCTCAAAAACCTCTAGGCACCTTTATTTCAATAATTGATTTATCTTAGTATTTCATCTGTCTTAACACATAATTCTAACTTGCAATAAATTTTAATTCAGTTCTAACAACATGCTAAGCACTGGTAATACACCAGCGAACCTGTGAAGTGTCTATAGCCATCGTTATTACCATGGTGAACTTAGTTAAGACATCAAAAAAATACATATTGAACTCCAACTATGTACGTGGCATTGATTTAGAGTCTATGACGCATTCAAGAAGTTTAAGACATAATCCCTGTTCTCAACAAGTTTATAGTTCAGCCACAGAGAGACAGAAAGAAAAACATGAAAAAGTAAATAATTCAAAATTATTTCTATACAAGACAGTAAAACAGAGCTTATCACAGTGTGTTACATAATGACTAGTTTGTTAGGATATTTTGGAGAAAAGAGGTTCTGTAGTAAAAAAAAAAAGTTTTGAAGATTCTAGATTACATATAGTCTTCATTATGGTAATATTCATTGTTATTTCTCAAGAGTTTCATACTTTGCGATGGTTTTCAAACTATTTGGAAAAAGAACACTTGTTTCATGAAGTTTAATTGTTCTGTGTAATAAAAAAAAAATCTGTCTTCTGTGGAAAAGCTTTTTAAAAACCAGTTGAGCAAGTGTCTTTAAATATATAACAGGCATCTGCAACCCCACAGTGCCAACCTCATGAACCACATTGCTCGCAGCTGCCTTTCCCAGGACCTGGGACTTGATCTCTCAGTTCTCAACAAAGTACAAGTGCTACTTACTCCCCACTGATTCAGTACGCATGATGAAACAGCTCTGTCACTCCTAGACTTAGTTATATGAGTTGGAGAAGGAAGAAACCACAGTGATCAGGAATAAACCAACTTCAAGGAAGAGATAAATATTGAACTGAGCTTTGAAAATGAATGAGAAATTCCTTCATTAAGTCTAAATCTTTTTTTTAACCCACATGAAATTACTTACTTATTCAGTCTTTCCTTCAGCATTCCGGAAAAAGGAAGGTTAAAGGACAAAAATGGAAATAGATACACTGTCAACTATAATTAGGCTGAAAAGAGTTACTAAATATAGTCATTCATATATCAAAGAGCTCGTGAGAACTCCTGAACAAGCACAACTGGTATGACTTGAGTTTCTTGGAGCAGGCCTCCCCAGCCTGTGGGGGCTGGCAGGATAATAAGAATGATCACATCTCAAATTTCTCTGCCTCCTTACTCTCACCTGCATGGGGAGGAGACACCAGTCCCAAGAAAGTCGGCTCTTGTTCCCCTGCCCAACTATCTCTACAGGTCCCGAAAGAGTATTTCCAAAGTTTCTAGAATCTTACTGTTTTCAGGCTTTGGCCTAACTCACTGCAGGCAAACACTGAGGGAGAAGTTAGTGAGAGAACTGATGCTCACGTTGATAATGCTGTTTCTTGGTGTTCCTCTAACTGCACACCCTCCAGGTGATGGGCAGCATGGCCTCCCCTGTAACTCTCTCTGAGCGGAACTCCCTTCTGTTGCAAGAAGTAGGAAGAATGTCCTTCTCCCTACATGAGTCAACACATCACTCCAGACCTAGGCAGAATTTTCTCTACTTTGCGCCTCTTGTCTTTCAGAATCACTTGTGAAAATACTCCCTTAAGCTTCTGCTTGTAATACATTTTTGGAGACAATTCTCCTTGAGTCTCTCACATTTCTGCATATCTCATGAGCAGAGACACTGGCTTCCTTTGCTCTGGATTAGCTTTCTAATGATGTTTGCAAAGCCAAAAGCTATGGAAGATGGAATGCCTGCCCCTGGAGCAAAGGGCAAATTTGTTTGCTGTCCTCTGGGGGCACAGGCAAAAGTCAGGCAGGCTCTCTGAAATCATGACAGACTGAGATTCCCTAGGTTTGAGGTTCATCTCCTGTAGCACACCCCACTTTGTGCACAGACCTCAGGCAGCCTTCTTTGCATCACCCTGTGGAAACATACAACCATGCTAGCTACTGCACCATAGTGACAAAGTCCTCTGTCTTTGACTGAGAAGTCTCATGTCCATGACAGTGCACTAGGCTACATTGTTAGCTTGCTGCTGCTAAGTCCCATCAGCTGTGCCCGACTCTGCGCGACCCCATAGACGGCAGCCCACCAGGCTCCTCCATCCCTGGGATTCTCCAGGCAAGAACACTGGAGTGGGTTGCCATTTCCTTCTCCAATGCATGAAAGTGGAAAGTGAAAGTGAAATCGCTCAGTCGTGTCCGACTCCTAGCGACCCCATGGACTGCAGGCTACAGGCTCCTCCGTCCATGGGATTTTCCAGGCAAGAGTACTGGAGTGGGTCGCCAGTGCCTTCTTCGTGTTAGCTTGCAGAAAGGGTAAAATCCCAGACCCAACATAGTTGTTGACACACTTCTCACTAGAGGATTCAGACAAGAGTCCTTGGATTAGGACTGTTAACCTAAGAGAGACACTGCTATCCCGGGCAGTTCTCAAATTCCCCGTCAAGAAAGACCTTATATTTTACCTGCAAGGAGTACAGTTCGCTGAGTCTACAGCTGCAGCCTGCTCAGAATCCGCCTCAGCTTTCAAGCAGAGTCTGTGCTCTCTTTGGGCAGCCCTAGCCAGGACATTTCTGCCAGGAGGGAACTCAGTCTCATGGACAATCTTTCCTCCAGAACTCCCTGGTAGATTGCCCAAGACTTTGCCAAATTTATAGGCTTTCCCTGTTCAATACAATTCTTCTTGCTTTTATCTTTCATGACTGTTTCTCCAATAAACTATTTGTACTTCCAACTGCACTTCAGTTCTCTGCTTCCCAGAGAACCCAACTGATATACCTGTATCCAGCTGCAGACACCAAAACAGAACATTCTTCTTCCTCTGAGAGCATCCCATATGACTCAATTCATATATGTTAGCGTCTCATATGCTGGCTCAGGTTCACTCAACATGCCCACGTTAAATACCAGCTTAGGTTCAAGTTGGAACTTCCACCAAATGAAAAATGCTCAACATAGCTTTGTGTACTTTCAGTGATCATGTTAGGATATTTTAGGTTCATGAAATTTGGATTTATCTTTAAGGTTTAACAAGTATACTGCATTTATGTAAGATTAGAAAGCTAGTCTAAAATGTTGGTATTTATTGTAAATTAATATCTACTGTATTTCAATAAAACTAGGATGCCATTAATTGCAAGCATGAGATTATTTTAAGTATCATTAAGAAAAGCATCACTAAGTAATCTATAATACAACACAATGATAAGATGCCATCTATTGTAAGTCAAATTCTAATTTCAGCAATATTAAAATGAGGGGCAAAAACTGCATCTTTGAGCCAATAAAATGCAGTTTAAATAACCTTGGAATTTTCCTGATCTCAGACTACTTTTATGTTTCTAATAACTGAAGCAGACATTAATGAAGGAAGAGTCTCCAACTCTTGAATTATTTTTGCATGACATGATTATTTTCAATTAAATAGGTAAATATTTAATTTCATTTGTTAATAACCAAATATTGGATCATAATCAAGCAGTGTTTTTAAAAGCTTCAAGCTTAATAAGCATATAAAAGTGGGTTTACATTATGAACGTGGTATATCATAGAATGTTTAACATTTAATACAACAGGGGGTAATTTTTTTTTATTCATAAGTCTGAAAGTTAATTAAATCCCCCTTCTGATTTGTAAGGTACACTTTTTCTAATATTGAAATTGAACTGGAATTAAGATATCATTGAGTCTAGTTCCTTCATTTCTGAACATCACCAGGAAGCCCAGGGACTCTGTTACAGATGGTTAATGACAGAGCGGTCCAGGTGGGCAAGAGTCCATGGGGGTCACGAAGAATCCGATGACTGAGCAACTGAGCAAACACGCACGCACACACACACACACTCACACATACACACACAGACACACACACACACATACACACACACACAGACACACACACACAGACACACACACACTCACACAGACACACACACACAGACACACACTTAGACACACACACACACAGACACACACACACACTCACACACACAGACACACACACAGACACACAGAGACACAGACACACACAGACACACACATAGACACACACACAGACACACATACACACACAGACACAGACACACACAGACACACACACACAGACACACACACAGACACAGACACACACAAACACACACATAGACACACACACAGACACACATACACACACAGACACAGACACACACAGACACACACACACAGACACACACACACAGACACACACACACAGACACACACACACACACACAGAGCAGAATCAGAGCCTTCTGCCCAGGGCTCTCTCCACCACCTCACCAAGCCAAACACTAGACTGTCAGTCACACTTGTGCGGACAAGCCTCCTAAGGCCACTCAGACAGAGAGCGAGACTCTTCCCTCTTTTGCACAGAGAAGAGACAGTTTCTTCACTGCCTTAAATAATGTAGACACAAACAAATCTGGTAGGCCTAGACATTTTGAAATGAGAAAGGATTCCTCCTCGTTTTTTCTTTTTCTTCTTAAACAATGACCCTTGTAGGAGATGACTGGAGTCCACCAGTTCTGAGAAGGAGACGGGACTAGAGACGGTGAATCTGTGGACTGACTTTATGTGGTAGCCTTTCCTCTTCCTCAGCACATTCCTAGGAAGAACCAGCTGTGACAGAGCCACGGTGAAGCAGGTGACATGCTGAAGGCTCAAGGAACCAACCACAACTCCCACCCTCCACCCCCAACGCCTACGGCTCATGAGCACCTGCAAAGAGAAATGCTGGCTATTCCACAGGAGTACACACATATATATAATATATTATAATATATTTACAAATATTAAATATATATAAAGTTATATATAAAGTAAAATAAAAACATATAAATATATAAAATAATGTATATATTATTTATATTATATAAATATATATGAAGTTATATGTAAATATATATATATATATACAGTTTATATACATATAAACTTTATTTTTTTTTATACATATAAACTTTAAAAGTCTCATGGAACTTGTTTTATCTTCCAGACAGATAGGGAAGAACAATTTGAGGTTGTCCTGAAACATTCCTACCTGTCCTTTTGTACCTCAAACTGAGTTCAGGGAGTCTGCAAGCATGAGCCAAGCGACCTTGCAGCCTTCCCACGTGCCCCCTCGGCCCTGGGGTCAGTTTGGATGGCACCAAGAGACCTACCACCTGGCAGCTGACTCCTGGATTTCTCTCTTTCTTAAGGAAATATCAACAATCTTTAAAGGAAGCACCATCAAGAAACTAGATCCTACAGGACCAAAACGGCACTAGTTGAATTAAAAATAAAAAGATAAATTTAGAGAATAGATGGAAGAGGAAAAGATAAAGTCACCAGTAACAGGCTGATTTCTTATTGCCTCTTTTTAAACAGCTCTACCTTAGACAGCAAAATGTCAGGTCACTGAGTTCACTGATTCATAAAGAATACTTTTCTGTGACACAGCATCTACCACACCATAGATGTGTATTAAATATTTATCGAATGTTTATGATGGACCAGGTACTAAATTGTCTCTCAAATGCATTTTTTTCCATTTAATCCTTTCCACAATTTTGTGAAACACTGTCATCCCTATATCACAGACAAGGAAACAGGGGAAGAGAAAATTTTAAGAAACGGATTGAAGTATCTACACCTGGTAATTTCAGTTTACTACTCACAACACTCTCTTAAAAAACCAGGTCAGTATGGTCTTTCTGATATTTGCAGTAGCAAGAAAAAAAGAGATGTCTGGTCACATCTAAATTATAAATCCTGCACCTAAAATCAGAATTTCAACTCATAGGCTTCTCACCAAATACAGGCCACTCTCAACAGGTTTTGCTCTGAGCTTCTCCAAAAGAACTGGCTGAGTAACACCATCCAAATTTGCAATGACTAAAAACCAGCCTTTTTTGTTGGGTGTATCAGAGGGTGAGTAAATTATGCTGTTTTTCCTCTCCTAGTTGCTATAATTGAAACAGGCAGAAGAGTACGGCAATTCAGAGATAAAAAGACGTCACCTTTATGATGGATGTGGCATGAACGTATGGCAAACATAGTCTTCCTAATACTCAACCTCAAAATCGGATTATTTCTCTGAGCTTCAGCCCTGCACTGAACCCCTGAGCTGGGTTGGGGGTGGGGGACAGAGCCAGCCCCTGTCTAGCTGGTGATGTGGAGGGCAGAACGAAAAGCTCTCAGCTGGCAGGTAAATCCCAAGATAAAGGGAAGGAGGAAAGGGATGAGGTATGCATTCCCGGTTTCTTATCCCAAACTCAGCATTTTAAGCAAAGGCACTCCTCCTCTGACGGATGAAGAGGAGGCAGAAATGACATGCTAATTCTTGTCCCTCTCTATAGAGCCACCAAGTCTGAGAGAGGAGGAATCACTACCACCACTCTCACATGTTCAGGTATGCAAAAAATACTGGAGTGGGTTGCCATTTCCTTTTCCAGGGAATCTTCCCAACCCAGGGATTGAACCCTCGTTTCTTGCGTCTCCTGCATTGGCAGGTGGATTCTTTACCACTGTGCCAATGACAACGTGCTGTTTCAGGTAAAGTCAAGGATTTTAAAAGGAAAAATTTCATTGACACTTGTATTTTATAGACTAATATGAAGTAAAACTCATATTTTATGGCAAGATAAGAAAAATTTAAACAGAAAAATTTCTTTCTGCCCTTTAGCTTCCTTTCCTCTCCCTACTGTGCATTGTGTATCTGCGTGACACATCAACCAAACCTCCCCCTTGGGCAGAAATACTTGCCCAACCACAAAAAGCAACATTCTCCTAGCATCAGCAAGGCAACTCCTTAAAAGATAACATTCCTTCCTGATCTTGTAAGGAGCCACAGTGACGCCTAGATCTGGACTGTGTAAACTTTCAACAATATGCCACTTATTGTACAGCCCTTTGTGTCTAAAAACATATATAACTGTGTCTTGACTTTTAATGGGCACAGCAGTTCCTGCCTGGAGCATTCTGAGATGCTGTTTCCAGGTTATAATTCTCAGTTTGGCTTGAATAAAATTTTCCATTTCTTTCTTGGATCAGCTGATTAATTTTTTCATTGACATTAACATATGTATAGATACAGAAATTATATAGAAAGGAAACCAGAAATGCCCACTAGTGACTCAGGATTAAATCAAATAAAGCTAACGGTTAATTCACACCGTGGAATAAAGGAAAGCCACAAACAGACTCACCACTCTGCTGCGATGACTCAGCAGGCAGAGACGCCACATGTGTACAGGCGGGAAGAGGGGTCCAGAAGAGGGGTGGGGGTGGGAATGAAGCAGGTTCTGTGCTTGATGATAACACCTCCTTCTAAAGTGGTCGCTGAAAGAGGAGAGAAACTCAAAATGAAAGCCGACGTAGGGGTCCCAAAGAGCCTTTCCTTCTTTCCTCCTCACTCTGAGAAATAAACTGCAGAGCTGGGGTGAAAACCACAAGCTAGAAGAGCCACAGTGAACACAGCAGCTCCATTGCTACAGGAAATTTAGGTCTAGAAGCTCTCAGATTTGGAAACACCACTGCAAGGTCTAGTCCCAAAGGCTATCAGGATTTCATAATAAAATATCGGATGTATCATATCTGCTCATCCTTAGTTCATTAGCAATAAAATTAAGACACTCGATTTTGTAACTTTGACCTCCCAAGATCTCTTATAAAACATTTTCGTGCTTCCAACTGATCACCAGAGATACCTTAAAAAGCCACCAAAATTTATCTCAGTCACTTTGCATCAGAGGCACAAGTAGAATTTTTACCAGCAAAGCCCATTAACAGGTTTCAGGAAATAAACATATAATCTGGGTAATAGAGTCTAACCAATTTTTCCCTTTGTGCCTAGTCTAGCTTCTTCTGTTTATATGGTGCCACATTCAAAGGCCTTGCACTTAGCACTTCAGACCAAAATTCCTAGCAGCTTAGCGGGACATGTGCAGAGATGCTTCACCCAGCACTGCCCTCTGGAGCATGGGGAACAGCACAACTGCACCTGACTTGCAAGAACTCTGCCTTCTCTCCCTCTGACAAGAATCCTATAAAGCAGCCCCAACTACAGCCTTTCAGGGACAGCGTGTATTCTAGAACATGAGCTTGTACCTCTCCATTTTCTGATCAAAGAATAAGCTTTGCTTCTGAACCAAACTCAGTCTTGTTTTACTAGCTCAAATGACACCAGGCAGGAAGATCTTTGTTGGGGTCCAACTTGAAAGGATAAGTAACAAAATCTTGGCAACTGCAAAGGGACAGACCTTGACATTTTGTCTGCACCTATTCACGGGACTCTCGGCCCGTACTGGCCCCAAGTGGGAGGACAGCAGAGGCTTTAAGAAGTCTGTGTGACAGTGATTGACTCTGATCTTTGGGTAACTCTGAGAGGGTAGAATGGCAGCAGCCTTTAGCCAAATTCAGAGCAACTCTGCCCAGGAACCCGATAACCAGGTGTGGTGCCCACACAGCCTGGCCCCCAGAAGCATATGGACGGTTCCCCTTTGAGGAAATCATACTGTGGCATTGCTGGGGATCAGAGACTGACACTCACTGCCCATCACCTCTGGGTGGTCTTCCTACAGTACTGGACGACTGGGGAAAGAGGGGACCTGTGGACAAAAGGGAGGGACGACAGACTTGCCCTCTGTCTCACTAGCAGCACTGGCCTCTTGACACCTCTATGGGGTGGTAGCAGCTGCCCCAGGCTTCATGCTCTCCATGCCAACCTCCAGGGGTTAGCAGTAGCATTCTCCAGAGTCACTTTTGGTTTGGTAAAAGAAAGTGGCCAGCCCCATTAGCCTATACTGAGATTGGGAAAGGGCCCAGGTAATAAGAACCATCTGACAAAATGGAAGAAGGACATTTGATCTAAGTTCAGGGAAAAGCACCAGGGATGCCTGAGTGTGTCCTAAGGTAGGTATGCAACTGGTGACTTGACCTTTTCTAGTCAGCACTAGCTTCTCTGAAGTGGGCTGAGGAGCCCTGAGAGCTATTCCCATCATCAGGAAGCCCTGTGAGCTGCTGGCAAGCACAGGAAACATCCACTGCTAGACCTCTCCTCTCCCACTGCTAGTGAGATGAATCTTAGGTGTTTCCTTTTCAACTGAGGTTACACAGGCTCTCTTCTTCATCAATCTGGGGAGTCTCCCATGGAAATCCCTCATGTTTTTAGCTTTTACCTGGTGAGAAGTTCAAAAACTTCTCCTCTTCTACTGAAAGGAGGCAAGGGAAGACCACCTCCTCAGCCACTCCCCAGTGACCAAGTTGGTCAGGAACTAACGTGGTTAAGCTGCTCTGACTCAGAGGCAGTCCATCTAACTTCCTATGAGATATTCTGACTGAGGAGGGACTAACTATCCCAAGCACAGGCCATTACAAATTTAAGGGAGACCCTCAATTATATCCGAGTCCATATTGTATGCCACCTATTTCAGTCTTTCAAGAAATCCATTAATAGTTTGGTGCTGGTTCCTAATTTCCTGAATCAGAAAGCTTATTTGGGTCAAATCTTATGGCATTTGAGCACCACAAAATCACTCCAACCACCTTCTCAGTACTTAGACAGCCTGGCTCTAATCTGGCTGGGAGATGGAAAGTTGGCCCATCTCTAAATTACAACACCATTTTACAATTGGACCTGCTATGCCAGAGACAAAAGACATCAGATAAAATTCCCATTATACAATTTGTTATATGGCCTTCTATCAAGACAAAGGCCTTCAAAAGAGATATGGGGACTTCCCTGGTGGTCCAGTGGCTAAGATTTCATGCTCCCAATGCAGGGGGCCTAGAACTAGATCCTACATGCAACAACTAAGAGTTCAAATATCTAATCTAAAAAGATCCTGCATGCCACAGCTAAGATTCAGTGTGGCCAAATAAGTAAATACTGAAAAAAAAAGAAAAATAGATAT
Organism: Cervus canadensis; assembly: GCF_019320065.1. Classification (NCBI taxonomy): domain Eukaryota; kingdom Metazoa; phylum Chordata; class Mammalia; order Artiodactyla; family Cervidae; genus Cervus; species Cervus canadensis. The sequence continues at coordinate 47,191,896 of NC_057412.1, forward strand.
GCACTCTCCTTCACTGAGATTATATATCTTCATTTGGGCCACAAGCCCGAGGATCCCTCCACATGAAGCATAACTAATTACCAGCAAGGGTCCAACAACCCATCAGGAAAAATACTCCCTTTGAGGCAGGTCCCTGAAGGAGAAGAAGTGCTCAGCCAGATATATACCAATCTACCACTTCTGATCTGTATAACTGGAAGACTCAGAGAAAGGGGTTGAGGAAATATCTAGAGGGGTTCCTGAATCTGATCAAGGGAATCTTTCAGACCTATGAGCCCACTTGGGCTGACACCCAGAGCCTCCTCCTAATGGGGGAAGAAAATGCCAGACAAAGAGAACAGCAACAATTCAGGTCAAGCTATTTTGAGACCAGGGCATCAAACGGTCCCAGATAATGAACCCAACTGGGACCACCCAGATAATGGAACAAGGTGGAAGACAGAGACTGACCCACTATAAAAATATAATGCTAAAGGTCATCCAGGCAGCAGGCAAGAAACCTGTCCATTAGAATAAGAAAAATGAAATCAATCAGGAACCAATAGAAAACCTTAAGCATTCCTAGAACGCCTCAGGGAATATGTTCAAATCTTCTACCTCTGTCTCTGACTCACTGGAAGGGAATGCAATGCTGAGGTCATATCTCATTTCCCAAAGTGTCCCTGACATTAGATGTAGACTTCAGAAATTGGAAATAGAACCAGATACACCTACCTCACCTCTCAGGGTTGCCTACTGCGTATTTAATAACCAAGATATACAGGAAGAAAAGTCAGGAGGATAAAAAAGCTCAGAGGCAAGCACACCTACTGACTGTTGACCTCCAAATCAACCAATTAGCATGGGAATCTGGACTAACCACCCAGAGAGACTCTCAACTCTTGACAAGTGACCCCTAGTCCCCATGGAAACATGGAGAGCAAGCCAAGGAAACTAGGACCCAGTCATTGCACCATATGTAAACCAGAGGGACGATGGAAAGGCAAATACCCTTACCACCCCAAAGGAGAATAGAAATGGCAAATCTTGGCCACTACCCTTCAAGGCATATGGTCCAAACAGATGAAGAATGATAAGGCCAGAGGGCGCCTAAGCTGGCACTCCAATTGACACCCAAGAGACCCAACTGACATTGGACATAGGGGAAAGCCTGTTGAATTCTTAGTTGACTTATAGCCACTTAGTTGAATTCTTAGTGCCACTTATTCAGTTCTGAACACCAGACCCAGGCAAACTCTATCACAAGAGTTGTAAAATTATGGAGGTACTGGGGAAGGCTCAAGAAAAGGCATTTTTTTGTAGAGCCATTGCAGAATGCAAGTTAGATGAACATACTAACACCAATTCCTTCTTGTATGTCCCCAAATGCCCAATACCCCTCTGAGGAAGAGATACTCTTACATAAATTGAAGGCCACCTAATGGGAGACAAACTGGAGATTGGTGTCCCTTTAGACAAAGGTATAAGATGATACCATTAATGACTGAGGACAAACCTCCTGGCTGTAAATCCTGAAGTCTGGGCCCAGGGATGGGTGGGAATAGCTATAGGAGTTAGTTTCATGACAGTACAAACATGATCCAATATAAAATAAGGCCTTCTCTCTGCCGGGAGGCCTTATTAGGCATCACTTCTGTTACACAGAACCTAAATGACCAGGGCCTTATTGGACCATGCCAATCAGCCTGTAATACCCCCATTTTCCCTATAAAGAAACCCAGTGGGGAATACCACATAGTACAGGGCCTGGGGGCAGTCAGTGAGGCCACCTAGGATATACACCCAGTGGTCCCTAACCTCACACCCTGCTGGCTGCTCTACATCAGTAGGACCTGGTATTCTGTATTCTATTTAAAAGATGCTATTTTCTGTATTCCATTAGCCCCAGAACCACAAGAAATTTTTGCGTTTGAGTGGCAGAACCCAAACACACAGCAAAAAGAATTCTGCTGAAAGGCCCTGCCCTAAGTATACAAAACTTCCTCCACCATCTTTGGAGAAACTTCGGTTAAAAACCTGAAAGATCTACATCTAGAGGAGGGAACTCTCCTCCAGTATGTAGGCGGCGTTCTGAATCTTCCTCTGACCTGAAGTTCCTTTTCTGAAAAACAACAGAAGTGTGAGCAGGGATGTGCAGGCCATGGCAGTGAGGCTCAACACCAGGGAACAGGTTGCCTACAGGCAAAAGAGCTAGACACCTACATTTTAAGGAAGGCCTGTGACAAACATATCTAAAGGCGTCTGGGGAGAAGTCCTGCTCCTCTACCCAGGGTATGATGACAGGCACTTCTGATCAACAGGAAGCAGTTACAGAAGACCGACCTTCACCCCTCAGCACCCCTCAAGAATAAGGAGCAGGACAAAAGAAGGAAGAGAGATCTGTCACCAGCAAAGCCCATAACCATTCCCGGGGAATGAAAACAGAATCGCAAAGAGTCGACTGAACGACTGAACTGAACTGAGCTGACTGAAAAAAGTCTAACCTTTCTCTTCCCCTTTGTGCTTAGTCATGTTTCACTTGCTCGCAGGGTGCCGCAAGCAGAGGCCTGGCACCCAGAGTTTCAGACCAGGGCTCCTCGTGTAAAGCGGTGGCTGTGCCCGCTCCCTCAGCTCAGCAGGCGGCACAAGCAAGCACCGCGCGGGAGCCTGCTCAAGATGGCGGCAGCCTGCTCAAGATGGTGGCATCCTGCTCAAGATGGCGGCAGCAGGACGAGCACTGCGCCTGCTCTGTGCGCCAGCCTGATTGAAACACAGCTTCACAGGAACTCTGAGAATTCCCTCCTCTCCCTGGCTGACAAGATCCCTGCAAAGCCGCGCCGCCCTCCGCTTTTCAGTCTGTGGGGGAGGATATGCACCCTAGAGCTCAATCTGGAACCTCTCCACTCTGATCAAAGAATGAAGCTTTCCTTTGTGTCTGAGCCAACCTTGGTCTCAGTCTACTGGCTTGAACAACACGGGGCAAGAGGATCCTTGTTGGGAACGATCATCGTGGGAGGGTGGGTGACAGAACTTCTGCCCTGAGTTGATGGCCATTTCCCTTGGCGCAGGGCTTCCCTGGTGGCTCAGCTGGTAACGAATCCGCCTGCAGTGCGGGAGGCCTGGGTTCCATCCCTGGGTTGGGAAGATCTCCTGGAGGAGGGCATGGCAACCCACTCCAGAGTTCTTGCCTGGAGAATCCCTATGGACAGAAGAGCCTGGCAGGATGCAGTTCATGGGGTTGCGAAGAATCAGACACAACTGAGCAACTAACCACAGAACAACACAAGCAGCTATGTCACTTTCTCAATCATAAAAGTTAGCCTGGGTGTCCATTTCTATTTCAGCTCCACTTTTTAACAACAAAGAATGTAATTTTCAGAAATATCTTCTTTTTTCTTTTTAAGTGCCATTGAAAATTTTAATTGTGAAGTCCAGTGGCGGTCATGATAAAGATTTCTACCTATTTTAATATGTAAATTGCCTAAGGGCTTAAACTAGCTTGCTATCACTTTGTACTACGTTGTGGAGGAGCAACTTGGGCACATAAATAGAATGAGTGGTAATTAATTATCACAAGTTATAATGAGAATCATAGCCATTAGTGCCAAAAGCTAAAGCTGAAAATTATTGAAACATGTGTCTAATAGAACTGCCTTACCACTCTCTATTTCTGTCATTTGATACTTACATTACATTCAGACCACCAAAAACAGACCTCAATTTTCAAGAAAGAAACGGCTAGAAAAACCAAAAAAAAAATCCCACAAATTCTCAGTTTTGTAGTTGAAACTGTTAGTTGCTCTGTCATGTCCAGCTATTTGTGACCCAATGGACTGTAGCCTCCAAGTTCCTCTGTCCATGGGAGTCTCCAAGCAAGAACACTGGAGTGGGTAGACATGCCTTTCTCCAGCGATCTTCCCAACCCAGGGATCAAACCTGGGTCTCCTGCATTGCAGGCAGATTATTTACCATCTGAGCTACCAGGGAAACATTGCTAAATACCTTTCACACTCTAGTTGGCATGCAGAAACAGCTGTAGAAGCAATACACATTTCTTGGTTGGGGTTGGGGGAGCTTTCAATAAATATCTAAAACAATGACTAACTACTTTCCCCTTTAGATCACAGTTGCAAATACCTAGATAAGGAAGAGAAAACAACCTTCAGTTTTATAATTGCCTTCTGGCACTTTCTATTCTGTGTGCAGAGTGTGTAAGGAGAAATAATACATCTGGAAAGTTAAATAAGATCTTTGAAACTCAAACTGATACAGGAGGAAGGATGCAGGTAGGTTTAAACGAAGAGAGGAAATGATTCTAAAAATGAAACTCCTAAAGAAAAACACTGCAGAAACAGTGCATAATAATAATAGTTTATGGTTTTTAAGTAAGAGATATTATATAAAGCTAAAAATTAGATGCAAAAGAAATTTTCATGTTAACCTTTATGACACTCCTTGAGTATCAGACATAGCATCACGTTGTTCTTATTGTACAGATGAAACAGAATGGGAAGTAACAGGCCTAAGATAGACAGAGAACAGACTAACAACAGAAGGAAAACTAGAGCCAAGTGATAAATACACATTTACTTCACAGAGATATTGTTGCAAATTCCCTCAGAAACACAAAATACCACAATAACAGATGTCTTTCAAGGTGAGTGCTATTAAGGAAAGCCAGTGCAGTCTTCCACATTATAATCTATAAAACTTTAAAGAAGATAGCTCCTTGGATCTTGTAATCCAAAGTACAGTATTCATAATTAAAAATGAGAAAACTAACATTCTTCAGTTTTTACACTTTATGATTGCATTTTAAATCTCTGTTTCCTTTGTGATCAGTATGTAATCCATACCTTTCAATTTTGGGGGTTGTATAAATGAAGCATAGAGCAATTCAGGAACAAAACAGAAAATTAACACTGGGCAGCATGTATCATATAATGATTTTCAAAAAGATCTGCTAAATGATATAAATTCAGTGAAACAGAGGTGTTTAAAGACTAACTGGATTTATTCATTGGTTCCATTAAAGGAAAGTGAATAGTTAAGTAAAAACACTTTTATTTCACTTTCTCTTCCTTTTTTGATCCATTTAATGGCTATATCAATTGTGCATATCATGACTTATGAAGCAATGTAAAAAAAAGAGTGTCAATCATAAGCTAAAGGGAATAGAGGTCTAAAGGTAATATCTGAGAAGGGAAACCAAGAGGTGAACTTAAGAATTAGAGAAACCAAGCACCTTATATAATATATCACCAGGGAGAGCGAAGCATAACAGAAAGAACTGGAGGAAGATGACAGGGAGGAGAGATTACATAAAATACTAATGTGCCTCCAGGGTACTGGAACTAAATGGTGAAGAGTATGTCTAGATAAGCTGGATAGAGTTCATTGTAAATTTGGAGTTCAGCGTATAAGATGACATGAATAGAGAGATAAGTGCCTGCGTACCCAAGTCGATGACAAATATGTTTGCAGGCATTCCTGCTGGGGCTTAGAGAATACACTGATTACCCATGGTTCCCTGGAGGCCTAAAAAACTTCATTTGTTGCAGAGGAAGTATGCTGGGTACCTTAGGCACCTCTAGGATCAGTGCCATTAATAACAGTGCTGTTATCATCATTTACTGGGCTCTTTCTCTATCCACACCATAGCTGTCTCCAGGTTTGTAATTATCTCCATCTACCTGATTTACCTCTCCTGCCATTTAACTGCTTCAGGTCTTCAGGGAAACAATTATCAAATCCCTATCTCAAAATGCTAAATGATCCCTCAGGAACTGACAAAAGTTATCACAGATTACCTTTATGAGGCAAGCAATATGTTCCCTAGCTACTCATAGAAATAGGTACAGGAGAGATCCAGTGTATACCTTGACAGTCATTCACAAGTGCCTTCATTCATTCATTGAATTAAAATGTACTGAACACCAACCATGTATTAGAATCTGTGACACTGGAGATATAAAATTGAAAAGCAAGTCTCTCCCCTCAAGGAGCTCCCAATCTGGAGAGGAGATAGACTCACCCACTGTTGGGCAGGGACCCAGTTGGTAGCACTGATAAGAATACAGGGAGAATCACAATAGGATAAGACAAGGAAAGTATTATCAGGCTGTCCTTTAAGGGATGGGTAGAAATTTGACTGGAGAATAAATATATTGAGGGCACACCAGAAAGAGAACATAAAATTTTAGTTATAGTGAAAAATTAAATTATCGTTACCAATTATCAAAATCATCAATCTATCGTTTCTTCACCTCCATTCATCATATTCTTTTGGCATTTGTTTCATATAATTTTAAAGTGATATCATAAACATTGACTATGCCAAAGCCTTTGACTGTGTGGATCACAATAAACGGTGGAAAATTCTGAAAGAGATGGGAATACCAGACCACCTGACCTGCCCCTTAAGAAACCTGTATGCAGGTCGGGAAGCAACACTTAGAACTGGACATGGACGAACAGACTGGTTCCAAATAGGAAAAGAAGTACTTCAAGGCTGTATATTGTCACCCTGCTTATTTAACTTATATGCAGAGCACATCATGAGAAACGCTGGGCTGGATAAAGCACAAGCTGGAATCAAGATTGCCGGGAGAAATATCAGTAACCTCAAATATGCAGATGACACCACCCTTATGGCAAAAAGTGAAGAAGAACTAAAGAGCCTCTTGATGAAAGTGAAAGAGGAGAGTGAAAAAGTTGGCTTAAAGCTCAACATTCAGAAAACTAAGATCATGACATCCGGTCCCATTACTTCATGGCAAATAGATGGGGAAACAGTGAAAACGGTGACAGGCTTTACTCTTCTGGGCTCCAAAATCACTGCGGATGGTGACTGCAATCATGAAATTAAAAGACGCTTACTCCTTGGAAGGAAAGTTATTGACCAACCTAGACAGCATATTAAAAAGCAGAGACATTACTTTGTCAACAAAGGTCCATCTAGTCAAGGCTGTGGTTTTTCCAGTGGTCATGTATGGATGTGAGAGTTGGACTATAAAGAAAGCTGAGCGCCGAAGAATTGATGCTTTTGAACTGTGGTGTTGGAGAAGACTCTTGAGAGTCCCTGCAAGGAGATCCAACCAGTCCATCCTAAAGAATATCAGTCCTGGGTGTTTGTTGGAAGGACTGATATTGAAGCTGAAACTCCAATACTTTGGCCACCTGATGCAAAGACCTGGCTCATTTGAAAAGACCCTGATGTTGGGAAAGATTAGAGGCAAGAGGAGAAGGGGATAACAGAGGATGAGATGGTTGGATGGCATCACCGACTCAATGGCCATGAGTTTGGGTAAACTCCGGGAGTTGGTGATGGACAAGGAGGCCTGGTGTGTTGCGGTTCATGGGGTCTCAAACAGTCGGACACGACTGAGCGACTGAACTGAATAAACATTATTGGCACCACAAAGTATAAGTGGCCCCCTCACCCCATGTATCACTCTAGCCAGTTCATCTTATCAATATCACTCAGTTTTATCACTTCATGCAGCTGAGAGCATGGCATCACTGCGCCACGCTCTGCCTGTCTCTATGCTTCTGCTTTCCTCTACATTCCTGCCATGATCCTGCAAAACAACTCTGATCCCAATCTCATTCTCTTCTACTCCTCATTAAAAAGGAAGAAAAGTCGAAGGAAATAGCTTTGTTACTTTGTGTAACATTAGATTAGGGCTTCCTCATGAATACGTTGTTATCCCCTTGGGTCAGCCACCCTAACCAAATCTGAAAGACCTTTATGATTCTTGTTTTCTCAATCTTTTATCTCAGTCTGCACATAACAAGTGATATTCAGGTTGGTGGGGGAGCAGGTTCTGATAAACCTGGTCCTCAAATTTTGGAGGGGAAGTAAAAGACCTTCAATAATTTTTCATGGTCACAAGCCCTAGGTACACAAATAGTACTAGATGATTGCAGGTGTAACATAAAGGGTACAAATAAGGCCCAATTGCTAGCATGATAACTATCATTCTATCCCATTCTCTCCCAGGAGGGCCTTCCCTGGTGGCTCAGATGGTAAAGAATCCACCTGCAATGCAGATGACTGGGGTTTGAGCCCTGGGTGGGGAAGATTCTCTGGAGGAGAGAATGGCTACCACTCCAGTGTTCTTGCATGGAGAATTCCATGGACAGAGCAGTCTGGTGGGTCATAGTTCATGGGATGGATCCCAAAGAGCCAGACATGACTGAATGACTAAGACTTTCCCCTTTTTTTCCTTTCCCAACTCAAAAAACCATGTTTAAAAAGATGTAAATCAAAAAAAAAAAAAAAGATGTAAATCAGGGTAACTTTATATAGATAATTATGACTCTACCATAATTAATTTATAGTTAACTTACTCAAAAAACACCAGCATTTTAAACATGAATAATATTATCTATTATCAGAGCCATCTCTCCAGTGGTTGTTACCTGCCCGGCTGCCTGACCCCATGGCTGGTTGTGCAAGCTATACTGGCTGTACTAGGAGACAGAATGCCAGTTTGTTAGACCTTGTTTGATGCATTCTGGTGTCTTTCTAATCCAAATGCTTTATCTGCCTTTGTAGATTTTGAACAGTGAGCAGCACATTCTTTACATCTTGGTCAGAGGACGGTAGAGTGGCCTCTTTATTGAAAGAGAGGAATGAAAGGCAGAGTAAGGGACGAGGAGAGCAGAGCTAAAGTTTAAAACTCTTCCCCATTTCCTCTCTCATTCAAAAGGAGAGTAAGAAGATGGTTAGAGAAGAGCAGAAAGAGTTTACAAGTATTGAACACTTTAATCCTCAAAATCACTCTACAAAATAGGTGTTATTGTCCCATTTTACACTCTTGTGAGAAGTTAGTAACTTGACCAAGCACACAGAGTCAATGGCTAGGAGAGCCTTGCACCCTGACCTTTCTGGCTCCAAGTATCATGCTTTAAAAGCCATCAACCAGGAGGACATTTTTCCTTGATAAGAGGCAGCAACTAGGCTCCAGTCTGCCAGGTTATTTTGGTTCCTTCAATATTATGAAGTCCTAAATGGCTTCATATTTCTAGCAAGATCCCAAAGGGAGGAGGTCGGCTCAATTCCTGTTATTCATGCATGTGTTGACTACTCTCACAACTTCACTCTAATCAACAGGCTTGCATTCTCCCACTAGGGCTTCCCTGGTGGCTCAGATGGTAAAGAAATCTGCCTGCAATGCAGGAGACCCGGGTTCAATCCCTGGGTTGGGAAGATCCCTTGGAGAAGGGAATGGCTACCCACTCCAGTATTCTTGCCTGGAGAATTCCATGGACAGAGGAGCCTGGCAGGCTACTGTCCATGGGGGCAGCTCTTCACTATCCAACAAGCCCAAAATAGACTGAAGCTACTTTCATTAACATTAATAGATAAGTAAGTAAAGAACCAGATAGGTTTACGTTGGCATGAAAACTACTAGATTCCTTTTTGTTTTACAAAAATAATCAGTATAGGGACTTTCCTGGTGATCCAGTGGTGAAGAACCCACCTGCCAATGTAAGGGACGCAGGTTCAATCCTGAGTCTGGGAAGATTCCACATGCCATGGAGCAACTAAGCCCATGCCCCCCAACTACTGCGCCTGAGCTGCTAGAGCTTGTGTGCTAGACTAGAGACGCCAACGCAGTGAGAAGCCTGAGCACTGCAGTGAAGAGCAGCCCCCCAGCTGCAACTCCAGAGAGCCGCGTGCAGCTCTGAGGACCCAGAGGAGCCAAAAGCAAATAACTAAAGAAAATTGTTTTAAAAATCAGTATACATTAGTATTTTTAGTTGAAACCTTTAAAATCTATGGTTTATATTGTAGTTGCTATATTTTCACTACATTAAGGCAAGAATAGCCTCTAAATAGGTTTACTTGCTTGAATTAGAGATAGTTCAACTTCTAAAGTCTTTACAAAGTTCTTCAAATAGCTTTGATGAATAAGCAAACAATTAGTTTTTTCATATTTCTAAAAATTTAATGAAAATGAGTTTTTATAAATATATAGTGTATTTTTTCTAAAAAGCAAAATGTCTTTTTCTGAGTTGACAAATTCATATTTTTTTATATTTGTGTGTGTGGTGGTAGAGAAACACACGGCCCATGGAGCCAGAATGTAAGGATTTGAAATTTCACTCTACCCATTTTTTAGCAGAAAGTTATTTGACTTCTCTGAATTTCAGCTAATTAAGCTAATATTTAGAACAATGTCTGGTATGTATCCAATAAGTCTTAGCTGTTATTAACCTGGAGGGAGTAATTGCTCCACACAGTCCCTCTAATTTAATTGGGAATTTCTGTAAAGCAAGAATACCTAATCTACAAATTGCCTCCAAATGTAATGAAATTTTAATACTAACTTAACAATTAATGAGGATGATATAATATCACACTCTAGGTATATTTAATTAAACATTTATTGTTTAAATCTTGCAGCTTTTGATATTCTGAGCAGTGTTTTTTCATTCTAGCTCTCGAATATTTATTTTTATTGGCCTTTGAAACGTCATAGTACTAACTATTTGTAGTGCTTGATGGATACGATGGTCTTGGCCAAAGTAAATGGGACAGCTTTGAAGGCTTCCTTTTCTGTCTCCTAATATCTTTCTGTGATAGTCTGCCTCTTGGATAACATTTCTTCTCAGCAAGAGTTTGGTAAGGATTCTAGAAGTTTGGAAAGGTTACTAAACTGGGATTCAAAGATAGGACAGTAAAGTAAAATCCCAGGTATCACTGATGAGCCAAAATTCTAAAACTGCTTTTGCCTAAATTCAGAGTTTATACCAAAACCTAGGCTGAAGCTGTCCCTGCATTTAAACATAAAAAGGAGAAAGAATGATTTAGTAGAGGGTTGGAACCGGCACTGATCCAAGGAGGAATATCTTCTTTAATAATCTAGGACTATATCTTGACATACATAGTTATCATGTCATTCTAATTTTCCAAATGGCATTGCAAAACCAATGGTGGGTAAAATTGATACCTTAGCACAAGCCAAGGCAAAAGTACTAAACTACCAATAGTGATTGTATTTTTCACTTCCATTCAATCAGAGAAAAAGAAAAAGAAGGCATACAAGAAAAAGTTGGTTTAGCTCTAGAACATCCTTGATGAAGCAGTAAAATTTTACATTTTATTAAATCTCAACCTTCAGTATGTCTTTTTAATATTAAGTGTGATATAATGTGAAGTACCCATAAAGCTCTTCTGCTGCTTATAGAAATATAATTGTCTTCAGGAAAAGTATTTATTTGAGTTACAAATAAGCTGCTTTTTTCATGGAACATTATTTTGAAAGAAAAACTGGCAGCCAACTATGGTATTCATACTTGGGTATTTGGCAAGCATTTTTGCAAAAAAAAAAAAAATGGATGTAGAGAGCCTGTCACTTCAAGAAAAACAACTAACAAGCTTAATAAATTTCAAGTTTAGCAAGCTAAAATAAAATTTTGGAAAATTTTATCTGCTACCACAAGCTTGGCCTCTTGCCAATACTCAAAGACTTTTCTCTTGAGACTGGTGGGATATTAATGAACATGATATTTGGATATTATATAATAAAATGAGCTACCATTTGAAAGATGTGCATTATTCAGTGAATCATTACTTTCCAAATGACCAATGCATGATATTACACATCTATTAAAAATGAAAGATAGACCAGTGAATTTTAATGTAACAGTATTAGTCTGGTCTAAGATAACACATTGTATTTAACTTCTAATCAATTATCATTTGTCAAATTTTACTGGTGTAGAAAGAATAAAAGCTTTAATTAACTGAAAAGGTCATTAGAATATCCTCTCCATTTATGTATTTATGTGAGGCCATATTTTCTTCATCTACTTCAACCAAAACAACATATGACAACAGATAAAATGCAGAAGCAGACATGCGAATCAAAGTTCAGTTCAGTTTGGTTCAGTTCAGTTGCTCAGTCGTGTCCGACTCTTTGCAACCCCATGGACTGCAGCACGCCACGCATCCCTGTCCATCACCAACTCCCGGAGTTTACTCAAACTCATGTCCGTCGAGTTGGTGATGCCATCCAACCATCTCATCCTCTGTCGTCCCCTTCTCCTCCTGCCTTCAATCTTTCCCTGCATCAGGGTCTTTTCAAATGAGTCAACTCTTCCCATCAGGTGGCCAAAGTATTGGAGTTTCAGTTTCAATATCAGTCCTTCCAATGAACACCCAGGACTGATCTCCTTCACAATGGACTGGTTGGATCTCCTTGCAGTCCGAGGGACTCTCAAGAGTCTTCTCCAACACCACAGTTCAAAAGCATCAATTCTTTGGCAGTTAGCTTTCTTTATAGTTCAACTCTCACATCCATACATGACTACCAGAAAAACCATAGCTTTGACTAGACGGACCTTTGTTGGCAATGTAATGTCTCTGCTTTTTAATATGCTGTCTAGCTTGGTCAATAACTTTTCTTCCAAGGAGCAAGGGTCTTTTAATTTCATGGCTGCAATCACCATCTGCAGTGATTTTGGAGCCTCCCAAAATAAAGCTGTCACTGTTTCCATTGTTTCCCCATCTATTTGCCATGAAGTGATGGGACCAGATGCCATGATCTTAGTTTTCTGAATGTTGAGTTTTAACCCAGCTTTTTCACTCTCGTCTTTCACTTTCATCAAGAGGCTCTTTAATTCTTTGCTTTCTGCCATAAGGGTGGTGTCATCTGCATGTGAGGTTATTGATATTTCTCCTGGCGTGTCTTCTATTAATTCATGCATTTAAAACATTTGCAAATATATAAACAATGCCACGGTTTTCATGATTTTTTCTTTTGGAAGATACAATTATTTTTTTCATAAAAATATGTCATATATGTTAACATGTCTTGGGTTTACTTTTTTTAATGAATTAATATCAAGATTTACTTAGTTTTCATCTCTAATCGGGAATATCGAGTGATCAGTTCAGTTCAGTGTGATAATAATTCATAAACAAAAGTTCTGTGGTGCTCAATTTTTACAAGTGAAAAAGAGTCCTGTGATCAAAACTTTTGAGTGTTATAGCCCTAAGGTTAAAGAAATTCTAGACCAGCAGCCATTGTGACATCAGCTTCGGGTCAGCCTATGGAGGATTCCACACAATTGCTCAGTATTTCACAGAGCTCTCCAGCTGAACCGCCCTATAAGAAGCTATCCATCAAAGAGGGCCTGCTATTGCCCTTAATGTTCTCCATAGGACATTCAACAATATCACCAGGAAAGATACCCAACAAAAAGTAAGAGAAAAGCCATTTCATTCTTCGATTTCTTTGCTTCTTTCTTTGATTTTGGTCAGGTTTCCCAACACTTTGTCTCTTGTTTCATTATGAAAGATGTACAAACTTCAAGCCAAAAGGGTAAAAGCTGCTGCTGGGCAGATGTGGAATTCAAATTTCTCCAAGATCAGACAATCTCTTAAAAATGCTTACCACAAATGTAATAATCAGTACCCGAGTTCAACCACATGTCCAACTATGACTTCCCATGACTGTGATCAAGAGGACCTTAATGCTGGTGAAGAAATGAATCTTCTAGTAATGCTCCAAGATATTAAAACCACCCAGCTTGAACTCCTCAGCCAGATGACTGGCATGATCTGTGCATTATCAAAAATCCAGGAAAGGACTGACTTCTATCAGAAGCAGATGGAAATACTGGAAACCAAAATGAATGTTAATGAAAATAAACAGTGTACAACAGCTGAAGATATCTTCTCTGTGAAGGAAGACGTTGATGCTTTAAAGAGGAAGGTGACAGAACTGGGAAACCAGAATTCTTGCTCCAATGTACATTGTTTAGAGGTTCTGGATGGAGAAAAGGGTAAAGAGATCATAGAACTTCTTCACAAAGTCACACAACCAGAAACCTTGAAGAACACACTGACCTCTGTAGATTCTGAAGTCTCTTCAGCAGAACCAGAGAAAGTGCTCAATTATCCTAAGTCCACTGATCATCTTGAGGAAAAAGCAATATCTCCCCAGATTAAAGATCTGAAGAAAAGTAACTATCAAAATGCATTAAGAAGCTTTCAAAAAGCAAAGTCAAATATTTATATTTACCCAGACTTTAATACATGGATCAAGCTAACTTTTGTCCATGGAGGAAAGTGGAGATTTTTCCTCAGTGCAACCAAGTTAGAGGAATTCATCCAGTGGCTTCTTTCCAGGCCAACCCTCCCTCCTGAGGAACCACAAGTCATAACCCAGAAGTATTGTCTTTTCACTGGGCCTATCACAAGCTTGACCACCATCTGTGTCTCTGTTTTCAACTACATTTATTGTCTTTTTGGTTCCTCAAAAGAAGAAGTAACTCGACTATAGAGTAATTCTCTGCTTTGCTTGGTACAAAATAAATGTAAGCTGGCCATGCCAAGCATTCACATGTCTTTGTGGTTACTGAGAACTCCTTGGTAGTTAAGTTAGCTCACTGTGGGTTGGCTGCCTGAAAAGTTTCATTATGTCTACAGTAAGCTGAGGCATATCATCCCATTAGACAATTGTGATGCATTTTGTATCAAGCTTCTTATTTTCCCAAAAGCAATTCATGAGGACTCGTCCAGTGCCCATTTCATAGATAACTGGAAACAAAGAATAAAGGGGTCCAAAGCATGAGAAACACTTTTAGCAGCCCCCACTATCATCTTAGTGGGCTCTGCAGATAAGATCTGTGACACAGAGACAGACTCTACTAACAAAATGTTAAATAGCATAGAGCACAAAAGATAACACGGACAAAGTTAGAGCTGTAAAAATGTAAGGTGCTGAAAGGACAAGGTATTGCCAAGAAAATATTTATTCCAAAATTGGGATTTTTCTTTCAGCTTCATCTCTATCAAACAATTGGAAAAGGAGGGGAAAGCTGAATATGCTATTGGATTGTTTGGGTTTTTTTTTTCACATTTTCATGAAATGAGACAAATGACATATCTTACAGGTTTGATATAGAGGAAAAGGCAAAATCCAAGGATGGATTTGTGAACTAAGTTAAATCTTGACACTATACCACCATAGAATCTTACATGACAAAGTCTTTTTTTTTTTTTTTCTCTTCAGATGAACCATATAAATACTACACATCCAGGGTGGACTTCATTCCTGGACATAATAGGTGGTTGCCATTGTAATGTAATTTTTCTAAATATCATGCTAATTGCAAAAAAAAAAAAAGTTCCCTTCACCACTAGTTAGTGAATGAAATCTACCAATAGAGAATCACAAGCTGTTAAACTATAAATATTCTTGGCAAATGTACTATTTTAAACTACTCTCCATTAATCATTTGAAAGAGGGCTTTCAGTTCAGTCACTCAGTCGTGTCTGACTCTTTGCGACCCCATGAATCGCAGCACGCCAGGCCTCCTTGTCCAACACCAACTCCCAGAGTCTACCCAAACCCATCTCCACCAAGTCGGTGATGCCATCCAGCCATCTCATCCTCTGTCGTCCCCTTCTCCTCCTGCCCCCAATCCTTCCTAGCGGCAGTTAGCAAAGAACAACCATTTCAAATGAGGAAAATTTTAGCAGCTAAGGTGAGCATAGAGGAAACTAAGGGAGAAGTAGGCTAAGAAGACGCAACATTGTCTGGAGCCAGTCTGGTAATAATTATACACTACAACTTTTTCATTTACAAATGCATTTTATTTGACCTTTCTTTACAAATGTACAGATAAGATGTAAACAAACAAACAAAAAAAACTGAAAATATGTCAGTATGTGATAGGGGCAGCATGGATCATCCTATCATCAGTTCAATTCAGTCGCTCAGTCGTGTCCGACTTTTTGCAACCCCATGGACTGCAGCATGCCAAGTCTCCCTGTCCATCACCAACTCCCAGAGTTTACTCAAACTCATGTTCATCAAGTCAGTGATGCCATCCAACCATCTCATCCTCTGTCGTCCCCTTCTCCTCCTGCCCCCAATTCCTCCCAGCATCAGGGTTTTTTCCAGTTAGTCAGTTCTTCGCACCAGGTGGCCAAAGTTCTGGAGTTTCAGCTTCAGCATCAGACCTTCTAATGAACACCCAGGACTGATCTCCTTTAGGATGGACTGGTTGGATCTCCTTGCAGTCCAAGGGACTCTCAAGAGTCTTTTCCAACACCACAGTTAAAAAGCATCAATTCTTTGGCACTCAGCTTTCTTTATAGTTCAACTCTCACATTCCATACATGACTACTGGAAAAACCATAGCTTTGACTAGACAGAGTTTTGTTGGCAAAGTAATGTCTCTGCTTTTTAATATACTGTCTAGGTTGGTCATAACTTTTTCCAAGGAGCAAGTGGTCTTTTAATTTCATGGCTGCAGTCTTTTAATTTCATCCTATCATATACCTACTTAAAACAAGGATATCTATTAAATAGGTAACAGTGCTAATAAAGGGCTAACAGTGCTAACAAAGTAAAATACCATTCCGGTAAAGACAGCAGAAAACTCACTCTCTCTACTGACTACCAGAGATATCCTTAAAGAACAGATGCGCTCTAGCCGAGCACACTGCATGTGCCCCTCACATCAGAGCAACTAGGGAAGGTCTGCCATGACTCAGGCAGATGACCTCACAAGCAGCTTCTGGGAGAGTAAGAAGTGACTCAGCTGGTATTTCCTGGGTCATCTGAGCCTCTATATTAACGCACACTTTCACTTTTTCTCCCCTAGGTGCCCCCTTCCCACTTGTCTAACATTTCTAGACAGGAAAAGGGTTTAGGTTAAAAGCCTGGAATCAGAAAACCTCAGTTCTGAACCATCTTAAATTCTATACTCACGAGCTTTATGGTTTCTCATCTTTTTTTGGTCATCTATAAAAAGGGAATCATTATATTTGTCCAGTAAATATTTCTTCAGTGTTTGCTAATAGCAAGGAACAGTGGAGCATAAAAGAAAAAGAAAAAGCAGCAGACATTCCCTGTGTAGACACGTAATGTCAAATGGGACAAGCAAAAGACATACAGCTCTAAGGTATGATAGGTGGGCAGCAAAGAGCAATATAAAAAGTGTTCCTGCTATCAGAGGAGAAAGAAGGTTGAGGGGCCTTGAGGTCAGGAGGCAAGGTGGAGGGCGGTGATGTAGTAAGGAGGAGGTGGTGAGGGGTGTACCAGGCAGAAGGAAAAACAAGCACACAGGAGTGGGTAGGGAACATGGGAAGTAGAAGCCACAAGGCACTTGATTAATGTAAAGTGCTGACAGGCTATCATTCAACTCCTCTATGGATCTCATTTTTCTCTTCAGGGATCCCCACTATGTTCATTTTAACCTGTTTTGTGCCTACATAAGGATGTTAGAGAAGAAGAAAGTAAGAAGGACACTACTTGATTTTCTCAGGATCTCAAAATTTCCCTAACGATGACTGTCCTGTTCATTCACAAAAGTTCCCCGTGAGGAAAGAGGATTTTGACTCTTGAGGAATTTTGACTCTTGAGAAAGAGGATTTTCCTCTTGAGTCAAAGAGGGATTGACTCTCAAGTCAATTATTTATTATCATCACCCAGACGTGCTCTCACCTGACTCGTTAAAATTATAACTCAATTTGAAACTACATGTAAAAAAATAATTGCTTTCAAATGAAACTGCCTCTCAGCCTACTCACCTCCATCTCACCTGGCTCAGAGGAAGTGATGCCTCTCCCCTCCACCTTCCTCCTCCAGTGCCTCGTAGGGACTTAATCAGTTATTACTATTCTTTCCTCCAGGTTAATCACCAACTCCCGGTCCTTCGTGCTCAGCTTATACCAGTATCTGTCTGCCTTGTTCCTGTTCTGTGTTCCCCTCCTCTTTTGCTGATCTCCCATCGTACTCTTAGAGAGCCCCCCTGCCTGTCCCCACCTTCCCCTCTCCCACTCTTTCCACAGCTCTTAGAATCAAGTCTTCCAAGCTCTCTCTTCTGGTCCTCTTCCCGTCACTCTGGCAGATCCTCCTCAGTTTCTTAGATGATTCCTCTGCCACTAGTAATTCCCTTAAAATACTGATGCTTCACTTTAATCATTCCCAAGTCAAAGCAGTCCTAACCCAGCCTCTCCTGGGACATCTTCAGCTTTAGTTCCAAGTACTACTTATCTTCTCCACCTGGATGAGTCTCAAATGCTCTACTTCCTAAAATTCACCTTAGTAGCTCTTCTTTCCTATGATTCAAATCTATTTCTCTTCCAGTATCCTTTTTATTAACGGCATCCCAGTGCAAACTATTGACATCACCAAACTGGAAATTACTCTCATCTTCTCCCTTACTTGCTATATTAATCATCAAATATTTCATTGCTTATCTTCCAACAATTCATGGACTCTATCCTCTGTCTCTGTCCCCACTTCTCTTTTGGTTCAAGCCATCAGTTCAGTCAGTTCAGTTCAGTCACTCAGTCGTGTCTGACTCTTTGCAACCCCATGGACTGCAGCATGCCAGGCCTCCCTGTCCATCACCAACTCCCAACATCACCATTTACTCAAACTCATGCCCATCGAGTCGGTGATGCCATCCAACCATCTCATCCTCTGTCACCCCCTTCTCCTCCTGCCTTCAATCTTTCCCAGCATCAAGGTCTTTTCAAATGAGTCAGTTCTTCACATCAGATAGCCAAAGTACTGGAGTTTCAGCTTCAACATCAGTCCTTCTAATGAATATGCAGGACTGGTTTCCTTTAGGATGGGCTGGTTGGATCTCCTTGCCATCCAAGGGAAACTTTCAAAGAGTCTTCTCCAACACCACAGTTCAAAAACATCTATTCTTTGGCACTCAGCTTTCTTTATAGTCCAACTCTTACATCCATACATGACACTGGAAATACCATAGCTTTGACTAGATGGACCTTTGTTGGCAAAGTAATGTCTCTGCTTTTTAATATACTGTCTAGGGTGGTCTTAATTTTTCTTCCAAGGAGCAAGGGTCTTTTAATTTCATGGCTGCAATCACCATCTGCAGTGACTTTGGAGCCCCCCAAAATAAAGTCTGTCACCGTTTCCACTGTTTCCCCATCTATTTGCCATGATGTGATGGGACCAGATGCCATGATCTTAGTTTTCTGAATGTTGAGTTTTAACCCAGCTTTTTCACTCTCCTCTTTCACTTTCATCAAGAGGCTCTTTAGCTCTTCTTTGCTTTCTGCCAAACGGTGACAAGGGTGGTGTCATCTGCATATCTGAGGTTACTGATATTTCTCCTGGCAATCTTTATTCCACCTTGTGCTTTCTCCAGCCCAGCGTTTCTCATGATGTACTCTGCATATAAGTTAAATAGCAGGGTGACAATATACAGCCTTGATGTACTCCTTTCCCGATTTGGAATCAGTCTATTGTTCCATGTTCAATTCTAACTGTTGCTTCCTGACCTGTATACAGATTTCTCAAGAGGCAGGTCATGTGGTCTGGTATTCCCATCTCTTTCAGAATTTTCCACAGTTTATTGTGATCCGCACAGTCAAAGGCTTTGGCATAGTCAATAAAGCAGAAATAGATGTTTTTCTGGAACTCTCTTTGCTTTTTCGATGATCCAACAGATGTTGGCAATTTGATCTCTGGTTCCTCTGCCTTTTCTAAAACCAGCTTGAACATGTGGAAGTTCACAGTTCATGTCCTGCTGAAGCCTGGCTTGGAGAATTTTGAGCATTACTTTATTAGCGTGTTAGGTGAGTGCAACTGTGTGGTAGTTTGAGCATTCTCTGGCATTGCCTTTCTTTGGGATTGGAATGAAAACTGAGCTTTTCCAGTCCTGTGGCCACTGCTGAGTTTTCCAAATTTGCTGACATATTGCATGCAGCACTTTCACAGCATCATCTTTAAGGATTTGAAACAGCTCAACTGGAATTCCGTCACCTCCACTAGCTTTGTTGGTAGTGATGCTTCCTAAGGCCCACCTGACTTCGCATTCCAGGATGTCAGTTTTAGATGAGTGATGATACCATTGGGATTATCTGGGTCATGAAGCCATAATATCTCTCTATGAATGAAAGGTTTTCCTTCTTGGTATCCTGGGCTTTACAATGTCCATAATCCGATCCTAAAAGGGTAATTTTTTAAATGAAAGAAAGATAATTTTTTAACTTATTGAGGCAACATTGGTTTATGAAATTACGTAAGTTTCATGGGTACCGCATCATACATCTAGTTCTCTATACCCTACAGTGTGCTCACCACCAAAAGTTCAGTTTCCACCCACCAGCAGATGACCCCCTGTACCCATTCTGCCCTCTCCCCTGCCCATTCCCCTCTGGCGACCACTGCTCTCTTCTCTCTGTGTGTGTTTGGTTCGGTTTGGCTTCATTTATTTTGTTTGTTTGTGATTCCACAGGCTGGAAAAAGGTAGCTAGAAAGTTTTACTTTTTTCCTCCCAGTTTTACTGACATACAGTATCACTTAAGGTACGTGGCATAATGATTTGACTCACATACACCATGAAATGAATACAATAAATTTAGTGAACATCCATCATCTCATACAAATTCAAAATTAATGAAAAATGAAAACATTTTCATTGTGATGAGAATCCTTTGGACTTACTAACTTAACAACTTTCATATATAACACACAGTAGTGTTAATTATGTTAATCACATTATACACCATATCCCTAGTACTTATCTCATCTAAGCTGAAAATTTGTACCTTTTGACCAGCTTTATCCAATTCGCCTCCTCCCACCCCCTGCCTCTGGTAACCACAAATCTTTCTCTGTAAGTTTATTTGTTTGTTTCTTTTTTGAAGTATAATTGACCTACAGTACTATGTTAGTTCCCAGTGTAAAACATAGTGATTCAATATTTCTATACATCACAAAAGGATCACCATGATAAGTCGAATTGCCACCTGTTCACTATAAAAAGATATTACATTATTATTGACTATGTATTGACTGTACTCCCTATTCTGTATGTATGTATCCCTTTCATGACTTGTAACTGAAGTTTGTGCTTCTTAATCTCCCTCACCCATTTCACTCGTCTCCATGCCCCTCTCCTCTGGCCAACTCCTGTTCGTGTTCCCTGTATCTATGAATCTGTTTCTGCTTAGTTCTGTTTGTCAGTTTGTTGTGTTTTTTAGATTTCACATATAAGTGAATTTCTATGATTTATTTGACTGAACATAATGAACCCTTTAGTCCATCCATGTTGATGCAAATGGCAAGATTTTTCTTTTTATGGCTGAGTAGTATTCCATTATGTATATAAACTTCTTTATCCATTCACTCACTGGTAGGCACTTTGGTCATTTCCACATATTGGCTATTGTAAATAATGCTGTAATGAAGTAAGGGGTGCATATTATCTTTTCAAATTAATGTTTTCATATTCTTTGGGTACATACTCAGAAGTGGGATAGATGGATCATATGGTAGTCCTACTCTTGATTTTTTTGAGGAATCTCCATACTGCTTTCCATAGTAGCTGTACCAATTTACATTCCTATCAACAGTGTATAAGGGTTCCATTTTCTCCACATCCTTGCTAACATTTGTTACTTATTGTCTTTTGGATAATAGGCATGAAGCAATATCTCATTTCAGTTTTGTTTTGCATTTCCCTAATAACTGGTCTTGCTGAACATCATTTCATAGAACTGTTGGCCATCTGTGTCTTCTTTAGAAAAATGTGTATTCGAGTTCTATATCCCTTTTTGAAACAGGTTGTATTTTTTGTTATTGAGTTGTATGAGTTCTTCATACATATTTTGGATATTAACTCCTTACTACACATATGATTTACAAACATCTTCTCAATTTATCAGGCTGTCTTTTCATTTTATTGATAGTTTCCTTTGCTGTACAAAAGCTTTCTAGTTTGATGTAGTCCCATGTGTTTATAATTTCTTTTCCCTTGCCTGAGGACATACAGAAATATATTGCCAAGCCTGTCAAAGAGAGGGTGGGCTTTTTTTAAAACAGTTCTAAAATCTTTTTTATTATATCTCATAGTGAGGAGAATAAAATCCAAATTTCTTAGCAGAGCCTATGCAACCATTTCTATCCTGAATTTTTACATTTGGAAAGCAGTGTTTTATGGTGGTAAGGCACAACGGCTTTGGTGTCAGACTCACCTGGTTCAAGAGCTGGCTCTGTCAGTCACTAGTCATGTGACTTTGGAATTAAGCCAAAGCTTAAATTCCCAAAGGCTCAGTGTCCTTATTCCTAAAATAAAAATAATAATCATAAGTTATTGCCAGGCATTATGATGATGATTATTATATGACGCTCGTAGCAATCTAATTGACATACAGTGTGAAATAAATGGTATGGTATTTATTAACAAGCTACTTCTTCATCCTCATCCTTCCATGATAAATTTACCTGCAAACCACCATCCAAGCACATGAATGTCTTGCGTGTATGTGTGCTCAGACACTTCAGTCGTGTCTGACTCTGTGAGACTCTATGGACTGTAGCCCGCCAGGCTCCTCTGTCCATGGGATTCTCCAGGCAAGAATACTAGAGTGGGTTGCCATTCCCACCTCCAGGGGAATCTCGCCAACCCAGCGATCCAACCCTTGCCTCTTATATCTTCTGCATTGGCAGGCCGGTTCTTTACCACTAACGCCACTTGGGAATGTCTTGCAGATTTTTTCAAATCTTGTATCTTTGTTCTTGCTGCCCCTATGGCCTTGGATGCCTTTCTCTTATCTAGCTGATAAGCAATAATTCATCATTTGAGTCTCAAATATTTTTTTCCCCTAAGACACCTCTATCTCAGTCTGTCTGTGGCAGAAGCTGGAGAGTCTCACAAAACCCCTGTCAGTGGTGACCCTGATTTTATATACATAAAATATATATTGTCATATTGTGTTAACATGTGTCTCCTTCATAACATTTTGAACTTTTTGTGTTAGAGATAGAAACTTACTTGTTTATCTTGAACACCATAACCCATTTTACCAATAGATTCTCAGTAAATATTTTTGAATTTTAAAAAATACAGAAAAGAAAGCATCATCCTCCTCCACAAAAAAAGTGGGTATAACTAAATGAATGGCTATAACATATATGCCAAACATGAAAACCCCTGCACATTCACCAGATGTCTCAAACCATTCTTGGGGCTATCAAATTAAGTACAAATACTGGATAGGCAGCATTTGACAATGAAAAGAGCAGGAACATTAAAGACAGAACACTATTTACTGAACTTTATCATGTATAAGGCACTGCTAAGAGTTGAGTATATAATGGTGAATTTCATAACTACATGATTTTAGCAAATTCCTTAAGCCTTATATTTTTCAGTTTTTTCAACTCTAAGTTTGTATAATGCCGTTGTGTTAATTAAATGAGACCATGTATATACCCTGCCCAGGAGAGTGCCTGACTCAGTAGATCCTTAACAAACGGTAGTTATTTCCTTCCTTCTCTAGGCTAGATGTTAAAAGAGGGCATGAAGGCGAACAGACATGGATCCTGACTCAATGAGCTCCCATTTAGAACTCTGCTTCCTTTCATCAACCATAAAGGACTCCAGACAAACAATAAACCAAGTGACAGACTGAATACAAAAGCTCCAAACCAACTCTTGACTCCCTCATCCAAAGAATAGTGTGACAAGAATAAGATAGGGTGTGACCCTCTCCTCCTGGTCTGGGCATTCAACCAATATGCCATCATTTGTAACAGCCATTCACCAACCTTTAATTGCACACTACAAAAATAAGCATCAGAGAAAAGTATTGGGACAGCGGGGGAAGACACTCAATTTAAGATAAATAATTTAGTTCAGTTGGAATACTTGCTAGCAAAGATACAGACACTACAGCATCCTGTTTATTCAAAACCAATACTCACCAATGTTTATTGAAATGTGACACTATGCCAGGAACTAGCTGAGCTCAATGTGAACCAAAAGAGATGGAAATGACACAAACTTTCTTTTCCTTTCATGAAAAAAGAACTTACTTTCCAATAGCATTTACAGTTGCCAGTTATTTTGGCTGGTTGCTTTGATTTGGAGTAGAAAGCCACATATTTTATTTAAAACTTAATTTAGTTTTGTCACAGGAGACAACTCAAGTCTCATTTAGAAAAAGACATTGCTATTCCTAAAAGCAATGTTTTAAGGTTAGTTCTTCAGGCTACAAAACTACAACTTTTTCTATTAATATATATGTCCAAAATGTAGACTGTCCCTAACACATCAATAGATTATGCTCCAAAACTTCATTTGTAAATCCGCTGAATACAATTCAAGACACGTATTACAAAGAAACAGCACTAGAGTTGGATTTGGGACCAACTTGTAAAAGTTGATGGAACCACAATACACCTGAGATACTGGTATGCATTTAACTACAGAGCCAAGCTTTTGTGCATTCTCATGCCAAGCTGTATTCAGGAAAGTAACTAAAAGAGCAGTATCTCAGCATGCGCAGTATCCCAACATGCGGATCAGGGTCCCCGATTCTGGTAGTAGAGTGAAAATTTCACAGGTTGATGGTACTAGGAGGATACCTTGAGCAAGACGGAGACAAAGGACAGGATTCAAATGGGGACCAAGTCAGGAACTGTAGGGATGAAAAGCTGAGATGGGAGATTCGGGGCAAGAGAGAGAAGGCTCCATGTGGCTCCTGAAAATTTAGTCCAAGGAATAAGGGCCGAAGTGGGACCAGAGTCATCTTTTACAGTAATGAGGGACTGAAAGCTGGAATAGAAGGGAGACGGTCTATATTAATACATGTAAAGCACTTGGCGTGAGTCTTGGCCCATGGTGGTATTCCATCAAAGGTGGTGGAGTCATTACAGATGGTAAGGTGGAGGGAAAGCTTGGAGGCTTTGTTCCATCGTTTGTCTTTTGGGATACAATCTACTCGGACTCCATGTAAGAAGCACAGAACTCCAAGCCTTTCTGAACTAGGAACTATCAGTGGCCTATGGAGCTGGTGGAGTAGGACTATGTCTGGACCAATGGAACAAGCAGGTAAAAATATTGCTCTTGTGATGAAGATTGTATAAGTTTGCATAGCCCCTCATTCCCCTCTTCCCCAGCCCATTGTTTTCGCCTAACGCTTGAAGTGGAAGAGTGTAGGGCATAGGGATATGCACCCCAGTCAGAGGCAGAGCCAACCGGAAGGGGAAGGACGAGGACAAGAAAAAAGAAAACTCACAACAGGAAAGAGAAACAGCTGAAGTTGAGGAGCAGACTTTCATATAATAAGGACAGTGGTGGTGGTTTAGTTGCCAAGTCATGTCTGACTCTTGTGACCCCATGGACTGTAGCCCGCCAGGCTCCTCTGTCCATGGGATTCACCAGGCAAGAATACTGGAGTGGGTTGCCATTTCCTTCTCCAGGGGGTCTTCTCGACCCAGGAATTCTTCCCAGGATTCTTCCCGACTCAAGAGTCATACCCAGGTCTCCTGCATTGCGGGCAGATTCTCTACTGACTGAGGCACGAGGGAAGCCGTAAGGACAATACCACCAGGCAGACGTGAGGCACTACGCTCTGGAAACACTTTAAAAAAAGGCAGGGCCTCCATAGGCAGGTAAGCCAAATGTGGTGGTCATCCTCTTTCTATTTGGGGTTACATTTTAGCTCTAAAGAATCTGCAAAAGCCTCCAGGAACAGCTCTCCACAGGACTCTTCCAGTCTTCTCCTTCGGTCAAGGGTCTCACCTACTTTTAGACATCTCTGCTCTCTCCAACTGTTAGGCAGGAAAGGAAAAGAAATGCATAAAAATGTGCCCGGGTGAGAGTCTGACTCTGATGATGCATTCTTTTCTGCCAGTCCTTTCAGAAGCGGCGCTCTTGTGAGAAAAGATCCTGATGGAAGGTATGACATCTTTTAAATATCAGAAAATTGAAATGTGGGTACGACTCTCATTTATAAGTGACCCTCAGTCAACTTATCCTTGCCAACTATAAAGATAATAATTGCTAGATGTACTGGTTGTAATTGGATCACAGGCATCAGTGACAGGGTTATTTGTTGTTATAGCAATATTAACAAAATTATGCCTAAGGCAGTCTAATTAGAAGAGCACCAGAGGTGACCCAACTGGCATCTTCAATATGTTATCTAAGAGGTATGATCTAACACAAGTCAGAGCTGACTTAATGAAGTTTCTGATCAGAGGCTGTTCTGAAGATAGTGAGTTATTGAAGGAGACAAGGTGGAACTGATGACTGGCAGATTTGTGCAGACTATCTGAGGACAACGAAAGCAATGGAATTTATTGGATTCAGTCTTGTTCCTTCCTTCTCAGCAGCAGGATCCCAAAGTCATAAATGTTATCTATGAAAAGAAGCCTAAAGATCACCTAGTTCGGTTATATTCAAGTGAGCTTTTTAAAATCTCCTGGCAGATCAACATCATGATATATCCATGGGTCAAGGGGCATAAACTTATCACCACCCCATTTGAGAATCATGACTATAAGCAGCAGCATGATGTAGGGACTAAGAACAAACACTTAAGTATTAGATAGCTCTGAATTAATAAGAGAGAGAGCTTTCCCGGTGGCTCAGCTGGTAAAGAATCTGCCTGCAATGCAGGAGACCTGGATTCAAACCCTGAGTTGGGAAGATCCCCTGCAGAAGGGAATGGCAACCCACTCCAGTATTCTTGCCTGGAGAATTCCATGGACAGAGGAGCCTAGTGGGCTACAGTCCATGGGGTCACAAAGAGTCGGACACAACTAAGCAACTAACACTTTCACTTTTCAATAAGAGATATGTTACTCACTAGTTGCGTGACCTTGCTTTGTTTCTTAAATTTCCTGAGCCAATTTCCCTCTCTCTAAATTGGGGACTATCATAAAATATAATGCAACTTCATGTGCTGAGAATGAAATGAGGAAAAGTCCCTAACTCAGCATCTAAATATAGTAAGCACTTAATAACATAACTTGCGATGGTTACTTTCATGTGTCAACTTGATTAGGCTAAGGGATGTCCAAATAGCTGGTAAAACATTTCTGAGTATGTTTGTGAAGATGCTCCCAGAAGAGATTGAGCATTTGAATCTATAGATCAGGTTAAAAAAAAAAAAAAAAGACCATTCTCCCCAATGCAGTGGGCATCATGCAATGTGTTGAGGGCCTGAATAAAACAAAAAGATGGAGGAAGGGTGAATTTGCTCTCTGTGGAGCTAGGGCATTCATCTTTTCCTACTCTTAGACATTAGCACTCCTGGTTTGGGGCCTTTGGCCTTGAAGCAGGACTTACACCGGCAGGCCTCTGGTTCTTGTGGTTTTGAATTCAGACCGAGACTTACACCACTGGCTCCTCTGCGTTCTCACCCCTTCAGGTTTGGACTGGAGCTATACAACCAGCTCTCCTGGGCCTCCAGCTTGAAGGCAGCATTTCACGGGATTTCTCAGCCTCCATAATTACAAGAGCCAATCCCTCATAATAAATCCCTTCCCATGTGTTTATTCTATTCACTTGGACTCTCTGCAGAACCCTAGTACATATACTATTACTATTGAATTTATTATTGAATACTGCAACTATCCAGTATGTTGAGGCAGAAAAAGACGGAGGAGCAAAATGTTAGTCCAACTCTCTCAAGAGGAACCTTGAACCTCCACAGATAGAAGTGACTTGCCTAAAGTTACCTATCTTAGAAGAGCCTAGACCAGACACCAGATGGTGGGTCTGGTGCTCCTTAGGCCACAAAACTAATCATAATATAAAATAAGGTTTTACTCTGTGTGTGCGTTAGTTGCTTAGTCATGTCTGACTCTTTGTGACCCCATGGACTATAGCCTGCCACCAGGCTCCTCTGTCCATGGAATTCTCCAGGCAAGAACACTAGAGTGGGTTGTCATTCCCTTCTCCAGGAGATCTTCCCAACCCAGGGATTGAACCTTGGTCTCCTGCATTGCAGGCAGATTCTTTACCATCTGAACCACCAGGGAAGCACCTAAATAGATTGTATTATATATAATGGAGACAATTAAATGTTCCTTATTCTGAATTTCAAACACAGGTGAGTAAGTGAAAGTCACTCAGTTGTGTCTGACCCTTTGCAACCCCATGGACTATACAGTCCATGGAATTCTCCAGGTCAGAATACTGGAGTGGGTAGCCTTTCCCTTCTCCAGGGGATCTTCCCAACCCAGGGATCGAACTCAGGTTTCCCACATTGCAGGCAGATTCTTTACCATCTGAGGGGAGGCCCCAGAGCAAATTATAATCTAACTAGGAAAACAACATTATTTATGGTTACTTTTGCTCAATCGTATTTGACTCTTTGCAGCCCCGTGGACTGTAGCCTGCCAGGCTCCTCTGTCTATGGAATTGTCCAGGCAAGAATACTGGAGCGGGTTGCCACTTCCTACTTCAGGGGATCTTGCCAATGTAGGGATTGAACCTGCATCTCTTGTGTCTCCTACACTGGCAGCTGGATTTTTCACCACTAGCACCACTTGGGAAGATCATAGTTGTTTTTACTTATTATTTCCCTACAGTCTCTCAGTTAAGAAAAGAACTTTCCACCCTGAGAAAATATATGAAAAAGGATCCTAATTTAATTTTCTTCTCTTTATTTGCTCTAACATTCTGGTTCTTCTATGGCTTCCAACAAGTTAATTATTTTTTTAATTTCTAAGAAGTAGGAAGGTTTTTTTTTTCAGTTCACTGAAAATAACTTTTAGAATGATAAAGTTTTGCAGAACTTTGATCATAACAACAATGTGAAGGAATTCAAGAATAACATGGAGAAAATCATTATATATAAATTTCAGATTTTTTAAATCCCTGAATCTAAGAGAAGATAGATTGCAGAGTTCCCCCTTTTCTGTTTTTTTTTAATCATAGGTTTTAAACTTTCACAATTGTAAAATCTATTTCAGTGTATTTATAACTTTGAGAATACTATTAATATGTGACTGAGCAGCCTAAAGAAAACTGAAAAAATTGAAAAGATTCAATTCACTATAACTCATTTAAATGGACCAAAGAACTAGCAGTCTCAGATTCATTTCTCTGTCAATTTATTAAAATAAGCTCAGCTCACAGACAAATGGAATTTTTAATCAGGAGTGAAATTTCCCCAGCCAACTCTTCTGGTCTCTTGTTAATTGAATGTGCAGAATATCCTTTAAAGAAAGACATGTGTGGACATGACGGGGCTGGGTTACTGGACCCGTCTTCCCCGTTGTGTTCTCCTGCTGTCCCTGTGTGGGTAAGAAGCCCTGAAACTCATCTCAATCCCAAAGTCCTCAATTCTGTGCAGTTTTCTTAAACAGGCCCCTTGCTAGGACACACATTGGAAAAGAAAATAAAGAAGCTATGTCCTCCTCTCAATCTGTCAAAATCAATGATTTTAATCTGCCAAATCAGCCCCAACTCCATTGAAAGACATCTCAAATTAAGTGAGGCAGTACCAGGTTCCTCCTCCTATTGTCTTGAGTTTATCTCACCATGGCCATAGAGGATTCATTCATGCAATAATTTAATAGTCACTGAAAGCCTACTATATACCAGATACCACGCCAAGTACTTGGTAATATGTTGGTGAGTAAAACTGACGTGATACTATCCTGAAGCTCCCAGGGAATGGTTTAGAGACCACATTCTTCCTAAAGATTTCTTTTCTCAGACGCCAGTCTGTTTTCAGTCTATTCAGAGCCACTGCTATCTAGAGACTCACTTCCTCTGCTTTGGCCCGGGCCGTGACTTGCCACTTCTATCTCCTCCTCGAGTCCCCTTAGTCCCCTATTGCCAGGTGATCGACTTGGCTGCTTGGACTACCCTAGAGTGATTTCCCGTGCTTTCCCACCGTGACGCCTCCACCAAAGAGGCTACATGGTCAAGTAGATGCTTCGTCAGCGTCCTTTACCCTCTGGCCCCAGAGGCAAGCAGAGATCTGCCGGAGGGATTTCTGGGGAATTTCTCTTCCTTGATAAAGAGGGACACATGCAACTAGTAAGCACTTCCAAGTTCCTACTTCTTCTTGCTTTGAAAGCAGAAACAATGGCTGGACGTCAGCACTCATACCGTGAACCGGGGGAAAGATCTAGAAAATACAAAGAGGCTGGCCCCGACGTTGTTGCGTCCCTGAAACAACACCAGAAATCGAAGAACTGATCGAAGAACTGATTATTATATGACATGAACCCATATTGTTTGGGCCAATGTGGTGGAGTTTTTGTCTCTTGCAGACAAATACAATTCTTACCGACACGTTACCACTGCCGCTATCACCGCCAAAGGTGCCTCTGCATCTTAGGAGTTTAGCAAATCTTTCTATTGCTATGCTGTCCAAAACAAGGGTGAAAAACTAGTCCCAAAGTGTTATTCAATCCTGATGAAGTCTATAAGCACACGGTTGTTCAGTGCCCATCAACTTTTATTTTGGTTGTTTGCCTGGGGGGTACTTGTCAAATCACCTTGTGGGCGTGAGAAGTGAGACCTGCCGTGTGTAGGTACCCAGGCTCCATGCCAGTGGAGTGACAGAGATATCCATTCACTTCAAATAAGATTATAGCACCTTATCTCTTAAGTACTCCTCAGGTAGCAAGGCATCCACAAATGTATTCCTACATCTTAATCTCCCAATAACATGGCTACTAATTTCAAGCTCTGGGGGTATATATACAAATAACCTCAGATCACTAAAGGATTTAAGTCATATTTCACTCTGAACAAATCACATTTATATATTCTAAACTTCACATTTGTTATCTCTCTCCTCCTGTTAACTAAATAGGAAGTATTTCCCATCGTAGGAAAATCTCATCTGTGCTATGAATCCCACCTCCTCCCACTTTTGGGAACGTCCCCCTCTGGATTATATCGGTTGTCTCTTACATAACTTCAAACTTTCCTCCTTTACTGAACTCCCTTGGTAATCATTTAAACATACGATTGTCTCCCCTATCTTTTTTTTAAATTTATTTATTTATTTTAATTGGAGGACAGTCACTTCACAAAACTGTAGTGGCCCCTGCCACACATCAACACAGGTCAGCCACGAGAGCATATGAGCCCCCCATCCTGAACCCCCTCCCCCTTCCCTCCCCACGCCCTCCCCAACCATCCTGAACCCCCCCTCCCCTCCCCAACCCTCCCCCTTCCCTCCCCACCCCCTCCCCCTCCCAGAGCACTGGCTTTGAGTGCCCTGCTTCATGCATCGAACTTGCACTGGTCGTCTATTTCACATATGATAATATACATGTTTCAGTGCTGTTCTCTAAACCATCCCACCCTCGCCTTCTCCCACGTAGTCCAATAGTCTGTTCTTTACATCTGTGTCTCTTGCTGCCTTGTATATAGGGTCATTGTTACCGTCTTTCTAAATTCCATATATGTGCATTAATATACTATACTGGTGTTTCTCTTTCTGACTTACTTCAATCTGTATAATAGGCTCCAGTTTCATCCACCTCATTAGAACTGACTCAAATGCATTCTTTTTAGCTGAAAAATGTTCCATTGTGTATATGTACCACGACTTCCTTAACCATTCATCTGCTGATGGGCATCTAGGTTGCTTCAATGTCCTGGCTATCCTAACAGTGCTGCAATGAACATTGGGGTACACGTGTCTCTTTCAGATCTGGTTTCCTCGGTGTGTATGCCCAGCAGCGGGATTGCTGGGTCGTATGGCAGTTCTATTTCCAGTTTTTTAAGGAATCTCCACACTGTTCTTCATAGCGGCTGTACTAGTTTGCATTCCCACCAACAGTGTAAGACAGTTCCCTTTTCTCCACACCCCCTCCAGCATTTGTTTATAGACTTTTGATGGCAGTCATTCTGACTGGTGTGAGATGGTACCTCATTGTGGTTTTGATTTGCATTTCTCTGATAATGAATGATGTTGAGCATTCTTTCATGTGTTTATTAGCCATCTGTATGTCTTTGGAGAAATGTCTGTTTAGTTCTTTGGCCCACTTTTTGATTGCTTTGCTCATTTTTCTGGTATTGACCTGCATGAGCTGCTTGCAGGTTTTTGAGATTAATTCTTTATCAGTTGCTTCATTCACTATTATTTTCTCCTATTCTGAAGGCTGTCTTTTCACCTTGCTTATAGCTTCCTTCCTGGAGAAGGAAATGGCAACCCACTCCAATATTCTCACCTGGAGAAAACCATGGACAAGAAGCCTGGCAGGTTACAGTCCATGGGATCGCAAGAGCCGGACACGACTTAGAGACTAAACCACCACCACCACCACCATAGTCTCCTTCGTTGTGCAAAGACTTTTAAGTTTAATTAGATCCCATTCATTTATTTTTGTTTTTATTTCCATTACTCTGGGAGGTGGGTCATAGAAGATCTTGCTGTGATTTATGTCAGAAAGTGTTCTGTCCATGTTTTCCTTTAAGAGTTTTGTAGTTTCTGGTCTTACATCTAGATCTCCAATACATTTTGAGTTTATTTTTTTATGGTTCTAGTTTCATTTCTTTACACGTGGTTGACCAGATTTCCCAGCACCGCTTGTTAAAGTGTCTCTCCTACCTTAAAAAACAAAAAGAAAATTTTACTAGACTACAAGTTTCCAACTAAAACCTTGTTTAGTCTCCCAGTTATAAAATATATAGCTATAGCTTCAACTTCCACTACTATCCTCAATCCATTCTAGTCTGCCTTCTGTTCTTCCCAACCAAGTACTCCCCAGGCCGCACCCTGCTTAGCTTCCAAGATCAGACAATATCGGGTGCGTTCAGGGTGGTACGGCCATAGACCTGGCTTCTGTTCTTATTGCCCAGATTCTAGCATCAAGCCAACCATGACTCACATGTTTCCAAGTCTACGAAAATGTTCACATCTTCCCTATTTAAACCCCTAGCTTCCTCTGTAGTACACAGGATTCCACCCCTCCCTCTAGCAACCGTCTTTTTCCTTGCCTTGCATCTTTCCATGTCCCCACACTTCCTTAGTTTTCCTTCTGACTCATTATCAGCCTGCTTTGCTGATGTTTCCCCTTCTACCCATCTTTCTGTGTGGAACTTCCTCAGGGCTCAGTCTCTGTCCCTCTTCAATTCTCTCCCAAAGTGATCTCAGCTATTCCTGTATCTTCAAACACCATCTATAGGCAATAGTATTTAAAACATATCTCCAGCCCAGGTTGCTCTTCTGAGTTACAGACTCATTGGTCCAAATGTTTATATTATCTCTAGTTGAGACACTTGAATGTATTATAAGAATCTCAAATAGAGCATGCTCTCCAAATAAATTAACCATCTCTAACCACTTTGCTCCAAACTGCTTCTCTTCTAGCGTTACCTATCATGGTAAATGATACCAGCATCCTCCCAGACTCTCTAGCCAGAAGTTTGTGAACCATCCTTAACACTTCCTCTCCTTCAATGATTCTCCCCTAACCACGCTACACTCCACTTCTGCCCCCCAAAAAACAATCACAAATGCAGTTGACTTTGCCCCCAAATTGATCTGCTTTCCAGTTGAAGTTACCATCATCTCTCACCTGGCTCCCCAAATCACCCTCTCACTAGTTTCCTCTAACACACTTTTCCTTGTCCCAATTCCATTTTTCATGTAACAACGACAGCAATTATTTAAAATGTGAAAAGTGAAAGTCATTCAGTCATGTCCAATTCTTTGTGACCCCATGGACTACACAGTACATGGAATCCTCCAGGCCAGAATACTGGAGTGGGTAGCCTTTCCCTTCCCCAGGGGATCATCCCAACCCAGGGATCGAACCCAGGTCTCCCACATTGCAGGCAGATTCTTTACCAGCTGAGCCACAAGGGAAGCCCATTTAAAATGTAAATCTGACTAAATCATTCCTCTACTAAAACCATTTCATGGCTTCCCAGTTCTACATATTACATCCAAAATCCTTCTCTGTGTTTTCTGAACAAACTTTTTTTGCCTCAAGACATTATAGATGCATCTGCTGGGAATGTCATTTCCTCCAGATTGTGCACAGCCAACTCTTACTCATCTTTCAGGTATGAATTCAATCACTATTTTCTTAAGGAACTCTCCTGATTAACTTCTAAATACTGTCAGATTCCCTATTTACTTTCATACCATCTTGTGATTTTTGGTTATAGGATTGTCACCATAGTAATTAAATCCTATTTGTGTATTTCACATCCTGAAAGATGATGCTGTGAAAGTGCTGCACTCAATATGTCAGCAAATTTGGAAAACTCTCCAATGGCCACAGGACTGGAAAAGGTCAGTTTTCATTCCAATCCCAAAGAAAGGCAATGCCAAAGAATGCTCAAACTACCACACAACTGCACTCATCTCACACATCAGTAAAGTAATGCTTAAAATTCTCCAAGCAAGGCTTCAGCAATACGTGAACTGTGAACTTCCAGATGTTGAAGCTGGTTTTAGAAAAGGCAGAGGAACCAGAGATCAAATTGCCAACATCTGCTGGATCATCAAAAAGCAAGAGAGTTCCAGAAAAACATCCACTTCTGCTTTATTGACTATGCTAAAGTCTTTGTGTGGATCACAACAAACTGTGGAAAATTCTTGAAAAGATGGGAATACCAGACCACCTGACCTGCCTCTTGAGAAGCCTCTATGCAGGTCAGGAAGTATGTCAAGGCTATATATTGTCACCCTGCTTATTTAACTTACATTTATTTAACTTAAATGCAGAGTACGTCATGAGAAACGCTGGGCTGGAGAAAGCACAAGCTGGAATTAAGATTGCCAGGAGAAATATCGATAACCTCAGATATGCAGATGGCACTACCCTTATGGCAGAAAGCGAAGAAGAATTAAGAGCCTCTTGATGAAAGTCAAAGAGGAGAGTGAAAAAGTTGGCTTAAAGCTCAACATTCAGAAAACTAAGATCATGGCATTCGGTGCCATCACTTCATGGCAGATAGATGGGGAAACAGTGGAAACAGTGGCTGACTTTATTTTTCTGGGCTCCCAAATCACTGCAGATGGTGACTGCAGCCATGAAATTAAAAGATGCTTACTCCTTGGAAGGAAAGTTATGACCAACCTAGACAGCATATTAAAAAGCAGAGACATTGCTTTGTCAACAAAGGTCCATCTAGTCAAAGCTATGGTTTTTCCAGTAGTCATGTATGGATGTGAGAGTTGGACTATAAAGAAAGCTAACTGCCAAAGAATTGATGCTTTTGAACTGTGGTGTTGGAAAAGACTCTTGAGAGTCCCTTGGACTGCAAGGAGATCCAACCAGTCCATCCTAAAGGAGATCAGTCCTGGGTGTTCATTGGAAGGACTGATGTTGCAGCTGAAACTCCAGTACTTTGGCCACCTCGTGTGAAGAGTTGACTCATTGGAAAAGACCCTGATGCTGGGAGGGATTGGGGGCAGGAGGAGAAGGAGACGACAGAGGATGAGATGGCTGGATGGCATCACCGACTCAACGGACATGAGTTTGAGTAAACTCTGGGAGTTGGTGATGGACAGGGAGGCCTGGTGTGCTGTGGTTCATGGGGTCGCAAAGAGTCGGACACGACTGAGCGACTGAACTGAATTGAACTTGTGTGATTATCTAGTAGAGGGAGACCCTAACTAAATAATGAAAGCTTCATGAGGGTAAGGACTGGATATAATATGCTCACTAACATATTCTCAATGGCAAGCAGAGGGGAACAGTAGGTGCTCAGTAAGAGTTGGATGCTTAAGCTGAGTTTCATTTAGTTCAGGCTTTAAGACCTTTATTGACTCCCTGTTCTGATCATAGACATATATGACTTTAAATGACTAAGTACTTATGTTTTAATTATAAGCATTTAATTACATTAATTATCTAATTGTGATATATTTACACTTCCAGAAGTACTTAATTATGAAAAGGGATATATTTTTATAAACTAAAAGAAGTACTGAATTTTTCTAGGAAGTTCATTTTGGGAGCAAGATTTCATTGCTCTTGAAGACTACTGGACAGATAATTGTAAAAAGAGGAAAGAATAAAGTAAAAAATCAACTAACTCAGTAAAATTGATATATTAACCATTGAGGTTCTAAATATTTTAGAATAAAATCAACCACTTTTTAAAGATTTTTCTAAGTTGAATGAAATTTTAATTCAAAATCTAGAGCTATAAAATTAAGAAGTCGAAGAAAGACACTCCAAAAATTTCCCTCTAGAAACCTTCTATTGTAAGAGCTTAAAGGCCAGTCTGTGTCCCTGAGGTCCATTATTAATACATGTGGGGACAGAATGATTAACATGGGATGAGAGACGACAGGGGGAAACCCGTGCCAAAGAGAAAAAGACAGATGAGGATTTAAATTTTGAGAAAGTCCAAATTCTCAAGGGCTCTGATCTATTGACATAAGAATATTGTGGCAGACAGAATGAGAAAAAGTAATTAGAGCAGATTTCTCAACCCGAGCACTATTGACATTTTGTGCTGAATAATCCTTTGTTTCAGGGTCTGTCCTATGCATTATAGAATATTTAGCAGCAAGCCTCGTCTCTACCCAACGGATGCCAACGGCACTCGTCCCTGAAAATAGTTACACTCAAAAATGTCTCTAGACATCTCCAAATGTCCCCCGGGGAAGGCAAAATTGCCCCTGATGGAGAACCAATGGATTAGAAAAAGTCAAAGGGGGCTTCCCTGGTGGCTCAGAGGGTAAAGAAAAAGTCAGAGGAACTACTGGCTGAATCAAAAAAAGGA
This sequence comes from Cervus canadensis, assembly GCF_019320065.1. Classification (NCBI taxonomy): domain Eukaryota; kingdom Metazoa; phylum Chordata; class Mammalia; order Artiodactyla; family Cervidae; genus Cervus; species Cervus canadensis. The sequence continues at coordinate 47,228,349 of NC_057412.1, forward strand.
CAAAGGGACACCGGGTTTGGTCTTTGGTTTTGTTTTTTATTATTCACCCGTTAATTGATGCATACATTCCTTCATTCATTTGACAAGTCACAGTACTGGCCACTGTGTTCTAAAGATGAGTAGAGCACAGTCACCGTTCAGAGCCGAGAGTCTACTTCTGAGACAAAGGGGCCATTGTCTTAGAACAGATCATGGATTTACAGTTAAGTGAGATGTTGGCTTTAACGTACAAACAAAGTTACCCAAGAAAGGTCTCTACCTTGCTCAAGACACACAGCACCCCTGGTTATGGCGGAGGTAGGGAATTAGGTGTAAGCATTCGGTTCAGCTTCCTAGAGCACCCCCCTGACCTGCACCTATAAATAGATGCAACTATTAGATAAAACTACTTGGTCCAGAACCCCTTCCCACCAGGTTTCCCAGTGCAAACTGGATAAGTCCTTCAATTCTTTGCGTAAGATTGAATCCACAAGGGAACACCAGCCGGTTTTCCTCCTACTCAGAGGCACAGTCCTGGGGTATCCGGGTTTTCCGCAGCTGTGTCCCAGTGCCCATATCAAGCTCTGTGCGGGTCCAGAGGTGGGTGCGGTGGGGACAGTGCTGGCTTCCTGACCCCCGAACCGCAGCGGGTATGGCACTGTATTCTTGAATTCAGCTAACTCCTACTTCCACATGCCTCCTCCGAGAGGGGCAGCGGCACTGCTGACAGGCCAGGTAGCAGGATTCTGGAATTTTTTCTGAAAAATTCAGCAACAGTCTCCAGCACTCTGATGAATATGTATGAGCCGGATTCCTTGAATTATAGTTTATCCTGCTTAAAATATGTAGAATGAGTTCTGCTTTTTGCAAATTGTGCCCAGCAACTCTATACAACAAACTGCAATAACTCAGTAAACCCATCACAGAGCGCGATCACACACCCCCAGTACGGAAACAGATCAGGGATTCTTCAGTGAAGCACCAGATGAAGAACTTGGCTTCCATTTAGGGGCCATGCTGCATGGAAAATATGTTTGCTTTTGTTTGTGTGTTGTTGAATTGATATGAGTAAAAATACAAGATTTGCACTCTAAGTGCAGTGCCAGAGATAAGCTCAGGGTGCAATACGGAGGCGGTACACAGTCAGGGAAAATTTTTTAGAAAAGTGACGCCAGAGCTGAGTCTTAAACTACTGAGTAATACGCCGGGAAAGTTCCATTCAGTGGCTGAAGAACAGAGCAGGCCAATCCTGAAGGAAATCAACCCCGAACATTCATTGGAAGGACTGATGCTGAAGCTGAAGCTCCAGTGCTCTGGTCACCTGATGCACAGTACCAGCTCACTGGAAAGGGCCCTGATGCTGGGAACGATTGAGGGCAGGATGAGAAGGGGGGACAGAGGATGAGATGGTTGGATGGCATCACCGACTCAATGGACACGAATCTGAGCAAGCTCCGGGACATAGTGATGGTCAGGGAAACCTGCCGCTAGCATCCACGGGGTCGCAAAGAGTCGGACACAACTGAGTGACTGAACAAAGAACAACGCCAAGCAGAGGCTGTGCCACAGGTGTAAAGAGTTGAGACAGCATGTGACATTTATAGGGCAGGCAACTGTGTAGGGGAACTGGATTGTATAACGACAGGTAGTGAGTTTTCAGAGATCAAATGGACGGCAGAAACAAGAGCATGAAAGAGGGGGAGCAATATAACTTCCACAATTTCTTGAGTCTAAGAGACCACTGATTATAAGACACACTATAAGATGTTTCAGGCTCCCCTCATAGCTCAGTTGGTAAAGATTCCGTCTGCAATGCAGGAGACCCCGGTTCGATTCCTGGGTCGGGAAGATCCCCTGGAGAAGGGATAGGCTACCCACTCCAGTATTCTTGGGCTTCCCTTGTGGCTCAGCTGGTAAAGAATCCACCTGCAATGCGGGAGACCTGGGTTTGATCCCTGGGATGGGAAGATCCCCTGGAGAAGAGAAAGGCTACCCACTCCAGTATTCTGGCCTGGAGAATTCCATGGACTATACAGTCCATGGGGTTGCAAAGAGTCGGACACAACTGAGTGACTTTCACTTTCACTTTCTAATTAAGACGTTTCAAGTTAAAAATGTAAGCACTACAATAAATGTACTCATTTGTTTTAAAACGAACTAAAAAATACCACCCATCTATCAATCTAAGCGTTCTCTTTTTAATACCTAAACCAGAATTCTACCCAAACTTTCTTCACAATATTTGCCTATGAGAGTCTCGAGGATCTGGCGTTCCTTCTCTAAGAAGTCACTTTCAGTCATTTGGAGGTTGGTTAAAGTTAGCGGCCACTGGTGCCTGTAGTTTTGACTTTTTTAAAGTTTGTCAGTAAATTTCAAGTCACATCAAATTAAATGAGAATTTCTTCCGCTGCATTTCTTATTCAGTTAAATTCAACATTTTGTTTTTCCATTGTCATATTATATATTACTATAGGTCAAATTGTTTCTCTTAAAAGTTAGCCAGAAACTTTTCACAGATTGATATTCTAATACTGAAAAATGGTCCTATGTGAAAAAAATTAGCCACACGAACTTTTCCCTGTTTTAGGAAGCCTGTGATCTGTTACAAGAGATTTGGCACTCTCGACATTTCGACACTCTCCTGGAGTACATGGCAGGCAGTCTTCTACGTAGAGAATTTATTTTCAGTTCAGTGCTGCAGCACAAAGATATCTTTTTGCAGACATTCTAAGCAAAGAATTAGGGATCCAAATTGAAGTTAAATTCAACTGAAGTGAAGTGAAGTCGCTCAGTCGTGTCCGACTCTTTGCGACCCCATGGACTGTAGCCCACCAGGCTCCTCTGTCCACAGGATTTTCCAGGCATGAATACTGGACTGGGTTGCCATTTCCTTCTCCAGGAGATCTTCCTGACCCAGGGATCGAATCCAGGTCTCCTGCATTGTAGGCAGACGCTTTACTGTCTGAGCCACCAAATTCAACTACTTGCTATCAACGCAAAAAAGTTCAACTGGTGAAGACAACAAAACAAAGAGATACCACAAGGCATCACTTGGTGTACAGATGTCCAAGAAATGACTTCTGCCAAACTCCACAGCCCTCTCCTCTGCCTGGAAATTCGTAAGACACTTTGATGGTAAGTTTCCCTGTCTTCAGAAATGGCAGAAGATAAGGAAAAACCATATCTCAGGCAAATTGGGGCCTAGAGCAAAGTCCAATGTGAGCTTCTGAATAAAACAAAAAACTTCTTTCTCCTTTAGACCAGGAGATATGGGGGTGTGGAGAAGGCCAAGCAAAAAAGATAATTTTGGATGAGGCGTCAGAGTGGAACAAGAGGACAAGTAAATAGAAAGAAGAACTTTGCTTTAGGGTAAGAGATGATTTTATTAAAAAACATAAGGCAGAGGGCAAATGATGCTACCATACCTAAGGGACTCTCATATGCAAATACTACGTGGTTCCCTTCATCTCTGAAACATGCCTAATCTTCCTTTTGAACCAACATCCTGCTAAGTAGTGAAAGTGAAAGTGTTAGTCACTCAGTTGTGTCTGACTCTTCGTGACCCCATGGACGACAGCCCTCAGGCTCCTCTGTCCATGGGATTCTCCAGGCAAGAATACTGGAGTGGCTTGCCATTCCCTTCTCCCGGGGGTCTTCCTGACCCAGGGATCGATCCCACGTCTTCTGCACTGGCAGGCAGATTCTTTACCGCTGAGCCACCAGGAAGCCCAGCTAAGTAATGACAGTTTAAAATTATCGATTTATAATATTTTAGTTTTTTCTGTTTCACTCTATTTCCATTCATTTTAAACATCCAACCTATCAGAATTTCATTTCCCCTATCCAATTTCTTTTTTAATCTCTTTCGGATAACTCACTCTTAAGTCCTTCAGATATTTCATACCTAAAATGATATACAGAATACAGAAAACAGGGGTGTGTGTGGCTCATGTTATCTTCAGATAGCAGGGGCAGAAAGGTCTTCTGACCCTTGCTTCTGTCTCCCCATCAGGATCCGTTATCCACCACCGGACAGAGTAGCCTCCTGAGCTTTAAGGATGACCCTGGGACCCTGATGTAACTTATGGGTTGGTCTGTATGGTGGGAATGATTCAATATCCCTCCTTGACTGATTCAGTTCCATCTCTGCCTCTAGCCACAGACCACACACACACACACACACACACACACACACACACACACACACACACACATCGAGCTCTGTCTGTAACCCTTTTCTCAGGCCACTTCACCCCCTTCTCCATACTGACACCCCTCCAACACATTGGTCTGCTCCCCAGCCAGAGGAATTCTGTATTCCTCTTCAAGGGGATGACAAAATGTTTACAGTCACAATTTAGGAATTGAGAGTGACTTAGGAAAGATAAGCTCTGGAATTTCGCCAGCCTGCCCAACTCTGCAGAGCTTTCGAGTACATTCTGCTGCAGGAAATACTCTCAGCTTGGTGTGGAGATGTCTATGAGGCATCTCTTTCCCGAGTTCCACATGTTAGAAAAAGCAAAAGGCGTTAGGAGGTTGGTGTTTCCTTAACGTCGCTCACACACCACGCCTCTACGTCCAAGCCAAACCCTGGAGAGAGGTGAAGGGAGCTCACGGCCTGGCAGTCTCACTCTCTTCTTTGTCCTTCCTCCCTTCCTCCTTTCCACAATCTCCTGGACCTAGTAAGAGCCTTGAAAATCACATCTCTGTAGTAGTTAGGAGAACACAAACTACTGAAACAGATGCGCCTTGTAATATTTATGACTTAACATAAAGAAAAGTTCTTATCTCGGTTACACTGGCACAGTTCAACGCATGTGTTGCTGGTCAGATACCTTTCTATATGCTCATACAGGGACAAAGTCTTTTCCATCACGCAGCTCTGATTTTCTCTTAGCCCCTGAGGAATCCTACCTGTGAGATTGCTAGGAAACACATAAGGTCGTGACAATGACACAAATCGCCACGGACCAGAACTCAGGAACACAGCTCTGCCCAAATACCACGGAGGCTGGGAACTGTAATCTAGACTGTGTCTAGGAGGAAACGTAAACTCTGAGGGAACAAGTTTCATCGTATAGGTCATAGATAAAGGGGAATCTTTTTTACACTTATGGAAGAAACATTAAATTCTGAGTTCTCTAGGCTCATTTCTGTATATTCTGAGGTAGTTTTACAATTCTGTTCTCCAAAAACGGATCTTCTTATATATCATCTTGCTTAAAGTCTTATTTTGAATTTTAGAAGCTGATAGTAACCCTTTTTCTTTGCACTTTTGATGTAATGTATGTAATCCCACACAACAAGCATCCCCTAAAGCAAATGAACATTTTCAAGTACAGCAAATTACAAAAGATTAAAGCATATTAATGCTTTGAAAATATTCTCTTTTACATAAAATTACTGTAGCACTGAATACTATTTCTGATATTTCCAAAGATGCCCAACAAAGCTGAAGAACTGAACTTATGCCTAAAGGAAGCCAGCAATCTGCTCTCATATACCATACTGAGGTCCAAAGAGAGACTGAAATCCTGAGCTCCTAGGCCAGCTCATGGCTAAACAAATCTATCCTCCTCATCTCAGCAAGACCAGCCTAATCCCTGACCTCAGAGTGGTCCTTGCAGGCCTTACTAGATTTCAGACTTTATCCCAAAGGGTATATGGAGAAGTAGCATAAACAGATTTGTATTTTTGAGAATTTAGCAGAATAGAAGCAGGTAGCCCTGTACAGAGTTTATGGCAGTAATCCATTCAAGAAAAATGAGGGCCAGAATTCTATACATTCAAAAGGATTTGATTTAGAAAGTCAGTTGGATGCAAGGATTGGGGGGAAGGGGAACCAAAAGGGTGACTGACAGATTTCAAATCTGTGAGAGAGGAGAAGGGTGGTGATATTCTTTAAAATACAGGAGAAGAAAGTTGGGAGTGGGGAAATGTAACGAATTGAATTGTAGATATTCTGAATTTGAAATGTTTGTGGTACATCAAATAAGAGATGTTTATTGGGGACCTTGATAGGTAAATTTGGAGCTTAGAAATGGGTCTAAGCTGGTGGAACAGATTTGGGAATCTCTACAATGTTAGTGGTAGTTAATGTCATGAGAGTGGATAAGCTCAGTCTCTAAAAGTTGTGTAAAATAAAAAGAGAAGAGGAATGAAGGGGGACTTTAAGAACACCAACACTTTAAAATGTGCAGAGAAAAGGAAGGAGACAAAGATTGAAAAGAAACATCCAAATAAGTAAGGGAGTAGAGGGGAAAACAAGGATAATCAAAATGTCATAGAACTATTAAGTATAATACCTACCTCAATTAAAAATGTGAATAAGAATAGGGATTTTACATTGTTTCTGCTTATGGGATGTTGGAGACATTGAGCTAGTGCCTGTCAAGATTTCCATTCCCCAATCTGACCTAAGTCTTCAAGGACTCACTCTTCTCCTGTGGATGAAAACTGGGGGAAGGAGTGAATTATTCGCACCATGCAGTTGGACAGAGGTTGGTTTTGAACAAAGGCTTGCTCCAGGATGGGCACTAGCACTCCCGATGGACATCACCCAGCAGAGTTCTCACTGGATTTCAATGGGAAAGGCAACTGTGTCCTCTGGCTGAGGAAGACACGGACTCCACCCTCAGTGAGCCTTCAGACACTTGAAAATACCTCTCACGGGTCCTGCCCTGAGACAGCCCTCATTCTTGGCTGCATGAACCCAATCAGGTCCAGCCACCTTCTTATTCATCACTACAGCTTCTCTCATTTCCTCAGTCTCTCTCCATCTTCAGTACAGGTTTAGGGGGAGATGTTTTTCCTTTGGTGACTCATGGGAAGGAAGTCTTACTTTCACTTATGATATTTCCCCAAGGTACCTGAGGGTTTTTTAGACCAAAAACAGGAAGACACTTTTGGTTGCTCTTTCTGACCATGTGACATTCTTCCAATGAGGCACGGAGCTCAAAACAACCAGCTGCTTTAATTGGGGGCGGGAGGGGGGTCAGGAGAGAAGGAAGAGAAGGAAATACTCTGTCAGTGAGAAAACATCATTTATTTAATACTAGTATATAAAATATTAGACTGATTAAAAAAAAAAGCTGGTGCAATGGTGAATGTTTGTGCCCTCTCAAAATCTGTATACTGAAATCCTAACACTCAGTATAATGGTATTAGAGGTGGGGCCTTTGGAAGAAGACCAAGTCATGCAGTGGAACTTTTATAAATGGGATGAGTGATTTTACAGAAGAGATCTTCCAGAGCTCCCTAGCCCTTCCCACCATATGAGGATACAAGGAAAAGTGTGTGACCTGGAAGAGGGCCCTGACCCCATCATGCTGGTATCCTGATCTCGAATTTCCAGCCTCCAAAACTTGTGAGCAATAAATTTCTGCTGTTTATAAGCCACTCATTCTGCGGTACTTTGTTACAGACTAAACAGCTGTGTAGTATTTAAAAAAAAAAAAAAAAAGACTTTTAAACATAGGGAACAAGAACACTATTTGTTTAAAAAGATAAAATTGCAATGTCCAATAGACAGAGGTATAAAACAAGCATCTCTCTTCCTTCCAAAGGAGAAATCAAGAGAAATAGACAGGGATGATAAGTACTACGTTCTTACTGATGTCATTTTTCCAGAGCATGTATCCTCTACCCCCAAGAATATATCTATGAATGAATAAAGAAGATGTGGTAATATATATATATATATATATATATATATATACACAAAGAAATATTACTCAACCATAAAACAGAGAGAAATAATGCCATTTGCAGCAAAAAACATGGATGGACTCAGAGATTATCATACTATGGGGAGTAAGCCAGAGAGAAAGGCAAATATCCATATGGTATCACTCATACGTGGAACCTAATTTTTAAAAATTACACAAATGAACTTATTTACAAAATAGAAACAGACTCACAGATTCTGAAAACAAACCTATGGTCACCAAAGGGGAAACGTGGTGGGGAGGAATAAATTAGGGGCTTGGGATTAACACACACACACTACTATACAGAATAGATAACCAACAAGGCACTACTGAAAAGCACAGGAAACCCTACTCAGTATTCCGTAATAACCTATATGGGTAAAGAATCTGAAAAAGGTTAGATATATTAGGTCAGCCAAAAAAGTTCATTCAGGTTTTTCATAAGATGTTATGGAAAAATCCAAATGAATTTTTTGGCCAACTGTGAAACTAATGCAGCACTGTAAATCAACTATATTCCAATAAAATACAAAATTTAAAAACAAGGATAAATTTGTTACTTTGGGCTGGACAATGATTCTGAGGTACATGATACCATTAAAAATCAAAAGATTTTATAAGACAATCAAGTTAGCTACAGCAAATAGATATAACTGTTTATGAGCCTATATTGACCAGTTTCATATTAGTTCTAACATCTGTGGCTGTCGGTTGGGCCACTGAACTTCTTCTGCAATCTCAGGTTCTGGAAGAACCATTAGCCAAGCCACAGGCCCCAAATTTTAAAAAGTGAAAGTGGCATCTAACTCCAATATCTCTCACTCTGACATCATCCTTCACCATATCCCAACATGTTAGATTCTCATGACAACAGACCGGGGAATGAACCAATTCCTCTTCCTTACATATCACTAACTACTTATCTTTAAAATCTTGCTTTTCTACTTTAATTGATTTTTGGCTAATGTTTCCTTTTACCACTTCATTCTTTGATTCAAGAAAAAAAATCAGAAGTAATAATTTATATCACAGTGAAAATATTCAAAAATATAGAAACGGGGGAGCAAATACAATCTTTCTAATATAATTCTCTTTATTAAAAGTCATTGTGAAGAAAAAAAAAAGTCATTGTGGTTTAATGGTTAAGAACATTTACTCTGGAGCCAGGCTGTCTGGAATAAAATCACAACATCACTAGCTGCGTAATTTGGGGCACATCCTGTCTTTGCCTAGATTTCATTTGAAATCCAGAAATAATCTCTGCCTTATACTACTGCTAAAACACTAAAAGCTCTTAGGACATTTGCCTGCCACATAGCAAGCACTTAATAAATGTAATCTATTGACTACTGTCTTACACACTTCATTTACAAGTTCATTTCAGCTCATTACCTTAAGTTTATCTTGTCATTTTCTTCAATGTCCATCACTATGCTAAAGATAATAATTAGCCATTGATAATGATGATACTGCAAATGATAAGAATGAAGTAATAAGATGTCAAAAGAGAGAACTCGGGGTTTTGGTCTACAGTGGCTTGAACACCTTGGGAAAATATTCTTGGAGAATCTGATCCCTACCCTAACAAGTTACCAGAGGGGAAAAAAAAAACTCAACATTTGTGAAGAACAGCTTTCAATAACCAATTTGACTAACATTACAATCAGTTTAAACATTATTGTATAATATCGAGTGTTAGTCGCTCAGCTGTGTCCAGCTCCTTGCGACTCCATGGACTGTAGCCAAATCTCCTCTGTTCATGGGATTTTCCAGGCAAGAATACTGGAGTGGGTTGACATTTCCTTCTCCGGGGTAATCTTCCCGGCCCAGGGATCGAGCCCTGGTTTCCTGCATTGCAGGTGATTCTTTACTGTCTGAGCCAGCAGGGAAGCCCCCAAAATTCAAGAGACTGAAGTAACATGTAATTTGTCATAATATAGGATATATTGTTAATGTAATTTCATACCAAGATAAGACATTTTTAATCAATTAATCCAATGGATTCAGTAATGAATTCATTACAATAACAAAAAAGGAGTTAGTCTGGTATCATCAAAAAAATCTTTAAAAAGTGTTTTGACCGTGTCAGCTGGGAGTAAAATGGACTAAATAACTGAGTCCAAGGTTAGCAATTATGGTCAGGGTGCTGCTGTAATGGAATTTCTTATTATAAATTAAAAAGAATATAGAATTTTTAACATAGTAGAATAACCACTCTGACACTTAGGCCCAAAAGGCTAAAGAGAAATATCCTTTATATTAACCTGATATGGTGACCTCATTATGGTTTAGTCAGTGTAATCCTTAGCCATTAGCTGAGATATAGATTTTTGTACCAGAGAGTATTGTTCTCTCTGAAAAAGAAATGCCTTTAGAAACATTTCAAATAATTTATTATAAAAGCTTTCTAGTGAAGCTCTGGGACAGTGGTAAGAATGTGGAGGTAGGGAAAATGCTATTTTTAGACTCTAAAATGTCTTTTTGATATGAGTATAAACTAACCTGATTTGAACTTGGAATTTCCAGAAGGATTTCTTGTTGAAACAGGACTAACTTCTTTCTTGAGAAACTCTGTATTTAAATAAAAAGATCAAGCGAGGTACTGGGTGAGGTCAAGGACCTATGTTAAGCAGCACCAGAGCTGTATGTGTGCATGTATGTGTATGTGTATGTGTGTGTATCTGTATGTGCATGCATGTATATATGTGTGTTGTATATGTGTATATTGTTATGAATGTGTATGTGCATATGTATGTACATACTGTGGGGAGCCCTCCAGATCCACCCTTCAGAAATCAGACACACACATGGTCAGCTACGGAACAGATTGGTTACAGAGTGTTCACAACTCAGGTCTCTCTAGTAACTGGCCTCGGGGAAAGAGATGACTCAGTCAAGTTCACACCGCTTGCCTCCGGGGCAATCCACACAGTGACTCACCCACCTGGGTGTACAAAGGCTAGGCCTCTTTGTCTTGATTCAGGGCAACTATAAACAACTACCCCAGCTCCAGAGATTCCTGTGGTATCACATTCGCTGAAGCCTTTGTTCCATATGCATCGCTTCTCTCACTCCCTCATAGGGGTTGTTTTGGAGCACACGCCCCAGTAAACCTTCTGGACACAAATCTCCAACTCAGAGTATGTTTCCAGAAGCCAAACTAAGATACTAAGCATTTATTATTTAGCATCACTTTAGCAAAAGGTTAGTTTACTGATCTATAAATGTTGAAGGGAGATGAAAGTAGGATGAATTCCTATATTTAGCCAGACTATCTGTTGATATAGAACCAGTAAAGAACTAAGATGGTGGTTTATTATTTCACTAGTCTGGGTAACCTTGTGTGTTTTCTCTCATGCAAACTATCAGACAATTGTTTAAATCACTTTTTAAAATGGGGCAAAGGGTACTTTCAATTCAGCTCTGCAGCACTCTGCCAACCACTTCTACTGTTACCACCACTGCCTTTCAAAGACAGTGGTGTTTATATTGGGTGGTCCATTGTCATTGCTGCTGCTAAGTTGCTTCAGTCGTGTCCGACTCTGTGCGACCCCATAGACGGCAGCCCACCAGGCTCCCCGGTCCCTGGGATTCTCCAGGCAAGAACACTGGAGTGGGTTGCCATTACCTTCTCCAATGCATGAAAGTGAAAAGCGAAAGTGAAGTCGCTTGGTCAAGTCCGACTCTTAGCGACCCCATGGACTGCAGCCTACCAGGCTCCTCCATCCATGGGATTTTCCAGGCAAGAGTACTGGGGGGTTTAAATCAAGATTAGGCAAATAACATGTCAAGGAAGTACAATGGAGACATCAAATTAGTGTACCTTTCCAGTATAGTAATGGATAACATGTGGTTGGATAAACAGTAGGTATCAGAGAAGTTAGCTGATATAATGAAGGCATATCAGCCAGTGAGTATCAGCTGAGAGAAGCTGCAACTTAGAGACCAGCGCAAGTAGACTGCATCAAAGAGGTTTAGAAGCAACAGTCTTGGAACTAAGGCTCAGAGCCAAGTGCCAACGGTGCACACGAGAAGGGCCTGGGCCCATATTTAGTAGGGGGATACATATCTAAAAAGGAGACGCCATTTGACTCTCTTCTATATTCGTTAGTACTTTGGTTTCCCACTATTTCCTCAACATGTTTTCATCATAGTAATAGTCGTCTTTTCCAAAAAATATTTGGCACTTTTTAATTATTTGGAGAATATTCTTATGGGTTGAAACCTGCTTTCATTGCTACAGATCCAGCTTCTCAAAGGCTAGAACCTGAGCATAGTCAGGCAGCCAGGGATCCAGGAAGGCAGAACCTGTTGCCAAAACTCAGGTACAAATATGAGTAGCAAGATTGAATAGATCCTGGGTCAAGTTCTTTTGTCTAAGAACAGGACTGATTAGTTGATGTCAGAGCCTTGGGTGAAGCTAAATCTACAGGTGGGGATCAAGAAACCCCAGCTATGGACTGAGAAGCATGTGAGGGGAGTAAGCCAGGAAAATTATTGCAATAGCAAAGGGCAAGACCTGGGATACTCAGGCAGCTGTCATATACTAGGGGTAAAGTAGCTATTTGGAGAAAACCACTATTGCAGAAAAAACATGAAAAACTTTTTGGTAAGAAAGAAGCTGTAGGTACAGTTTCTCATATGTGAACCTCTGAAGGCTTTCCCTAAAGGGCTAAGGTATGTAATAAACACTTATGTTATAAACACTTACTCTCCAGCAAAAGCAGAATTAAGCTCATTAGTCTTTTTCCCTCAGTGGTCTGATAAAACCAAAATATTACAGAACCTAATAAACATATTCAGTTCAGTTCAGTCACTCAGTCATGTCCAACTCTTTGCGACCCCATGAACCACAGCATGCCAGGCCTCCCTGTCCATCACCAACTCCGGGAGTTTACCCAAACCCATGTCCATCGAGTCAGTGATGCCATCCAACCATCTCATCCTCTGTCGTCCCCTTCTCCTCCTGCCTTCAATCTTTCCCTGCATCAGGGTCTTTTCAAATGAGTCAGCTCTCCGCATCAGGTGGCCAAAGTATTGGAGTTTCAGCTTCAACATCAGTCCCTCCAATGAACACCCAGGACTGATTTCCTTTAGGATGGACTGGCTGGACCTCCTTGCAGTCCAAGGGACTCTCAAGAGTCTTCTCCAACACCACAGTTCAAAAGCATCAATTTTTCAGTGCTCAGCTTTCTTCACAGTCCAACTCTCACATCCATACATGACCACTGGAAAAACCACAGTCTTGACTTGATGGACCTTTGTTGACAAGGTAATGTCTCTGCTTTTTAATATGCTGTCTAGGTTGGTCATAACTTTCCTTCAAAGGAGTAAGTGTCTTTTAATTTCATGGCTGCAATCACCATCTACAGTGATTTTGGAGCCCCCCAAAATAAAGTCTGTCACTGTTTCCACTGTTTCCCTATCTATTTGCCATGAAGTGATGGGACAAGATGCCATGAAATTAGTTTTCTGAATATTGAGTTTTTAAGCCAATTTTTTCACTCTCCTCTTTCACTTTCATCAAGAGGCTCTTTAGTTCTTCTTCACATTCTGCCATAAGGGTAGTGTCATCTCCATATCTGTGGTTATTGATATTTCTCCTGGCAATCCTGATTCGACTTCCCGACCCAGGAATCAAACCGGGTCTCCTGCATTATAAGCAGATTCTTTACCAGCTGAGCTACCTGGGAAACCCATAGATAGGAAAATTGAAGTCCTAACAGACATCTTGCCAGGAAGTATCAGAGCTGGGACAGAAACTGAGGTACCTGGGTTCCTAGCTCAATTCTCATCACTTGCTCAGTCGTGTCCAACTCTTTGCAACCCTATGGACTGTAGCCCTGCAGGCTCCTCTGTCCATGGGATTCTCCAGGCAAGAGTACTGGAGTGGGTAGCCATTCCCATCTCCAGGAGATCTTCCCAACCCAAGGAGAGAATCTGTGTCTCCTGCATTGCAGGCAGATTTTTTACCATTTGAGCTACCAGGCCATAGGACCTCTCTACACCTATAACACTTAGAATTAGATGTGCTGTGAAGATTCAATACATGTTAGTTAAAGGAACATTCTGTGATTGAAATAGTTCACCTGTGATGTGACATTTTGTACCACCTACTAGTTTTTTAGACCTAGCATGCATGTGAAAATATCTTTTTGCAGCTCAGGTTCCAATTGTAAAATAAAGACTTTAGAATAAATATTTTAAAAGATTCTTCCCAGATATAAAATCTAATAGATTTCTTCTCCAGTAAATGATGACTAAGTCTTCACTATCTGGTAATCTGTAAACGGCTGTGTTTGTGTGTGTGTGTGCACACACCTGTGTTGCCACAGGTTTTCCATATTACATCTGAAGAGTTGCAACTGATGTTCATAAAGGGATATTTGATGGTTCAAAACTTGCCTATATTTCATATATTCATATAGTTCTTTCCTTCCTTTGAATCTTCTTATGCATATTTAGGGATATACCTACTTAATTGACAGCTTTCTAGTCCTATTTAATTGAAGTTAAGCTTACATGACTCTATTAGTAATCAGTCATTGACTAATACTGATAAAAACTATGAGACAGAACTTAAGGAAACTTATTAAAAGTATATCGAGTTAGCATTTATAAGTCAGTTGTGTCATAAATGTAATTACTCTTCATAATTACAATTTATATACTTATAAATGTGTGTGTGTGTGCATGTGTATGAAAGTCGCTCAGTCATGTCCGACTCTTTGCAACCCCATGGACTGTAGCCTGCCAGGCTTCTCTGCTTATGGAATTCTCCAGGCCAGAGCACTCGAGTGGGAAGCTATTCCCTTCTCCAGGGGATCTTCCCAACCCAGAGATTGAACCCAGGTCTCCCACATTGCAGGCAGAGTCTTTACCATCTGAGCTACCAGGGAAGCCCTATTTAAAATATAAAATAAAAAAATAAAATAAAATGCTTGGTTCATGTGACCTTACCATTTACAGCTTTCTTTCACATACACCCACAGAGCTTTCTGTGCGATATTTATGTGAACTTTGAGTCATCCCCACTTATTTCTTTGTCTGGTCCAAAGAGTGACTCTGACTCTCCCAAATTCTTCCCCCTGGTATGTTACCAATACAGCCCACATACTTTAGAAGTATGCCTACTACTCAAACATCCAGTTTGATGTTTTACAAAAGCTATAAATGGAGACAAATAAATGACCTCAGTAATGTGAAGTATCTGAAATTTCAAAATAATTCAGCTCTAACACAGCCTGGAATACATGTCTTCATTAAGAAGTAACATACCCTGGATCACTGTCTGGGTCTCCTTGTCTGGGACACAGTATCCATGTAGCAGAGCTTCCCGGGGGCTCAATGGTAAAGAACCTGCCTTCCAAGCCGGAGATGCAGGTTTGGCCCCCGAGTCAAGAACATCCCCTGGACAAGGAAATGGCAACCCACTCCAGTGTTCTTGCCTGGGAAATCCCATGGACAGGAGGAGCCTAGGGGGCCGTAGTCCCTGGAGTCGCAAAGAGCCGGACGTGACAGCAGGGGCAGCATCCGGTGTAACAGTCATGAAGCCTTAGTTTGGGAAGAGGTTTCAGACTCGCGCTGAAAACAGGGATTAGGACACTCTGTGTTCTTCCGGTTCAGTTATTGCTCTTCACTTCTTTGGATGAACTGCTTTGTTCACTTTAACAACTTATTTCATACAGTCAGGGATGAAAATGTTTAACAAAAGGAGATGGTCCTGTGAGACTGAATTCCTATTTACCCAGGAATTAGGACAGGCATTTTCAGTCTAACTAATTACTGAGCATGTGAGATTGTACTACTCAAACTGATTTATATAAGTCACTACGTTTGCATATACTTTCTTAGTTGATGTACATACATTTATTCTTACCATCAATTTTTTCTTCTTTTGACTTGCTTTTTTCCCAGCTTTCACCTAACACTGTCTTATCTTACTACTTTCATAGATTCTTAGATATTATAATTTTATTTCTAAACTCCTAGATATTTATAAAGGAAAATGTTACGAAGAACTTAATCCATGATAGAAATTTTTCTTTTATAAGTTATACTTCTTTAGTTATTTACTTCATCTGAGAGTTTCCTCACAAATTACCAGAGTGCTAACTCGGTTTTTACTTTATGCTAGTTGTTGTTTCATAAGCTAATTTTTATTTTGTTTCCATATAGCTGTCTTTGTTTCATCTGTTAACTTCTCCCTAGTTTCTTTAATAAAAAATGTCTAAAATTTAAAACAGAATAAACTAAGTAAAAGCAAGATCAGAACCATGTATACTCTGCTGTGAAAAATTACATAATCAGATAGCCTTCTATAGGAAAATTTAAAAGGGTATAAATACTCTGTCAATACAAATGATAAAAATAGTCAGTTTATATAAGACCAAGTGATAATTTTCCTAGAACTCATATCATAAGGTCTTACAATATAAAAATAAATCTTTCAATATCTTTCAGAAAACTAAAATTAGTATATAATTTAATCACTCATTTATATAGACACTTGAAAAAATCTAAAAGCTCAAGAAATAATGAGACAGAAATAGATGGCTTTTATAATGTCACAAAGATAGAATTATTTTACTGCTTTACTTAGTCACTACTGAAATTAATTTCTCTATTATATCATAAACTGGGCCAAGACACCATTAGAGTACATATATGAATGAGTTGCCATCTTAAATTAATTCTCCTACAGAGAATGCCTCAGAAATTTGTGGGAAATCCTTGAAAAATCAAAACATTTTATAAATAAAAAACAAGTGACTAAAGATTTAATCCCTCAAGCAATACAGACATTATAGACATCGACGGTACGAGAGGTTTTCTTTGACTAAAACATTTTGAGACTTCTTAAATTGAAGAAATCATGGTATGAGAGGTTCAGTTCAGTTCAGTCGCTCAGTCGTGTCCGACTTTGCGACCCCATGGACTGCAGCACGCCAGGCCTCCCTGTCCATCGCCAACTCCTGGAGTTTACTCAAAGGCATGTCCATTGAGTTGGTGATGCCATTGCATTTATTTTAAAATAGATAATAGATACAACTAAGGTATTTACCTAGAAGAACATATTCTTTCCATATTTTTGGAAAATGAACTGAGATACTGCTAGGTAAATGGACTTAAGAGTATACATGAATCTAAAAGGCAAATAAATATTCCCAACTGTTCTGCAATTATGGTTCTGAAAATACTGCACCATAATTTATATTTCCTGTCTATGTCAAAGTCCAGCAAATGGAATAAGAAGACATGACTAAAGCCAAGCTAAGCCTTTGATTAACATCCCAGGGAAATTTGAACATATGAGATTGTTGTCGAATGTTATTTGAGTCTGTATAACATCCCTCTGGATTTTTGCCTCATTTAATCTGGTTAGTTGGTAATCTGACCCCCCTCATCCCCTATCCTTTAAGAGATGATTCAGACCTCCAAGGTCTAATCCCTTACAATCTCAATAGATGGACCTAAATTTTACTTTTTAAAGTTGCTTTTGACAGAAGCATGGATTTATAAATAACTGTGGTCTGGGCAGAGAATAAGAATATAATTTATCACCAAACCAGGTTATTTGTGAGGGAGTAAAAGGGCTCAATATAGTTACTGTATTAGTTGCCTATTGCTGCTGTAAAAAATTATCACAAACTTAGTGACTTAAAACAACATAAATTTATTTTCTTACAGTTCCAGAGGTCAGAAGTCCAAAACTGGTCTCACTGGGTAAAAATTCAAGATCTTGGCTTTTGGTAGATGCTCTGAGGGAAGGATCTGTTTCCTTGTCTTTTTCAGCTTCTAGAAGCTGCCTACATTCCTTGGCTCATGACCCCTTCTCTCACTCCAACTTCATGCTTCATCATTCATCTTCTACTACTAACTCTGATCCTTCTGCCTCCCTTCCAAAAGTACTCTTGTGATTACACTGGGCCCATCAAGCTAATCCAAGATAATCTCTCCATCTCCAAATCCCTAATGTAATTATATCTCTAAAGTTTCCTCTCCCCCTCCTCTTTTTTCTTAAACCACATAAGGTAACAAACTCAGGGGTCCTGAAAACTGGGACACAGACATCTATGGGGGATATTATTCAGCTTACCACAGTTACCGTGGGGATAAATTGGGACTATCACAACAAAAGCGGGACACTGGGTCACCCTTTCCTAATAGACAAGATGGACCTGAACATCCAGGGCCATCTTCTCTTTGTGTTCTTGCGATCGCCATTGTCAAGTCCTGGAATGCTCTCCATTTCCTACCCACCATTTCATCTCTGCTATTTGAAATAACCTCTCTGGTTCAGGAAGAAACCACCTCCACCACGAAAACTACCCAGCTCTGAGTCATGATCCCCCTCTGGGCTGCTGCTCCCTCTTTAGCATGGATCTGTCATCTCCTATTGGACTTGCCACCATCTATCCAATTTAATATAAATATATTTGTAAATATGTCTTTTCTCCCCTACCCGAAGTAAGTTCTTGATGGTAGGGACCATGCTGCAGGCCAAAAGAGAGCCATCAGCATTCAGCATAGAAAACACAAGCAAGTCCTCAGCCACTTCTAGGCCTAGATCTGTTGGTGGAGGTCCTCCAAGCCTAGTTCCCATCAGCGTCCCTAGGCGACCAACCACGCCTAGGAGTCACCTGACTCTCAAGCGCTTTCTATGCATGAAGGAGACAAACGTTTCACCAGAAACTTCCTCCAGACTGGGCGAAAGCCAACATTTTTATGGAACTATGTGTACCACTAGACATGATTTTTATCAAAAGGACGCTGCCACCCATACCTGCTTATCCTGCTTATTAGCAGCAGAAACAAACAAAAAAAACACTTTGATAGTATTTAATTATTAGCTGAGTGCTTTCAGATCTTCGCTGACAATCAAAACAAACAAACAAAAAAACTTGTTCTTTTTTTTAAAATTTTTTAAATGGCAGAAGATGATAACATTGAAATCTTTTTTTTAATAAAAAGAAGAGATACAAGCTGCTAGAATTTCATTTGGTCATTATTTCTCTGGACACTATGTGCAATAGTAGAGGTGTAAGTGGAGGCCACAAGAAGTTACATTTATTTTGTGGGCCCTAATCAAGGAAATATTAAAAAGCAGAGACATTACTTTGCCACCAAAGGTCCGTCTGGTCAAGGTTATGGTTTTTCCAGTGGTCATGTATGGATGTGAGAGTTGGACTGTGAAGAAAGCTGAGTGCCGAAGAATTGATATTTTTGAACTGTGGTGTTGGTGAAGACTCTTGAGAGCCCCTTGGACTGCAAGGAGATCCAACCAGTCCATCCTGAAGGAGATCAGTCCTGGGTGTTCATTGGAAGGACTGATGCTGAAGCTGAAACTCCAATACTTTGGCCACCTCATGCGAAGAGTTGACTCATTGGAAAAGACCCTGATGCTGGGAGGGATTGGGGGCAGGAGGAGAAGGGGACAGCAGAGGATGAGATGGCTGGATAGCATCACCGACTTGATGGGCATGAGTTTGAGTAAACTCCGGGAGTTGGTGATGGACAGGGAGGGCTGGCGTGCTGCAATTCATGAGGTCGCAAAGAGTCGGACACGACTGAGCGACTGAACTGAACTGAATCAAGGAAATTTAAATATGAAACCAAAAATAGCCCTTGGTATATTTGCCTCACCAGATGCAGACTCCCAATATTTTCAGCCAGATTTTGGTTTATCAGAAAGTGAGAGAGTGATAAACATTACAGAATAATTTATTAGGAAAGGACACTGGAAGTCATTCACTTTTTTCCTCTCCACTATTAGTCATTCCTAGATTCATTCACAACCCAGAGAAAGGAGGGCCAGAAATAGCCACCACGCGAAGACTATTGTGAAGCAGCTGTCCGTGATGCACCAAGGCAAGCAGACAGTTGGAAGTCCAAGTGCAGAGACTAAACAGAGGCTATATCGAAACCGCAATCATGCTAATCACCAATTTGTTAGCAAATGTGCTGCACTTTGTACTTTCAAAGCATTGTATCATCATTAATTAATTAACGAGCGATAATTACCATTGCAGTGGCATACAAAATTGCGTGCAAGATTTGGAAAGAAACTATTTTATATGGCATACGCTGAAAAAGTGAGAAGTTTTTCGCTTTCTATTCTTGTTGTCTCTAATTTGTTTATTTGTTTTCCACCAAACAGCCTGAGTCATGTTCTCTCTCACTCTTCTGTTTTAGCTTACGCTGTCCCTGCTACCAGCAGCCTTCCTCCTCAGATAACCCCCATGCATCTATTACATGGCTATCAGCAAAAAACATCACTTTCTCCTGAGACTGTGCCCCAAGGCTGTTAGGCTATTTTAGGGACTCCTGCAGTCCTTAATAGAACCTTTCACCCTTTGTTAAACGTCCTATTTAATTGTCTGAAACCCTTGCTAGACTGTTGGCTCTGTGCGGGCAGAGGCTTGGGTGTCTTGTTCACCGAGCACAGTGATCCATACGTGGCAATCACCCAGGAAGTGTTTCTTAAATGAATAAAAGAATCCCCCACGAGGGAGAATGAAAAGAGGTTCTTGTTACCAACATGAGCTCCCACTCTGTAAAAATGAATCTGCTTTGCATTCTAAATGCTTTATCTCATTGAATGCTCGCCGTGTTCCACTGAGATAGGTCCT
This sequence comes from Cervus canadensis, assembly GCF_019320065.1. NCBI lineage: Eukaryota > Metazoa > Chordata > Mammalia > Artiodactyla > Cervidae > Cervus > Cervus canadensis. The sequence goes on from NC_057412.1 coordinate 47,248,669, forward strand.
AGGTAGGAAATTGAAGTGACAGAGAATAAGTCATTTGCCCATGATCACACTGTTGGTAAGTGCTGAAACAGACTGAATCACAGGTTTCCTGATTTCAAACCTACACTTCTCCAAAAGTGGCGGAGAAGAAAACAGTGGCTCCTGAAGTCCAGGAACTGGTCTGACCCTCCTGGTCAGCTCTCTGTGTTATCACAAACTGGACACTGACCTCGAAATCTGGACCGTGATTTCCTCCTGTTGCACAAAAACAATCTCACATGCCATCAGCATCAGACAAGGCCACTCTGAGATCATGACAAAGTGAGACAAAACATGCCACTTCATAATTTTATCTAAGTACAGACCAAAACATGGTCACTGCGAAAAACTCACAAAATACCGAACATTACCCTCTCCTGACCAATAGGAGTTTCTGTTACTTCTTCACCAAGGATAGCTTTCACCTCACTTCTCTATGGATAAGATGTACTGAGATACCCAATCACAAAATTGCCCTCACTTCCTAAGAGCACCCACCTAGAGGGATTTTCTGTTTCCTTAGATCTTCCTCAAAACCAGCCAAATCCCATAATAAGTCTTTTTAAGCATCCTCTCACTGAAGTGCACCACTGCTCCCTTGCTGCAATGAGGAATAAGCCCAACTTGTTCAACCACAGATACGCTCCTGGTGGGCTTTGGCTAGAGGACATTGATAGCGAGTTATACAAGACTATCTTTGGGGCTGGAGGAAAAAAATGTTAGAACTTTCATTTATAATAAGAATATAACCCAATCAGTATTGAACATAGTAGGGAAACACGGCTGTCTTCTTTCATCTCTTCCTCTGTGAGATGACCACATGACGAATAAAGCGCATGAGAGAATAACAGGACGATACCTAGAGAGCCACAAAAGGACAAATACTGTGTGATTTCACTTACATAAGCTATCCAAAGCATTCAAAGTCACGGAAACAGAAAATAGAATGGTGGCTGCCAGAGGCTGGGGGGAGGGGGAAATGGGGAGTCATTTGGTATAGAATTGAAGTTTTGCAAGACAGAAAAGTTGTAGAGACTTGTTATAGAACAGTGTAAATCTAGTCAACACCACTGAACTGTATACTTAAAAATGATTAAGACTGTGTGCTTTAAAGTTTTTAATTAAAAGTGTCATCATTTTTTAATTTAAATAATTAAATTTTAATTAAAAAAACACAACAACTAGAGGCAATGGTGACTTCTATACAACAAAGGATTTGACATAGCAACCATAGCCTTTCTTCACTTGAATACTGGGACATAATGCTCTTGATCTGCACCAAGTTAAGTGGATTTACAGGTTACATTAGCTTAAATAGAATATACACAATACTTTGTAATATACTGCATATATTATACATGTATATTTGTGTGTGTATATATATATAGTATACTATATTCTATACAGTAAGGTATGCATGCATGCTAAGTCGCTTCAGTGATGTCCAACTCTGCGACCCTAAGGACTGCAGTCCGCCAGGCTCCTCTGTCCATGGAATTTTCCTGGAATGGGTAGCCATTTCCTCCTCCAGGGGATATTCCTGACCCCTGGATCGAATCCACATCTCTTCTGTCTCCTGCATTAGCAGGCGAGTTCTTTACCACTAGCACCACCTGGGAAGCCCATACAGTGACGGCTAGTGAGGATCTAAGGAAATTGTTGTCCTACACATACTAATGGTTCTTAGTCTCAACTGCATGTGCGAATGACCTGGATGTTTTTTAAAAATACCACCACCTAAGCCCCACTCCATAGCAATTAAAGCAGCATCTCCTGGAGGGAAGTCTGAGAACTCCTTTTTTGTTTTGTTTTTTTTAATGTTCCAAATGATTCTGATAGGTAGCCAACTGTTGGGAGCCACTGAAAATATAAGTTCACCAGTTATCTTATGACAAAGCACTTAGTTCTTAAAGTTAAGGACTTATTACACATTGTTCTTTTACAACTGAAAACTGTTCCTAATTTACTGACCTTTTCTATAATGAAAAATTGTCACAAATAGTATGTTATTTAGCAGATTTTTAAAAAATACATCAACTTTTATCTTTCCTTTTGAGGAACAGGTAACACTTTGATAATGAGTGAAATGATAATAGCTTTCAAAAGAAAATTGTGCTATAGAGAAAGAATTTTGAAAACGTATCTTCAGAGATGTTTCCATCACTTTATTGCTGAAAGTGATGTCATCATAGCTGTACAATAAAAAACTTGAAAACAAAGTTTTCTATCCTGTAATTTAAAAGTTTTGGTTAATTTGAGTCCCAATATTAAAAATATAAAAGCTTCATGTTAATTTTTAAAAAGTATTGATTGTCATGAAGGAAGATAGCAATTTACCATACAAATTTCAACTGAAGCTTTGCATCACTAGTGGAGAGAGTTGAAAAATTGTCTCTATTAAAATTTGTTTAGCCAATTGATACATCTTTAATTTTAATTTATCTATCTTTGTGAGGTATTTTTTCCAGGAAGGCAGGATTAAAATTAAATATAGAACCAGAATTTTGAATTGCTATATAAGAAAATACTCAAAAATTTTTTCAAAAGTAGTAAAGCATATTTAATAACAGGGCTCTTATTAAACATATTGCTATACTATCAAAAGTAAAATAAAATAAAACAAATCATATTTAAATATCATTTAATGTATTCTGAGTCTACTTGGGAATGTTCCTAATAACACACAATATAATTTAAGTAATTTATAAATACATAAATGAACATATTTTGAAACTTTACTCAAAAATGTTGATATTGGGAAGAATATGGTCAAAACAGATTAAAAACACAGCACTGTGTACACTTCCTCCTCCCCAGAAGTACAGTGTCTCCAAACCATTATTTTTTCACAATATTAGCCATTTATTCCTGGCAAACGCAGTTAAGTATTATTTATACTAATTAAGGCTCTAAGTGTATTGTAAGCAGGAGGGGATATGGGGGGGTGGCATATTTGTTTTGTTACATGATAAAATTAAAAACTAGGTGCTTGAGAAAAATCCCAATCTTGCTTAGGTATCAAGAGAGTCAATTGATCCAAAATAGCATCACTAGTTAACATAACAAAAAGATAACAGCAAAGAATTTAAAATTTAAAAGTCTAGGAGAATACTCAATGCACTTAATAACATTTGAAGTGCATTTTGTTGCTTTAACCATAAGTAAAATTTTAAAAAATAATAATAACCATCCTCTTCCTGGAGTTCCAAAACTGCTCCCCCAGAAGACTCTGCTATCAAATCATCACTGAATTCTCTTTCTTTGCCCTCGCAGTATATGTTTTCATAAAGACAAGATATAAAAGATACATTTATACCATTTTGTAGTGTAATTGGGCTTTTACTGAGAATTCTTATATTAGATGACTTGGCTGTGACTAGAAGAATTTAGGAAAACAGAACAAAGTAAAATAAAACAAAATGGCTGTTTATTAAAGAATACAAAATAATCTACAGTGCAACTCACAGGTAAGTAAGTATGGTTAGCGTGTGTTTGAAAGTCTCATGACATGTGAAACACCAGATGTGGCTCCTTTAAAAGCCTATCACTTGTGGAGAAAAGGGAGCCCTTTTGCATAGCTGGTGGGAATGTAAATTAATCCAGCCGCTAAGGGGAGCAGTATGGAGATTGCTTTAAAAACTAGGAATGAAACTCCCACATGGCCCAGCAATCCCACCACTGGGCCTATGCCCCGGGAGAAAACCATAATTCAAAAAGACACATATACCCCAGTGTTCACTGCAGCACTATTTACCACAGCTAGGATGTGGAAGTAATTAAGATGTCCATCGACAAATGAATGGGCAGAGAAGTTGTGGTACATATATACAATGGAATATTACTTAGCCATACAAAGAAGTCAGTTCTAGCAAGGTGGATGAACGTAGAGCCTGTTACACAGACTGAAGTCAGTAAGATAAAAACAAATATCATATATTAACACATATAAATGGAATCTAGAAAACTGGTGCCGATGAACCCATTTGCAGCACAGGAATAGAGATGCAGACGTAGAGAATGGACGTATGGACAAATTGGGGGAAGGAGAAGGCGGGATGAGTTGAGAGAGTAGTGCTGAAACATACACATTACCATCTGTAAAACAGGAGCTAGTGGAAGCTGTGTAACACAGGGGCTCTGTGACAACTTAGAGGCGTGGAAAGGCCAAGGAGGTGGGAGGGGCGCTCAAGAGGGAGGGGACACATGTACACCTGTGGCTGATTCATGTTGATGTAGGGCAGAAACCAACACCACATTGCAAAGCAATCATCCCCCAATTAAAAAAAAAAGTCACTGTATCATTCATCCCCAGCTATAGTGCCTAAATTTCAATCTTGCAACAACTGAAACACAGGTTTCTGACTAGCCTTGTAATACCACTAGCCTTGCTTGTCTTGTCACTGATTTATTTATTTATTTATTTTTCTTGTCACTGATTTAGAAGAAACCCAGATTGAAGGTGTCCTATCCCCTCTGTGTCTGCCAGACCACGCAGGTGGCATCTAGAGATACGGTAAACTTTCTGACTCCCTGTGGTAAAACTTATGAGTAAAAAACACTTCTGAATGTGCTGTATTAAGGTTAGGTTCAAAGAAGAAAAGACATGGGCCTTTAAAAGGAATCTTGAAATGGTAGGAAACCCTGAGCATGCAGGTGAAGAATAATTGGTAAGTTGAGCCAGAGATGTTGTGACTGCACTCTGAGAGCTGAGGTTTGCAAGCAGAGGCCCCAAGTGCCCCTCTTTCCCCATTCCCAGAGGGTCCTCTTGATACCAAACCAGGTGGGTCTCCAGTCTCCTCCACTGAACTTGTCATTGAACTCTTACATTCAGCTTCCATTTAAGAATTCTTTTGAAAAACACATTACACGAACTTAAAAAAATCAGTATGAATATGACTAGATAAACAATATTATGATATCTTCTAATCCTGGTATCAGTGGATGGGAGATTAGATTGTAAAAGGAGTTCAGTGAAGGCAAAGGACTTATTCCTTGAAGAAGTGTCACACAGGAGACACAGTGAGCAGGAAAATCAAGGAGCAACAAAGAGGGGACCTCACGGGAGACTTTCAGTTTCTGTCCTAAGAAATGGATGGAGGCAGGAAGCACAGACCAAAGACAGTGGATTAGAGGAGGACGGTGAAGCAACTTGGTGGGCTTTTCACTCGACTATAAGAGCACGCAGTTAAAGTTTTGTTTTTCAAAGTGAAGAATTAACTTTTACTTTGAATGTTTTCCATCTTAGTTTCTTCTCTTTTCTATTTGATTAATTTATTTTTAACTATAAAAGAATTATAGTTTCATAGCCAAAGAGATGGGGTGGTAACTTTTTAAATAACTATTAATTGGAGTATTAGCATGTTTATGTTGCTGCTGTTTTTTAAATTCAGTGTAATCTCAGCACACTGTATATTCTGCTTTATACTCTTACCATTATATGCAGAATAGTACAAATTATTTACCTAATTTTGGTGACAGAATCAAAATTAGCATGAAGTGAAGTCGCTCAGTCGTGTCCGACTCTTTGCAACCCCATGGATAACAGCCTACGAGGTTCCTCCATCCATGGAATTTTCCAGGCAAGAGTACTGGAATCTTTCTAGGCAAGAAGGTTGCAATTTCCTTCTCCAGGAAATTCCCAACCCAGGATCTTCCCAACCCAGGGATCGAACCCAGGTGTCCCACTTTGCAAGCAAATGCTTTTACCATCTGAGTCACCAGAGCAAGCAAAATTAGCATAAACACTGTTAAAAGTTAATACTGAGAAAATTTCCTATTTTTATCAAAACATTTAAAACTTAGTTATAATCATATAGAGAAAAGAAAAAAGTTAAAGTAGCCTTTACTTAATGCACAATAATAATAATAAAATGCCTTATTTCTTGGTAAAAAAAACTTCTCAAGATTAATTTGAACAAAACTTGTCTTCTCATCACATTAGCTTATGTTAAGAATCAAACACTGTTTTCACACTTTGGTAAACTATGGTGCCCCTAAATTTGGGTCAGCTTCCATCATTTTATTCTTTACACTTTTAATATTAAGAAATAATCCCAAAAGTTCCTTTAACATGAAGCTTTTTTTGGCCACCATCACTTCCTCTGGGACTTCTCCATTCTCTTCCTCACACAAGCAGGTGCCTTACAAGTGTTCACAAGTTCCCTTTCATCACTTTCTGGCTGCACACCTAGACTCTCTTGAACAGCAGTAGTCTTGACATCGCCGTGGTCAGCACCTTCTTCAATAACTCTACTCACACTTGATTCAAAGTTCCTTTTCCGGTGTTACCACTGTTGTTTTGCTGCACATTCATTTTAGTTGGCCAATTTCCTCTTTCGATTACCCCCTGTAAAAATGTCATGTGGACTTATCACTGGGAGACAAAAGAGGCAACCCAACTACACGCTTTGCTGCTTGTGCACAAATCGAGTACAGATGTCCAGTGACCAACAATCAACTATCTTTGAAAGTGATGTGACTGGTCACCAGTCATGATGCCTCTTCTAGAAAGTGATTTAGGAAGAGAGCTGTAGACTGAAGAGTAAGCGATGTTTGTACTTTATATAACTAGTCCCGATTAACATACCATATTCACTGAAATTTGGATCTTTTTGGGAGGGAATCTTTTTTGGTAAGTCGCTTCAGCCACCTCTGACTCTTTGTAACCCTATGGCCTGTAGCTCAGCAGGCTCCTCTCTCCATGGGATTCTCCAGGCAAGGATACTGGAGTGGGTTGCCAGGCCCTCCTCCAGGGAATCTTCCCGATCCAAGGATCGAACCCACGTCTCATTATGTCTCCTGCATTGCAGACGGGTTCTTTACCACAAGAGCCACCTGGGAAGCCCTTGTTTGGGGTGGGGGAGGCTGTGTTATTTAACTGGGCTTCCCCAGTATCTCAGATGGTAAAGAATCTGCCTGCAATGTGGGAGACCTGGGTCTGAACCCTGGGTCATGAAGATCCCTCGAGGAGGAGATGGCTACCCACTCCAGTATTCTTGCCTGGAGAATTCCGTGGACAGAAGAACCTGGAAAGTTACATTCTATGGGGTCACAAAGAGTTATTTAACTAAATCACAGTAACTGAAATTCCTTTGAGAGACTTAATCATTTTTAATCTGTATTTTTCTTGAAGACCTGGTAACATGTAACACATTCAAGAAAAATGCAAACAAGAAAGGCAAAGTCCCTCACCTCAACACGTTTCCAGTTTAGTGGATAGCAATAAGATAACTGCACATTTTCTGTAATCTGATGAACATGATGTTCAAAATGATGTAAAAGTAGGTAAGTGAAATTACCCTTGGTCAGAGACTGAAAAAGAGACAACAAAGACAATGGTGGGGACAAGAAACATTGTCAAGGTTACACCAAACATATGCTTAGATTTCCACCAGAAAGATACAAAGCATTTTGGTTTTCCTGTTTCCCTAATGGTAATTGTCTTGCTATTATAAATGATGTTATGCTGAATACTTTTGTAACTGGAATCACTTTGAAGTGGAATAACTAGACAAAATGGCATGAACAGCTTTAAGGCTACTGGTAGACCCTCTGACCTGAAGCACTAAAAGGGTTTGTCTTCGATGCCATTAGCTTGTGATCTCTGTTTAGATCTCTCAATCAAAGGTAATTTCACCCACCTACGAATTTTTATATCATTTTTGAACATTATGGTTCATCAGCTTATATTATTTTATGAAGAAAAGTATGAAAACAATACCTACAAAGTATTAGGAATCCATTTTTCTGGAGAGCTAAAGTTGGGAAAACAGCACGGATTGCTTATTCAATGTCAAGGATGATAGTTGTCACAGAGAACAAGAATCTCCAAAAAACTTATTTTATGAGCCTTCTGGGATAATAATCCATGTGGAAAATTAACTATACTGGAGAAATGTTTAATAGCTCAGGAACACTTTGTATTTTGAGCGTTAAAAAAAAATTATTTGTGACACTTCAAAGAAAGAACATAAAAAAGGAATGCAGTCAACTTGTACTTATGTTCCTCCTAAGTGAGTTCCACTGCTTATTGCGGGGGTGTCAGGGAGGAGTCAGGGCACAGACAGCGGAAGGGTGCATTCTCTTTGTGCTTGAGGTTATATCTACATTAACCGCGCATAATGCTTAAATAGACAGTAATTTAAAAAATGAAATTTTGCATACCTCAGGTTTTACCCAACTACATGAACACAGAATGACTCTGTGCTTCTTTTGCTCTTGTTCTGGTATATCTCAGGAGAATATAAAGACTATACCACATTAAAGTTTTTCTCCAAAAGCTTTGCAAAGTATTAGGTATAAAAATTAATTGAACATATGTACATTGCTTCAGTTTCCCTGCACAGTAGACTCACATTTGTGATTAAAAAGTAAAGGACTGGAGACTTCCAGTCCATCGGGAAAGGCGTTCAGAAGTGGTCACTCCATCCTAACAAGTTAAAAACCGAACAAGCAGAAAAATCAACTCTCCCCAGATTAGAAAGAGATGTGAGGTCACAGAGCAAAACGCTGTCCCCTAAACTGGAAAGACAGACAGGTATTACAAAGAATGACAACTTACAGTCAAGAAACCCCACGGAAGAAACTTCATGGGAATTGGTGTCAGGGTATAAAAATCTAAACTGCAGTTGATGAATTGCTGGAGACTCAATGTGGACAAGTCTGAGAGTTTAAAACTTCAGAAAGACCCAGTGTTGACAGAGGCGGGTGGGGGAGGAGGGGGTCAAACGGCTGTAAGTCTCACCTCCAGGGCCTCCACCAGCTCCTCGGGGTGAAAATGGGAGAAAAACACCCTCATGGTTCTGGCAGGGAGAGGGGAAAATAACTATTTTGAAATATGACAGAGATTTCTGTTCTTCTCAACAAGACCTGCTCTCAGGAGAAACAATTTCACCAGAGCCTAACCTGCTGGGGTTTTATCAGGGCCTAATCTATCTGTGGAAGGTAAATACAGATAGCTGTATTTCAGCTTTCTCTGAAAGGTGAATCTCAGCTTTCTCTAGTTTTCTGTAGAGAAAATTAAGAATTACTGGTGAGGACTTCCCTGATGGTTCAGTTGTTAAGACTCTGCACTTCCACAGCAAAGGGCATGAGTTCAACCCCTGGTCAGGGAACTGAGATCCTGCATGCTGCACTGTGGGGCCAAAAAAAAAAAACAAGAAAGAGTTTAAAAAGAACACAGGAAAAAAAAAAAAATAACACAGGTAAGGTTTACAATCGAGGAGCACAGGGTCATCAAAAGACTGCGCTCTAATCACAGGACTACAGAAGGCTCTCCTGATACCACCATATCACCAAAGACCCATTTACGGCAGTTCCTTTCAGTCAGTACGTCATGTCCAGACTTCAGCAAACAACTATAAGGCAAAAATTATACTTTGAAGAGACTGAGCAAGCATCAGAACCAGAACCAGATATGGCAGGTATGTTGAAATGATCAGATTGACAATGGAAAAAGTAGACAACATTCAAGAACAGATGGACAATACAAGCTGGGATGAAAATTCTAAGAATCAAAAATAAATACTAGAGATCAAAAACAGTATCACAGGAATAACAAAGGTCTTCAATGGGCACCTAAGTAGACCGGATATGGTTGAGAAAAGAATCTCTGACCTTGGGGACATGCAACAGAAACTTTTAAAATTGAAAAGCAAAGATAAAAAAGATGAAAAAAGTAGAACTGAATACTCAAGGCCTGTGGGACGACTATAAAAGGTCTAACACACATGTGATGGGAATAGCAGAAGAAGAAAGAGACAAAAGAATTAAGCAGTATTTGAAGCGATAATGACTGACGATTTTCCCCAAAATAAGGTCGGATGCCAGACCACAAATCCAAGAAGCTCAGAAAACACCAAGCAAGATACATGCCCTGCAAAACCACACCCGGGCATATAATTTTCCAACTACAGAAAATCAAACATAAAGAAAAATCTTGAAAGAATCTAGAGAGAAAAAAACACCTTCCCTGTATGGAAGCAAAGATAAGAATTACATCCCACACAGTGAGGGAAGGAAAGGGTGGGATGAATTGAGAGAGTAGCACTGAAACGTATGTGTCACCGCATATAAAACAGATGGCTGGTGGGAATCTGCTGCATGACACGGAGGGCTCAAACCTGGCGCCCTGTGGCCACCTAGAGGGCCGGAATGGGGTGGAGGGTCAGGGGGAGGGGACACATGTATAGATGGCTGATTCACGCTGATATGTGGCAGAAACCAACCCAACATTGTAAAGCAATTAGTATTCAATTAAAAATAAGTAAATTTTAAAAAACAAATTACATTCTACTTCTTTTAAGAAATCATGCAAACAAGAAGAGAGTATTTAAAGTGCTGAGAGAAAAGTCACCACTTTAGAATTCTTTAGCCTGTAAAATTATCCTTCACTATGAAGGTGAAATAAAGGCTATCAGACAAAGAAAAATTGAGAGAATTTGTTGCCTTAGACCTTCCTTGCAAGAAATGTTAAAGGTTTTTCACAGAGAAGGAAAATAACAGAGGTTATAAATTTGAATGAAAGTTAAAGTAGCTCAGTTGTGTCCGACTCTTTGCAATCCCATGGACTACACAGTCCATGGAATTCTCCAGGCCAGAACACTGGAGCGGGTAGCCTTTCACTTCTCCAGGGGATCTTCCCAACCCAGGGATCAAACCCAGGTCTCCTGCACTGCAGGCAGATTCTTTACCAGCTGAGCCACAAGGGAAATTTGGATCTACACAAAGAAAGGAATAGCATCAGAGCATGAATAACTAATGGCAAAAAAAAAAACTCATGTTCTTATTCTTAATTGATCTAACAGATAATTGTTGCAAAATTATAATACCAACAATGTATGTGATTGTGTATGCTTATGATGTGTGTACATATATATGCATAAACATATATATATATATACTTACACGTAAGTGAAATGAACAATAGCAGTGATACTATGCCCAGGAGGGAAGAACTACACATTCCTGAAAACCCACAGAACGTACAGTACCAAGAGTGATCCCTCTGTAAATAACGGACTTGTGGTGATGAGGTGTCAGTGTAGCAAACATACCGCTCTAGTGCAGGAGTTGATATTAGGGGAGGCTGTAGGTGTATCTGGACAGAAGACGTATGGGAACCCTGTACTTCCTACTCTGCTATAAACCTAAACTGCTCTATTAAAAAAAGCAAATAACTGAATAAGGTAGTTTCTGATTTTAAAAGTGGGTATCACTCTAGTAGATATTGACAGTACAGAGTAGAAATAAAGAGACTATATCTGTGATTCAAGACAAGAGAGTATTAACTTACTAGAATTTGGGATGTATGAGAAGATGTGCCTAAGGTGTCTATAAATGTAAACACTGAGATCTAACTAACACTGAGATCTAAACTAACAAGAACATTATGGAACTATACTCATGAATGAAATGTCAACATAAGCTGGCACAGTTTATATGGTTAGGACAGAAAAAAGAGGAAAGTTAAAATTGGTATAATTATACATACATGCATTTACAGTTCTACTGAGGTATATTTTGACACAATTGATGAAAAATATAAACAGGAAATATTTTATCTTCAAAAGAATTTTTAAAATACCATAAACTGAATAAAATGCCACTCTGCTGCTACTCCAGAATCAGTTTACATTCCTGATGACAAATTTCAGAGGACTATCATTCCCAGTATCCCTTGGGGCTCTGTCATTTCAAATTCCTTTGTAAGAACCATAATCCAGATATTTTAAGTATCAGACAATACTACAAATCATTCCCTTTAAATTTAATGTGGCCTTGACCAATCAAGGGGGCTTTCCTGATAGTTCAGTTGGTAAAGAATCTGCCTGCAATGACCAATCAAATAATGAGTTAACTCTCAAACATCAATCAATACTGCTAATGTTTATTGTTTATTTTAAAGTATCATAATTAAATGAAATAGTACTATAGTTTGACACACTTTTAAAAATCAGTTTTGCTCATCTGTATTTATTTTTGTGCCTACATGTATTCACCTCTCCATACGTAACTTAATTAATACATATGCATATGTTCTCAGAATCTGCTGCTTGAAATGTATAAAATTCATTTTCTTTTGATTGTTAGATATTTACTCTGAAATTTGTAAATGCTCTTAATACTTTAGACAATGAGTTAATCAGTGACAAAAATTAAGTTGGGTTTATATCGTCATTATATCTATCAAACACTTGGGAAATTTTGTTTGTCTTGAGAAGAAAAACAGTGTGAATTAAACCACCACTTTCCCATGAAAGACGGTAGCTGTCAATCATAAAACACGTCATTCTGCCTCTTGTCTCTGTACATTTTCTACTTTTCACTAAATTCTAAATTTAATAATATATTTCTATTCTCTCTCTCTCTCAAATGACAGCAAAAAAATTTCCCCAATATCTGAGCAACTGAAATGCTATCCCACTTCAATAGTCCTCATCCTAAGGAGTCACTGGTTAGCAGAGAGGCAGCATGTGTCCCTACGGGAGTATGACTCACACCAAGAAATGGAAAACGGTCACTGAAGGGACTTTTCTAGTCACAGAACGACACCTTCATAGACGTCTGAGAGCTCCTGGTTTTAGGAGCTTGTCAGGTTTTAGTCTCTGAAATACTGCCACCTTCAGGAAGAACAGTCATTGAATATTCATTGTCCTGAATGTTTATTGGAATATTCATCGGAATAGTCCTGAATATTCATTGGAAGGACTGATGCTGAAGCTGAAACTCCAATACTTTGGCCACCTCATGCGAAGAGTTGACTCATTGGAAAAGACCCTGATGCCGGGAAAGATTGAAGGCGGGAGGAGAAGGGGATGACAGAGGATGAGATGGTTGGATGGCATCACCGATTCAATGGACGTGAGTTTGAGTAAACCCCGGGAGTTGGTGGTGGACAGGGAGGCCTGGTGTGCTGCAGTCCCTGGGGTCGCAAAGAGTCAGACATGACTGAGCGACTGAACTGAACTCAGGAAGAAATGTGGGAACCTGCGATTGCATTCTCATTTATGTGTGTGTGTGAGCTGAGCAGTGTCCGACCCTTGTGATCCCACGAACTGTAGCCTGCCAGGCTCCTCTGTCCATGAAATTTTCCAGGTAAACTTGTTTCCCTTTAAATCCAAACTGTGCATTTCCCTTTCTTTAAACACAGCTATATATTATCCTGTTATTTTTTTCCCCATACATCTAAGGGCTAGTAATATATTTCTAAATATCTTTTTAACTTATCAGCTCCAAACAACTAAATATTACAGAAAAGGCTTCCCAAAAATAATAAATGGAAGAGAATTCACAATTATCCACAAATAAAAACTAATATAGTCAAGGCTTTTCAGGTATTAAATTATGAAGCATAAAGAAGAGGCTCTAAGATTTTTCTGTGCTCAAGAAAGATATATGTGTGTGTATGTGTGTGTGTGTGTGTATGTGTGTGTGTGTGTGTATGTGTGTGTGTATATATAAAAGATCTAGGTACAAGGTTTTAGGAAATAATTTGAAAACAATCTACATTTCACACCAAAAAAAAATTTCCTGTAATGTATATATTGAGGCTTCTAAAAGAGAAGGCTTTTCCCCTCTTTATAGTTTAGTCCCTCATTCATGAGTTAACGTAAAATTTATAAGAAGTTTTGTACCAACTTTTCTCTCTCTCTCCCTCCCTCTTTTTCTCTGCTCTTTTTTCATTTACAAATCAGCTCTTTTTCATAATCTATTCTTGGCCTAATTTTTATTAGCATTATTATAAAAATTACTTTTCCTTTTGCTTATACTTTTCCCTCTTTTTTCCCCATCTTCCTCCTCTCTTCCTTGCTTTACTTTTTCTTCACTTAGAAGGTCCACTGTAAGTTGCCAGTTTCTTTAATGTCTTCTTAGCAATATCTACAGTGCCCTCTTTCAGCTTTCTCCTTATTCAAAATCCATGCCTATAATGGATTCCAACAATGCCATCAAGTACTTTTCCAAAACAAAGTTGTTTTTTAAAGTATAATTACTGTGAAATGTCACAAATATTTTACAAAAGATGAATTACATAAATCAACTGGAAAGGACATATATACAAAACCTCCTCTCACTTTTATCTTCTAAAGTAATTTGACAGTTACAAAGGTGTAAGTACCCCTAAATTAATATATAATTGTATAAATTAAAATCTTAATGAAAAGAAGAACAGATGAATCGAGCAGAAGTGGATGGTATTAGGATAGATGAAAATTTAGCATGTGTTAAAGTTATCATTCTGAGGGATTTCCAGTGGTTAAGACTCTGCACTCCCACTGCAGAGCGGTGGGTTGGATCATTGGTTGGGGAATTAAGATACCTCATGCCATATGGTGCAGCCAAAAAGAAAAATGTTATCATTATTTTAACTGGGAAAAATTGCTTATTTGATAAATGATAACAGAATAATTGGTTAACTGTTTTAAAAAACAATAAAACTGTATCTCCTACCTCAAAATAATAAAAAAAAACCCAGAGTGAACTGTTTTTTAAAATAAAAGTCTATTTTTTAAAAATGAACATTTATTAAATTATAATATAGATAAGAAAGAATAAAGAAAAATTATTGATATGTGGGTTAATAAAAATGTAAAGCACCTCTGTTAAAAAAAATCATAAATATAGTTAAAAGGCAAAGAGTAAACTTAAAAAAATAATTTTCAACATTAATGGCAGGTAAAGGTTTAATATCTGGAGGAGGAGATGTCAACCCACTCCAGTATTCTTGCCTGGAAAAATCCCATGAACGGAGGAGTCTGGTAAGCTATAGTCCCCGGGGTTGCAAAGAGTCAGACTGAACGACTTCACTTTCACTTTCTTGAAAGGTTTAATATTCAGTTATTTATTCAGTTTCAAAAATAATTAATTAGAAAATGTTCAAGTATTTGTAAAAAATTAGATAGACTTATTAAGCTATATTACAGTATAATCATAATGTATACTTATATACAAAGAAAGAAGAGACTAACAATATATTGTCAACTGATTTTTTTTTTTGAGTGGTAATACCAAGGTTAATTTCCTTTCTTTTTAAAAATACTTGTCTGTGTTTTCAAATTTTCTGTAACAATATGACATTTTTAAAAGAGCTGTTTTTAAACCATTAAAAACTCTTATTTCAATTCTGTGTTTAAATTAGGTATACTAATGGGAAAGCAGAAACATCATATGTAACATACATTTCAAAAAATGATCCTTAATTGAAGATGAATCAAAGAAATGGAAAGATAGTCCATGCTCTTGGATTGGAAGAATTGATATTGTTAAAAGGCCATATAACTCAAAGCAAT
Organism: Cervus canadensis; assembly: GCF_019320065.1. NCBI lineage: Eukaryota > Metazoa > Chordata > Mammalia > Artiodactyla > Cervidae > Cervus > Cervus canadensis. Next base: position 47,263,974 of record NC_057412.1, read on the forward strand.
CTACAGTTTTAATATGATCCTATCAAGTTACTCATGACATTCTTAACAGAACTAGAACAAACAATTCTAAAATTTATATGGAACCATAAAAATCAGAATTGCCAAAGCAATCCTGAAGAAAAAGAACAGAACAGGAGGCATAACCCTCCCAGTCTTCAGACAATACTACAAAGCTGCAGTGATGAAAGGAGAAGGAAATGGCAACCCACTCCAGCATTCTTGCCCGGAAAATCACATGGACGGAGGAGCCTGGTGGGCTACAGTCCATGGGGTTGCAAAGAATCAGACACAACTTAGTGGCAGAACAACAACAATAATACTAAGCAATGATAACATGTGATTATGGAGGTTGACAAATCCGGGATCTTCAGTGGAGCTGCAGGAGAGCTGATGGTGGTGCTCCAGTCTGAAAGCTGGCAGGCTCAAGACCCAGGAAGAGCCAATGTTTTAGTTTGAGTCAAAAGGCAGGAAATGGCTCCGACCGTAGAGAATCTGCCTGCAATGCAGGAGATATGGATTTGATCCCTGGGTTGAGAAGATCCCCTGGAGAAAGAAATGGCTACCCACGCCAGTATTCTAGCCTAGAGAACCCCCATGGACAGAGGAGTCTGAGCGATACAGTCCACGGGGTCACCAAGAGTCAGACACGACGGAGCGACTATGCACAAGCACCCAGTACTGAAAGCAGCATGGTACTGGCACAAAAACAGACGGAAGGACCACTGTAACAGAAAAGAGAGTCCAGAAGTCAGCCCAGACACCTACGGTCAACTCCTCTTTGACAAAGGAGGCAAAAATATACCATAGGGAAATGACAGTCTTCAGCGAGTGGTATTGGGAAAGTTGGACAGCTGCACGTAAATCAATGGAATTAGAACACACCCTCCCACCGTACACAAAAATAAACTTAAAATGGTTTAAAGACTTAAATAACTGTCTTTAAATATAAAGACTTAACACCTTAAAAACTCCTAGAAGAAAACATAGGTAAACATTCTCTGATATAAACCAACTAATGCTTTCCTAGGTCAGTCTCCCAAGGCAAAAGAAATAAAAGCAAAAATAAACAAATGGGACCTAATCAAACTTACAAGTTTTTGCACAGCAAAGGGATCCATGAACAAAAGGAAAAGATAACCTATGGACTTGAAGAAGATATTTGCAAACGATATGACCAACAGGGGCTTAATTTCCAAAATATACAAACAGGTCACAGGACTCAATAACCCAAAACAAACAACCTAATTAAAAAAAATCCACAGAAGACCTAAATAGACATTTCTCCAAAGAAGACATACAGATGACTAAGAGGCACATGAAGAGATGCTCATCATTGCTAATTATTAGTGAAATACAAATCAAAACTACAATGAGGTATCACTTCAACCAATTCAGAATGGGCACCATCAAAAAAGGCTACAAATAACAAACAGTGGAGGAGGTATGGAGAAAAGTGAACCCTTGTACACTGTTGGCGAAATATCAGTTAGTCCAGCCATGATGGAAAACAGTATGAGGTTACTCAAAACACTAAAAATAGAGTTGCCATATGATCCACCAACCTCACTCCTAGGAATGTATCCAGAGAAAACTGTCATATGAAAGACACATGCACCCCTATGTTCCCAGCAGCAGTATTTACAACAGCCAAGCATGGAAGCAACCTAGATGTCCATCAGCAGAGGAATGGATGAAGAGGATGTGGTGCATATATTGATGCTGTTATTCAATCGATCTGTCGTGTCTGGCTCTTAACGACCCCATGAACAGCAGCACTCCAGGCTTTCCCGTCCTTCACTACCTCCCTGAGTCTGCTCAAGCTCATGTCCATTGAATCCGTGACACCATTCAACCATCTCACCTTTTATCGTCCCCTTCTCTTCCTGCCTTCAGTCTTTCCCAGCATCAGGGTCTTCTCCAAGAGTCAGCTTTTCCCATCAGGTGGCCAATGTATTGGAGCTTCAGCCTCAGCATCAGTCCTTCCAATGAATATTCAGAGTTCATTCCTTTTAGGATTGACTGGTTTGATCCCCTTGCTGTCCAAGGGACTCTCAAGAGTCTTCTCCAGCACCACAGTTCAAAAGCATCAATTCTTCGACACTCACCCTTCTTTATGGTCCAACTCTCACATTCATCCATACTTGCTGGAAAAACCATAGTCATATGGACCTTTGTCAGCAAAGTGATGTTTCTGCTCTTCAATGCACTGTCTAGGCTTGTCACAGCTTTTCTTCCAAGGAACAAGCATCTTTTAATTCCATGGCTGCAGTAACCATCTGCAGTGATTTTGGAACCCAAGAAAATAAACTCTCTCACTGTTTCCATTGTTTCCCCACTTATTTGCCATGAAGTAATGGGACCAGATGCCATGAAGTAATGGGACCAGATCTTAGTTTTTTGAATGCTGAGTTTTAAGCCAGCTTTTTCACTCTCCTCTTTCATCTTCATCAAGAGGCTGTTTAGTTCCTCTTTGCTTTCTGCCATTTGAGTGGTGTCATCTGCATATCTGAGGTTATCAATATTTCTCCTGGCAATCTTGATTCCAGCTTGTGCTTCATCCAGCCCAGCATTTTGCATGATGCACTCTGCATATAAGCTAAATAAGCAGGGTGACAATATACAGCCTTGACGTACTCCTTCCCCTATTTGGAACCAGTCTGTTGTTCCATGTGCAGTTTTAACTGTTGCTTCTTGGCCGGCATACAGGTTTCTCAGGAGGCCGATAAGGTGGTCTGGTATTCCCACCTCTTGAAGAATTTTCCACAGTTTGTTGTGATTCACACAAAGACTTTAGCATAGTCACTGAAGCAGAAGTAGATGTTTTTCTGGAATTCCCTTGCTTTTTCTATGATCCAATGGATGTTGGCAATTTGATATCTGGTTCCTCTGCCTTTTCTAAATCCAACTTGTACATCTGGAAGTTCTCAATCCATGTACTGTTGAAGCCTAGCTTGAAGGATTTTGAGCATTGCCTTGCTAGCATGTGAAATGAGTAAATTGTGCAGTAGTTTGAACATTCTTTGTCAATGCCCTTCTTTGGGATTGAAATGAAAACTGACCTTTTCTAGTCCTGTGGCCACTACAGAATGGACTATTATTTAGCCATAAAAAAAGAATGAAATAATACCAGTTGCAACAAAATGCATGGACCTAGAGATGATCATACTAAGTGAAGTAAATCATAAAGAGAAAGGCAAATACTATATGATTTCACTTCTAGGTGGAATCTAAAGTACAACACAAATGAAGCTATCTATCAAACAAAAACAGACTCAGATATAGGTAACAGACGTGTGGTTGCCAAGCGGGGTGGGTAGGGGAGGGAAGAACTGGGAGTTTGGGATTAACAGATGCAAACTATTATGTATAGGATGGGTAAACAGCAAGGTCCTACTGTATAGTTCAGGGAACTATATTCAATATCCTGGGAACATCATAATAGAAAAGAATATTGAAAAGAATGTGGATATTAACACAACATTGTAAATCAACTATACTTATAACAAATTTTTTTAAAAATATGATTCCTTTGCCAAATCCCATAGAAGGGATAACCCCAAGAATAAATTCTACTGTGAACTATGGGATTTGGGTAATAAGATGTATCAAACAGGTCCAGTGATTGTAACAAACGTACCACTGTGGTACAGAATGTTGATAGTGGGGAGGCTCTGCATTTGGGGAGCAGGGGGTTTATAATAAGTAACTGTATTTCCTGTTCAATTACTCTGTGAACCTAAAACTGCTTTAAAACTTAAATTTAAAAAATTCCCAGAATGTAAATTTGACACACAGTAGATCAGTACCATATAATACAGAATTTTAAAACAATACCAATTTACTGTAAAATCCCTTGAAGTATGATAATCAAGTGCATAATGAATGTTTAGATATCAACTGCTTTGAGCAAAACTAGATTTCACATAATGAAGATGAAACCTAAACACAATATTTTTTCAGTTGCCTTCTTATTCCCATAGAATGGAAAGAAAATGAACTACAATATAATCATTCAATTGAAATTTAAGAGGCACATAAATAATTTTAAACTATATGGGAAACGACATTAATATATATATATAATATACATATATACATATTTTAGTAAAAGGAAAAGGAAATGGATACAATGTTTTAAAATATATTTCATTTAATCCAGTATACCTGAATATTATCATTTCAACATGGAATCAGTGCAAAAAATTAATGAGGTATTTTATTCTTTTTATCTTTTTAAGTCACTGAAATCTGATAGCATGTTTCAATTTAGTTGTTAAATTTTCATTGGAAATACTTGATTGGTGTTCAGATTTCAAAAATTAACTGCTGAAAAAGAAGGCTAATATACATCAATTTTTCTAAACATAACTAAATCTTCCTATAACTGAATTGAGAATCTGTTTTCAAATTTGAATTTAAGTGAATTAAAATTAAAAATCAAGTTCCTCAGTGGCACTAGCCACATTTCATATGTGGTTAGAAGCTACTTTTTTGGATACCTCTCCTGTAAGGAATTCAGACTGAAATGTTGACATTGGATATGCTACATTACAGGGAACTTTGTGTGAATTTGGCTGCCTGGGACCTAAACTGTGACATGCAGGCCCTTTGTTGTGGCTTGTAGACCTAGTTTTGCCTGGAGGCACATGGGATCCTACTTCCCCAACCAGGAATCAAACCCACGTCCCCTGCATTGAAAGGCAGACTCACAACCACTGAGCTTCTCTGCTGGTTCAGCTGGTAAAGAATCCACCTGCAATGTGGGAGACCTGGGTTCAATCCCTGGGTTGGGAAGGTCCAGTGGAGAAGGAAATGGCTACCCACTCCAGTATTCTGGCCTGGAGAATTCCATGGACTGTATCCTTTATGGGGTCGCAAAGAGTTGGACACGACTGAGTGACTTTCACTTTCACTTTGTGTGAATTGGCCTATTACTCAGAAAATTCAAAACTAAATCTTAATCACGTTGAAAGAAATGTAAATTGTGGAACCTTATCTAATTTCTTGGCCTCTCTTTAATATTACTGAATCACACACACAATGAGTTATTCTCTACAAATTTAACTACAAAAAGAGAAGTGATATGAAAATCAGGTATTGGTTCCAGCAATAAATCCCCTGCACAATTTCACTTCCCCTTGCTGGATTTAAGGATGATTCTACCACTGTACAATTTCTTCCAGTAAAGACTGAAGGTGTGAAGAGTGTGAAATACAGACATTTTGCTATTTACAAAATGGATGGATTTGTGATGACTCAGGCAACAGAACTTTCTCACGTATTTAAGAAGCCTTGCATGACCCAAAGGAGTAGAACTAAGGAACTGTCTAAAACTCAGCTGTGCTGTTCAGCTTGTTCATACAAATTGGACAAGCCCTTTACAGTTGGAAGCCATACCTCTGGTGGGTGTTCGTAATTGCAATATTCTGAATGCATCACAACTGGACTTGAATTCTTACATGCTGATTATGAGAAGTCATGTCCTAAGTACTAACAATGCAACACATACATGAACATGGCTGCCATTTGATGTTGTTTGGAAAAATGATAACATGTCGTGACAAATGCTCCTTCCCTTTCTCTGAATAAATGTGTTACCCAAACCATCATCCTCATTTAGTTATTGTTGCTGTTGTTCAGTTGCTCAGTTATATCTGATTCTTTTGCAAACCCATGGACCCACGCACCCATCAGGTGCAGCTTAAAGAAGTAAATGTTTTTTAAAAAATGAAATATCTTAAATGCTAATCTAGGACTAGAGAAGAGGTTCTCAAAGGGGTTCATAGAACCCAGGAGGTTCCCAATATTTTTCCAGGGGTTATGTGTGGTTGGAGCTAGTATCATGACAACATCAAGAGGCTATTTACCTTTTTCACGGGGTTGATGCTTTCGCTGACGGTGGATGTAACTCTGATCGCCTCAACACAAAGCAAGAGAGTGACATCAAGCTGTAGTAACAGTCACTATATTCTTCACCACCACACACCTGCAGCTAAAAAAAAAGAGGAAAAGAAAGAAAAGTCATTTTCACTTACAAATGTCTTTGAGAAAGCAGTGAAAATTATTAATTTTATCAAATCCTGACCCTTCAGGGCATGTCTTTTTAACCTGTGAGACAAAATGGGAAGCATACATACAATGCTTCTGCTACATACAGAAGTACAACGGTTGTCTTGAGGAAAAGCATTGGTGCAATTGAGTTTCAAGTTGAATTAGCCACTTTTTTCACAGAGTAGCATTTTTATTTGAAAGAACAAGTGACAGACAAACTATGGTTACTCAGACTTGAGTATCTGGCAGGTATTTTCTCAGAAATAAAGAGAAACTGTCCTTCAAAGCAAACAACCAATAGTATTTCTTGCTAATGATAAAATCAGAACTTTCAAATAAAAATTAGAATTTTGGAAAACCAGTGTCCTAACTGGGCTTCCCTGGTGGCTCAGAAGGTGAAGAATCTGCAAGGTTCTCGGTTCAATGCAAGAGACCTGGGTTCAATCCCTGGGTTTGGAAGATCCCCTGGAGAAGGAAATGGCTACCAACTCCAGTATTCTTGCCTGGAGAATTACATGGACAGAGAAGCCTGGTGGGGTACAGTTCATGGGGTTGCAAAGAGTTGGGCACTACTAAGCAACTACCACTACTAGTAGTATCCTGACATGCAAAATGTTTCCTGATGAAAAACAGTGATAAAATTAAGGAACATGATATTTTTGATATTGTATGATGAAATGAGTCAACATGTGGAGGATCTGCATAATTCAGTGAACCAACAGTCTCCAAAATGACCAGTGTATAACACACTCATCATGTAAAAGGTCCATTCAGTAGACCGGTAAGTTTTAATGCCACAGAAGTGAAAAGTCTATAGATACGAATTTCTATTCCACAGTGCAACTAACTTTTAAAAAATTACTACTTGAAGAATTCTGGGGTAGTAATAAGGAATATCCATAATAATCTGAAAAGCTACTTAAATACGTTTCTCTTTTCCAACTACATATCTCTTTGAAGCCAGATTTTCTTCATCTATGGTAAACTATATACACTGTATCACAATAGATGGACTGCAGAAGCAAATGTGAAAATCCAGTTGCCTAGATTCAGCTAAATATTAAATCCAGGTAGATATTAAAGAGCTTTACAAAACATAAAACATTTTTCTCATTTTTTTTGGTTTTGGAAATTTTTTCTATTTTTCATTAAAAGTATGTCATTTATGTTAATATGTAATGGGCTGATTATTATTACAAGCTAAGTAACAAATATTTCAAACATGTTTCCAATTTTAATTTCTAATATTGATACAATGAGTATTAACAGGCAAAACCCATATAAGCAAAGTTTGGAGGAGTGGGGGCAGTCCCAAAGCTAAAATATTTGAGAATTGTTGGACTAGAGAAAAAGAAGCAATCAGGAGGAGCTAAGGATCACTGCTCTGCGTGATCAGTTATCACATCATATCCAAACATACTCCTTCCCAGAAATCTTTTAAGGCCCCAAATGAATGGTGTATTTTAAATATAACCAATTTGCACCAGTTTTCTTTACTTACCAATGCATTATACTTGTGGAAATGCAGCATAAAATCCCAAATGCAGCAAAACTCCTTCATAATCAGAGACCTACTATTAAGTGGCAGAAATAATAACTAACAGAAGATAACTAACTGAGATTAACTAACTGATAACTAATCTGAGATTTTACCACATATCAGTGGTTCATTTTCATGTTCAAAGTCTCCTTTTCAATATTTATTATCATTTACAACACTCCATGAACCTTTAATGAATAATTAAATATATTATCTAGAAAACAAACTACACCTATTGAGTAACAGTTAATTCATTTTCCTCTTTCAGATTGAAAAATAAATAGAAAGTTTATTTGGATACAGCCATGGAAATTTACATGGACACAGCTCTGTATCCATGTAATGTCAGGCAAAGCAAAAACAGTGGAGTTTTAGTTATTCTACCTACAATAATCATGCAATTTGTTTATATTTTAAAATTTTGAAATTTTAACATAGATTGTTGATTCCTCCTCATACATTATTACCTCCATAAATGATTTGGAGGTTGATATCTTCTGTGGTATGTAGGTGTTTTTGTTTTTAGTTTAGTTTTGAGTCATTCGAATAGTGATAGCAATGAGTTTGCCCATTTTTGCTCAGTCACCAGATATCCGAGAGTCAAAGAGTTTGTGTCCATTATTGGGATTCATCGCAGTATTAGGGCTTGCAGCAAGATGGTATTAAAAAGCCTGGGCTTTAGAATCAGAAAGTAGCTTTCTAGTTGATAGCTTTGTGAATTCAGGCAAATAGTTTAGGCTCTTTGAGTTTCCTTATATGTGGAATGGAAATAATGACATAGGCCTCATATAGCTGTTGTGTGGTACACAAGATGATAGTCATCATTATAAAGGAAATAAGTCAAGTTGTGTTACAGTTCAAAACAGTGTTTTAAAAGTTGATATTATCGATATTTCATAGTATTGATAATTCGTGGCAAAAAGATTTTAAGAAACCTTTTGTAGTTGGCCCTTGGTGCAATTTTTGCCACTTTAAAAACATGTTTCCAAGCTCAGCGTGCAGTTGTCTACTACACATATTTGAAGGTAAATAGTGTTGGTACTTGGCAAATTTTAAATTGCTCAGATTTAGCCTCAGACCCAAAGAACTGTCCGTCTTCTCACAGCCCACGATGAGCCAGACACCCTGTTCAACAGCTATAGTGTTGACTCTCCACAGGTGCAGCTGGGCCTCTGGTTTATCTTAGGATTTTGAACCCAATCTGGAAATTCCCTATCCGAATTTACTTTCTTTTCCCCACTTGGACAAGTCCGTCCTTCTCAGTTTCTCCTCATCCTTCTCAAATACAAATTTAACACTGTCCTACGAATTTCATATACCTTAATTAATATTCATCATTACTTGGGGAAGATTCTATATTTTGACATGATATGGACTTTCCACATTAGAGAAATTTCTGACAATAAAGTGTGCTGTTGAAATTCTTCCTTTCTTTAGTAGTTATGGCTGCATTTCCACAATCTATTACAGTGTTGGTAAAAACATTAAGATACCACCGATATGTTTAGTCCATAATTACAATACAATTAACATCTTAGCCCCATGTTGTGATAATGTCTACAATTAAAAACTAATTTTCCCCTACCTTGCAAAAGTATTTTAGGAATTAGTTTTTAATTATGCATGAGATTTATAGAGTAAGGGCATAACCTTGCTACAGTTATTGGATACATCCTTTTTCATTCGGAAAACCTGGAAGCTATCGCTTGTCAAAAGCTATTTAGAGATGACTGTAATGGCCAGTCTTCAATTTTTTTTCAACCTTCTTCTAATTTTTCTTTTCTTTCCAAACAACTCACTGCTCTACAAAAAGTATCAGATTTTTAAAATTGCTCATTTCTGTGGGAATATTGGCTTGAGGACGATATATATCGCCTCTCTGACAATTCTGAAAACTCAAGAGCTGGAGTCACGTAGCGAGATAGGTTTCCAGTAAAACGCGGCCGGCAGCGAAGCCCGCCGGGCCCGGCCCAGTCCGCGCGCCACAGCCCCCGGCTCTCGGAACGGGGCGCCGCGGCGCTCGCCTCGCCACGCTCGCAGACACACACCCTGGCCGAACCCGCAGAGCCCACCCGGCTTCCCTTGCTAGCTGCCTCGGAACCTTCTGCACACTCATCTGACGATTCTGTGGCTAAACAGTAGTTTCCAGCTTCCGAGAGAAACCCTTTTCAAATTCAAAATAACTGAGCAGACCCTACCGCGGCCACCATTCAGCCCGTGGTCACCGCACTTTCTAAGTCTCTGCTTAGTGAGAGAACTTTAAAAAAGACCGAAAGCTCCAATCGATTCTGTAACATTTTCCAACGGGTGTGTGTCGTGTTACCCATAACGTCTGCATGCATCTATATATTTGCGCTGTCCGCTAAGTTTACGGGCACTGCTTGGGGGCACTGATGGCTTCGCCCACTCCCTGCAGAGCGAAGCCCTCGGGGGCCCCTGGAGGCGCCCAGGACCCCCAGACCCCGGGGCGGCCGAGACGAACGAACCGGCGGGAGGGCCTCCTCTCCACCCCACGTGTTCAATTAAACTGGGTTCCCAGAGACAACAGGACGCCCTTCCTGCAAGCGGCGGGGGTATCGCAGGGCATCTGCCGCCCCCTGTCGGTGACCAGGGGAAAATAACCCGAGCCTGGTTAGAATCAACTAGAAGGGCCTCTTGAATAAAGACTATTCCATGACTAGGCAGTAGCTTAGCAAGAGGACTCTCAGGGAGCTTGCCTTTCGCAGACACTCCCCTCCGACTGCGGCGTCTGAATGCAGGTGTCCGCAAGTGAGGGAGGGGATGTTAGGCTGTCGAGAGAAGTCTGTTGCTGCTTCTGGGAAGGCTGGGAGGAGCGGGAGTGCGGGGCGCGTGCAGGGTACATTCAAGGTTGTTTATGCTTTCCACCTTTCACCAGCCCATCTCATCCTTAGGAAAAGCATTTGCCCTCGGCCGGGGTAGGGTCGTTCGTTAGAGCGGTGTGTGTTCCCAAACACCTGTCCCCTCAGGTAACATCGTGAGCAGAGTCCAGTAACCTCTGCTGCAGAGATGAAAAAGCTGCCCTACCCAGAAGCTGCCTCAGTTGTGTCCAGGAATGGCCTCCCGATAGCATGCTAAATTCTCTGCTGGGGATGCTGCTTATTTGGTAGGAATGTGAATATGCTTCAGAAAAATAAAACATTGAGAAGAAAGCTCTCGGTCACCCCGGGCTAATTTTCTCCTAGGTCTGAACGTGTAAAATTTGTCACCCCTTGGACACACTCGAGACTGCTAGCCGCGGTGGGTGGGAAGGGAGGAGGTTATTGTTACACAGTCAAGATATTCCTAATTTTATTTTCATGTTGTCCCACCCCATTACCGCTTCCCTCCACACACCACACATTCACACACTGTAGTCTCCTAAGTGGTTCACTCGTGTCCATATCTGCCTTGGCGCTTTGGGAAGAATGCAAGAGAGAGACGGACGAAGGTGAGTGGGGGAAGGGAGGAGGGGGAAGGGGGAGGGGGACGGGGAAGGGGGGAGGGGGAGGGGGAGGGGGAAGGGGGAGGGGGAAGGGAGGGGGAAGGGGGAGGGGGACGGGAGGGAGAGAGGAAGGGGGAGGGGGAAGGGAGGGGGAGGGGGAGGGAAGGAGGAGGAGAATCGCCTTCCACGGCCGACTTTCAGCGGGAAGACACTCCCGGCGGAGGGTCTAGAGGACGAGAACGGAAAAGTCCACTGCAGGCTGGCAGAGCTGGCACGGGCGCTGCCCCCCGCCCCCCAGCCGCCGGTGGCAGCAGGAAGTCCGGGATGCAGCTGGTCCCCTCCGAGGTCCCCGCCCGTCCGCGCCGGGGGTCGGCCCCCCAGTGTCACTGCGAGCCTGAGAGGGGAAGGAAGCTCCGCTACCTCCGTTCCCCCTCCCATCGCCCCCGGGCGGCAGCCGCCGGTCATAACCCTGCCAAGTCCCGGCTCCCGAGAGGCCGCAGGTGCCGAGCGGCCCATCCCCGGCGGGAGCTAAACGTGGGGCCAGCGGAGCCCTCCCGCGTCCAGTTCCGTGAGGGTCTCCGGCGCGAGGCGGAGGTCCCCGGGCCCGGACGCTCCCTTCCCGCGGCCTGTGGGCGCCGCAGCAGCGCCGAGGAGCAGGCGGAAGGCGCGGCGCAGCCACGGTCACGGCTGCCGCCGGGTCTCGGGCGGAAGCGCGGGCTTGGGAAGGGAGGGGCTGCCTCGCCCCGCGAGGCCCCGGGCTCCCGGCGGCCGTCTGTGCAGGCTGGGTCCCGGGCTCCGCTGCGGTCGCCAGGCAAGGACGGCCCCTGGTCAGCTGCAGCCCCGTGCCCGCGCCTGCCCGTCCGGCCGCGTTTCTTTCACTTGCACACGCCGAGCCCCCACCAGCCGCGCTGGCCACAGCTCCGAGGCAGTCGGCTCCCGCGTTTGCCACCCCCAGGACCCAAAGCCGCCAACCCCAGCCTCCCGGCCAGCCGTGACTTCCCGGATAGGGCCATGCTTTTCTTCCAGGACAATCACGGCTCCTCCCCTCCCGGCGATCTTTCTAGGAGGCCACCACCTCCAGAGATTCCGAGGCGATTTCCTCTCTGCTGGTACTAAGCTGGTAACGCCTCTCACTGAAAACACCGGGGAGAATGAGAAACTGAGTATTAAGCGAGGGACCACCGCCACTTGGAAAAAAGAAAAAAAATACACAGTTCAATGTAGGTGGGATGTTTTGATCAGTAGATTAACGGGTGATAGAAGTTCGCTATTTTTGAGAACCCTGGTTTGCAAGCTTTTTAAAAGTTACATTGCTCTGTTTTCTGCTCGCTCAACAACACAGAAAACGGAATCTTGCCTTTGTTGTTGTTGTTATGATTCAGTCTGTTGTAACAATTTCACGGCAACTTGTGAGGTAAAGTGGAGATGAATACCTCGGTGAGAGTCGTTGTATTATGCAGTGGCAGGCTGGATCCAGCGGACAAAGTCCATGAGACTCATTCTCTGCCTCTCTCAGTTCAGCCACTTAAGTGGGACTTTTATCATTTAATTATTTTTTTAATTATCATGAGGCTCTAGGTCTTCTAAGAGTAAAAATAAGGCAAATTGAACACAACACTTAAAATTCTCTCAAACTATCTTTACCTTTTTGGTGGCAGTAATTCCTGGGGCTAATAAAGAAATTTCAGATCTGAGGTCAAAAAATGTTGATTAAAAAAAAAAACCCTCAGTTATATTTCTTTTATTTAGTCAACAGATGTTTAATGGAGCACTCGTACATACATACTATGGGCTATACAAATGATAACATCTGTTGAATGCTTAGTATAAGCAGGCAATATAATTGATGTTTTAAAAGCATTATACCATTTTACCCTTCAAGGAACAATATGGAGTATACTGTTGTTATTATCATCCCTGGAGAAAAATTAGATACTGCAGGCTTGAAATAACTTGCTCAAGGTCACCTAGTCAGCATGGCAGGAGGTTAAGCCCAGTCCCATGCAGGTTCTATAGGCCCAATCAGTACATTGTAACTGCCAGTTAGATCTGGGAATCTGTGTATTTTGCAACTATCTCAGGTGAATCTGATGCAAAGTAGTTAATAGCTTAAACTTGAGAAAAGTTTGATATACTAGTACTCCCCTTCTTTTCTGATAAGAAAACAGACCCAAAGAAATGATTTATCTGAAGACACTGAGGTTAATTGCAGAAAGAGATTCAGAGAACCACTTCTTAGTTCCTTGCCCAATGTTCCTTTCTACCATCCAGACCATATCAGTTCAGTCAAAAAAGAGTCAGAGAATGTAAATAAGTCAACATTTACAATAAATGTACAGTCAAATCTTGATTATCCTTAGCTTCCTCTTCTAATGACTTCCCTTCTGGATATTTTACTGTTGTAGTTTCTTTCCCAGAGGGAGTGAGAAACAGAGTGAAACTCAATTATTTCCTTTTTGCTAATGTTAATTGAGAAGAACTCTTCATACTAAAAAGGAAAAAGAAAAGCTACAGAGGTTTCATAGCCTAGAACAAGTTCCTAAAAGAAGACTTGCAGACGATCCCTGGATTTTGCTTTTCCATGCTACCAGAAACTCCCACGGCTGTAATAGAGGCATGAAGTGGGTGGAAGGCAATCTAGATGCCTCATCTAATGCAGCCCCTCCCCCACACTTCTTCCTATGACCCCAAGTTTACCTAATGCTGGCCATTGAGAGATAGGAAAAAGGAATGGAAACAACAAAGGAAGTGGGATGGATTAGTCTAGAGAAATTTCTACTTTTGTTTTGGAGAGTGGAAGAGTTATAGTGTGAAAAAGAAATAACTAGGCCACTATGCCTCCATCCTCCATCTAAAGTGCTCAGCATAGACAGTCATTCATTGTCATAAAACAAACAAACTTAGTTAGCTTACAACATCCTGACTTCTATCTTATTTTTAATCTCTTTTTTTTTAACCTACTCTCAGGTTATAGGGACGTTGAGAGGCTGTGCAAGAGCCATGGGTGCTGCTGCCTTTTCTCAACAAGTCTGACCAAATTATTTGCTTTACTTAAAATCATTTGCTGATTCCTCTTGAACTCTGTGGAATAAACTCTGACTCTAAAATGGCAAACAGTGTTACACAACTCGCCCCTGACTACTTCTCGCCACCCTCACCTCTGCCTCTCACTGAAACTTTGAGCACTACTAAACTAGCTGTGGTCCTCGGAAAACACAGTGCCTTTGTGTTCTTACACTGTGCCCATCGTCCCCCTGGAATTCCTTCCCCATGGTGTCCCTTCAGCAAACACCTACTTATTGCCCCAAACACTGCTCAGACAGTGCTGTACCTATGAGGTCTTTCCTGACTCTGTATCATCTCCCCAAAGCAGTCATCTCTTGCTCATGTGGGAAGACGCTTCTGTTCTTTTTATATTCTCTGTGATGGCTCTTAGTCTGTGTAGTGATTTTTTCCCCATATCCTTCTCTTTTATTAGACTGGAACTTCTTGAGAATCTGTCTATTTCAGTTCAATCGCTCAGTCATACCCAACTCTGTGACCCCGTGGACTGAAGCATGCCAGGCTTCCTTGTCCATCACCAATTCCCAGAGCTTGCTCAAACTCATGTCCATCAAGTCGATGATGCCATCCAACGATCTTATCCTCCGTCATCCCCTTCTCCTTCTGCCTTCAGTCTTTCCCAGCAACAGGGTCTTTTCCAATGAGTCAGTTCTTCTTTGGCATCACGTGGCCAAAGAATTGGAGTTTCAGCTTCAAGATCAGTCCTTCCGATGAATATTCAGGACTTTAGGATTGACTGGTTGGATCTCCTTGCAGTCCAAGTTACACTCAGAGTCTTCTCCAACACCACAGTTCAAAACCATCAATTCTCTGGCCCTCAGCTTTCTTTATGCTCCAACTATCACATCCATACATGGCTACCGAAAAAATCCATAGCTTTGACTAGTGTACCTTTGTCAGCAAAGTAACGTCTCTGCTTTTTAATGTGCTGTCTAGGTTGGTCATAGCTCTTCTTCCAAAGAGCAAGCATCTTTTAATTTCATGGCTGAAATCACCATCTGCAATGATTTTGGAGCCCCCCAATATAAAGTCTCTAACTGTTTCCATTATTTCCCCATCTATTTGCTATGAAGTGATGGGACCAGATGCCATGATCTTAGTTTTTTGAATGCTGAGTTTTAAGCCAACTTTTTCACTCTCCTCTTTTACTTTCATCAAGAGGCTCTTTAGTTCTTCTTCACTTTCTGCCGTAAGGGTGGTGTCATCTCCATATCTGAGGTTATTGATATTTCTCCTGGCAATCTTGATTCCAGCTGTGCTTCATCCAGCCCAGCACTTCGCATGATGTACTCTGCATATAAGTTAAATAAGCAGGGTGACAATATACAGCCTTGACGTACTTCTTTCCCTATTTGGAACTACTCTGTTGTTCCATGTGCAGTTCTAACTGTTGCTTCTTGACCTGCATGCAGATTTTTCTGGAGGCAGATAAGGTGGTCTGGTATTCTCATCTCTTGAAGAATTTTCCACAGTTTATTGTGATCCACACAGTCAAAGGCTTTAGCATAGTCAATAAAGCAGAAGTAGATTTTTTTCTGGAACTCTCTGGCTTTTTCTATGATCCAGCAGATGTTGGCAATTTGATTTTTGGTTCCTCTGCCTTTTCTAAATCCAGCTTGAACATCTGGAAGTTCACGGTTCATGTACTGTTGAAGCCTGGCTTAGAGAATTTTGAGCATTAGTTTACTAGCGTGTGAGATGAGTGCAATTGTGCGGTAGTTTGAGCATCCTATGGCATTGCCTTTCTTTGGGATTGGAATGAAAACTGACCTTTTCCAGTCCTGTGGCCACTGCTGAGTTTTCCAAATTTGCTGACATATTGAGTGCAGCACTTTCACAGCATCATCTTTTAGGATTTGAAATAGCTCAACTGGAATTCCATCACCTCCACTAGCTTTGTTTGCAGTGATGCTTCCTAAGGCCCACTTGACTTCACATTCCAGGATGTCTGGCTCTAGGTGAGTGATCACACCACCGTGGTTATCTGGGTCATGAAGATCTTTTTTGTGTAGTTCTTCTGTGTATTCTTGCCACCTCTTCTTAATATCTTCTCCTTCTGTTAGGCCCATACCATTTCTGTCCTTTATTGTGCCCATCTTTGCATGAAATGTTCTCTTTGTATCTCTAATTTTCTTGATAAGATCTCTAGTCTTTCCCATTCTATTGTTTTCCCCTATTTCTTTGCATTGATCGCTGAGGAAGGCTTTGTTTTCTCTCCCTGCTGTTCTCTGGAACTCTGCCTTCAGATGGGTATATCTTTTCTTTTCTCCTTCACCTTTCACTTCTCTTCTTTTCTCAACTATTTGTAAGGCCTCCTCAGACAACCATTTTGCCTTTTTGTATTTCTTTTTCTTGGGGATGGTCTTGATCACTGCCTCCTGTAAAATGTCACAAACCTCTGTCCATAGTTCTTCAGGCACTCTATCAGATCTAATCCCTTGAATCTATCTGTCACTTCTGCTGTATAGTCATAAGGGATTTGATTTAGGTCATACCTGAATGGTACAATCACAGAAAACTAATCAAACTGATCACATGCACCACAGCCTTGTCTAACTCAATGAAACTATGAGCCATGCTGTGTAGGGCCACTCAAGATGGATGGGTCATGGTGGAGAGTTCTATTTAACCTTTCTTTAGTGGATCAGAAAAAATAGGAAACATAAATTTATTTTTAAGTAGAATATTATTACATTCTTAAATAATATGCTCAGTATATTTAAAGCAATAGGTATATTTGTTATCTATATCCAAAAAAAAGTCTGGAAGTGGAGGAAAACATACTGTACATATTATACTTTTTTTGGATTACCATCATTTTAAAATTTAGAAATACTTAGTGGAAAAAGATTTCCGGAAGTTGAAGAAAAAATACTGAGCATATTGTTTGAAACTGTAACTAAAATACTGTTTAAATATAAGTATACCCTGTTTCCTAAATTTCAGACCCCTGGTGGTCCCAACCACTAACACTATGCCTAGTGCCTTATATTCGACATGTCTAATGTATTCTAAACTGAACAGAGCAACCAGCTAAAATATCCACTGGTCCAGCGGCTTCCAGTTCTAGCTCATTACAGCTCTTGCTTCTGTCTATCCTCTTGGCGAGCTCTTATCAGCTTCAGTCACTTTGTCAGTCACACTCCTCCATTTGTGCTCCCTTTCAGCCAGCACCAGTGCTTTGGGCTAAATTGTAATTATTTACATGCTTTGGATACGTGTTATGGAAAGGAGTTCCCAGACTCTTCCCCACTGATGACATACGTGTTATTAAGGGGTAGAGCAAATAAAGGCCTCCAAATCAGCTGGTGGACCATTCATTCATTTATTCAACAAATATCCTTCCAACATGTGTGATCTGCTAGGCTGTGGGCCAGGCAATGGCCTACCAGACCTGTAGGAGTGCTGTTCTATCCAACATCACTAGTCCTACTTGTTGCAGAATCTCCTATTGCCGGAAGCTTATGAGTGGGCAAGAACTTTCTATACCTTCCAAGACCATCAGGGTGTGCCAAAACCAGGCACTTAAAGGAGTTTGCATTGATAAATTTTCCATGTAGGTTAACTCTTTAATGATTAAAGAATTTTGTGTATATTGAGCAAAATTTAAGAAATAATTGATAGTTAATAGCACCTCTGGAGCACAAATAAGTATGTACCTATTGTCCATATCCCTGAAAAATAGTCTCACATTAACAAAGTAATCTCCTATGATAAGAAATCTGAGCCTCTAGAAGGTTCACATAGCATTTAATAATACCTTGACTATCTTTTTAAGTAGCTTATTTATTTATAGCTGCTTTTTTGGCTGCACGGGGTCTTCGTTGCTGCATGGGGGCTTTCTAGCTGTGACGAGCAGGGGCTTCCCTCTAGTTGCAGAGCCTGTACCTCTCACTGTGCTGGCTTCTCTTGCTGCAGAGCGTGGGCTCAGGAGTTGCTGCCTGTACTCTCTAGGGCACGCAAGTCCAGTGGTTGTGGCACACGCATTAGTTGCCTCATGGGATGTGGTATCTTCTCGGACCAGGGATCAAACCTGTGTCCCCTGCGTTGGCAGGGAGATTCACAACCATGGGGGCACCAGGGAAGTCCTCTTGACTATCTTATGTGTTTGTCTAAATAAGTGTATTTAGTAATGTTCATATTTTTATCTGATAACTAATGAGGAAGAAAATCTGTGATATGGTAGGTGAAGTTGAATATACTTTTTTAATACCACTAAAGGGCTCCTTGTTATCTTTCTAGAGAAGAGAATCTAGAACTTTAGATTCTTTAGTCCTGGAGAAAATAATGTGAATTATAGCAAGATACAAAGAACTAATTAAGTCTCTGTATCTGAGGAGTGATTATATTCTTTAACAAAATTCATTTTGGGAACTCCTGACTTAACACTCAGGCCATGTCTCAAGTTGCAAAAAAAAACAGAAATATACAGTTAGTTATTTGAGTAATTTAGGCCCCCAGATAAACTATCTTTGTTTGAATTTACCTCACAGTATCACCATTATAATCATATTAGCTTAAAGTAGGAAAGGCAACATACTGTATTAAACATATTTGGAGCCAAATGATTTGTGTTCAAATCCTAATTCCCCTATTTATCAGCTCTGTGACCTTGGCCTTGCGTACCTTCTTTTCTCTTTTGTTTAACTCTTATGAAACAGGTATGTCTCACCTGCCCTGTCTACCATCTGGGAGGTGTTGTGAGAATCAAAATAAGGTACCAGATATGAAAGCTGCACTTTGAATTACAGAACAATTCAAATATATGTTTCTTATGTCGGTCTTAGGCTAGGGTAGGCTAGGCTAAGTCACTTCAGTCATGTCTGACTCTTCTGCAACCCTATGGACCATAGCCCATCAGGCACTTCTGTCCATGGGGTTCTCCAGGCAAGAATACTGGAGTGGGTTGCCCTGCCCTCCTCCAAGGATGTAGGTCTTACAATTTTCAATTAAGAGAAATACTCCTTGAAATGAATTTAGGAAATATCCAAGATAATTCTGATTTAATTCTTGAAAGTGAAAGTGAAAATGAAGTCCCTCAGTTGTGTCCGATTCTTTGTGACCCTGTGGACTGTAGCCAACCAGGCTCCTCAGTCCATGGAATTTTCCAAGCAAGAGTACTTTCTTAGGTAGGTTGATAAGAAGTCCAGGTCCCCGAGGAGAAGAAAGAGGTCTGGGGCTCTTGAGGACAAATTTTTTTCCTACATTGCTTTGTCTTAGTCACCTAAGACGTTATTTTCTTTAAGCCTAGAGCTAATGATTACACAACAAAACTCATCTAGCTCAAGGATAAGTTTTTCCTTAAGTTCTGTACTAATGATTATGTAATAACAATGTATCTTGCTTGAGGACATGTTTCTCCTTCTTTGCAAGAACCTTCTGACTAATCTTGTTACCTTAAGATATATGTTGTGGGAGTGGGTCTGGTAAAACTATATAAGGCCTTCATAAGACCAGTGAGGGGGTAGTCTCCATCCCCCTTCCCATGTCTATGTCAGAATCTTTCTCTGTCCTTTTTCACTGTAATAAAACTTCTGCCACACAGATGCCCTGAAGGGTCAAACATGGTCCCTGATTCTGAAGCTAAATCTTCTTTGGAGATCACAAATCCGACACCGTTCACTGTAAGTTATCAATTCTTGAAATTATTCACAGAATAGAATTCTCTGAATTAGGTACCAAGAAACACCTTCTCAAATATTTGTCCATTTTGTTTTGCCTTGTTCAGTTCTGTTCAGTCGCTCAGTCATGTTCAACTCTTTGCGACCCCATGAACCGCAGCACACCAGGCCTCCCTGTTCATCACCAACTCCCGGAGTCCACCCAAACCCATGTCCATTGAGTCAATGAGGCCATCCAGCCATCTCATCTTGTCGTCCCCTTCTCCTCCTGCCCTCAATCTTTCTCAGCATCAGGGTCTTTTCCAGTGAGTCAGCTTTTCGCATCAGGTGGCCAAAGTATTGGAGTTTCAACTTCAACATCAGTCCTTCCAATGAACACCCAGGACTGATTGCCTTTAGGATGGACTGGTTGGATCTCCTTGCAGTCCAAGGCACTCTCAAGAGTTTTCTCCAACACCACAGTTCAAAAGCATCAATTCTTCGGCGCTCAGCTTTCTTCACAGTCCAACTGTCACATCCATACATGACCACTGGAAAAACCATAGCCTTGACGAGATGGACCTTTGTTGACAAAGTAATGTCTCTGCTTTTTAATATGCTGTCTAGGTTGGTCATAACTCTCCTTCCAAGGAGTAAGCGTCTTTTAATTTCATTGCTGCATTCACCACCTACAGTGATTTTGGAGCCCAAGAAAAATAAAGTCAGCCACTGTTTCCACTCTTTCCCCATCTATCTGCCATGAAGTGATGGGACCAGATGCCATGAAATTAGTTTTCTCAATGTTAAGCTTTAAGCCAACTTTTTCACTCTCCTCTTTCACTTTCATCAAGAAGCTCTTTAGTTCTTCTTCCCTTTCTGCCATAAGGGTGGTGTCATCTGCATATCTGAGGTTATTGATATTTCTCCTGGCAATCTTGATTCCAGCTTGTGCTTCTCCAGCCCTAGCGTTTCTCATTGACTGTACTCTGCATATAAGTTAAAATATACAATATATATTTACAATATTACAGGCCTTGACGTACTTCCTTTCGTATTTGGAACCAGTTCTGTTATTCCATGTTCAGTTCTAACTGTTGCTTGCCTGACCTGTCATAACAGGTTTCTCAGCATGAGGTCAGGTGGTCTGGTTCCCATCCTCTTGAAAGAATTTTCCCACAGTTTTAATTGTGATCCACAACAGTCAAAGGCTTTAGCATATGGAATAAAGTAGAAATAGATGTTTTTTTCTGGAACTCTCTTGCTTTTTCAATGATCCAGCGGATGTTGGCAATTTGATCTCTGGTTCCTCTGTCTTTTCTAAAACCAGCTTGAACATCTGGAAGTTCCTGGTTCACATATTGCTGAAGCCTGGCTTGGAGAATTTTGAGCATTACTTTACTAGCGTGTGAGATGAGTGCAATTGTGCGGTAGTTTGAGCATTCTTTGGCATTGCCTTTCTTTGGGGTTGGAATGAAAACTGACCTTTTCCAGTCCTGTGGCCACTGCTGAGTTTCCCAGACTTGCCTTGTCTTGACCAATAAAATGAGTACTGATACTACTGAAGCCACCAATCAGTTTCTACTCTAAAGTAGTGAAGAAAGCATCAACACAGTGACAAAAAGTACCACTGACTCCTCTTGTCATTTTACGTAATTTATCTTACTGTGAATTGATTGGAATCATTATTAGCATCTGTGCCAACAGCCTTAAACAAAATATAAATTCTGCAGCCACTGATCAGATGTTTGTGAGTTTATATGCAATGTGGTTGAGAAAACTGAAGGACACAAAAAGTTCTTTTCTACTGTAGATCCTCACATTTGATTATGAAATCATTTTCCCCTAAAAGATGATATGAATTCAGAAGTCTAAGCTAGTGCTGTTCAAAATAGAAGTGTGAGGGAAATGCACTAATAAAAACAGCTGTATAAGAAGCAACAAGGGGCATCATAACTCAAAACAATACCCATTTCTTCCAGACAGGTCTTCTTAAATAAGACATATCTGCTTCACTTCCCACCTCTATCTTCCCTAGTATTCCCTTTTCCAGGGGACCTTCCTGACCCAGGGATCAAACCCAAGTCTCCTGCATTGCAGGCAGATTCTTTACCACGAAGCCACCAGGAAGCTATCTTCCCTAGTAGTCGGTGATTAATGATCAAAATGTACATTTTGCATAATAACTGTATTAACATGCCCCCATTTTCATCCTATCTCCCAACTACTAGGGAAAAAAAAACAAACACGAAAATTTATTGCCAAATGAAAATACAAAAAAAGCCTAACTCAAAACATTTTTTGTTTATTTTGGAGAAGGAAAGGGAACATGTGAGCACCACTGCCTTTCATAAATTACATAAAAATTGTATGTAGAATGAAGTTCCTTACAACTGTTAAATCCTATAAGGTTATAACCATCCTGAGTGACTTTCTGAATTGCGCTCCTTTCTAACATGTAAAGAAACCAGATTTGAGATGATTCTCAATGTCTCTGCAGTGGGGAGAGAAGTGATTGGCCAACCCCCATCTATGCAGATAAGAACTGAGTTTCTCTGGAGATTTCCCCAGGGAAGGCTGAGAACTGAGTAATGTTCAGGTTCAGGGCTGCAAAAGTGTCCAGGGGGTTATGATATGAATATGTGTGTAAGCATGTTAAAGAGATTCCCCAGAGGCTAACGTTCAAAAATACTAGAAGACACTAGAATTATTAATGATTCCTCCATTTTATGATTATATTTTTCCTGATGAACTTGGTAAATGAAACTGTTTTTAAGTAGACAGAATAAAAGATAGGTCCATGTCCACATCAGAGTATCACAGATAACAAAAGAAGGGGTTTCTGATTACTCTGTGCCAACTTGTGGGTTTTATGAGGACAATTAATCTTAAGTATCACGAGAAAGGGATGGAAGAGTTGGAAAACCGTCACAGCATCTCCATGGCTCCAGTTCATTTTTAACTCTCTTCTGTTTCCAGTCTTCCTTGAAGAACAGAGGGCCTGATTTCTTGCTTTTCCTTAGTTCAGTTTTCAGTGTGGCAAGTGTTCTGTGGCCACTGTGTGACCCTGAATTCAGCTCTGTGACCAGAGATTCACGGAGACGGACCTGGCTGAGTGACTGGCCTAGAACACGGAGTCCCTGGCCTCAGCTTTAGCCTTCTCTCTGACTCTAGACGTGTAAGTCTGCACGGTAATCTTTTAGCGTGTAAACTTCCAAAGAACATACAAAATTCATGTTTCACTACCTCTGTGTGACAGGACTGCAAAAAAACA